>NC_045604.1:74375938-75000938 GCF_009762305.2 Zalophus californianus
CTAAATGTTTAAGTGCTTTGTGCACCTTTAAGAAGTGCTAATTTCTTGGGGCTCCTGGGTGGCTCAATTGGTTAAGCATCTGCTTTCTGCTCAGGTCATGATCCCAGGGCCCTGGAATGGAGCCCTGGGCCTGGCCTCTGGCTCCCTGCTCAGCGGGGAGTCTGCTTCTCCCTCTCCCTCTGCTCCTGCGCTGTGCTCATGCTCTCTCTCCCTCTCTTTCTCAAATAAATAAATAAAATCTTAAAAAAAAAAAAACTAATTCTTTCTGCACAAGGAAGGAAATGCAGGGTAGGGACACACAAATCACTCCCCCAGTGATAAGCTACACAAAGGACAAGGGTTCCAGGAGGTGGTTTCTTTTCCTTTTCCAAGAACAGTGGTACTAATGTTTCCAAGGAAAGACAAACTCAGGAGGAAATGCAGCACCCAAATAATTTTCATAAAGTTTTACAATATGGGATGTTTGGAAACACAAATTGAGGAGAATGGGCTTAGAATTTTGAGTGTAAACAGTTAAGTCAGCATAGAATGAGACCCAGGGAAGATTAATTAGGAATTACCCTTTGGACACAGGACTGAAGGTAAGGTTGCCGTGCTAGTGGATCCCTAGATTGGGAGCCGTGCTGCCAAAATGAGAATTTTTGGCAGTGATGAGAAGGTGGGAACATGATAAGGGGGCTCTGTTGACCAGAAGACCAATTCAGTTTTTTGAAAAGTGCTTTGGGGGAGTGATAAGACCATCTACCATGTCAGGGCAGTTACTTTTTTTTTTTTTTTTTGAGAAATGTTCCAAACAGCTTTGGTAGTATGTTAAATTTCATTTAGGCATATCATTATGCACGAAGGAATCCTGTTTGAACGTAAATAGAAGGGTAAGTTCAATGTTGTTGCAACCCTTGGTTGTACACAAATGCCTTAGAACTGGAAGGGTTCCAGGCCTTGAAAATAAGATAAATCAAAGAGGGTTTCTTTTTTTCCCCTTAATTGAATTGGGATGTTAATTCTCACGTACAATGAGGTCTTCATGTCCACACTGGATGTTCTCTTAAGTTTGAGAAGTATCTCGATATTTTCGTTTCAAGATCGGATAGCCTTTATTGGTTATTATTGTTTTCTTTGCAAATGTTTCAGTAGAACATAGTTTCAAATGAAATAAACAATCACTGGTATGTAAAAATGCCAGGTCCATCTGATATTTGAACCTAAATCTGCAGTGTAATGAGTTGATGGGTGCCTATTTTTTCTACCTAAACCTTAATTACCTAAACATTTTTTTTACCTAAACCTTATTTTTAGTTTTTACCTAAGCCTTAATTAAATGCAATAAATATAGGGAAGGGGAGAAAGTGTAAAAGAAGTACCAGTGTAGGGAGGAAGTGAGAATTATAATTTCTGCCTGTCAGACATTGCCTGCTTAATTCTGTTTTAAATTCTGTGACTAAAGATTTTGTAATATTAATTATCATCCAAAGACTATAAGCTCCAGAGAGAATTGTTTATTGTGATATTATGTCTATGCATTCAAAATCTGGCAGATTCTTGTACTTATATATCTTTAAATTATCGTTAATGCCAATTACTAGATATCCTTCATATCCTAAGCATGGTAATGCTATAAATAATTATAAATTAAGGTTCAAAAAATTATCTTGTCAGGTGATAGGATTGTTATCTGCATCTCTTTATTCTGGGGATATTACATTTCTAAAATGTATACATTAGGTAGAAGTGACATTTTTCACAAAAATTCCTTTTTGTGTTTTCTTTCTTTCTTTCTTTTTTTTTTTTAAAGATTTTATTTATTTATTTGACAGAGACAGAGATAGCAAGAGCAGGAACATGAGCAGGGGGAGTGGGAGAGGGAGAAGCAGGCTTCCCGCTGAGCAGGGAGCCCAACGCGGGGCTGGATCCCAGGACCCTGAGGATCCCATGACCTGAGCCGAAGGCAGACACTTAACGACTGAGCCACTCAGACGCCCCCCCCCTTTTTTAAGATTTTATTTATTTATTTGACAGAGACAGATAGCAAGAGCAGGAACACAAACAGAGGGAGTGGGAGAGGGAGAACTTTTTGTGTTGTCTTATTAAAATGTTTTAATTGCATATAAACACTCAGTGGAGCTCATCACAAGAGTGTCTATATGTTTGAAATGCTTACTTTGATATAATGCTAAATACATCTAAAAATCAGTTTTATAAAGAATCATTTTTTAAAAAGATTTATTTATGTGTTTGGAGAGAGTGTGAGAGCAAATATGGGGGGAGGGGCAGAGGTAGAGGAAAGAGAATCCTCAAGCGGATTCCCCACTGAGCATGGAGCCTAATGTAGACTCGATCTCATGACCCTGAGATCATGACCTGAGCTGAGATCAAGAGTCGGATGCTTAACTGACTGAGTTACCCAGGTGTCCCTTAAGTTGAATCTTTTTATTAAATGATCTTAAGTAAAGTTTTGGGGGAAAAGTATGCAATTAGACAAATAGTTCTAAATATGTAAAGGGTTAATAGTATGATTTATATGTATACTTAATAATATACATTATTTATGCTGTAATTTAAGAACTGGACTTCAGATTATTTGGGGTTACAGCCACATGATTGTCACTCAGAGATTAGCTGTAATCTTAGATGGATCAGTGAAATGTCTAAGCCTAGTTTCTTCAGTTTTTATACTGTGATAATAGTAACATTAGTGCCCACCTGATAAGGTTATAGTCGTCTCAGTCTCTGCATTTTCAGTTAGCCAGCCGGTCAACTGTAGCCTAGAAGCAGAGGATCCTCCTCCTGACTTCTGGTCAGAAAGTCAGTAGTAACCTAACACTGTGTCACAATGCCTTTGTCAATCACTTCACTTCATCTAATCACATAGGCATTTTATTGTCTCACGTCATCATAGGAAGAAGGGTGAGCACAGTACAATAAGATATTTTGTGAGAGAGACCATAGTCACATAACTTTTATTAGAGTATATTGTTAGAATTGTTCTATTTTATTATTAGTTATTGTTGTCAATCTCTGCTTGGGCCTAATTCATGAATTAAACTTTATCACAGGCACAAATGTATAGAGAAAAACAGTATATATAGGATTCAGGC
This sequence comes from Zalophus californianus, assembly GCF_009762305.2. Classification (NCBI taxonomy): domain Eukaryota; kingdom Metazoa; phylum Chordata; class Mammalia; order Carnivora; family Otariidae; genus Zalophus; species Zalophus californianus. Next base: position 74,379,034 of record NC_045604.1, read on the forward strand.
ATCCACTGGGGGTCTTTGAACATATCCCCTGTGGATAAGGGGGTGGCTACTATAATCTGAAGATAAAATAAGATAATGAATGTAAAGGGCTGAGTTAAGGGCTTGAGATATATAGTAAGTGCTCAATAAATGATAGCTCATGATTATTGTTTTCATGTTTACTTATTTATTGGTAGAAAATATTAATCTTCTGAATTACCTTTACAGCTGCCTAACAGAAACAGTCATGCAGTCCTGTTCTCCATGTGGCATGTGTTACAGAGTTCATTCTATGAAGATAGCAAAAACCAAAAAGAAAATTGTACTTAGGAAGCAGCTATTTGCAGAAGTCTTGCTCATGAAGAATTCAAATTTGAGAATTCCAAACCCAGTGAAGATAACAAGTCTGCCCTCTGGTGGATATTAATTTCAACTAGTTAGAATTTTCCCAGCTAGGCAGAGATTTTCTACTTCCCTAAAAAACATAGTTGTGTGGCTGGAACAATAGCTCTGCCTGCTTCTTTTGAATTGTGATAAATATGCAGGTGAACATATAAGTGCATAACATGCATGAGGAAATGAAATGTTTTACGGTTACAGAGAAATGTTCTCTTCCTTTTTGTTCAGCCCCGTCAGGACTCAGCAGTTGCTAAGGGTTATTTACAAGAACTCTGAGCTGTCTGATCACTCAGCTGTGGAAGGTAAATGAGATTTTTTAAGGTGTAGGGAAAGTGGTAAAGTGGGACAATGCATGAGAAAAAGACAGATGTCAAACTCACAAACTGGATTTGCTGGGACACCGCCACTACCAACCTGATTTGATGGGAAAGGGGTGGTCAGTTTTTTTTCTATGACATGAGTACCTACTCCCACATGGAAACTATTCCTGCAAAGGGCTGAAGTTTTCAGGATGTAGTCTTTTATCTTCCTATTCATGTTGGTTTAAAAAAAAATAAATGAGACTCTTGTCTTCCAGTGGCTTCAGGTTCTCAAAGTAGAAAACATCTTAGTTGGCAATTAAGTGAAGCATCTGACCTTGGAATACGGCACCTACCTACTTCTGGAGCCATACTCATGGTCCTTCCCCTCCTGAACTTGACTATGTATTTCAGGACTCTTTAGGGTCCAAATGACAGGGACCTAATTCAAATAGCATAGGGAATCTGGATTGGCTCACCTACCAGAAAGTTCCATCAGTGCACCTAGCTTTTGGGTGATCAGATTCAGGGACTCAAATAATGTCATCAGGGTCTCTTTGTCCCTTTCCCTCTTTCCATCACTCATCTCTGATTTCCTCATTCATTTTTCTATTTTGGTGTCATTCTCACATAGGTCTTTTTCATGTGGTGACCAGGATGACCTTGGCACACCCTGGCACGTAGGTCTTTTTCACGTGGTGACCAGGATGACCTGGAAACTCCAGATTTCCGGCTTCATCAGTGTCTCTGTTTTCAGGAAAAGAAGACACATCACTCTTGGCATCCTCTGAACAAGGGCGGCATCTTTCTGCCTGTATCCTATGCCTGACCTTAGACCGATTACCACTTTCTCGGTGGGGATAGGCTACTCTGAACAGTCATATGCACAACTGTCTGTTTTAGGAGCTAGGGTCGTGTGATGGAGGGGAGCCTGTTTGCTAAAAACTAGTGGGATTCTTTTACTAAAAGAAGGGTAAAAGGGGTGTTGGATAGGAAAAGCCAAAGCAAATGCCCCTAATAGTTAGTGTCCCTAGTATGTACTCTTACTGTTTCTGCCTGTTTGCTTAAAGCTGTTTTTTGATGACCTTTCTAGATTGTGCCCTTCCAGGTGCCAGGTGTAGCTCAAACAGTACTTCCTCTGTAGACCTTTTCTACCAGCTGATTTCTACCTCCCTCCTATTTTAAGTCTATAGTACTTGCCTGTACTTCTCATTTGGCTTTTTCTTTTTTTTTAAATATGAGTGGTAGCTGTTGTTGGCCCTATTGTTATTCCCAATATTATTACAGCCTTCTGACATTTCTTTGGACGTTCTTTTTTGTTTAGTACTTAAATGTTACCTTGCCTTTTGTTTTGTGATCTGACAAACTTTTAGATGTGTATCTTCTCTAGCAGAGGCAGCACTGACTCTTGATCCTAATGAGATGGGAATTTTGAGGTATCAAAAGACAGAGCCTGTTAAGAGACACAAAAGGGCAGGTGAAAATCTTTGAAGTGCGGTGTCTAAGCAGCCTTTGGCTCTTGATGGAACTGTTGGCCGCAATCTGCTGAAGGTGGGTCTCATCAATCATGGGTGTAATCCTGGGGCCTTGGAGTGGGCATTGCTCCCTTTGGAATTGGGGAGAAGATGTAGGGGTGTCCCATGCCTTGTAGCTGAGACTTTGGGTGCTCAAACCACTGATCTTCAGTGGTCAAGGAGGGGAAGTTGTTGTCCTTCCCCCTCCCTCCACGAGGCTAAGATTATGGGTGCAGGTGAAGGTCAACTACACACTCCACCCATGGCAAAATCCAATTATAAACTCTAGCCTTAGTAAAATGCCATTAGAGCTTGGATTTGCTTTATTTGGGATGCAAACTGACAGTTTTGCCTGTGATGTATTCAGGAAGACATATCTATTAAAGATAGCCTAACAATGGGGGCACACTCAGATTTGCATTTTAATTCATTTTCCCTCAGTGCTGATATGCAGCTTATCTTTCAAGAACAGGCTCCCATCAACCCTGATATAAGTTGCTTAAGAATAATGCTCATAATCTATTAGTTTAATCTGTTCACATGAGAAGGGGAAGAAAATTCATTGCATGATGCAGAAGTTTTCAGGACCCATTTGGGTTTTTTTTTTCTTCTTCTTCTCCCAAAGACTTCTCCCTCCCCCAGAATTCTTCCCAATATTTTGCTTATTTTTCTCCTTCCAACTAAAGTATTAATAGCTAAGGGAAGAGGCCGTGTCTTCTGCTTAGGCTCAGACAGGCTTGAGTTCAAAAGTCTGGCTCCCATACATATTGGTTATGTGCAATTAACTTTTTTTTTTTTAAGATTTATTTGAGAGAGTGAGAATGAGAGAGAGAGAGAGTACATGAGAGGGGGGAGGTTCAGAGGGAGAAGCAGGCTCCCCGCCGAGCAGGGAGCCCTATGCGGGACTTGATCCCTGGACTCCAGGATCATGACCTGAGCCGAAGGCAGTCGCTTAACCAACTGAACCACCCAGGCACCTGGTTATGTGCAATTAACTTAAGCCTAGTTTCATTATCTGTAACAAGTGTATACCAATACAACCTTGAAGATGGGTTTTTATCATTATAGATTCTGGGTAAAAATTGCCCATCAGAGGATCTGTCACATAATAATCAATACTTTTATCTTTTTGGAACTAATATCTGCTGATATCTTTTTGTCTTTCTGATACCTGCAACTCTGTATGTTGTTTCTCTCATTCTCTTGTCATTCCTGGGGGAAAGAGGAATCCTTCCTTTGCAGAATTCATTAAATAGTGCTTGGAGAGGTGTTTAGTAGGAGAATCCTGTCTCACATCTTCACTGGCTTTTTCACTCAATTTTTCAACTTCCTCTCCCCCACATTCTCTCTGGGGTCAGATGACCTTGATGTTTTTATTTATTGATTTTTATTTTTTATTTTTTAAAGATTTTATTTATTTATTTGACACAGAAAGACACATTGAGAGAGGGAACACAAGCAGGGGGTAGTGGGAGAGGGAGAAGCAGGCTTTCCACTGAGCAGAGAGCCCGATGCGGGGCTCAATCCCAGGACCCCGGGATCATGACCTGAGCCGAAGGCAGACGCTCAACGACTGAGCCACCCAGGTGCCCCCAGATGACCTTGATATTTTTAGTGTAAGGAAAGATGGCTGGGTATCTATGACACCAGGGCGTCAAGACAGGGGTGAAGGTCTGGATTAATAGAAGAGGCTGGGAGCCCCTTCAGCATGCTGCAGTATGGACTGAGAGCAGCGGAGAAGGTCAGCTGAGGTCATAATGGACCTCATATAAGCCATGTTCATCATTTTATTAAGCTACATTCTGATTTGGAGGAAAATGGAGACAAGGGATGACTCCAGGCAGATTAGCAATGCCAAAGAAACCATTGATCCTGGGCCACGGTTGTAGGAAAATGTGACAGTTGAGGCTGATCCTTAGCTCTAGGACATATAGTGTGATGGATAGAATTTGAATGCAAGGTTGAATTTGACAAACGTCGAAGACTGTGTAAATGGACCACTAAGGACTACATGCCTTAGTACCATTGTGGCGAAACATGAGAAGGTGGAGAGAGGATTTCAGAGTTTGAAGTCTTACAGATGAGAGTTTGGAGTGCTCCTGTCAGCAGGTGGCTGAGATGGATCCAGTACGAGGCTGCTAGAACCCATGAAGCCCGGGTGTGAGGAAGGATATCATTGTGTGGTGGAAGCCCATGAGATGATGAGAGAGACCTTTACCCTGGTGCTAAAATCCCGTGTTTGCCATTTGCTTCTTTATTGTCCTTCCTCCAACTCCCTTCCTAGTATAAGCCCCATGAGAGACAAGGCATGTCTGTTCTGCTCCTTGCTGTTACTCCAGTATCTGTACCAGTGCTCAGCATGCAATATACCTACAGTAAGAAGCTGCTGAATGAAGGCTTAATAAAGTCACCAAGGAATTACAGGGGCATGCATTCCTGTGCATAGTAAGTATGAAATGAACATTTGTTGACTGCACTATGCATGTCAAAGGAAAATTAAAAAAAAATAAATGCCCTAGTACTAGCACTGTGGTGCTGTTAACTGTGATGTAGAGCTCTTTCTCTGTATATATGTATGTACAATAGTTTAAAGAAAGAGGACGATTCTGTATATTCTCTTTTATAACCATCGTGATCACACATGTTGTGGACACTTTCCATGTTAATATATCAATCTGTAACATCCAGTCCAAGGCTTCATAGTCCAGCTGCACCACAATATATTTAAAGCATCTCCTATTATTGGGCATTTAGGTTGATTCTAATTCTTCGCTTCCATAGTGGTTCAAGACTTTATTTAGAGACCTGCCCCAGTTATAACCTTGTGCCAAATCTACAAGTATGATTTGGCAAGGCAGTAGCACAATAGGTCAGAGTTAGAAAAAACATTGCTGACTTTTGGGTGGGATATTTTGTTAACTGACTTGTTTGACCACCAGTTAAATTTGGACTGCTTCTGGAAATGTCTGCCATAAAACATAATGCTTGCAGCTTAGGAGCAAGGGTCAACGGATGCCTTGATTTTAAACAGTCTCAGCCTGGTCTAGAGCATAAATAGCTGTGGAAATTCTGGAAAAGAGACCTTTGGAATAGTAGAGGAGCTGCATGCGTTTTAGGATGAAAAATAAAAATGACTAAGAAGCAAGGGGCATGGGTAATTTGACCACCTTCATTGTTGGTAAAGGGCATCACACTGTATTGTGGATAAACTAGTTTGAAAATAAGGCTTTAGAGTCCATGAGCAAAGAGGACCTTTGTAGCCGTGTACAGGGAGAGTGACCCCTGCACAACAGGGAGACGTAATGTCCTTGTTTTCTTCGTTGCTCCCATAGGAAGGAAGGAGAAGCAGGGATGAGTAAGGGAAACAAAGGAAGGTGAACTCTGAGGTCAGACCCCTGCTCCATAACCCGTTCCACCAGTGTGAGCAAACTCAGGTGTCTGGAGTGCAGAACCACAATTTCACATCTTTCCTATCTACCAAAAAACCAAAAAGCTCTTGTGACAGCACCTGGGGTCACCCAACTTTGTTTTCTCTGGTAGGGAGGCCCTTGTTATTAACTGTGTAAACTTAGCCAACCTTCCTAAGCTTGTTCATTTTTTTTTCTTTTTTCTTTTTTTAAAGATTTTATTTATTTGAGATGGGGTTGGGGAGGAGGCCAGAGGGAGAGGGAGAAGCAGGCTCTCTGCTGAGCAGGGAGCCTGACGCAGGGCTCAATTCCAGGACCCTAAGATGATGACCTGAGCCAAAGGGAGACACTTAACTGACTGAGCCACCCAGGTGCCCTCTGTCCATTGTTTTTTAAAATCAGGATAATAGTGGTGTCTGGGTGGGACAGTCGGTTGAGCCTTCAACCCACATTCCTTGGCTTGTGGCTCCTTCCTCCATCTTCAAAGTCAGAGACATTACATCTCCCCATGCCTTTCTTCACTAATCAGTCTCCCACTGACCACAGCTGGGAAGAGTTCTCAGCTTTTAAGAACCCATGTGATTACCCTGTGTCCACCTGATAATCTCGGCTCTCTTCCCATTGCAAAGTCCTTACCTTAACCATAGCTATAGAGTCCCTTTTGAATAAGTAAGGTAATGTATTCACAAATTCTGGAGGTTATAATGTGGACATTGTCGGGGGTGGGGGGTGCACATTATTCACGTACCAAAACTGCCAATACTTAGAACAGTCCCTGACACAAAGTAAACTCTCAAATATTTGTCAAAGGAATGAATTATGAGTATTTAAAGATCAAGTGTCTTTAAAGTGCATAGCAGGATGTCCAGCACACGGAATAGACCTTCGTTAGTGCTGTGCATTTTTTACAGGCACAATCCAGCCCTCAAGGGAAAATTAAAAACAACAACAACAACAACAAACACAAAGAGCCCTCTTTCCCTGCTCACCAGTGACTATTCTTTACGAATGCTATCTTCTTGGCTGCTCAGATCTAGTGTTCCTTCTGGAGGAGAAAGAGACACTTATTTTAGTTGTATAGAGTAGACCCATACTAGCCTTCATATCTGAGCCTGTTTTTTTTTTTTGTTTGTTTTGTTTTTTGTTTTGTTTTGTTTTTACTAATTATATGCCTGAGGAAAGTTCTGTTTCATTTTGAGTCATTAACCTTCCACTGAGTGATTCACAGTGATCCCCAAACTTAGGGGAGCTTTAAAAACAGTGCAGATTCTTGACTTACAGCTTTGGGCTCCCAAGATCCTGTCATTTTTTTTTTTTTTTAATTCACTGGAGTCCATCAACCTGAAGTTGAGAACATCATGACAAGCTTCTGGCATGTTCTGGCTTGGCTTGAGCATCCATGAAATGGTATCATCTTGTTGCTTTGCCTTGGTTCTTTGGATTTGCTGATTTGTTTTTTGAGAACTGGTGGCAGAGGGAATAAAAGATTAATACCTCATAGTCTATCCCATCAGAAAGCAAAGTGTGTCATGTGTTAAGAATACAAAATTTACTGTCAGCTATAGGAACACTGGCATTGGAGGTCTGCTCTGACACTTCATTTTCCTCAAGAAATTATTTGGAATGTCAGCACCTAGGTCTCCTGGTAGATGAGTGTGCTTCAGTGTGTGACCTAAGGTTTTGCATCTTTTTTTGCATCCTTTTGGTTAAAAGTTCAGACTGATGAGCCAAGCTCAGAGCCTCTGTGGGCCAATCTAAGGATGTCTTTGAGAGTAGCTGGGTGGTAATCAATCCATTTTCCAATACTCTATTGATTAAAAGGAAGGCTCTAGGCCAGATGGCCAGGGTTAAAATCTTGCATCCAGGGGCACCTGGGTGGCTCAGTTGGTTAAGCGGCTGCCTTCAGCTCAGGTCATGATCCCAGGGTCCTTGGATCGAGCCCCACATCGGGCTCCCTGCTCGGCGGAGAACCTGCTTCTCCCTCTCCCTCTGTCTGCCGCTCTGCCTACTTGTGCTCTCTCTCTCTCTGTCTGTTAAATAAATAAAAATCTTTAAAAAATAAAATAAAATAAAATCTTTCATCCAGCATTTACGAGCTGTGTGACCTTGGGCAAGCAATTTAACTCCTCTGTTCCTCAGTTTCCTTCATCATAAAGTGGTAGTACAAACCATATCTAATAGTATGTTTATAAAAATTAAATGAGTTAACACCATGTAAGCCCTCAGAACTATGTTATACAAAGTAAATGCTTGATAAAGGTTAGTATAATTCCATGACTACTACCAGTGTGCATAGGAATAAGCAAATAGCCAGTACCTAACTATGAAAAGTGTGCAGGGTAGCCATTGAGGTAAGAAAAAAAGATCATCTCTTCTGAATAAATATTTTTCATAATATGTCCCTAGGAACACATTGTCTGCAAAAGATGTTAATAGGAGTTCTGAGTTACAGGGTACCACAGTCGTAAATATTTGGGAAACGTCTCCTCTTGGAGATTTATGATACACATTAGTATTTTAACTTTATAGGTTCTGCTGGAGCCTGGAGTAGAGAAAGTAATTTGACTTTGTTTAATCCAGTTTGTCCCAAATGTGTGTGAGCACAGAACCCTTGCCGAGGGTCTCTTTGTGTGTGTGCATGTTGGTGGGGGGTGAGAGGCTGGTGGTGAAGGTGGTTGTTATTGCTGTGCTTTTGTTGTTCATAACACCTCTAGGTGTTTGACCAGTGTTTCCTCTCCAGGGCACACTTTGGGGTAGTACTCACATTTAATGTGCATATGGGGATATGATTAAAATACAGATTCTGATTCAGTAGGTCTGGGGTGAGGCCTATGATTCTGCATTTCTAGCTAGTTCCCTGGGGCTTCTGCTGGCCTTCTGCCTGCACACCGAGTAACAAGGCTTTTGGAAGTACTCTTGTGATAACAAGAAAAGGACATATGGAGACCATCAGGAATTTTCACAGTTATATAACAGGGGCAGAAAATAGCCTAATGTAGAGGCGTAGCCTAGACTGCACATTAGAATTACATGGGACAATTGGGGAAAGAAAACTCCACCCCCAGGAATTCAGATTTAACATGTTGGGAGAGAGGGTTCCAGGGATTGGTGGGGTTTTTTTTCACAACCTTCCCAAGTGAGTCTAATGAACAGCCAGGGTGGAGAACTGCTCGTTTAGTGGGTAGTGGGTTTTGTTTCTAGAGTCCGGGCCTGGTTCAAGTCCCGGCTCCAAAATAGCTCCAAACTTAGTATCTTAGTTCAATTCTCCGTGCCTCCATTTCTCCATTTGTAAAAGGAGGCAATAATGGTGTGAAACCTCAGAGTCTTTGCAAGGATTAAATGATATGTTAGTGAACTGAAAGCATCATTTCTTACACATGGTAAGAGCTCAATAAATGTTCACTGTAATGACAATTTTGTAATCATTATTATTATCTGATAACAGAGATTCTTAGGTCATTTTCTTTCTTTTTAAATCTGACTGAGATATTGCAATGGTTACAAACTAAAACCAGATAAACATACATTTACTTTCTTAATAAATGGAGAACAGTGTTAAGGGCACATGTAATGGGAGAGCCCATTTTCAGCCTAAGCTGCCCCCAACAAGCATTCATTTAGGCTGTGATCTCTGTGAGAACAGGTAACCAACTGATTTTTTTTTTTTTTTTTTTTAGTGTAGCACCAATACTGTTGTTGTTTGCATTGAAGATATGATAACTGTTCCAAGTGGAGATATGTCAACTTCTCTCTGTATCCACTGGTTAATTTTAGTGGCTGGAAATAATAAGACAATCACAATAAAGAACTGAGAAGTACCATATTTTTCATTATTGTATTTTTATCCAGTGTTGGTTCCTTTGTTAATTATAGAAGTAGACAACTGAGTCTCATTCCTTATTTTTTTCTAAAATCAGCTGTGTTCCCTGCTTTTTTCCACTATTCCACTCATATGCCATCTAAAATTACATAACTTTTGGGGCGCCTGGGTGCCTCAGTTGTTGAGCGTCTGCCTTCGGCTCAGGTCATGATGCCGGGGTCCTGGGATCGAGCCCTGCGTCGGGCTCCCTGCTCCGCGGGAAGCCCGCTTCTCCCTCTCCCACTCCCCCTGCTTGTGTTCCCTCTCTCGCTGTGTCTCTCTCTCTGTCAAATAAATAAATACAATCTTAAAAAAAATAAAATGAAATTACATGACTTTTTATTTTCCTGCCCGGTTTCTTCTCCCTTTGTGCTCTACCTAACTTTCTACTCCCACTGTGATCTATGGTCCTTATCAGTTTACTTATGTAATTTCCAGTTCTCACCTTGAGTCTCCTGCACATTGGACTATTGGTTTATGATTTGGGGAACAGAAGATGTGGTCTGTATGTTTTTGTCTTCTTATAATATCGTGTGAATAAGGGTTTAATAATTTTCATGTTGTTCCATAATGAATATATGTGGATATCGTATTCACGGTTGGTAGCTGTCTTATAAAACAGTGTGGGAAGTAGATGCCCATCCTATTTCTCCTTCTGGGAAAGGAAGAAAACAATACCTGCTTCCCTCACTGCCCTTCCGGTCAGATATAAAGATGCTCGAGAGAACATTTGTGAAAGAACTTGACAGGTGCCCTTGGAGAGAAAGCATTACTTTACTCACTGGTGTTTTGAATATCATGAGAGTTTGAATTACGAATGAGTACATCCGAGCACATAATTGGTTAAGGACACTTTCAGACTTATTGTGGACCCTGCTCACAGGCAGAATTGATTGTGCAACTCCAATCGCTAGAGCCATGGGGATATCAGACACAGCTACATCTATCTAGTTCAGGAAGGACTTGAAATCGCACATTTTCAGGGCTCAGAAAAATAGAGCTTTTTCACATTTACCCTGAAGATGGAGCCATTTAACATTTTGGATACTTTACAATTTTAAAATTAATAACTTCGAATTGACTTTGTTTTGAGACAGTAATGTTCTAGGACCTTCTTTTTCCCTTATCTCTGATGATTGTTTCCTAACAAACAAACAAAAAAGAGCATTAGAAATATTTGGTTGTGGTCATGGAAATCTGGGCACCAGCCTGTGACCTTGCCCATATTTATGGAGGTCATTTCTTCTTGTTTACCTTTTGTTCCCCATATCTATGGATCCAGGAAATTAAATAAGTATTTTCCAAATATGTTTGAAATTCCCATCATTTATAGCTAGCTGCAAGTAAAAAGCATATTTTAAAATAATTGTACAAGAAGGAATATGTTTATTTCAGGTGCCCTTGTATTGGCCACAAAGTTTGATTTGAATCTAGAATCTTTGACTCAGGAGGATCCTAGGGGACATCTAATCTTCCTTCTCATGTAGTCCCTTAAGACTCTTATTTATATACTTTTGTTAGTTGCTATGGCTGGATTAAACTGTGATTAATTATATAATTCCCAAGTCTAACCGTAATTGATCTCTTTAGCAATGACTTGTCTTTTTTCACTTGTGAATGAAGGTAAAGTAGATCTAGATTGGCATTTTCTGTCATTAAGGAGCCCTCATTTCTCATAGTTGAGTATCTTCAAATGAAGAAGGTAAATCCTACACCAAATTAAGGGTCAAGATGTTTCACTCAGAACATCAGTTGTCTGTATTTGGAAGGCCTGAAGGAATGTAGATATACTGTTCCAAGAAGCTATCTGCAGATGGGTTGGACTCAGATGAAACATCATGATATATGGTAATAGCAGCACTGGAAGAGGAACTCTCTTACTACAAAGAGGGTGGAAGTGGATAGAAATCTAGGAACACAAATACAGCAGGGTACCCTTAAAGCAACTGTTGGACAACTCATGGTTGTATTAGAGAAGCGGGGACTACATGGGGGTTGCTTCCTCCTTTCCCTGTTCAGGATGGAGGTTCCCTGACTCTATGATTATGATGCAGGCATTTTCTTGAGACCAGGTGTTGCTTTGAGTGGCACTCCACTTTATTTTCTGGGAGGCTGGATCCCAATTCCCTCTCCCATGTCACCTGTGCCCACAGCTGGGGGCCATTTGATCTTTTTTGGTAGTGTTCATCTTGTGAAGGACCAATTTGACCTTAGGAGAAGTTGAAGTGCTGGGGACTCCATTTTGGAATCCTCTGATGCCTTGGACGTGGGCCATCTTTTAGGCGCTGGGCTCTAGTATCTACCTTATCTCACAGTCTGGAGCCTTCCTTGGAGGCTTAGAGGCTGTGGTGTGCTACTCACTCATGTATCAGTCCCAACAGTCTGATATGGCCACCACAACCACAACAGTGACCATCATCACCACAGCTAGTATTACTAATGCTGCTACTTCTCTTTCTCTTTCTCTTCCCCCACCTTCTCATATGATTATTGTTGTTGTGTTATTATTTTTAAATATGTATGGCTATGAAGCAGATTAACCCAAAACTTAATGTGTCAAAAACAGAGACACTTTTTATTGTTCATAGTTTCTATAGTCAGGAACTGGAGAGCTACAGAGTTGGGTTTCACCATTTTATATGATAACCAGCTATGTCTTTTTTGTAGATGTCCTTTATAAAGGTGAGATACTTCCCTTCTTTTCCTAGACTGTTGAGTTTTCCTAAATATGAAAGGATCTTGTTTTTTGTCAAATTCTTTGTTGCATCTATTGAGATGCTCATGTCGTGTTGTCTTTGATTCTATTATTGTCGCATATTATGTTGACAGATTTTCATACGTCATGGTTGAAAATTCTTATTATGTGTTGCTGGATTTGGTGTGCTAATGTCTTCTAGAGAATTTATTGCATCTATATTTATAATGGGTATTATATTTATCTTGTGATATCTTTTTCCGGTTTTGATGTCAGGGTAATATTGACCTCACTAAATGAGTTGGGTTGTTATTAGCTACTCTTCCATTCTTTTGGAAGAGATTTGTAAGGGTTGTTAATTCTTTGAAATTTTGGTACACTTAAAGAGCAAAGCCATCTGGTCCTGGGTATTTTTCTTTGTGGGAAGTGTTTTGCTCACTAATTCAATTTCTGAAGTTGGTATAGGTCTGTTCACATTTTCTATTTCTTGATTTTTGTAGTTTGTATCTTTCTAGGAATTGTTCCATTTTATCCTGATTATCTGATTTTCTTAAAAAAACCAAACCAACAAACATGCAATTGTCCACAGTATTCCTATAACCCCTTTTATTTTATTCTTTCTGATTTGGATACTTTCTTTTTTTTTTTTTTTTTAAAGATTTATTTATTTATTTATTTGACAGAGAGACAGCGAGAGAAGGAACACAAGCAGGGGGATTGGGAGAGGGAGAAGCAGGCTTCCCGCTGAGCAGGGAGCCCCATGAGGGGCTCGATCCCAGGACCCTGGGATCATGACCTGAGCCGAAGGCAGATGCTTAACGACTGAGCCACCCAGGTGCCCCTGGGGCACTTTGATTCTTAACGTGATTTTTTTTTTTTCCTTTAGTTCTTTGACCATACTTATAATAATGTTTTGAGGACGGCTAGATGGCTCAGTGATTTGAGCATCTGACTATTGGTTTTGGCTCCGGTTGTGAGATTGAGCCCTGTGGGGCTTTGTGCTCAGCAGGGAGTCAGCTTGAGATTTTCTCTCTCTCCCTCTCTACCTGCCCCGCCCCCAGCTCATGTGCTTGCTCTCTCCCTTGCTGTCTCTCTCTCAAATAAATACATAAATCTTTTTTAAAAAATAGTAATGTTTTGAAGTCTTTTTCTGCTAAATCCAACATCTGGTGATACAGATTGTATCTTTTTGCTTTTTCCTTGAGTACTGGTCAAAATTTCTTATTTTTTACGTGTCTCATAATTTTTTTTCTTGGAAAGTAGATATTTAGGTATCAATGTAGCAACTCTGGATTCTGATGTTCCCGGGAGAGTAATTGTTGTTGCTGGTTTTGTTGTTTGTTTCTTTGTTCGTAAACTTGCCTGGGCTAAAGCTGTGAAATCTGTTTCCCTCATGGTTTGTGGCCACTGATGTCTTATTCATTCCTTGTTTTTGTTTTTGCTGTTGTTCTGCTTCTTTTGTTTTAAACCTTGGTTTCCAAGGGCTTTCTCCATTGTCTCTGTAGTTTAACAGCCTGCCAAAAATTGAACTAAGGCTGTGTTTCAGCACCCTGAACAATAAGAAGTCTACTGTTCTCTGTTGATGGGTCTGTGTAGGGAAGTATATCTAGTGTTCAGGTCATTTTCAAGTCTTCCCGAGTATTTACGGTCTGCTGGGCCATTTTACATTGCCACCTTATTAGCACACTGCCTCAAGATCAATCAGGCATATTTGGATAGTGTGGGCCTGACTCCAGTCTTCAGTAAACTGTACACGGTCTCAGTTTGGAATGTGCTTGCCCTAACCACAACCTCAGGCCATTTATGCTATTGGCTTTCCCTAATGATGCCGCTGGATTTAGTCACTATTCTCCATTTCAAATCAAGTGAGCTCTTTTTGACCATGGCAGCCCGGCTGCCAGTACTGACAGCCTACCCTAACCAGGCAGAGACTTCATGCTAACTGGGGTGGGAGCAGCCCCATCTAGAACACCAAAGATTCCCATTGTTACTACCTGAAGCCCAGTAGTTTTTCAGGTAAATACTTCTCAGATTGTCAGATGTCTTTGGTTAATGTTTAGAGTGTTAAAATACTGTTTTGTGGTGGTTTTGGTCAATTTTGTCTAGCTTTATAGTTACGTTTTTTGGGAAAAGGATTTGCTGGCCTCCTCACTGAGCCTTAGCTGGTAGTTCTGACCATTTTAATGTGCATTTGCGTCGTGTGATCCAGCAAAGGGCACAGCATATTGGAAAATCTTGTTTAAAAATAGTAATTATAGTTTGGGACTATATTTATTCTTGTGAAAAAGATAAATCCCCACATGTTGATGTTAGAGGTCTCATTTGAGACCATTTGGGATTTTCCTTAAAGTTTTCCCAATATACTGGTTAGGAGATGGCTCTTTTGGGAGATGCTTATGTCGTGAGGGTGGAGCTCTCATGAATGGGATTGGTGTTCTTATAAAAGAGGCCTGAGAAATCTCCTTCGACCACTTCCACCATGTGAAGTCACAGTGAGAACAAGGCCATCAGTAAGGAAGAAGGTTCTCAATCTGATCTTGGACTAGTTAGTCTCCAGATCTGTGAGAAATAAACTTCTCTTGTTCATAAGCTACATAGTTTATGGTATTTTTGTTATAGCAGCCTAGGAGGACTAAGACAGTAGGCCACACTAGCTGTATATAATCAACCCACAAAAATCTTGAGGTGTCACATAATTAAGATTTATGCCTTGCTGTCATTATGGTCTGATGAAAATTGTTTTTTTCCCTGGGTCTATGCTTCTTCTAGCTGTGACTCGATCATCTCGTAATGCTTTTGGTTCAAGCCTCATGGATAGGGAGAGAGAACTTGGGAATCATGTGGAATGTTTCCCGGGAATACTTTTTTTTTTTTTAAGATTTTATTTATTTATTTGACAGAGAGAGACACAGCGAGAGAGGGAACACAAGCAGGGGGAGTGGGAGAGGGAGAAGCAGGCTTCCCGCTGAGCAAGGAGCCCAATGTGGGGCTCGATCCCAGGACCCTGGGATCATGACCTGAGCCGAAGGCAGATGCTAAACAACTGAGCCACCCAGGCGCCCCTCCTGGAAATACTTTATACCATCTCTGATCACGCTGCATTGGCTAGAGCTGTCACATGGTCTTGCTGGGACGCTGAGGAGCCTGGGAAATGTGGTCTTTCCATGTGCTGAGGAAAACTGAAAATATTTGATGAATAGGGAGTGTTGCATTTCTACTCTCGCTTTTTGGAGGTCCTATTACAGTTAGCATCCTTATTCTGTGGAAAAGAAAACTGGGACACAGAGATGGTGAATAACTTGCCCAAGATGTGTTATTTTAAGTAAGTTATTGGAAGATTAGAGACTGGAAATAGTATTTATTGACTTCTAATCCAGTGTTGGTTTTGTTTTCCTCAACTGTACCCTTCTTTTTTTGACCATGGCAGCCCGGCTGCCAGTACTGACAGCCTACCCTAACCAGGCAGAGACTTCATAGCATCATTTTTAATTGCCATAGATTAAGATATAGTAAAATGATTTTAGAAGAATTAGAAAGGCCTACTTATAATTCCACCAACCATTTCTGAATATTTTTACTGTATGCGTTTTTTTTTTTACTTTTTTTTAAAATTTGTATGCATGTTTCTTTATGGATGTATGTTACATGTTCAAACAGTAATATGCATTTGTTTTTTATTCTGTTTTTCAACATATAAACATTATTCGTAAGTCTGCCTTTTTCTAATTATTTTGATTCCTGTATTGCATTGTACTGAATGGATCTAATACTTACTCAGCCATTCTTCCTATTACCAAATGTAAAAGTTGAAAGTTTCAACTCATTTAAACCTATATACCTCAGTGCGATTTAACTTTTACTTTAAAATAATATTTATTGTAATAAAGGCTAATTAGGTTGGATATTCTGACCACCTATGTACATTTAGGAAAGCTCATAGTTAAGTAGTATAGCCTTTAACTTATTTCTTTTATGTTGCTTACTGAAACATGTGCATATAGTGAAGCCCTATTTTTATATAATTCTTTTTAATGAAAATATTTAGCTTGTGAAAAATATAATGAATTCTAAAAAAGATTTGAATGAATCTCTTAATATAGTTTTATTATCCATGTAATATAATATTTCATTGAAATTTGTTCATACTAATTTATTAGTGAGGGATGGAGGAAGAAAGGAAACCCAGAAGTGTCAGATTATATATATTAACTCACTGACTAATATGGTTGAGCACTCACTAAATTCCTGGCAATCTTTTAGAAACTAAAGATATGTCATGAAAATCAAAAACAAAAAACAAAGTTCTTTTTCTCAAGAAACTTTCGGTGTACTAGGGATGGGGAGAGTATGGGGAACACAGATTTACATATAAACAAATGACATATAATATCTTGCCATGAAGAAAACAAAATAAGGCAAGGAGAATAGAATGTGATAGACATTTGGCTGGATATTCCTTGTTGTGTTCACAGCAAAAAGATTGTTATGACTGGAGTGGGGGCAATGAGAGACACAAGAGTAGTAGTATATGACATCAGAGAGTTAGTGGGGGGCTAGCTCATATAGAGCTTTGAAGATCATGGTATGAACCTAGGATTTTTTCTTTGAGCAAAGCTGGAAGCCATTGGAGGATGCTGAGCAGAGGAACAGCATGACATGATGCACATTTTAAAGGAATACTCCATCTATTGGGTGGTGAATACATATGGAGCAAGGTGGAAGCAGGGAGCCCAGTGTGGGGGATAGGGAGCATTATTATAATCATTCAGGTGAGAGATGACCAGGTTGGTAGCAATGCAGGTGTGAGAAATGGCCAGAATTTGCATATATTTCAAAAGAAGATACAGCATGTTTAGGTAGGGAACTGTGGGATGTGCAAAAGAGAGGAGTCAGTGGTTTCTACAGGTATTTTATCCTGACAATTTGGAAATGGAAGCACTATTTATTTCCAAGATAGACTGCAAGAGGAGCAGATTTTCACAGAGGGGAAAAGGGAAGGAGAGAGAGTGAGTTAAAGAAGGGGGAGGAATTGGGAGTTCATGTTTGGACATACTCAGCATGAGACCCTGATGGGATTTCCAAGGAGAGATGTCAAGGAAACAGTTGGTTCTTTTGAGTCTGGAGAAGAAGGAAGAGATTTGGCATGGAGATAACAAATTTAGGATTCTCCATCTTATAGATGGTATTTGATGCCTTTAGGCAGGACAAGATCACACCCATCACCATGTGCACATGTTATAATATATGCAACATTAAAAAAAATATATATATCTGCTGTGACTCCACTTCCCCTCCATCTGCCACCCTGTTTCTCTGATCTCCTTTGCACAAAACTCCAAAATAAAACGTGTCTATATTTGCTATCATATTTTTCTCCTTCTATTCTCTCTTGAATTCATTCCAGCGAGGCTTCCCTCCTGCCTACCTTCTTGGTGATCTTATCCTGTCACAAGGTGTTCAATACTGACAATAAGCTGATTATCTCCATTTTACAATGAAGAAACTGAAGTTTAGAGAGGTTAAGGCCACTTGAGTATTCAATAGCAGAACTCAAACCAGAGCCTTGCTTTACTATCTGCAGCCTGCCTCTTTCCACATCCTAGTTCTTGACCAAACAGCATAGTGTTTGCAAACAGGCGCTTGGAAGAAGATGGGCTTGATTGCCACTTTGTACTGAACATGTTACAATTTCCTCATAATTATCTAAATAGAATACAATATTTCACTCCCAATAAATGTATGGGTTTAAATTGTTTATGCCTACTTTTTTTATAAGAAAGAAAACTTGTAGACAGACTATGGACTTGATGCTGTGCTTTATTTTAAAGCATTGTAATTTTGTAGAAATCATTTAATCTTTTAAAAACATATGATACTGGTGTGGTTGGTGAACATGAGTATAGGGGGCAGGAGGAGGTTTGGGTCTTCTTTCCTTGACATCCTAAACAATAGGGAAGACACGTGCCTTTCAGAGAAGGGTGACAGGATCTGTTATCTTCCTCAGAGCTATGGACAGGGAGACCCACATCTTCTTTCTGGCCTAAACAGCTGTGACTTGAAGTCGATCTTGTATTGCTCCAGCATTATTATTTCTCTGTCTTCCTTGGATATTTGTTCCTTGCAGTAGAAGGAGGAGGATCTCCCAGGGGACTTGAAAAATATTTCTTCTGACATGATCGTGTCTTTGTATGCATCCATTTTGGCTGAGATCTTAGAGACAGGACAGAATAATGCCTTAGAAACCAAATGTGGTGAAATGCTTTTAATCATTTATCAGTTCATCATGGCAGGTCTAAAATCTACTCTTCTCCAGATTAATTCATTCAAAAATACATTGAGCGGTAGCTCAGGATTAGAGTATGATTTTAGGCGATAATTTATTGACCAAGGGAATTTGAACTGAGTTTCAAGAAGGGGAGGGTATGAATTGTCAGAAATCTAGAGGCAGGGGCTGTTATATGCAGAGGCAGGGATGCAAGAACAAAGCCATTGTCCATAGTGGGTGTAAAGATACTTACTTGGTTAAAGAGAAGACTGCACAAAGAGATACTGAGAATGGAGAAGATTGTGGTGGAGGAAATGAGTAGAGGATTATGAGGTCCAGGAGCAGAACAGGAGTGTGGAGAGATGAGGCTTGTTGTAGACCATGTCATAGGCTACATTTGGATGGGTTATGAATCAGTGAGAGGAGAGACTGAAGTCAGGAAGCATGATGGAAGGTGACATAGTGATGCCTGTGTCTGGAGGTGATGCTGACCTGGTCTAGAGAAGGGAGGCAATGAACATGGCAGTGTTGGTGGCAATGAGGAGTGAAAGGGAGATGGGGAAATAGGTCAGTCTTCCTAGTGCTTGATCTTAGGTTACAGCACAATACCCCAAGGAACGTGAGGGTAGCACTGGTGTGCAGCAGGCCCTGAGTTGGGGAAATCTAGTCTTCACTCCAGTACTGAAATGATTCACAATCCAGGCTAGTCATTGGATGTTTTTGCAGCTCTACTTTCTCATTTATTAGGTAACACAAGTGAGCTATATTGACTTAATATCCATCTGGCATTTTTTTTTTTTTAAGATTTTATTTATTTGACAGAGAGAGACACAGTGAGAGAGAGAACACAAGCAGGGGGAATGGGAGAGGGAGAAGCAGGCTTCCTGTGGAGCAGGGAGCCCGATATGGGGCTCGATCCCAGGAGCCTGGGATCATGACCTGAGCTGAAGGCAGATGCTTAACGACTGAGCCACCCAGGTGCCCCCGGTCTGGCATGTTTTTGAGCATCAGGTTTTGTGGACCAGGTAGAGGGGATGCAGTGGCACACCAGAGAAATCCCTTTATGATAGATTCACCATAAAAAGCCATTCTCATGCTTTGCCCTGAGGGCCTGGATGGGGAAAACATAGGACGCCATGGGACTACCTAAAGGAGGTCAAGAAAAGCATCCTGCCTTCGTGAGGAAGTAACTCAGGACGGGAGTAGGAGTTCCAGTGGAGAGAAGAGTTGGTTTAGGCAGTATGAGGAGGAAGGAAGAGTAGAACAGTAGAGTGGGCTAGGGTGCTGGCTTGAGCAGATGCCCACGTGTGAGGAAGCAGAGACATTGGACAAGGGCCCATATGGATATGAAGGGGGTGTAGGTGGAGCAGGCAAAGGCAGCAGTCACACCGCCCAGCATCTCCTCTACCATCTAAATGGTGGGAACTTTGTGAATAATTGTCAACAAAGGGATAACTTGATCCCACAGGCGTTGTAAGATCCCTCTGCTGTGTTGTGGAAAACAGATTAGAGGAGACCAAATGGGAACCAAATGTACCAGTTAGGAGATGTTTATATGAATCCAGGCTAGAGATCAGGGCAAGGGTGGTGCCAGTGGGAACTGAGAAAACTGATGGGTTTAATTCATATTTAGGAGGTAAAATATACCTTGCTTGGTGACTGCTGTGGGTATGATGGCAAAGTGGGCAACAGTGGAAGGGGGAACAGAGAGGGGAAGTCTCGATAACGTTAACAAATGTTTGGCACCTGGAAGTCAGCTTCCCTCGGGATCTGGTACTTTTTAGAATGTTACTAAGATTAAGAGTTTTGCGTGTGTGTGTGTGTGTTAAATTTGAACTATTCTCATTATGCCATAAAAAATTTTCCAACACATATGTATATGTTTATACTTGTATCTCACATACACTGAAAAACACACATCTGGAATGAAATACACCAAAACATTAATAGTGGTTATCTCAAGGATTCAGACTGTGGGCGATTTATTTTTTATGCTTCCCTCTATTTGTCTAATTTTCTACCATGGGAAAAAAAGTTTTTCCTCCCTAAGACCAAGAGACAATTAAAGGTTTGAGGAGAAATGTATCTGGCCAC
Source organism: Zalophus californianus (assembly GCF_009762305.2). Taxonomy (NCBI): domain Eukaryota; kingdom Metazoa; phylum Chordata; class Mammalia; order Carnivora; family Otariidae; genus Zalophus; species Zalophus californianus. The sequence continues at coordinate 74,399,545 of NC_045604.1, forward strand.
TATTGATTTTGTTTTAACAAAAAAAGATGGCTAAACACAAAATACAGTCTTTATAAACCTGGCTGGCAATTCCTTCCCTGATGTTATTGTCTATTTCAGACAAAGAAAAGAGGTATATGATCCCAAAAACCTTCAGCTGTGAGGAAAACAAAATAAAGATCAATATATTTTGTCCCTGCTTATATTTTCTGCTAACTCCTTGTTTCCCGGCTACCAGAGTGCTATCAACTTCAGTAACTAAATTAAAAACTATAAAGCTGTGAACAAAGAAATCTTGGATGTAATGAGACTACCCTGCATGAAGTGGAGGGAAAGTATATGTAAGGGGCATATTATGGTGTGCCTGAATTGTTCTTATTTTTAAATGCAAATCAAAAACGCTGACTTTCCTAATAAAGAGACTTGAAGCACATACAATTCACTTTTTTTTTTGCTAAATATATAAATTTCATATTGCTAAAATATTATTGGGCCAAGAGAGCAATTTGATTTTCTTTTACTAAGGAATCTGGAATAAAAGAGATTGGGAGGAAATTTGTTGAACCCAAAACCAAATGAGACCCCAAGCACAATGCAAAAGAAAGCTAGTCAATCCTGAAACATTTCAACTCATTTATTTATCTAACCCACCATGGACCTTGGCACACATACTAAGAGTCTTCCGTGTTCTCTGTGGTTTTCGATGACCTCCGAACACTACCTGCAACATTCTGCACCATGGAATGGTTCCATTTTCCATCTGTTGTCATGCAGTTGTTTTGTTTACCAGCAGCTGTCAGATGGGTATTATAATGAATGCTTTCATAGCAAATGTTATAAAACCAGATATAACAAGTGTTCGGGATGAAGCTGATAGCACAGGTGGATACAAAGTGCTTACAAAGAGACTGGAAATGGGGCTTTCTCATCTGGATCAGGAAACCATGCATTGAGAAGTGTCTCATGTGCTGGTTCACAAGTGCCTAATTCTGCCAACTCAAAATAAACTTCTCAGTTGTTCATGCAGTGTTGCCCACTCCATCGGTGACAGAGAACTTTTTGGTTGCTCAGAATAATTGAGACTTAGCTTTTTCAGAGGCATTATGCTCATCCATTAGCTAGGTGTGGTCCTCTGTTCATGTGCAAACAAGCCATTCTTTGCATGTGCTAAAATGCAGGCCCCTGCATCACCTTGTTCTGGCCCAAGAGTCTGCCATGGGGCTTAGGAAGGTGAGCATTTATAATCATCTCCTCACTGTGTTCTGATGCCCCTGTGGCAAGACCACACTTGGATGAATCCTTGCCTTAGCATGAGTGCTCTCTGCTCACCCTCCTTTGTTTATTTTTGAATTGCCCACAGGGAAACTACACTTAGCACAGTCAATTCACTTAACCACTTCCAAACTATCCTGGCTCTCCTCACCAGCAGAAGGGTATGTTTGGCCCGCCAGGGAGAGGGATAAAGCAAGCAGAAAGGCATGTGGTGGTTCTGGTGGTTCTTCTGACCTACACCCAGGACTCTGGGGCAATCGATGTACCTGCACCCACCACACTTGCTGGAGGCTTGGGAGGTGGCCTCGGTATCAGGACCCTCAAAAGCATAGGGATGGGGTTGTCCTCCTTGCTCCAGTTGTTGGGGACATTATAAGCCATGACTTGGTACCAATAGACATTTTTTTTTTTGAAGATTTTTAAATTTTTTTAAAAGTAATCTCTACACCCAGTGTGGGGCTCTAACTCACAACCCTGAAATCAAGAGTCACATGCTCTACCAGCTGAACCAGCCAGGCGCCCCAGCATGTTGAATTTATTCGAGGCTTCATTTCCCTCTTCCCCAGGATTTTGTCTCGTTGTTGTTGAGAAAATTTCACTTCTGGAGTTCATGGATTCCACCAATAAACTGGTATATATACTACACTCCTTTTTTTTCTGTGAAATGAAAGAAATATTTTGTGAGTTGCTATATATGTACGTATGTATGTGTACTTTTATTATTATTTTTTTGCTCAAACTCAAAGGAGGGAGTGAAAACCGTAACAGCAAGTCTAGTGCATGGATATGTTTTTTCTTTACACCCCAGGCCCAAAATATGTGTTTGTGAAATCCTTGATGAATATTCCTGTGCTTCAAATTCTGTAGATGTTGAGTGAGTAAACGAATGCATGGACGGACGGTCATTTGAATGAATCTATTTTGCTTCGTCTCAGTTTTGTGACCTTGAGTTCACTAAGTTAGTATACCCAAATGAACACTGAAGAGTACTCTTCAGTGTATATACTGTACCATATAATACCTGTAATGTAGATACTATATAGGATATGGGATCAATAGTTTAGCATTAGGTTTGCAGGCCCTGGAGTCCTGGTGCCTGTGTTTGAGTCCTGGCTCCATGCACCTGACCAGGAGACCTGGAGCAAATGCTTTAATTTTCTAAGCCTTTTGTTGCTTCTTTGAAATAATTAGGATAATAATAGGTCCTACTCCATTGGGTTGTTAATGAAGTTTAAATGAGAAAAATCTATGTAAAGCTGTCAGCACTGTGCCTATAACATATAAGCACTTGATGAATGGTCGATGGTATTATTATTATTATGTACATAACATTTTGCTTTTGGGGAACACATACCTGTCAGTTTCCCCTACCAAAGATGTGCCTTGACTTAGTTGCTGTTGGTCCTACCCTCAAAATTATTCAGCCTTGTGCCACAAGGCATATTGTACAAAATATGGTGCTCAGAATATCATGGCTTATATATTTTATCTTGCTGGCAAGAATTCTAAAAGGTTTAAAGCTTAAATTAGAGCCCACATGTACACTGAGTTAGGAGAAGGCGCCATATGCCTCTCCATCTTGTGTGTGGTATGACTGGAAGCCAGAGGGAATGACAACACACTAGTGGCTTCAGCCAAAACTTGAGCCAGCAGCCTAAATCCAGATCAGGCAACATCTCTGGCTCTCCCAGTTCTGTCGGCTTGTGCATTTGACCTTGACAGCCAAGGTCTGAGCAGTTCCTCTTTTCTTTCTGTCATTAATCAGTCCTGAAGCATCTTCTAAACAGACAGCTTGGTTGGATTGAATAATGTGCCTATGTTTTCTCATCTGATACAAGCATGAGTTAAACTGGAGTCACCTCCATTGGTGAACTTGGGTATCAGGCTAGGACAGGATTTTCAAGTGGAGCCTTACCTGAAAATATCTTTTTTTTTTTCCCTACCTGAAAATATCTTGCTAATTGGCTGTTAACGTTGTCCTCTTGCTACCATGGTGCCTGCAATTATGATAACCTACTGTTTCAAGTTTTCTATTACAGCGGAAATTGTTACTGGAGGAGGGGAAGGGATAACATTTACTTTCACTGGCAAGTGAGGCCAGATTTGGACTTTGAGTCACTCTTGAGAATTTAGGGGTAGGACATACCACTGCATCCCAGGAGGTGTATCATGGTAGAAGATATTAACCGTGTCCCACTTTACGATTGCCATATATTTTTAAAGTTATGAATGTACCATGTAATGCATACTTTATTAGGAAAAACTAATATTGTATAGAAAAATACATAGTTGCTAGAAATATGGGTAAGAGAACAAGAATCATCTATAATATTTTGCATGGTTCAAAATGCAACTTCTGATGCCTTTTACAGTACTTTAGAGTTTTTAAAGATGTTTTTGTGTAACAAAGTGGAAACTCATGCCAGATAGTTTTCATGTCTTACTAAAATTCTTATGGAAAATCATGACAGAGCTTTTCCTGGAATGCAGATATCCTGATTCTTGGTTCTGAGAATTTTCCACTAGATCAATTTAACCTCCTAACAGAAGGATCATGATTTGAGGAGAGAAGAATCATCTTTTGTAATTAAGCTACTGCTAAGCTGACATAATAACAAAGGAATTAGTCTCAGACTTGGAATTCTGTAAATGATTTTTAAGACAGAATGGCATTAAACAGCATCCAGCGAGTTGAAGAAGTGGTATGGAATGATGCCATTTAGATTACTTCTGGGCTTGTTTTTTAGCACTGAAGAATTCCACATTGCATCCTGTTCCCTCCCCCATAGCAATCACTCAGCCTCTATGTTTCCTTCCCCATTGCAGTTTAGGTTAGAGGATGTCAGTGCTAGTAACACAGTGAGATTGCCCCAGAACACTTCTTAGGACCAGTCTTTGGGTGTTGGGAAAACATTCTACTCTGTTAACTAGGGGATGGTGTGCACTTACCCATGTCATGGTGGGCTGGAGATGGGTTTGGCATTTTGTCCTCTGGAGTAACAGCCAGTAAGATGAGTAATATCATTCTTAGTTCTAGTTTCATCTCTCTTTCTTGTCTTTATTTCAGCTCTTCCTCCTCTCCATTTCTTCCTTCTCTCCCTCCTTTTCTCTCTTTCCTTCCCTCTTTCTTTTGCTCACACACATGCATATTCACACACACTTTTAACTATCCATTAACTGGTATGTTTAATGAGGACTGTTATTAAACACTTTCTTATAATTGGTAGTTGAAACTCTCTGGTACCCAAAACACAGAGACATGGTGATGAAGAACCAAATTCATATCTTGACTCTATCATGTACTAACTGGGTATGTGCTCTAGACTCTGTGTCTGTTTTGTAATATATAAATTGGGAATGATAATAGTATCTTTCTCATAAGCTAGCTGGAATGATTAACTTAGATTATACATAGGAATTGTTTAGCACAGCGGCTGATGCATTAAAAGCTTTGAGTGATCATTGTTAATAGAAAACATTTTCATTGGATTCTATCTCCTAAGATGCAGGACTAAAGCTAATATCTCATAAGGGACTGGCAATCTTTAAACAATAGTTCCTACTTAAATTGAATTAAAGGTCTTACCTTGGTGAATTGGAACTGGTAGCCAGGAAACATTCCATTTATCTGATGGTGTGAAATATTTGGAATGTTTATCTTTGTTCTATGAGGAAATGTATAATTAAAGCCATTTTTTATTTACCTTCTTAAGATTCATCTCTAATTCTCTAATGGATTTAATGATTTCAGTGCTAATGAGTCCTATTGGTGAGACAGTTTGTCCACCCCATCTTCTTTCCTCTTCTTAGAAAACCTCATCCAAGGCTTTAGCAGGTTTCCCAATAGATTGAAGATCCCCTAACTGGCAACAGCTGATTTGAGGGAGACATGAGTGGGGTTGGCCAATCAGATGATCTCTTCCTAGGAGTTAAGAATTTTGACACAGCCCAGTGTTCATATTCTTAACAACAACCAAAAAAATTCAGTGACAAGAGTTTTAGGAAATGGACCCTAGGAAGAGGGGCTATATAAGATCAGGAAGGAAGACAGACATCATTATTTACTGGCTTAATGACCTAGAACAAGACACTTAATCCAGAGAACCTCAGTCTCATCATTTGCAAAGCAAGAGTAGTAAAGGGCTACCTCAAGAAAATGAAGAATAAACATGCTGAGGCAGGTGAAACATTGAGCAGTGGCTTTAACACAGTAAGTGTTAAAACATTTTGAATTGTATTCAGCCCTTAACCAACCACTATCTGGTTGTTGCTGACTCTTACACTAAAACCGCCCCTGCCTTTGGGCAATTTGAAGTGTCTTCTTTTTTATCCTATCTGGTTTGAGAATTGCAAATTGTTTCTTTCTTCTCAAAGCTCTGTCCTCCTTGGTGCACTTGCCACCTGTTTGTTTTTGCCTTTTCCAATGCCGCCTCTTTGTGCTTACCTAAGTGAAGTTGCTGTCCAAGGTTCTGACCAGTCTCCTGTTCCATCTGTTTTCTCATAACCACCAGCTACCATTCTTTGAGCACTTACAGTCCCTGGCACTGTATCACATGCTTTGCATACATTCTCACTTAACACCCCAAACAGCTCTATGAAGTAGGCATCATTGTTCCCTTCTTCAGATGAGGAAGCTCTCAGAAGAATTGACTAAGCCATGTAAGGTAACATAGCTGTGTAAGGTAAAGACCAGGAATTTGCACCCAGGATTCCAAAGCTCATACTTCATTACCACTGCACTAGAGGAAGCCACATGTTAGATTTTTGCCTCTTCGAAGTTACTAGCTGTGTTATTTTGAGTAAATGACCTAATGTGGCCTCAGTTCCATAATCTATAAAATCAGCACGATAATACCTATCTTTCAGTTTTGTGTGCATGTGTGTGTGTGTGTGTGTGTATGACTCAAATAATTTATGTAAAGCATTTAGCATGTGGCATGGAACACAGAATACAAGTCCAGGCTGTTATTAATAACAAGTAATTAACTTTCCATTCTGAAAGATTTCATTTTGGATCCATGAATGTGACTTTAAAAACTGAACCTACCCCCAAATTTGAATTATTGCCTAACTAGATCCATGAAACTGGAAATAGAGAAATAACATACAGTTCTGGCAATATCAACATTATTATTTTCATTTTTTTTCTGATGCTGTCAGCTTGTTATTTGTGCTATTTCTTAGAATAATAGAATTTATTCAGGCAATTTATCCTTAATACAAGTGATATGAATGGGACTATGCAGTGCTTATATATCATGCTAATAGTGTCTAGTTCATCCTTTTTTTCTTTCTCTTTACAAATGGAGACATTGAATTCCTACCCCGTCCTGTCTTTTATTGCACTTTCTGCATTGAAGTCATCTCTGTTTACCACCTACACTGGATTCCAAAAGCTGACATGATGTTTAACACTGTCCAACAACATCTTTTAAAGCATCTACCATGTGCTTCTTTAGCACTGTATATACTGGAGTGGAGTGAAGGAGGAGAAAAAATACATATACTCTCCCCAGCTATAAGTTAAATCTGTTAGTTAAAAATATACACCTGCCCAGTGATTTAAAGACAAATATAGACCTTTGTATTGGGAGCTTCTGAAACAGTGTTAGTTATATGTATGCATGTTACAATATGTGGACACTACTCATAAGTCTCTCTCTCTCTCTCTCTCTTTTTTTTTTTTTTACTCTACACTCTAGGTGACGCCTTTCAATCTATGTTTTTTTGTTTTTTTGTTTATTTTTAGAGAGGGAGAGACAGAGAGAGGGAGAGGGAGCGGGGAAGAGGGAGAGAAAGAAACTTAAGCAAGCTCCACCACTCAGCATGGAGTTTGACACGGGGCTCCATCTCACAACCCTGAGATTATGACCTGAGCTGAAATCAAGTCAGACACTTAGCTGCCTGAGCCACCCAGGCACTCCTCAATCTGTGTTTTTAATGCCGAAATATATCTTGATGGCTCTCTAAAATATTATTTTTCCCCCAAAAATATCATTTCTAACTCCAAATGTTTCTTCTGAGCTTGAGACTCATATTTCTTCATTCACATCTCCAATTGTCCCCCAGCAATGAATATCCCATGGACACCTTTCATTCATTATATCTGAAACAAACCAACACCCACCCCCTTGCCTACGTACCCCAAGCTGTGCTGGCTCCTCCATCTTGCCAAATCTCACGTGCGTTCAGTTTACCCATGCTGGAGACTGCAAGGCAGCACTGAATTACACTCTTTATCATCTCTGCTCCACCTGAGCACAATTCATGATCAATTCTTATCAATTAACTTCTCTATTATTTCTTGACCTTAACCCAGCCTATTTCCTGCAAAGATAAAACCAGACAATGTCGGTAGATAAGCAGGATCAACCTGTTTGGTTGATGCAAGAAGATCTGTGGGACTAGATGTTATAGCACTGATTTTCATTGTGCTTCGGACACACATTCAGAGGTGAGAACCAAGACAGGAGTGTGACTTTGCAGAAAGAAAAAAAAAAAGCTAATTTGTGTAGATAAAAAGAAGAAAGAATCAGCAAGACTTGATGACAAGATAGATTCAAGGGAAGAAAAGGTAGGTAGGAACAACTTTCAAACATGTTCAGGATATTACGTGTTTTGTCTATACCTTTATAAATGAATTTTAAGGGAGATCTTATTTTAAAAGGGGGAAACTCTTTTAAAGAGGTTGACATAGTAGAGAATGATTTTGGGGTGGGTTGTCTTTGTGGAGCCGTGTGACATTGAGCATGTCCGTTAACCACTGCAGGACTTAACTCATCTTCTGCAAATGAAGGATTTGGGTTAGATGATATCTAACATCTTGGAATTTTGGGTAGTCAGAGTTTTATGATTAGGAATTTGCACGGAAAGTTTAACAGTTAAAAGTTGGTGCTGATGGAGTCAATGAAGAACTGGGCTGAATTATATTTGGAACTAAAGTGTACCCTTGCTGAAATCTAGAATAATAATGAGTCTGGTATTAATATAGTCTGGCTTAAGTGTAATACTAATATAAACAAAATTATATTGAGAGAAAATGATGTTTATAGAGTACACCATCAAGATGAACTCTAGAAAAGGGAAACTAAACCTTATCTAAATAGTTTTTTTTCCTCCGTATTGTCACCTCCTTTTTACATTATCATTATGTTTTCCAGGCTGGCAGATGAATCTCAAAATCTGCTTCTGATTGAGTTTTTTCTTCCTTCCCTGATAGAATATATATTTTTTTCATTTATAAAAAGCAAATAGATCATGTGTTTTCTCTTCTGAGGCAAAGAAACACAGCAAAAATTTCTATGCTCAACTCCAGTTTCTTATTGAAAAAAATTAATATAAACGAAAATATTCATTTACTTTTTGAACAAAGTTTTATCATGGATCTCTTGCTTGGGAGTAAATACTCCTTAAAACAAGCTAAATGCACATCCTTAATAATTTAAAGTCAGAGAACCAGCCATGTGTAAAATAGGTGTGTGTTCACATAATTGACTACAGTATTTTGCTACATGGTTAAATGCATGATTTCCCCTAATAGAATGCCATTGTGGTCTACATCACATTTTCTAGTTCATAAAAGTCAAATGAGCTGTGACCATAGTCTCCCAAACTTAATGGAAAGTTCATTTTGTGACTTCTGAGTTTAAATTGTGTCTTTCTAGGATGAATCAATAGATTTAAAGCACGTTAATGGATCACATCACCAAAAGGTCTAATCCTGAGTGACTAAAATGGTAGATCTAATTCAGATTTATTGCTTTTCTAGCACATTGGACTAAAAGGTCTTTAATCTCTGTAATAATATAATGGATTTGAATTAACTAATGCTCACCTGATGCACATCATTTAAGTTGTCTACATATTCACATGGCATTGTGCATTTCAAACTTTTCAGGGGAGGGATGTGGGGTGAATGGGTTTAATCTGTGAAAGCTAGCAAAGAAGTAAAACCATATGTCAATGGAGACTTGAGGGCTCATTGTACATTTTGTTTCCTGTGTGGGATGCTTGCTAACACAACGAATTTATACACTGCTCTGCCATCACCCTTAACCACAGCTACCTATCAGAAGGTTAGCAAGGCTAGAACAAAAACACATAAGTTATGTCCTGGACTGTGCAAACACTCTTGAGCACAACCATAAACTATAGCTGGAATATTCCACAACCATCCAGGGTTTTTGACCTTGGACAAACAGCATTGGTCAGCAGAGATGGCCAGGCCCAGAGATGGCACCATTTACAAAACACAAATGAAGATGTTCAGAGGGTGCTGGCATTGAGCCTTTGGGAGGACACCATTTTAAGGGAAGCCAAATTGTTTCTGTTATCTCAGGGAACACCTTGATTTTGAAAGACAATAGAAGAGCATGAGCTTACCTAATACTTCTAGAAGGATGAATACAGTGTATTTATATTAGAGCTACTGAATCTAAAACAGTCAGATTCCTCCCTAATGTCAAGCAGTTGGATGGTCTTTTTGCATTTCTCTGCTCAACCCTTTTCATTGTATGCCCCCAGAGAGTGCAGTTTTAAGAATCTGAAATGTATAGAGTTACCTGATATGAGGGAGAGAGAGAAATCAAATGTTATAGTGATTCCACCTGCCCTTTCTCTTAGCAAGAGCACGTGCTATCAGTTTGGCTATAAGATGTCCTCTGTGTTCCTAAAATCACCACTCTGTGCAAAGTCATGCAATAAAAACCACAGGGCTTAGGGGAAAACAGGATCAGAGGAAACTTCATCAGTGGCACATTAAAAAACAACAACAGATAGGAACTTTATTAAAAGAGTAACACTGAAGTGCCTGGGTGTCTCAGTCGGTTAAGCATATGACTCTTGATTTCAGCTCAGGTCATGATCTCAGGGTTGTGAGATCAGGCCCCATGTCAGGCTCGGTGCTGGGTGTAGAGTCGGCTTGAGATTCTCTCTCTCTCTCCCTCTGCCCTGCCCCCACACTTGCATGTGCTCTCTCAAATAAATCAATAAATCTTAAAAAACAAAACACAGTTTTACGTGTGTTACATGATTAAAATGCATAAATGCTATAGTAAATTGGCATTTTAACTTGAAGAAGATGAGAAGTTTTCTTCTGGAAGTGGGCATGGAAGGGTTGCAGCTTATGAGTTATTGTGAAGTGATAGAAAGGGAGAGGTCTCTGAAACCAGATAGAAAGTTGCAGCACCAGGTGCAGGTGAGCCTGACTCAACACATGTTGTGAACCGGGTGGCAGGTAGGTGTTTGAGGTACGTGTTTGTGTGTCTGACTGTGTATTTCTGTACAGCTCATTTTCAACTGGGTGGAGTTTTCTGTGTTAACCTAGTATTTTTCACAGATGAAATCAAGCATGAGTAAATGTGAAATCCACATTATGCTCAAATTGTTCCCTGCTATATCTATTCATTGGAATGCATTTGCGTTTTTCAAAACAAGCATGGTGGTAGAACTGACTATGCCTCAGAGTGAGCGAGACATGGGAGGTAAATATTGGGGGTCCTCTCAGTTATTCAGTTCTCACTATGAATGTCTCAGAGTATTGCATGTGACCAAGAATACATGATTCTCCATGACCTTAAATGCAAGCCAACCACTTTGTCTTGTGCTCAACTGAGTAAAAAGAATAATATGTTCTGAGTTGGGAGGAAAAACATGGTTGTGTCAGATCATTAAAATGTTTCCAAGGTAGCCCCCTCCTAACAAAGGATATGTTTAATTTCCCTTTACATATTTACTCACAACCTAACTTTTATAGGAGGATCTCTCTTATCTCATTTTATTCCAACAAGCAAAAATTGCCTAGGAATATTGGGTCACTCTGAGAGATTTGCCTTGTGATTCGATTATTTGTTGTCATCGACAGGGACCTGTGATATTTGTGTCAGCCTTAAAGGAATTTTGAGGTTATTCGATCCATCCTCCTTATGTTATAAAGGAGGACATTGAGTTAGAGAGAAAAAGGGCTTTATTCAAGAACGTAAGAGAAAGGCAGTTTCACAAATATGTCAGAATGTAAATCTAGGGCTTTCTTAAGTAAATGCCTGCAAAATTCCTATTGGATCGGTTTCTCTTACCTGTTGTGTTACCGGCCTGTACCTGACCCGTGAATACACATACACAGAAAAGTCAACTCTAGTGTGGCATCAACTTTGTTATTTCTTTTATTGTCATGAATGGCCGACAGGCCAACAACCAAAATAATATGCATCATTTTATTTTTTCATCCAGTTGTTAGCTCATTTTATACCAAATTCTGCTCAAAGAAAGTTTTTAAAGCTTTAATTTGCCCCATGATACACTTGGGAAAATGGGGATACAGCATTTGGTTTTACATTAAGTCATTTTTGTAAGTCAGTGTTATGACCAGATCAGTGTTGGCCCCTCTGACTACCCATTTAGATATATTATTGAAAACACTGGGGAGCAAATATCTTGGGGAATTCACATTTGTTCTCGTTTATTCTAGAAGGTCCTAGAAGGATTAGAACCCACTAGGCACTTGAAAAAAAATCTATTAAATAAAAACAACAAAATCTACCCAACTACCCAAAACAGACCAAATCACAGTTTTATTGAAGTTGGAAACTAATATTCTTTGAAGGTATTCAAATATCAGCATAAAATTATGTGTATTATGGTGATGAGGGAATATATGACATTAGAGAATAATTTGTGGGCATGTCTACAATGTCCTTAAAATATGAGCCATTTATGGGGGGAAGAAAAGATCAAGTTGAGATATTTTAGAATGTATATGATATTAATGGGTTGGTTTCTTTATATTGTTAATTGAGTTGGATGGCCTTATTTGACAATGGATGCCTATTGTCAGTGCACTGTGTGTGTGTCTGTGTGGGTGTTGATTTGCACATGTGTATTTCTCATAAACCCTTAACCTTCCACAAAGAGGGCATTCCAAAAGAAAGAGATGAAAGAAAATGCATAAATGCACGGTAACACATGATTAAGTTTTGACCCCATAGATTGTTAACCTTCAAAGCTAACTCTGCAGTAGCACAATATTATTAGCAATAAAAGGAATTTGCTTTGCCCTTTTTTAAATTACCATAAACCGATTGACTGAGACAGAATGATGTTAATATTTAAGAAGTAGGACACTAGATTCTATTATCTCAGAAGCTCTGTCACCAGGCCCTCTCTGTAGTCCTGTTATCTAATTATTGGGCTTAAATTGCATTAGTGTGCTAGCAATTTGTCTACCACTGGAAAAGTAATTGACATTTGGGTTACTGCTTCATATTTGGGAGACTTGCTAGCTAGTTCCGAAGAGTCCTCTTCTGTCAGGGCAGATTAGCTTAATGTTGCCTAGAAGAAAGGGAAGCTCTGTGTTTTAAGGTATGCTGCCCCTGTAGCTAGTTGCAATTTGGTATTAAAATTTTGGTTCTGTATCAAAGCTGATAAGTCACCTGAGATGAAATTGAACAAGGTTGTCGTGACAAAGTAATTAATGGCATTTTTTGACTTTCAGATGACTTTAGGGGAAGCACACTTATTCCATTCGTCTGCTTCTGCTGCCATGTTTATAAATATGTATGCACATTTACAAAACATCTTTAACTGTTGTCAGATATTTTTGCGGGCTCCAGATTTATGGTTCCTCTGAATTAAACAGTACCAGGTACACTTGGTACACCATTCTGAGTTGGCATTGACAGTAAAGGCAGCGACTTTCCATAATATTTCAATCATGTTGCTTCTTGTGACACCACACGTTGTTGATAGGCACTTTTCTCCCTTTTTCTTTGTGTAAAAGTGTGCTCTGGTTATATTATTTCTAAGCTCTTTTCTGCCTACCAGTTTTGGTTTGTTTAGGAGGACAGGGGATGGGTACTAACAAATACTCTGCATTTCTCTTTGAAGAAGTGCCTAAGAGATCATAGCAGTCTCTGACAACGTGGCAAATGTACTCCATGGAATAAACAGATTATTTGGCTCCTACAAGCAATTCACCTGAGAACAACAGGCTTCTCTCACATGTCTCGAGAGTACAGTCTGGGGTGATCTGGACAGCAGAAAATAGAAATGACCAGTTTTCTTTAATTTGAAAACTAAAGGTGACACTTGAAAGTATTAAGAAATTGAAAAAAAGTTGGAATTTCTCTTTTAAGGCATGGGTCAAATCTGCTTTGCCACATTATTCCTTGCTAAATCACTTCAACCTCTTCTGTCTGGCTCTCTCTACTCCTTTCCCTGGCTTCCTTTCAGTCCCAGAAGCGAGCCAAGCTCTTTCCCGCTGCCAGAAGTGTTCTTTCCGTAACTCTTTGCCAACCCAGTTCGAATCCTTCAGGAACCCAGTAAAACGTCACCTCAAAGGGTCCTTTCTTATTACCTTTTTCTCTGTCCCAGTTACTCTCCATCTCAGCTTGATTGCTTCTTTCTCAGTTCTTGCTACAATACACAACTAATTTACCTACTCGTTTCCATTCTTTTTCTTTGTCTGTTTTCCTCACTAGATCACAGGCTCCATGGGGCAGAGGTATGATCTGTTTTACTTGCTGCTCCAGGAGCTGGCAGTCTTAGATGCTCAATATTTATGCGGAATGCATTACTAAACCGTCCCCCAATTTCAGCCACAATGCCTTTTTCAACTTTTGATTTTGAAATATAGACTCACAAGAAGTTGCAAAATTAAGCCAGATTGTTTCCCCAGGGCTCATCACCTAGTTCTCCCTTGGGGTGATGTCTTAAACAAGTGCAGGACAACATTGGTGGCAGGAAGCCACCATACCTCACTTTTCTCCTCCTTTTTCTGTAAAAGACAAAAAGAAAAACAACATTTTCAGGCACAGTTTATATTCCATAGTATACACTTGTTTGAGAGGTGCATTTCACATCATGTGACCACCACCATTCCTCGGCCTTTCTTATAAGTTGACAGTGATTTCAGTAGGCAACTCTCATTGATTTAATTCTTTGCCATTTTATATTTTATACTGAGAAATTTCCTCTCCCCTCCCCTGATATTCCCCTCAAGGACAACGTGAACTTTTTAAAAACAGGAACTTTTGTGTGTGTTTGTTTTTGTATATGTAGTGTTGCTGAACACATTATAATATACTTAATTCCTAAAATTCTTAAGATACTTAAATGTCATCAGAGAACTACTTTTTCTAAGTGAGTGCATTTGTTTAGAAAAAAAAAAAATTAAACAGTAAAGAGCTCCTGCCTTAAGTTCTGTTTGGAGTTGCTTTGGAAGTTTTCCCAGGACAGATTTTAGCTATGGCTCAACACACACCTGCCAGCCAGGCTTCTGGCTTGGCTTGCCCATCAAAACAGACCCTGCCGCTGATGAACTGTTTAGTATCTTCACCTTTTCCCGTCAGCCTTCAGATGCTGTTAGTGGCTTCCAAGGCTCACACTGTTCAGTGGAGCATTCTGCAGAAGGCACACTTTTTCTTTTATCTCCCAAGAAAGGGCAGTTAATGCAATCTATAGAAAGCCATAAATGAGGCTGATAAAATTATCTAGCAGCCAAAAGGTTGCTGCACTCATTTATCTCCGCATAATTCAGGAGCTAAATGACAAGATTAGGGAGAGGAGGCAATCCGTTTGACAGGAAGATGTTACCTGGAATGATGAAAATCAAGGATTTTTGTTTTGTTTTTTATGTGCTTTTTTATGTGTTTGTGTGTGGTTTTTTTTTTTTTTTTCCAGTTTCAGGGGTAGATCGTTAGGAGAGGGTTAAAGAAGCGGGGGTTCAAGGAGAAATTACTCTCTAAAAGTGTTCTTTTGGGGCCAAAGCAGTACATCGCCCTAAGAAGTAGATTGCCATATACTTATGTAATTATTTGCCTCATTGAATAATAGTGCCCCTCCCATTTGATGTATAGATTATAGAAAGGTGACTTTGGAGATGAAGTTTTCAAAAGTCAGTCTGAATTTTTAGCTTACTTCACAGTTCTTTTTCTTAACTTTAGAGGAATATCATAGTCATTGATTTCTCTTGGGATAAACATATACATTTATATGTTATATAATATAATTCATATATTTTTATATGATACTGATATAAACATGTATTATGTATACTTACGTATATTTATCTGAAATGTAATAGTTCCTTTAGTTGCTACTCATAGAAACTAAATATATAATAAAATACATCATAATATATAGTAATTTATTATATAAACTATTTTTATATAACAATAGCGTATAATCCCATTTTTATAAAATTAATCACATCTTAAAAATTTTTAATCACTAGTACTAATGCATATTTCTAGATGATGAGATATGGAATATTTAAAATCTTTTTTCTTTTTTATACTTGTGCTCTGCTTAATTTTTGTGTGTGATGAAAACAAGTATTTGTTGCTTTGAAAGAAAAGATTATGATTATTAAAAAGAATGCTACTTCTGGGACAGAGGTGAACATAAATGGTGTCTTCATTTATTTACTCAACAAACATATTTTGTGTATCTACAGCGTGTCTGATACTTGACTAGACATTTGGTGGAAGGTGAAATCCACTGGGTCCCTGCTCCTTTGGAGCCTCCCTCCACTTCTCTGTCCCCATCCTGGGATTAGGGACCCCTAACAGATAACCTTTATCTCACAAAATGCCTGGTATAAATCAGTCAACAACTATCTACTGACTGTGTCATGAGGAAATATTCACACAGTTGTACATGGTGGGCATATTTTATTTGGCTTGCAATTTTTAAAATTCAGGTTAATTACCACTGCTTTAAAGAATCAGGACTTTTCACAGACAGAAGTCTATTTCTGGCTTTTCTTGAAAAATTGGAATCTCTGGCAAAACTGCCTCCTTTGGTTGAGGCATGTTCTTTTCTTTTCTCACGAGTCCCCACCACTCCCTATAGTGTTTCCTCTTAGTGTCAGTTTATCACCAGGCCATTTATATGGCATTTATATGACCCAGCTGGGCCTTTTAGGCATTTGGATTTTTTTTGCCATTTATTTTATGACCTTGAAGGGGAATTTTGCAGATGTTTGGAGTATAAAATTATAAACCTTTCCAGAGTTTTTGAGAAGGGGTACAGACAGCTTAGAAAGTGTTTCTTCCCTCACAGAGTGGGATAAACTGGAGATAGGACAAGTATTAGCATTCACATTACAAACCAAGCTGAGCAGTTCCCCTTCTCATGGGAGTTTGGTTGGCGTAAAGCTCCTAGAGAATGTGAAAGCATTTTCATAAATAGTGCAAAGTACCTATGAAGATGGGCCACATTTTGTGCCACTGACAAGCTATCCACCCATAGTTAGCACTTGGGATGTGCATTATGTTCCTATGGGCTCTATGGGCTTCTGTTGCATCAACAGAAACCCTGGCTTACATGTAGAGAAACTTAACAAGAAAATCACAATTAAATCAGTTGGCTTGTTTTCTTAGTTTGAGTGGAACCTAATACCATCTCATCTAGTATATGTAATATTTCTGGTATGAGAGGGAAGGCAAAGCAAACGATTTGCTCATACAGCCAGATATTATTAAAGCTTTGAAAACTCTGACTATATGGGTGTATGGGATGCACCCACCCAAACAGAGTTCTCCACCTTCCTCAACCCAGTTTTTTCCTGAGATCTTCCCAACTATCAAGGAAACCGAGATGGAGATCGTAAGGGAGGAGCAAGCCATAGGTACTGAATGAGTTAGTTATTCTCTTGCCTAGAGGCAGGGTGTGAACCAGATGGTGTCTTGGGTCCTCCTAGCCTGAGACTATTTCAGCTTCTCTTCCTACAGTTGGACAGAGGAATCCATAGACATGAGGTATGAACGTCTGCACTCAGTCTCTTATTAGCTCCATTGCCTGGTTCTTGCTTGGTCCATACAGGTTCCTATTAGACTCTACCCAGGAGGGCCAGTCTACCTGCAGTTGATAGTGGCAAGACCTTGTATATCTGTCCCTTTAGGCTTTAAAAAATAAAACAAAACAAAACAAAACACATTATTTAAAGGATTTTATTCCCTTTTTCTGGATAGAAACATACTACAAAGTTAAAAACTTTACAAAGGTCTCATAATAATCCTGGATTCTTAAAGATGCAGGCATAGACTTTTCAATTGGATATTCCTCAGGTTAAGTATTGCAAGAGAGGAAAGCTATCTCTTTCCTCTACCCTTCTAAGTTCTCAACTGGGACTCCTATAACAATAGACAGCCTGACGAGAAAAGCATACAGATTTATTTAATGTAAGTTTTAGGTGACATGGGAACCCTCATAAGGAAATGAAGGACTGGAGAAATGGTTAACCTGAGTGTTTTTATGCTAGGTTTGATGAAGAATGAAAAGTCATGGGAAGACATGATGGGACAAAGGGTGTCAGCTCAGTTACAGTAAACTGGGGGAAATTTAGCAAGACCTGTTCATCCAGATTCCTGTCTGTGTCCCTCTATCTTCAGAGAGATGGATACTCCTTTCCTTCAGGTACAGGAGAGTTTGATGACCTACTTCAGGGGAGGTTCAGAGAGTCTTCCCAGCACATGCCATTCCTCAAATTCCTCCAGCTGGAAATATTCAGTATGCCAAGGTACCCAATTTTGGGGCAGCGGGTCCTGAACCCTGTCATTTTGCAACAGCCCTCACGGGACTGGGTCACTTGAACTCCTGTTCTCGTTCTCTCAGGAC
The DNA here is from genome assembly GCF_009762305.2 of Zalophus californianus. Lineage (NCBI taxonomy): Eukaryota > Metazoa > Chordata > Mammalia > Carnivora > Otariidae > Zalophus > Zalophus californianus. Next base: position 74,417,410 of record NC_045604.1, read on the forward strand.
AACACAGGGCCTGTTTTTTTTTTGTTTCTTTCAAGATGCCTTGTAGTCCAACTCCACATTTGAGAAATTTGCTATTACAGGAAAGACCAAACCAAGTGAAGGGAAGATCATCCCTTTGGTTTTGACATTGAAAAAGACAAATATGGCATCTGGGCAACCTACTTCTATTATACATCAAGGAATATCCTAGACTCTTACTCCAGGGAACTTGGGCTAATGACACACTTGGGGAACTTGCCTTTTTCTGTTTCCATGGAATCAAGGGTCTCCTTTTTGCCACTGCCTCAACTGTAGCAACGGTTGAGCTTCTGTATTTGTTAGAAATGATTTCAGCTGCAAGTAACAGAAAACTTGAACAACAGTGATTTTAGCAATAGACTAATCTCCCTCTCCCTCAAAAAACACTGACATAGCAGATTTCCTTTCTAGGTGTAGATTTCCTCTCTTTCAGAATATAAAACGTATCATATGTTCTAAAAATATGTAAGATATACAGTATTCTGTATTTAAACTTAAATAGATATATAGATGGGTGTATGTGAATACATTTTATGAATAAAATAAATATTCACTGATATGATAATAGGGTAATAGGTTTTTGTAAGTGAAGATTTTCACATAGAAGACACATTTTAAAACATTTTTTCCCCGAAGAAACATGTACTGTATGTTCACTCTGAAAAAAAAAGGGTGAGAAAAAGAGGCCAATAGTAAAGAAATATCCCTATTATTAATGGGGGAATTAAAGAGCCACCTACTTAGAATAATCATTTTACATAATGAAGCAGACCTGAAAGACCTTGCCTGTTAAGAGTGAAATATGCTAATTTTATATTCACTGCTGTGGTCAACTGAAGACATGCCTGAGTTATGACCTTGCAGCCCTTAAAATATTTGGTCCCCTTTTATGAGCCAAAATGTACCTGACTGTGAGTCCTCAAAATGTAAGTCCTATCACTGACTGTAATTTCTCTTTATCACTGTGTATTTGCATTTAGGTACTAAAACTTTGTATATTGATTTTTCTCTTTTATTACATAATGTATCTTTTTTGGGAGGTAGCTTAATCAGCCCTTTCTTGAACCTCAAATTACTTCTTTCTAGGTGGCCCTATAAAGTGCTCTCATGTTTTACCTGTATCACATAGGTGACTTCAGTGGGTAAAAGATCTCTGAAGCTTCCCTTAGCCCTCTCCTGGCAACACTGGTGGGATGTACAGCCTGCATTGTGGAAAACCTCCTAGGCAACCTCATCAGCTGCTTTTGAACTCTCCTGGTAGACTCCTGCTGCTTTGACATTCTAACACCCCTAATGATGATGTGCCAGCCCTGTGCTCTGTGTACTTCTCAGTTGTCAGTTAATTGCTGAAGAGTTGAACAAACAATGTCAATTGCTTATAACACATATATAAACCATATATGAACCTTGAAGCCATTGGGCTATGCTCTTATTTCAACTTGATGAAGAGAAGAGCTATCAGATGGTTTAAGTATTTTTGTGCTTCATAGCAGGGACCAGAACCATGGGAGGTCCTTCCAAGTCTGGGTATTAATCTCATTGACTTTGGTCTGTCCCTACCCTTTTGTTAACTAAGCTCAACTTTCCTATGCTAAGGCTCATTCACTGTACTCCATCTCTCACTTAGCCGGAATTTCTCAACCTCAGTACTATTGATATATTGGTCTGGATAATTCTTTGTCGGGTTGGGGGGAGGTTGGGGGATGCTGTCCTGTGTATTATATGATAATTAACAGTATCTCTGCTTTCTCTCCACTAGATGCCAATAGCACCTATTCTCTTGGTTGTGACAACCAAAATGTCTCTAGATATTGTCAAATGCCCCTGGGAAGCAAAATCACCCCTGGTTGAGAATCCTTGCTCAAGGCAGATGTCCCATCCATCTCTCAGACTTCTTCACCATCCACTGCCATATTGCTCCTTGTACTCCAGTAACATGGTAGTTTTTAGTTCCTCAAATGGGCCAGGCTCCTTCTCGTCAGTGACATATTTGTGTCCTGTTCTCTGTCTCATGCTTTTCTTTCCCTTACCCACTACCCCCATCTCTGGGGCGATTCCTCAGGACCTTTAATATGCCAATGTGTGTTAAGAATCTCCAAGGATGAGAGAGAGAGTGAGTGGTAGATGACTGAGATTAAATGGTAGTGATAGAGTGCTTCCTTTCCTACATTTATTTACTTGACCATGCACTTTCCTTTAACTCCCACACATGAAAACCTCTCTTTTGGGGCTAGCAGTTAGGGGCGCCTGGGTGGCTCAGTCAGTTAAGCTTTTGCCTTCAGCTCAGGTCATGATACCAGGGTCCTGGGATCCAGCCTCACATCCAGAGCTCTGCTTAGTGGGGAGCCTACTTCTCCCTCTCCCTCTCTTGCTCCCCCTGCTTGTGCTTTCTCTCTCTGTCAAATAAATAAATAAAATCTTAAACAAAACAAGTTTGAGGCTAGCGGTTATAAACATCAGTTGAAAACATTCCGTTTCTTCTTTCTTTAAAGATGCTTCTCCTCCATGAAGTCTTGTTCTCGTCCTTAGGCTGGAAGGGATTTTTTTTTCTCTTTTAGATTTTTTTTAGCACACTTTTGTCCTTCCCTCCTTAGGACTGTTGATCCTTATGATGATTGTGTGGGTACATCTCATTCCCCAGGTGCACAGAAACTATGAAAGCAAGTATTCTAGAGGTGCCTGGGTGGCTCATTTGGTTAAGCATCTGCCTTTGGCTCAGGTTGTGATCCCGGAGTCCTGGGATGCAGCCCTGCAGTGGGTTCCCTGCTCAGCAGGGTGTCTCCTTCTCTCTCTTCTTTCTTTCCCTCTGCTCTACACCACCACCGCGCCCCCCCCACTCATGCTCTCTCTCAAATAAATGAATAACATCTTTAAAAAAAAATGAAAGCAAGTATTCTGTGTCATTCAACCTGGTGTGCTTTCTTGCATGTAGGAAGGGCTACACAACTATTCCAACCAGTTAGTTGACTGTGTTTATAACTCAAGATGAATCTACTTGCTATGATACCCATTGATGGGATCCATAAGATGATTATAGCAGAGTAAAATATAGAGATAATTCTCAAATTTACAGATCAAAAGCATAAATAAGCATCTGGAAGGCAGAGATGACATGGTTCATATTTGGATCATAAATATTTTAAGCATCTAGAAGGCAGAGATGACATGGCTACGCATGTGTGGTTCCCTGGAGAGAAATAGGCACTAGTGATCATACTGGTTGAAACAATAGATTCTGTTTGGTAGGTCCAGCATTCTCCATCCTTACTCGCACCAACTCTTCATCTGAGCTGCTGTGGCATTCAAGAGAGCTACTTGGTTTCTTTGGCTTACTCTTTTCTCCTGATTAGCCTCTTCTGGAGATGTTGGTGAGCTACAGTTTCAGACTCTGGAGTGAGCAGAAGCCAAGTATCTGACATATTAGATGGTAACTGGGATTTTCTTTTCTTTTATTATAGCATAGACATATTCATTTCTGGTTGTAGTCTCTGATCCAGCTTTTGTTTGTGCCTCTTTATCATCCATACCTAGTATGCTTGAAATCTGAAAAGGAAATTCTTTCTTTCTTTTACATCTATGCCTCTGAATGATTTATATTTTTAAATGCAGCTTTACTTGAATATTGACCTTCTGAAAACTTTCCCTATTTCACTCCCCCCCTCCCTTTGGAAGCTCTTCTTTGATAACCAGTCTGGTCTTCTGTTCTTTCTACTTTCCTCTGACTATTCACCTTTTGCCCACTTAAACTGAAGCCCTTTGGTGTCTGCTTGGAATTTTGGCAGTTCAAGTTCAAAAGAAAGCCCTCTTGAGGTAACCTGTTCTGACATATCCACATCTTCACACAAAGCTTTGCTGGATTAATGGGTTGGCTAAAAACGTCTCTTTGCTTCAGTCATGTTCACCTCTGTGTATGAGGGTAGTGTTCTGTCTCTTCATTTGGGGGATTCTTTTTTTTTAATAGAATTTATCTGAATCTAGAAACAAGTGTTATTTTATTGAATGTCCCACTTTCAGAGGTATATTGGAGAATAGAAATGTTGCCAAAGCAGTCTGAATACTACTATCATATTTCCTTTATTTGGACATGCAAGCATTTTCCACATTTTAACTTTTTTGAAATGGAAGAAGCTTTTACAAAGTTGATGTTTCATACAGTCTCTTCTGCTTTCTTAGAACTGAGAAAATATGATAATAAAATACTTTAGTATTAATAGGACACTCCTAGGATTAGCCCTTATGAGGGGAATACCAGGGAAATAATGGGAAGAGGAAGGAATTGATTTGTAGTTTGTCCTCTCCATCCCTTTCTTGCCACAAGCTGGCCATGCTTGTGTGGGCTCTGGGCACATCCCTGTCATGGCGCTTCACACTGCATATTAGCAATATCTGAGTAACCTGCTTATCTCTTTGAAGGCATGAACTATCTTTCTCCTCTCTGTGTTTCAGTATTACATAGGCACCTGACCAATATGTTGAATGGATGCATGTATGAATAAAAAGTTATATAAAAATTGCCAAAAGGAATTTTGAAAGAATGTGTCCTTTCCTTGAATGCTATTAGTTTGGGTCCAGGGTAAATTATTTTTATCAGTTTCTTTGTTGAACCCACAAGCATTTTCAACAGAATATTTGGGAATACCCATCTCTTCCTCTTCAGCATGCCAGGTGAATTCTAGAGTCATTCATTGAGATAAGTATATGAATAGAATTAGCTGGCTATCTTGGTTTGGGTTTAATAAGAGGAAAATCTTTTGTTACATCTAGTTCTCAACATACAGGATATTGTGACACAAATGGGTAATTTGTGTCAATAGAATTAAATAATATCATACTTTGACACTTCCATGGGTTTCCAAGATCCTTCTTCCGATTGTTCATCTGCTAATACCAAAACCAGAATCTCCATTAAGCTTATTAGTAGTAAATCACAAATGGAACCAGTTGAAGCAAGAAGAAAAAAATAGTAATTATGCTTTTTGTCCATAAGTGCAAACATGAATGGGATATTAATTGTAATTTTCAACATAAAGGCACAAAGGTCAGTTATATATATGTCAAAGTTGAAACATGCTACACAGCTATTTGATAACTGAGGGACCACTTCTGTGGAACAGATACACATTTGTGCTGTGATACTGAATCACTGAGAGGGGGCACTAAAAAATCAACTGTTAAAAGCAAAAGCCATAATTTGTAGTTAATGATTTTGGTATGCCCAGCACCAGCCTCTGATGCTTTTTCTTTAAAAAATATGCATTGGTCAAGGCTGGGCTTTATGTTCTGTAATCGAGTGATGTTCTCCTCAAATGAGAATTAAATCGTAGAGTGATCTTGGACAATTTACTTAACCTCTCTATTTCTTTATCTATAAAATGGGGATAAATTAATCCTTACAAAGAATCCATTGAGATAATGCATGGAAACCCTTAGCACAAAACCTGAACATATATTAAGTGTTCAATATTTGTGTATATGTGTCAGTCATCTATCTATGTATCAGTGTGTCTGTCAGCTAGCTACAGCTCTACATGTATACATATAAATGTGTTTATGTATCTATCTGTCTCTATATGTCTCTCTACACACATACACAATACACAATACATACATTTATTTTACTTTTTTGAAGTACTAACTAATTGGTGCAAGTTGATGAGCACTTTCATCTCTTGTCTTTATGTGACCACAAGAATCATTCTGAGAAATGGAGTTTTACCTCTTCCCACCACCTGCTCCCAACATAGATATTAGTCTTGTTTCTTTGTTCTTGAAGAGTCAGTTAACAAAGATCTACTGGGTTAGAAGACTCTACTGATGTCAGATGGAGAGTAGAAACAAAAGGAAGACTTAGCTGGTCTTTCTCCTGGAGTCCATCAGTCAGGTAGATTATATTGACTTGTGATTCTTTGATAATTTGTAATTCATGTTAATATTATCCCTTTCAATCAGTGAGATATTTTGGTTAACCAAAATGTAATAAAAATTTGAAAAGGCTGTTTTATTGCAGTCATAAACTATGTTTAAAGAGCTATTTCTTCCAAGAGATTAAAAATGTTTACAGTGTATTATAAATGCATTTTTCATTTAAAAAAGATAACACTATTACTAATCCTGTAATGGAAAATTATGAAGAAAATAAAAGCATTCATCATGACACAATCAGCCTTAAGTTTGTGGTATATTCATTGCCATGTATTCTTTCATATATGTAGCTTTGATTATAATAAACATGAACTTTTGGTTTAAAAAAAATGAGACATTGTCCCATAGGTTTCTAGTAATCTAATTTCTATAACTACAATTTTAAATAGCTATCAAATATTTCATTGAGAGAGAGTATGTGTGTAAGACTATAAAATATTTGTCATTCTATTAGGGAGAATTAAATTTTACCTTTTTTATTCTAAATAATGCTCCAATGGGCTTCATTTTCCCTATTTAAGATTATTTCTTTAAGCCAGACTCCCAGAAATGCAATTACAGCATCAGGGAAAAGGGAAGATTTTATATGGCTCTTGATATGTATTTCCAACTTGCTTTTCAAAAGGGTCATATCAATTTATATAGCCACCAGCAGTGGATATAAATGCTAGTTTCTCTATATCCCTACCAGTCTTGGGTATTGTAATTACTTTAACATTCTGCTAATAGGAACTGTATCACTGCTGGTTAATTTGAATTTCTTTGATTACCAGTGAGGTTGGTTATTTTTATATACTTAATCTCTGGGGACATTTTCCTAATAGAGATCTGCCTTGTGTTTTAACAGTTCAGCTGCCCAGATAACACTTAGAGAGCCATGCCTAAAAGTTCTAGTAGGCATTAAACAAAACAACACGTATGTGTTTTCAAAGATTGCATTGTATAACCTCAGTATCAGTCAGTGTTCCAATGCATCATCTAAAAAATTTCTATTATTTACTAATACGAACTTAAATCAATACAAGGGAATTGATTTACTTTCCCTATTCCCTATAATAAGGGAAATTGTGATCCTTCTTTCTTTATATTCCTTCTTTTCATTCTCTAATAAGTAATTTATGCACCTGGTACCAAATTTAAAAGGCAAAAGGGCATATGGTAAAAGGCTAGGACTGATGTAAGACATATTTATACCTAGCAAGATGTGTTTCCAAACAGCAAACCAAATGTTTACCATAATGGGAATGAATGTTTTAGAATAGGGAGATATTTATTTTTTAAAATACCAATGTAAATGCTATAAAATAACACTTCCAAGATCTTAGATACCCTGGTGTGGCAAAACTGCTGATTTTTATCTCATCAGTTTTCCATCTCATCTATAAGAAGTTATTTCCAACTTTCTACTTTGCTGTCTCTCACTGTAGAGGCTGAAAATTCATTATTTTTCTTTCCTAAATGTTCTTGAATCTTCCTTGAGACAAAAGCATGATAAAAGGGATTAGACAAGCCTGTTCTTTTTCCCTTTTCTCCCTACCTGGAGCATACAAGTGATGCTTGGAGCTGTGGCAACCACATCTGATCATGAGGAGAACATGAGAAGAACCAAGATATATCAGCTTTGCCACAGCACCTACTTTCTTCTAGATCTCTAACTTTAGCATTAAAATCTAATCATAAAAATCACCTGAAGGGTTTTTTTTTTTTAAAAAGACACAAATTGCTGGGCCACCATCCCAGAGATTCTGGTTCAGTAGGTCTGAGGTGGGATGCAAGAATTTGTGTTTCTAATAAACTTCTAATAAAGTTTCTAATAAGCTCACTGCTGATGCCTGAGTTCACAGACCATACTTGGACTGGTAAGGTGCTAAACTTATTAAGAAAATAAAGCCCTATTTTAAAAAGCCACCACAGTTGGTATTGCTTGCACCCCAAGGAATTATTAACTGATTCACCTGCTAGGTCCACTTATGGTGCTTCATGCACACTATTCTAGAAAGAGATGTGGAGATCAGTCTAATCAAATGTACATGAAGATGAAAGCAGCAATGGTGAGATGGTCAGAAGTGATCAAGAGTCTCCCATGCCTGGAATGTTGGCTTGTCTCTAGTCTCTTCCACATGCCTCTTTCCTTCTGGGAAGTGATGGGCTACGTGAGAAGAAGAGAATAGTGGAAGAGTTTGAAGGTGATCTTTCAAAACGAAGAGTTAATAGCTACAAACTCATCGCCTCCTACTGAACTAGGAAAGTGTTATATATATAAAGTGTCCTTGTTCTGAAAGCTTGTATCAAAAGCTGCAGAGTTTGATGTCCAACAGCAAAGTGTTGGATACAACTTGGATATCTTCTAAAAAGTGTTTCCACATCCTCTGTCTCACCTCCTGGTTTGTCTTTGGAACACATAGAGCTTGGTTTCGAAGCCCTTCCTCCAAGGATTAATTGAATCAAGATCAACCCTATCTGGAATGTACATTTAATACTTTGGGATGATGTCAGTAATATATGTAAGAGATTTTTGTATTAGATAACTACTCATTAAAAGTCAATCCTTTCCTCCAGGGTTTAAAATAGAAAGTATTCACCTTTTGCAAATGAGGATAGTGAAATTTACTTTAACTCATGCTACAATGAAAACTGGAAGAAAGGGAATTGCTCACAATACAATATAACTCCACCAAATTTGCATAATTTAGGCATAAAATGTAATACCCTGCTCACACTCTTTTGTCTTGAATGAAATTGGTTTTCAAGTAATGTGTGGGGAATCATAACCAGCTTTAACAAAATGGATAATGTCAGAAAGCAAAAGTTCCTATTAGCCCAGGAGGCATTGCCAAAGTGTGAATCCAGTGTACCACATTTTGGCTTTGTGGACTTAACTGAAACATTTAGGCCATGTGTTGTGGGGTTTTTTTTTTGTTGTTGTTGTTGTTTTTTTTTTTTTTTTTTGCTATTTAATGGAGTAATTAACCATTTGGGACCTTAAGACAATCTTTTTTCTAGGTTTCTTTTTTTTTCTTTAGATTTTTATTTATTTATTTGACAGAGAGAGACAGCGAGAGAGGGAACACAAGCAGAGGCAGTGGGAGAGGGAGAAGCAGGCTTTCCACTGAGCAGAGAGCCCGATGCGGGGCTCGATCCCAGAACTCTGGGATCATGACTTGAGCCGAAGGCAGACACTTAACGACTGAGCCACCCAGGCGCCCCTTTTCTGGGTTTCTTTTCTTTTCTTTTTTTTTTTTTTAAAGATTTTATTTATTTATTTGACGGAGACACAGTGAGAGAGGGAGTACAAGCAGTGGGAGTGGGAGAGGGAGAAGCAGGCTTCCCACCGAGCAGGGAGCCCGATGCGGGGCTCGATCCCAGGACCTGGAATCATGACCCGAGCTGAAGGCAGACGCTTAACGACTGAGCCACCCAGGCGCCCCTTTTCTGGGTTTCTTAAAATCATTGGGTGATCATTATTCTAAGCATATTAAAAATATGACCTAAATTCCTGTAACTCCTTCTTTCCAAAGAGAGCAGAATTCTTATAAATTGGTATTTCAAAAAGAATTTCAGTAATGTAGAGTGAAGCTGTGGAGGAGTTCCCACTAAACAGACAGTGAAACTGAGGTTCATGAGAGTCCTGTGCATTGCCCAAGGCCGCATGTTGAAGTGTTACTAGGATTTAAGAGCTGAGATGCTCTGATGCATGTCCTAGGAATTGGGTCTTTCATCAATACAGATAGTGTAAAAACCCGAAGAATTACTCACTGACAGCATTGATCTCAGAGCATTTTCTTTTGTGTGAAGTTAAAAGTTGCCTTTTTCTGTTCACTTGCTGTTTTCTGTTCACTTGCCAGCTATGGACCTTGACCGTCCCCTTTTTTTTATCTTTAAAATGGGGATGGTAGCATATTCCTTCTGAGATTTTAACAGATAAAATAGTAATAATGCCAATACTGTCTTATGTACCTTTCTGTTGCAGACACATGTCGTTTTTGACGCTAGCTCTCTTCAAACTTGAGTGTCAGTCAGAATTCCCTGGAGGCTCTCTTAAAACACACTCGCAGAATTTTTGACTCAGTCAGTGTGAATGGGGCCCCCAAATTAGAATTTTTTTTAAAGATTTTATTTATTTATTTGAGAGAGTGAGAATGAGAGAGAGAGAGCACATGAGGGGGGGAGGGTCAGAGGGAGAAGCAGACTCCCTGCTGAGCAGGGAGCCCGATGTGGGACTCGATCTCGGGACTCCGGGATAATGACCTGAGCCGAAGGCAGTCGCGTAACCAACTGAGCCACCCAGGCACCCCCAAATTAGAATTTTTAAAGAGTTCTCAAGTACTGTACTTTGAGAACCACTGTTCTAGCCTATCCATGCCTATTCTCCATTTTTCTCATGAGAATGTTTTCATTTAGAACAAAACAATAGCCACAGACCTCAATTTCCCAGGATTTCTTGCAACTGGAGGTGGCCATGGAACCAGTGACATAGAAGTAACATCTGCGGAGCAGGGATTCCAGGCAGCTGCTGCTCAGCTTACACCTGCCTTTTTGCCATTTGCTCTTCCCCCTTTATGTTTCTTCTAGCCTGGAAGGGGTATTCTAGTCAGAAAGTGGAGCAGCCATCTTATGACCATGAACAAGGAAGCCTTTTTGGGTAGGGAAACAGGAATATTGATGAATCAGTTCTCAAGTGGCTGCAGTAGTCCCTTCATGCTCACCTCCAAACTTCTGTTTTGTGAGACGAAATGGCTGTGTGGTTACCAACGATGGCAATTCTCAACGGACTTATTTCTTTCTCACACATACACACTTTTGGACTGTCTATTTAATAAAAGTAGAGGCGAAAGGAAAAGAGTGATTGGCATTTATTTTAAATGATGTATACATCCTGTGCCCCAAAGTTCTTTGAGGGCAGTGGGTGGCTATGACATGCAGAATAGATGCCTCCTTGGCCTGTCGTATTGACAGGCCGTGTTGTGCTGGAGCATCAGCCTCTGAGTGGTAGTTAAGATAAACGACATCTCCTTACCTTTTACCCCTAGAGATCACAGTGTCATTCTGCCACCTGAAAAGGCCATTTGTAAAGCTCACAGAGTTGCCTTAGCTATTAAAAAAGAACAGAAATCAAAAGCCAAGCTCTTTCTCCAAGGAAAAGACATGACTTTGGATGGTCTCTGTGCTCTCTTATGATTCCCAAACACTTACTATGCACACAAGACAGAGACTACACCTCTCCTGGCATTCAGCCTACAAGGACTTTACTTGTCTTCCCCTTGAGTATTGTCTTACTGTTTCTACCCTACCTTTTGCTCCGTGTGTTTTGAGACAAGAATGGGAATAGCTCATACTGATGTGTGTAAGGGTTAAGTCACACACACAAGAATGGATTTTGTTTTATGAGCAGCTCATAAAAAGAGATAAGTTGTTATTTGCTTTTTATGCATGTAGGAAAAGGGAACATGAGGTAATAGTACTTTCTGTAGAGGAGCCAGACGAAATTCAGTACATATAAGAATTTAATGCAAAATACAAACCCAAATATAAATATTGGTTTCCTTCCAGATTTTCAAGGCTTTAGGAAAAAAGAAAAAAAAAAGATTTCCTTTACTTGTAATTCTGCTGATGGACACCATCCTTCCACTCTTGAAAAGTGAATGGTATTAAAAATAGAATATATACATTTTGAACTTGACAGTGTTTAAAATTAAGAGTGGAAACTTATCTTTGGTTTGAACATGGCATATAGTGTATTGCACATTTTGGGGTATTATTTGTTCTTATGAATGTGATCCAAATCCCTTATTTTAAAGAAAAATGAAAGACCTGATTCTCCTTTTGTAATTCAGCATAACAAAAAATTCCCCTTCATCCAGTGTGTACTCGACTATAAATTTCCTTTTAAATCAAGATTACACTTATATGATGAAAATAATAAGAGGAAATTATAGATAATAAATATGTTTTACCCCATCTTCTTTGTAAAAGACTTTATGGCAGCATGCACACAGCTTTTCCCTTTGCAAAAACAAGATCCTGGGAGCATAAAAGAGATAGAATTCAAGAAATTAGTGATTGGAATGAGTCTTTTTAACTCTTTAAAAATAACAATAACCACTAATATCTATTGAACACTCACTGTGAACCTGGTACTGTATGCATATTAACGCATTTAATAATTATAACATTGTCAGGAAAATACCCTCATTATTTCTTTCCATTTTTCATATGAAGGAATTGGGGCTTAAAGGAATGTGCCTCTGATTGCACTGTCATTTGGACGGAGGCTCAGAGTTGGACCTTTGCTCTTAACTTAGTAGTGTATCAGTTAGCATCGGCTACATTGAGTTTCCCCAAAACCTAGAGGCTTAAAACAGCCATTAACTCAGCTCACAATTCAGTGGGTCAACAATTCAGACTGGGAGGAACTGGCTGGAGAAAGTGGGAAGAAGCACAGGGCCGAATGACAGAGCTGAGGTCAGAAGCTTAATTTCTCCACTCATAACAATCCAAGGAAACCTTTATTTGCTTGACTGAGCAGATGTCTCATGTGACATCTTAAGGAAAGAGCCTGAGCTGTGACCTTTGGCAGGTGATACCCAAGGACATTCCTAGGTGTGGATGTGCAGAGAACAAAGAGGTGGAATAAAAACACGAAGGCAAGATACTCTTAGAAAGTGTGGTATTTAAAATTCATTCACTGACTTGATTGTGTGCTGACCTCTTTCCAAACAGTGCTGGATGTTGGTAGAGAATAAGCAGATGTGGTCCTCTGACATTTGGGGGCATGTAATCTTGGAGAAGTTCTGAGCCAGTAAACACTTAAACCAATTACAACTTGCGGTGCATGTTAGGCATGAAATAGAGTATTGAGATAGAAACTAATTAGAGGAGGGTCTATTTAGATAAGTTGGCCTGGAGAGACATTTTGGAAAGTTGATAATGAAGCTGACATCTGAATGTTGAGAAGAATACTGCCATACAAAAAAAAAAGGGGGGGGGAGCAGATGTGGGGATGGAGGGGTGTGTGTGTGTGTGTCTGCAAACAGCAAATACTGTATTTAGTGCAAGCCTAAGGTAAATGTGCAAATGTGAAAGTTGTAAGTGCAGGTTTTCATGTTCATCCTCAGTGATGAGACTCCCCTGTAGCTCTTCTCATTTCTTTACATGTTACCCAAAGAATCTCATAATCATGGAAGGAATTCTACCCAGCTGCTGCTCAATAAAGATAAGGAGGGGTGCTTATTGTAGGTGGAGTATAAGAGCAGCAGATGGGGAGTAAGATTTGTCTTCTCATCTTGGCTTTGACCCTAATTCACTGTGTCCTTGGCAAGGGCATTCTACCTACCCGAATTTAGTTGCCCCATTTGTAAAATGGTCACAGTGATGTCAGTTCTGACTGGTGGGTAAGTGCTCTGTGGGAAGAGGAGCTTGAGGCCCTTTATGATCTCTGTGGGCAAGAATTCTGTAATTGATTAGGGATGTCTGCCATGGAATTAGGAAGTAGTGTTGCATATATGGTATATTTGTCATTTCTTGATGAACCTTCAATTTTCCATCACAGTGTTTTCTATGGCTTTTAGCTAATTGGGAAAATTGTGTAGCTTTCCAGTTATTTTGTTCTGATATTTAAAAATGTAGCAGTAATTGAAAAACAATCAAGGAGGGTGCTAAATACATCAAAACAGTGCTCTGCACACTTGCATCAAAGGGTTCAAACACAGCAAATGGTGCATGGGAGGGAAGTGGATTTGTACTTCTCTCATTTGTAATATTATTAGTGTGATTAATATACAAAGACCAGTATTTCCTGAAATTCATAATTTGCCCTATTCCTCCATGAGCTTTGTGTTTCCCAGAATAATCATGCTGATCCATTTCCTTAAAAATGTACTGAATGCTTAAGTGCTCATTTTGCAAGGGCAGCAGCATAATTGGACACAGTGGGGAAACATCAGAGAAGCGGTTTGCTTCCTAAGGAGAGGAGAATGTCGTGTGAGTCGCAGCCGGATGGAATGTCACGCCAGGAGGGACCCCATCTCTGCACCGTGTCACTATGCAGAATGCTTAAAGTCTATTTATGGAATTAGGGCTTGGGGACAAGGGCTAATTCTCAGCTGAATGGAGGGCTTCCCTAGGTTATAAAATGCATGTTCTTTTGAATAATGTGACTGAATGGGAGTAGAATGTTTCAGCATTTCTTTCCCAATGTGATAGCTCTTGGGCGATACTGGTGATTTTACAACTGGATTTCATCTTCATAAAATTCTGGCCTGTATGATCGTTTCTCCCTCACCTTGTCTCTTAAGTAGCCACTTTCAAAGCATCTCTATCTTGCCTTTGAGATTGGTTCTCTTGTTATGCAGGTGTCCACTCCTATAGTCTTAGCTTTAGAAACTAGAACAAAGGAGGGAGATCAGAGTCCTTAAGTTAAAACACATGGAGGGTCATGCTCTACTATGTGCCTGTATATTTCTGTGTTTCCTTCAAGCCTGTTCTTTCTCCTTTTCAGTTCATTAATGCAGTGACTTTGGGGTCTTGGTCAGAGTTGCTTCCCTGGAATATCAGGGATCAACCTGTTAGATGTTAGCAGTGCTAATTATGGACAGGACGCCTACATATTTGACACCCACAACTCTTCTGAGTTGAGGACAGTGTCAGTGCCCTTTCCAGGAATCAGGCTTTGGAAAATCTCAATATGGTCAGGGTAATCATGCTGCACAAACACAAGGGGTGCCATTCCCACTGAATTCTATGTAGCCTGCTTAGGATATGGGGGACGCTGATAGAGACCTACCAGGGAAATACACATAGTTTACTGAGGTGGGAGAGAGGGGGAAGATGGAAAAAGATGAAGTGTAGGCCAGGTGACAAGGTATGTCATGTATCATGATTGAGTTTGGATTTCATACTGAGTTCGCCTGACATCAGTGGTGTTTAAGAAAGGCCCTTTTAGTCACAGCTTAGAGGGTGAGTAGGTGAAGGCCAAAGCCAGAGGGAAGACAAAAGAAATATTGAGGTAAAACCTTCTTTCTATTGACTTCCCTCACTTCCATGGTTGGCACTGCCCTGGGCCAAACCACCCTCGCCCCTTGTGCAGACAGTTATGGTGAGCACCTGATGAATACCTGCTCCCACTTGTCCCGAGTCCTCCATACTGCTACCAGAGTAATCTGATCATGTCACCCCACGTGAGACCCCTCAAGGATCAGGTGTTCGCATTGCTCTCGAGCAGGAGGACAGAATTCCTTACTGTGGCCAGCACAGCCTTGCAAGATTTAATGGGCAACAACCTTGCCACCGCCTTGACCTTAATTTCTGTCTCTTTTCCCTGTTCTCACCCACTACATGTCGTTTGCTCTCACAGAACTTTTCTAAACCCTTTCATTTCCCCACTGCCTTCACCATAAACTTACTTAGCCTGGTTAATCGCTATTTGCTGCTCCCCATATCTGCTCAGTGCCACTTCCTTGGGGAAGCTCATTCTGCTACCTATCATGATACCAGGTCTCTGTCCTTTCCAGAATTCATCTCAGTTGTAAATTTATGTTTATTTACGTGAATCTTTGTCATTTGTCTTTCCTGCGAAATTGTAAGTTTCATGAGGGCAAATGTTATTTTTATCGGCTGGTCACATCTCCTCCTCACTTAGTACAATAGTAACATTCAGAAATACTTTTGAGTGAATAGATTAAGAGAGCGGGGATCTGGGTAAAGGCATCAAGAGGAGAACCAGAGAAATGGGATGGATTTGTGGGATTGGTAGTTTCTATTTCCTAAATGATACAGAGAGTAATCTGGTTTTAACCTGCATGACTGAGTAGATGGTGGCATCCAAAGCATTCTGTTTTATCTCTAAACAAATGCAGTGGGGGCCAGCGTTATAAATGCAAAATGAGCGACTTATCCAGAGAATTCCTCAACGACATGAAATGTCTAACCCATGCTTTGTATTTACTTTCCTTCTGTTTGACCCATAACAATGGCAGTCATTAAAATCGTAATGGCAAGGGGGTTTTTATTATAAGCACATCTTCCTATAGATTTTGTTAAGTATTCTATCTTTGTTATCTTTCGAACACAAAAGGGTGTTGTTTTGAGAGGCGAACTGCATGCAATTTTGGTGTTAGGAGATGGAAGTGCACCTTACTTACCCCCGGTGAAAGATGTTGGTGAGAAAGAGCATGGGCAATGCTGAGTCTTTATTTGGCCAGGCCTGACCCATCTAGTTACAGTATTAGCTAGGTGACCTGGGGCAGGTCACTGAGCCCATTTTCATCAGTTGTAAACTGAGAATGAAAATACTTGCTTTATAGGGTTGTTGGGAATTAGAAATATCTGTAAAGCTCCTGACACTTAGAAGGCATCAAAATATTGCCCTCACAGCATTAGGTCTATACCAAACTTCAGTTGTAGTCTGTGTGTGGCAAGGCGTCTTATAATGAAGGTTTTAACTTTCTTGGAAACTAAATTTATCCCTTTTGAAACTCCCTCTTCTGGCTTGCTCCTAATCCAGGAACCCACATTATATTACAAGTACCTAGCAGCACATTTCACTACATGTTAATTGCCTTCCTTTCTGATGTTGGAGAATTTAAATAGTGACTCACCTCACAGGATGCCTCCTGGCATGGTGAAAATCGCCAGAAGATAAGAGATTTTACTGAGCTTTGTTTTGATTTCTCCATATTTCCAATTTTTATCCGTAGCTTTCAAGACTCACATCAAGTGTTTCTAAGTATATATTAGAGGTTCTCATCTCTGACTTCAAATTAGAATCAAGTGAGGAGAGTTTTAAAAACTGTCAAAACTTGGCCCTACTCTACAGTAATTAAATCAGAGTCCCAGGAGTTTTATGCTCAGACATCCTTATTTTTCAAAAGCTTCCCAGGTGGGTGATTCTAATATGTAATTGGGGGTGAGAACCCCTGATGTAAATAAAGCTTATCTTTTTTTAAAGTTTAAATTTTTCTTTTTAGAGAGCATGGGGGGAGGTGGGGTGCAGAGGGAGAGAGAGAATCTCAAGCAGACTCCCTGAGGAGCTTGATCTCACAACCAGAGCCAAAATCAAGAGTCAGACGCTCAACTGACTGAACCACTCAGGCACCCCTAAATAAAGATTATCTTAAATTCCTCCCTCTATCCACACTCAGCCATATGAGGGTATACTACTTTCACCCCCATATTACTTATTTGTGGATTGGAACGAATTAATTAATAGGGTAAATGAATGAATAACCCCCTACGTTACTAAATAATGCTCACCTTGTATTTTGCTTTTATCTTCAATCTACCATAGTAAACTTAAGATCCTTCTTAAGGTCTGTATCAGGGTAATTTCTGTGGACCCCACAGTGTCTAGCACAGTACCTTTGGGAGAGTACACACTCAGTAAATGCCTGTCACATAAGTGAAAGATTTACAATGAATACTTGTCACATGACAGAAAGATTCATGGAGTTCACCTGTTAAGAATAAACAACTCTTCCTCCTGACTCTTACAAATTTTTCTTTCTGTGAATTTGAATGATAAACATTTTTCTACTTGTAATAAGACTATGTAGTTGGGCTGTCTATTTGGGCACTAACTGTCTCTGAGTCTGTTGAGATAGTCCTAGAGCTTATCTTAAAAGAACCATTGGCTCCCCAAATGTCCATGGATGACACTGATGAATGGATAAAGAAGATGTGGCACACACACACACACACACACACACACACACACACACACACACACACACACACACGGGAATATTACTCGGCCATAAAAAAGAAAGAAATCTTGCCATTTGCAATGATGTGGATGGAGCTAGAGAGTGTTATGCTAAGTGGAGAAAATTCGGTCAGGGAAAGACAAATACCATATGATTTCACTCGTATGTGGAATTTAAGACACAAAACAAATGAACAAAGGAAAAAAATAGAGACAAACCAAGAGACAGGGTGGGGGGATAGCTTAAATAGGTGTTGGGGATTAAGGAGCACACTTGTTATGTGATGAGCACCAGTGTCGAATGTAAGTGTTGAATCACCGTATTGTACACCTGAAACTAATATGACACTATATAAACTGGAATTTAAATGAAAACTAAAGAAAGAAAGGAAAAAAAGAACCATTGGCTCCCTCCTCTGGTTGGGCTCTTGCCATGTACCAGGGGTGGGGAGAACCATCTGAGCTCCAAGTCACTGCATGCAGGACATTGGAGTGAGTTTCCCTCTTCTTGCCTCCTGTCATCATTCTAGACCCTCACTTAAACATGAAGGCTCGAACCCACCCTTTGGCACAGCTTTCAAACTTTCATGATCTCATACTATGGGGATACAAACTTCTACTAAAACTTCACCCGAGACCTTCCCCCAAGGTAAACTTAGCTAGACCCCCTGAAGGTGCCCTTAGTTGCTGTTGACTTTATTTGTTGTGATTTTTTTTTTTTCCCCTAAAAAATGCCATTGCAGTAGGGAGGGGTTTCACATTCCCAGGGCATCAGGGTCCAGGGTACATACAACTCAGTCTCGTTTGGGCCTTTTTATTCAATTGGTCAAACTCCAACTCTTTCTTGATTAACCTGAGTTTCACAGTCAGAAACATCAAACAATATGCATTTTCTCCTTTCTCCTTTTACTTTTGTACTGTAGGATTCCAGTGACCTCTATGTGGTCATTGTACTCAGTGACTTCACACATTCTTTTGCTTCCAACTCACTCTGGTGCTTTTCCCTCCAGTACAATAAATGCTCCTTCTCACCACCTCTCTGATCAATACTTCCCATTCCACAGTGAGGTTTATTGATGTAAATGTGCACACGACACCTTTCATACTATTCTGTTTGTCCTCTGGGGAAACAAAAGCAAATCTCAATAGCCTTTGAATACAAACAATTAATGAAGAGAGATCCCAGTACCATACCTGCACTGGGACAGATAAAAGGAAATAAGCAAAATAAAGAAATCTCCATTCAGACTGAGTATTATTGGGATGTCTAATGAAACCATGTCTATTTTTTCAAAAGTGGATTTAGCTTATGGACTGCTGCAATAATGCTGGCACAAGTCTTGCTGTCCACATGGGTGGCAGACTTTTAAAACATGGAAGATCAAACATACTGTGGTGAGCCCTGAACATCACTTTACAAGTGTGCCCATGGTAGTTAATAAATTGTCAAAAATAATAAGACAGCTGCCAAGAACAGGAGCTATAAATAGCAAAAAAAATAAAAAAATAAAATAAATAAAATCAGACATGACTGCTGTGGATCCTTTTGAAAGATAATTTTCCTTGTAAGTAATTTCTATGAGCCACACAGAGCTCTTTGATGGTAAAACCTACACTCCTTGCTCCCGAAGAGAGCAGCCAGAGAATTAGAATGCTCCCAAAGATGGGGAGTTAGATAGGCTGCAGCTACAGGGTGGCCATTACATTAAGTAATTTAATGAACACTGATACTGAGGAAATAAATCAAATGCAAACAATCAACACCA
Source organism: Zalophus californianus (assembly GCF_009762305.2). Lineage (NCBI taxonomy): Eukaryota > Metazoa > Chordata > Mammalia > Carnivora > Otariidae > Zalophus > Zalophus californianus. The sequence continues at coordinate 74,436,814 of NC_045604.1, forward strand.
ATCAAGGAAGCTGAGCATTTCAGGCACTTAAAATGTATTAAATGAGTGTTTCAATCACAGTGGGTACTTTTTCACAAACTCTCTTAATCAGCTAGCATCATTTTTGACAATGTGGCCCATGCATGTAAATATGGTGATCTGAAAAAAGCCCAATGGTCCATTCACACACAGACACTATTAAGAATGGAAATTCTGCTGGGGGTTTTCACAGATAGGGTAAACAACAGTAGATGCATTAGGAAAGGTTAGTGAAAGTCAACTTTTGAAAAAAAAAGCATTAATATTTTGAATGTGGTGGAAAAAAATAATTTCATAGAATAAAATTTGAGGTTTAATTATAGACAGCAAGTTCACCTCCCAGAGGCAATCATTTTTGTTTTTTTTATGTAATTTCCATAAATTTCTATTCATGTTTAAGTCCTTATATAAGCATTTCTATTTGTATATTTATTATGTTTACCTATATTATATGCATGTAAAATTATCAATATTGTATGTATAAGTATATAAATCATATATGACTTATACCATATTTATATATGATTTATATAGTCATATATATCATTTGGTACCTTGTTTTTGGTATGTAATCATATATCATGAAGACCACCCTATATTAGCCTGTATAGGTCTGTTGCATTCTGCTTAAGGTTTGCATGGTACTTTATTGTCTGAGTCTGTCATTTATGTAACCATTCCCTTATAGGGCATTTAGATTATGTCCAGTTAGGGAAACTATAGTTTTTGAACACACACACAAATATATACACACACATTTGAGTTATTTGGAATTATTTGGGATTTTAAAAGCCAAAATCCTTGGATTCCAAGTATGTATTCTAAGTTTCCAAGTGTACACACACACACACACACACACACACACTCATACTTTTCTACTTTACATGTATTATGTTATCTAATTTTCATTTAAGTATTAGTATTATATCTGTTTTACAGACTATGAAACTGAGGAACAGAGAGGTTAAGCAATTTGCCAGAAGTCACACAGATAATAAACACATGACTCTTCCTCCGAACCCAGGTCTTCTTTTCATTTTGACTTCAGTCATCTTTAATCACTGTTGTGCAGTTTGAGTTTTTGACTGGTGTTAGAAGTATCAGTCATTAATGTAATTGTATATGCTTCAAAGAATGTGTATATCTTGAAATGCTGGGGAAAATGTTTTTGTTTTTTTTCTCTCCAGAGAAAAATCCAAGTTCATTTTTTTTTTTCAATCAAAAGGGGTGTCTGAATTGTAAAAGTTACTATCGGTGTCAGCAGAGAGTAAAGGTGGATATTCCTACTTATGTAAGGGCCTTATGACACTCTTATTAGTAGATGTGCTTGGAGAAATATATATATGTTTTCCTGGGAGGAAGCTTTTCCGTTTGAACATATCAGGTGAATTAGAAGTGTTCTGTTTGTCCTTTCATTTCCACTGCACATCTTCACATCTTTGAAGAGATTTAGTTCTTTACACTTTCAGGGGACTTTAGTTGATTTGGGAGCAATAAAAGTATTTTGATTCTTAAAATTCCAAGTGCTCTTGGAGGCCTGGGAAAACATATTTGAAGGTTCTTCCAGTAACAATGGCTGTAAGTGCATTTACATAAGGGAACTGCTGTTTAAGCTTATGGTTTACAACTGCATTTTCTTTCCCACCCCACCTTTCTCCCCTTCCCATCTCCCAAGCAAGGCGACTGCTCTTCAGAACTGCACATAACCCAGGCCTGACCAGTCAAGGCATCCCAAATACCGACGTCAGTGAATGGCTCAAGGATGATTACCTGGTCCAGAGCAGGCCTGTGAAACTCAATTTAGAAATTGCTGGGGGAAATAGCACCTTGATTCCCCTGGTTAGGAGTTGTGAGCATGGGAGCTTGGAATAGCTATGGGCTCCGTAGTGGGAGATCCTTCTGTAGATGATAGACAATACAGTGGAAAGCAGATTCAAGAGACGGAGGGAGAACAAGCTGAGGTGACACTATACAAACACTTGTGTTTGAGCTTGTCTCTATAACTGGATGTTTCAGCTGTATAAGCCAGTAAATGCCTTCACTCCCCACCCTGCCAATGCAGTTTGAGTTAGATTTCCTTGTACTTTCTCTTTGGGAGGCCTGATTTATACAACCTTCTCTCATACAGTTAGCAGTGTTTCCATGTATCTAGTCATTGTAACTTAAAATCCTTGGAAAATTTTTGACTTTTTAATATAAAAAAATAAAATCTGTTACTTCACCATCCCTCTACCCTCTTCTCTACATTCAAAGTTCTTTTACTAAAATTCTAATTTGGTTATGTCCCTCCCTCGATCAAAAAATGTTGGTGGCCTGTCATTTTCTATAGAATAAAATCTTCATGTTTTAGTTTGGTATTCAAGGCCCACAGGTATCTGGTCAACCCAGGCTTCAAGTCCAGTGCTTGCACTTACCTCATGCAGTCTATGTTCCGAGGAGATTAGAGAATCCACTCTCTCCCTACAAGATGGCCTGTATCTTCATAACTTTATGCCTCTGTTACACTGTTTCCTCCTTCAGGGATTGCGTTTCTTCCCAGTCTGCCCTGGCACATTCCTATCTCCTCTGGTAAAGTGAGTGCTCTGTTTTCAGGAGTTCTGGAGCCTTTACTATCTCTGACAGTATGATATTTATTATATTTGATCAGGGGTAGTCATTCATATATCTTCCTCATACCCTTGTTTGAGGGTTTCTTGGCAGCAACTGTGTCTTCATTTTTGGGTCCCTGGGGTATGTAACATTGCTGAATCAGAGCAGGAGCTAATGCATGTGAATAAAGTCACAAATAAATGAATGATTGAGTGAATGATGCACTTTTACTTTTTTGGTTCATGTATACAAACAGAAATGATTGCTTTACTTTTTGAAATTTTTTTTTACTATCTTGTAGGTTTTCACTCTTGCAAAAAAAAAATTTTTTTTTGACAGCTGTCATGAGGAGTCTTTTAATGCAATCTGGCACTAAATACCTTGCCAGATACATTTTCCTTGAGGACATTGATCATGGCTTTTTATGGTTAAGATCTCTCCAAGGCTATGTACATGCATCAGAGATTTCATTTTTCATTTATCTATTCATTGACTTTTATTAAGCACTTCAAAGAGTCCAGACCCTGGGCCAGGTGACAGCAGACCCAAGACAGTGAAAGCATACTTTCTATCTCTAGGATACCACAGTCTTCAGCCTAACACCTATCAGCTTTTATAGTTGGATCTCTTTTTTTTAATAATTTTTTATTGTTATGTTAATCACCATACATTACATCATTAGTTTTTGATGTAGTGTTCCATGATTCATTGTTTGTGCATAACACCCAGTGCTCTGTGCAGAATGTGCCCTCTTTAATACCCATCACCAGGCTAACCCATCCCCCCACCCCCCTCCCCTCTGAAACCTTAGTTTGTTTTTCAGAGTCCATCTTCTCTCATGGTTCATCTCCCCCTCCGACTTACTCCCCTTCATTCTTCCCCTCCTGCTATCTTCTTCTTCTTTTTTTTTTCTTAACATATATTATTGCATTATTTGTTTCAGAAGTACAGATCCGTGATTCATCAGTCTTGTACAATTCACAGTGCTCACCATAGCACATACCCTCCCCAATGTCTATCACCCAGCCACCCAATCCCTCCCACCCCCCACCACTCCAGCAACCCTCAGTTTGTTTCCTGAGATTAAGAAATCCTCATATCAGTGAGGTCATATGATACATGTCTTTCTCTGATTGACTTATTTCACTCAGCATAACACCCTCCAGTTCCATCCACGTCGTTGCAAATGGCAAGATCTCATTCCTTTTGATGGCTGCATAATATTCCATTGTGTATATATACCACTTCTTCTTTATCCATTCATCTGTCGATGGACATCTTGGCTCTTTCTACAGTTTGGCGATTGTGGACATTGCTGCTATAAACATTGGGATGCATGTACCCCTTCGGATCCCTACATTTGTATCTTTGGGGTAAATACCCAGTAGTGCAATTACTGGATCATATGGTATCTCTATTTTCAACTGTTTGAGGAACCTCCATACTGTTTTCCACAGTGGTTACACCAGCTTGCATTCCCACCAACAGTGTAGGAGGGTTCCCCTTTCTCCACATCCCCACCAACATCTGTCGTTTCCTGACTTGTTAATTTTAGCCATTCTGACTGGTGTGAGGTGGTATCTCATGGAGGTTTTGATTTGGCTTTCCCTGATGCCGAGCGATGTTGAGCACTTTTTCATGTGTCTGTTGGCCATTTGGATGTCTTCTTTGGAAAAATGTCTGTTCATGTCTTCTGCCCATTTCTTGATTGGATTATTTGTTCTTTGGGTGTTGAGTTTGATAAGTTCTTTATAGATTTTGGATACTAGCCCTTTCTCGGATGTGTCATTTGCAAATATTTTCTCTCATTCTGTCGGTTGTCTTTTGGTTTTGTGGACTGTTTCTTTTGCTGTGCAAAAGCTTTTTATCTTGATGAAATCCCAATAGTTCATTTTTGCCCTGGCTTCCCTTGCCTTTGGCGATGTTTCTAGGAAGAAGTTGCTGTGGCTGAGGTGGAAGAGGTTGCTGCCTGTGTTCTCCTTTAGGATTTTGATGGACTCCTGTCTCACGTTTAGGTCTTTCAACCATTTGGAGTCTATTTTTGTGTGTGGTGTAAGGAAATAGTCCAGTTTCATTCTTCTGCATGTGGCTGTCCAATTTTCCCAACACCATTTCTTGAAGAGACTGTCTTTTTTCTATTGGACATTCTTTCCTGCTTTGTCAAAGATGAGTTGACCATAGAGTTGAGGGTCCATTTCTGGGCTCTCGATTCTGTTCCAATTGATCTATGTGTCTGTTTTTGTGCCAGTACCATACTGTCTTGATGATGACAGCTTTGTAATAGAGCTGGAAGTCCGGAATTGTGATGCCGCCAGCTTTGCTTTTCTTTTTCAAGATTCCTCTGGCTATTCGGGGTCTCTTCTGGTTCCATACAAATTTTAGGATTATTTGTTCCATTTCTTTGAAAAAGGTGGATGGTATTTTGATGGGGATTGCATTGAATGTGTCGATTGCTCTAGGTAGCATTGACATCTTCACAATGTTTGTTCTTTCAGTCCATGAGCATGGAACATTTTTCCATTTCTTCGTGTCTTCTTCAATTTCTTTCATGAGTCTTTTATAGTTTTCTGAGTACAGATCCTTTGCCTCTTTGGTTAAATTTGTTCCTAGGTATCTTATGGTTTTGGGTGCAGTTGTAAATGGGATCGACTCCTTGATTTGTCTCTCTTCTGTCTTGTTGTTGGTGTATAGGAATGCCACTGATTTCTGTGCATTGATTTTATATCCTGCTACTTTACTGAATTCCTGTATGAGTTCTAGCAGTTTTGGGGTGGAGTCTTTTGGGTTTTCCACATACAGTATCATATCATCTGCAAAGAGTGAGAGTTTGACTTCCTCTTTGCCGATTTGGATGCCTTGGATTTCTTTTTGTTGTCTGATTGCTGTGGCTAGGACTTCTAATACTATGTTGAATAGCAGTGGTGATAGTGGACATCCCTGCCACGTTCCTGGCCTTAGGGGAAAAGCTCTCAGCTTTTTCCCATTGAGAATGATATTCCCTGTAGGTTTTTCATAGATGGCTTTTATGATATTGAGGTATGTACCCTCTATCCCTATACTCTGAAGAGTTTTGATCAAGAAAGGATGCTGTCCTTTGTCAAATGCTTTTTCTGCATCTATTGAGAGGATCATATGATTCTTGTTCTTTCTTTTGTTAATGTATTGTATCACGTTGATGGATTTGCGGATGTTGAACCAGCCTTGCAGCCCAGGGATAAATCCCACTTGGTCATGGTGAATAATCCTTTTAATGTACTGTTGGACCCTATTGGCTAGTATTTTGGTGAGAATTTTTGCATCCATGTTCATCAAGGATATTGGTGTGTAATTCTCCTTTTCGATGGGGTCTTTGTCTGGTTTTGGGATCAAGGTAATGGTGGCCTCATAAAATGAGTTTGGAAGTTTTCCTTCCATTTCTATTTTTTGGAACAGTTTCAGGAGAATAGGTATTAATTCTTCTTGAAATGTGTGGTAGAATTCCCCTGGGAAGCCATCTGGCCCTGGGCTTTTGTTTGTTGGGAGATTTTTGATGACTGCTTCAATTTCCTTAGTGACTATAGGTCTGTTCAGGTTTTCTATTTCTTCCTGGTTCAATTTTGGTAGTTGATACATCTCTAGGAATGCACCCATTTCTTCCAGGTTATCTAATTTGCTGGCATAGAGTTGCTCATAATATGTTCTTATAATTGTTTGTATTTCTTTGGTGTTGGTTGTGATCTCTCCTCTTTCATTCATGATTTTGTTGATTTGGGTCATTTCTCTTTTCTTTTTGATAAGTCTGGCCGGGGTTTATCAATCTTGTTAATTCTTTCAAAGAACCAGCTCCTAGTTTCGTTGATCTGTTCTACTGTTCTTTTGGTTTCTAGTTCATTGATTTCTGCTCTGATCTTTATGATTTCTCTTCTCCTGCTGGGTTTAGGCTTTATTTGCTGTTCTTTCTCCAGCTCCTTTAGGTGTAGGGTTAGGTTGTGTATTTGAGACCTTTCTTGTTTCTTGAGAAAGGCTTGTATTGCTATATACTTTCCTCTCAGGACTGCCTTTGCTATATCCCAAAGATTTTGAACAGTTGTGTTTTCATTTTCTTTGGTTTCCATGAATTTTTTGAATTCTTCTTTAATTTCCTGGTTGACCCATTCATTCTTTAGTAGGATGCTCTTTAGCCTCCATGTATTTGAGTTCTTTCCGACTTTCCTCTTGTGATTGAGTTCTAGTTTCAAAGCATTGTGGTCTGAAAATATGCAGGGAATAATCCCAATCTTTTGGTACCGGTTGAGACCTGATTTGTGACCTAGGATGTGATCTATTCTGGAGAATGTTCCATGGGCACTAGAGAAGAATGTGTATTCTGTTGTTTTGGGATGGAATGTTCTGAATATGTCTGTAAAGTCCATTTGGTCCAGTGTTTCATTTAAAGTCTTTATTTCCTTGTTGATCTTTTGCTTAGATGATCTGTCCATTTCAGTGAGGGGGGGTGTTAAAGTCCCCCACTATTATTGTATTTTTGTCAATGTGTTTCTTTGCTTTTGTTATTAATTGCCTTATATAATTGGCTGCTCCTATGTTAGGGGCATAGATATTTACAATTGTTAGATCTTCTTGTTGGATAGACCCTTTAAGTAGGATATAGTGTCCTTCCTCATCTCTTATTACAGTCTTTGGTTTAAAATCTAATTTGTCTGATATAAGGATTGCCACCCCAGCTTTCTTTTGGTGTCCATTAGCATGGTAAATGGTTTTCCACCCCCTCATTTTCAATCTGGGGGTGTCTTTGGGTCTAAAATGAGTCTCTTGCAGACAACATATCGATGGGTCTTGTTTTTTAATCCAATCTGATAGCCTTTGTCTTTTGATTGGGGCATTGAGCCCATTTACATTCAGGGTAACTATTGAAAGGTATGAATTTAGTGCCATTGTATTGCCTGTAAGGTGACTGTTACTGTATATTGTCTGTGTTCCTTTCTGATCTATGCTGCTTTTAGGCTCTCTTTTTGCTTAGAGGACCCCTTTCAATATTTCTTGGAGGGCTGGTTTTGTGTTTGCAAATTCCTTTAGTTTTTGTTTGTCCTGGAAGCTTTTTATCTCTCCTTCTATTTTCAGTGATAGCCTAGCTGGATATAGTATTCTTGGCTGCATATTTTTCTCATTTAGTGCTCTGAAGATATCATGCCAGTCCTTTCTGGCCTGCCAGGTCTCTGTGGATAGGTCTGTTGCCAATCTAATGTTTCTACCATTGTAGGTTACAGATCTCTTCTCCTGAGCTGCGTTCAGGATTTTCTCTTTGTCTCTGAGACTCGTAAGTTTTAGTATTAGATGTCGGGGTGTTGACGTATTTTTATTGATTTTGAGAGGGGTTCTCTGTGCCTCCTGGATTTTGATGCCTATTTCCTTCCCCACATTAGGGAAGTTCTCTGGTATAATTTGCTCCAATATACCTTCTGCCCCTCTCTCTCTTTCTTCTTTTTCTGGGATCCCAATTATTCTAATGTTGTTTCATCTTATCGTATTGCTTATCTCTCTCTCTCGAATTCTGCCCTCGTGATCCTGTAGTTGTTTATCTCTCTTTTTCTCAGCCTCTTTATTTTCCATCATTTGGTCTTCTATATCGCTGATTCTGTCTTCTGCCTCATTTATCCTAGCAGTTAGTGCCCCCATTTTTGATTGTACCTCATGAATATCCTTTTTGATTTCGACTTGGTTAGGTGTTAGTTCTTTTATTTCTCCAGAAAGGGTTTCTCTAATAACTTCCACACTTTTTTCAAGCCCAGCTAGTATCTTTAAAGTCATGATTCTGAACTCTAGGTCTGACATTGTACTAATGTCAGTATTGAGTAGGTCCCTGGTAGACGGTACTACCTCTTGTTCTTTTTGCTGAGGTAATTTTTTTCATCTTGTCATTTTGTCCAGAGGAGAACAGATGAATGAGAGAACAGAATGCTAACAGGTTAACAACGTCTCCAGCCAATATACTCTATACAAATCAGAAAAGACCTGAAACCAGGGGACAAGAAAGGTAAAGAAAGAAGAGAAAAAAAAAAAAAAGGAAAAAGATAAAAATAAACAAAAACAGAAGAAAACAAAAAAAAACCAGAATATGATCAAATATGATCAGGCTAGTGCCATAGATCAGTGCCACACACTAGCTTTTGGGCATATTTTGGTCTGTTAGAAGAAAGTGCCTCCCAAAATTTTAAAGGAAGAATGACATATATGTACAAAATAAGGGTTGATACAATGAAGGGATAGAAGATGACTGTAAAGATGAAAATTATAAAAGATTTTATAAAAGGAATTGATAAGATAAGTTGTTTGAAAAAAGAAAAAATTAAAAAAAAAAGAAAAAAGGGAGAGAATGTGATCAGGCAGGAGACTAGAACAAAGCCATACAGTAGTGACTTAAGGTATATATTGATCTGTTAGAAGAAACTGTATCTCAAAATTTTAAAGAGAAAACAACTTATACATATATATATGCCAAAAATAAGGGTAACTACTATGAAGGGATAAAATATGACTCTAAAAATGAAAAATAAAAAATTTTTTTTTAAAAAAGGGATTAATAAGATGTTGGTTGAAAAAGGGAAAAAGAAAAATTAAAAAAAAACAGTTAAAAAAATTAACTTTGATGAACTAATGAATCATGGTAAAAAAAAAAGCCATGAATTCTATATGCAGTATTCCCCTAGCGCTGGAGTTCTCCGGTTCTCCTTGATCGGTAAACTTGGTCTTGGCTTGCTGGCTGTTCGTGCTGATCTTCTGGGGGAAGGGCCTGTTGCCGTGGTTCCCAAATGTCTTTGTTGGAGGCGGAATTGCCCCACCCTTGTTGGTCTGGGCTAAGCAAGCTGCTCGGGTTTGCTCTCAGGAGCTTTTGTTCCCTGCAAGCTCTCGGTACAGCTTTGGAGGACCAGGGCGAAAATGGTGGCCTCCCAATCTCCACCCGAAGGAGCTGAGAACTCGGGGTCCTGCTCCTCAGTGCACCCCCAGAGAAAAGCAGTCACTCCCGTCTCCCTGGTCTCCGGCTGCACTCCATGCTCACCCGGCCTGTGACCGAGTGTTTCTATCTCTGGCACCCGACCCCGTGTGGAGTCTCCAAACCCAGCAGATCCCTGCGGTGCGCTTCCGCACCGCTCCTCCCAGGGGAGGAAGGGGAGGCTCCCCGGATCTGCCGCTTGTTGGGTTCCTGCTGGAGGAGAAGTGGCCCGACTCTGTCGCCAATCACAGTTTATGGCAACCCCGAGCTGAGAGCCCGGGCCTCGGCTTCGTCTCTGCAGCCAGCTTCCCTGCTCCGATCCCTGGGAGCTCTCCCACACTCAGGCACCCTCGGTTTTTTCTGTGACCCCGAGGGTCCTGAGACCACATGTCCCGCGAGGGTTCCATGCCCCCGGTTAGCCACTGGAGTGACGTCCTTCAGCGGAGCCGGCTTCTAAAAGTTCCGATTTTGTGCTCCACGGCTCTAGCACTTGCCAGAAGCGGCCAATGGAGGCCCCCTCCCCCGCCGTCTGTCCTTCCGAATATCGCCTCGGATTCACTTCTCCGCACGTCCTACCTTCCAGAAAGTGGTCGCTATTCTGTTCAGAGAGTTGTTACTCTTCTTATCTTCGATCTCCTGTTGAGTTCGTAGGTGTTCAGAATGGTTTGATCCCTATCCAGCTGAATTCCTGAGACCAGACGAAACCCAGGTCTCCTACTCCTCCGCCATCTTGCTCCACCCCCCCCATAGTTGGATCTCTTTACTGCCCTGCACACACACATAATAATCACTATTTATTAATAACTTCGTCTGCCTTATGTACATACTAGATGGCTCTCCTACAACTCTGAGAAGTATCGAAATCCTTATTTTGTGGAGGAGGAAATAGAAGCTCAGAGAGCTGAAGTGACCTGACCAAGCACTTAGAGCTACTCAGCAGTGGAACTGCCATTTGAGCCATCATTTACTAATGCCAAAGCCACTACACCATAATGCCTTTCCATGGGCATGTCCTTCTTTCAACAAGATCTCTTGGGGTATGGGGCACCTCTTGCTTGTTTTCATATCAAAATTTTAAGCTCTCTCAAGCCCACTGAAATGCTTATTTCAACAAAAATATTCAGCTTGACCTACCTTCTTGCTAACTCCTCTTTTGCTTAAAAATTTTAGCTTTCTTAGAAGTCCATGTCCATACTCATATTTTTGGTATCTCTATTAGAATATTTTGATTGCAAGTAATGGAAACACAATTCATACCACTTTTAACAAAATGGAGTAAAAAAAAAAAACCCCAAATTATCATAGAATATATTGGATAATGGAGTTGGGAAGATTTTTGTGTTAGGCTACAAAATTGAATAAATAACTGTATGAATGAGGGTGTTGGAGACTGGACCTCAAGCTTTTGTGACTGGAACCAATGGCTGAGAACTGTGAGGACATTCTCCTTTTTGCACTCACCTTGCATCTCCACTTCTCTCTACCTCTTGATGGGTTGGCAGCTCCTGCTAAAGATAAACTTCCTCTAAGCAGCCAAGGAAGAATGGGCAGGCAAATCCAACATTTTTTCTTTTGAACATCATGATCTTCGCCTTCCCCCAAAAGCATGGGACCATGTACCTTTCCAGCTGTAGCAGAAAAATCTCTGAGAAGAACCTCAGTTGGCTTGGCTTTGAACTCATCCTTCACCCTGTCTTTGAGTCTGGCAAGAAGAATGCTATTGTACTTGGAAGTTCTGTGGTAATACCATTGGTTGGAGTAGCAATTGGCTGAAAGAGAGAGAGGTGATCCCACCGAAAGAGAGGGGATGAGAAAATGTGCCATAAAGTCAAATATTAAATGACACAGTCAAATCTAGAAGATGGAGTTGGGATTTGTGCTAGTATAATTATGTGGACCATATGTAGAGGGCATTTGTCTGGTACTACCTCAGTTTATGTCTCTTCTGGAATCCTGTCTAATATAGCATTTGTCACTGTCAGAAATATCCAGGTTTAGATGATAAGTGATATGGTCACTCTAACAATAAGATACAATATTTGAAATTGTGATGGGCTTGAGGAACTCAGAATGGCTTTCGTTCCCTTGCTTCTAAGATCATTCCAGGTATACAATAGTCACCTGGTCTTCAACTGATTGGGAAGTAACTTGGGATAGTGGACCAAGCATTGGTCTCAAATAATATAGTCACTTCTCTAAGTCTTGACTTTGCTGGTTGATCACTTGTGTGATTTGGAGCCCATCATAACACCTGTCTGAGCCTCACCTGTAAAATGGCTCAAGTGCAGAAGTCCTATCTCCCTCACAAAAGCATCAGGAGAAGCATTTAGCTGATGCAAGAGAAAGTATGGTATAGACCGTATTGTTCTCTACTCTTATAATAGTAATAATAACAGCCAATGTATATTTTGAGTGTTTGTCTAGACATTGCACCAAACTTTTGCATGAACTATGTCATTATATTTATTAGTATTATCTCTCCATTAGAGATGAGAACACCGGAGCATAGAGAAGCAAAGATACTAGAATTCAAACTCGGACCATGGCCATTCACCACCAGGAAGTGCTGAATTACTTTCAGATATGGAGCGTGTGCCTCTGTGTGTGTAAGAAAGAGGAAGAGAGAGAGGGGAGGGGAGAAGGATAGAGGGAGTTTTCTTCCCTGACTCTGCTGAGAGGAAGCCGCAGTCAGGTTGTCATGAGAAGTAGCCATCCTCCAAGATGGCAGAGCAGACCAGCACTGGTTAATGGCTCAGGGATGATCCCGTATTGAGAGACATCCGTCCCTTTGTGCTCTGACATTGATGTTACTGTCAGTTGACAGTGAGCTTTATCATCAATCCCTTCAAGTACAAAAGGCCACTGTTCGGAAACTGTCATTAAAAGCAGCCTCTCTCTTTTTAAAAGCAGTCTCTCCTTTATTCCCTCCATAATAGGAGCCAGTGTACCAGAAGAGACTGACCTTAAGTTGAGCCTGTTTAGTTTGAAAAAAAAAAAAAAAAAGAAGAAGAAGAAGAAAAAAGAAATAAAATAGGTTATGTTTTTAATGTATTTAAGATTGAGGCACAGAATTAGAATGGAGTTGAGGGTAGTAGGAAATAGAAGGCAGGGTGGTTCTTGAGAAAGTAGAGGTGGCCTTGGGTTTTCTTTGCTTTTGGATAATGGGCATTTCTAGTTAAATCAACAGTCTATTTCACAGCCTGTCTCCTGGTGATGTATATACTCTTTGGACAGGGTTGTGGGTTGCCTAAAGATCTCTTTTAGCCATAGGACATGGGTATAAATAAGCTTTATGTAGTCACAGCTGCTAAGGGTGATTATGGGTAGAGTGCATTCTAAAAGGATAGGGCAGAATGTTCATTGTTAAGGGGAAGGAGGGGAGGGAGGAGATTCCCAAAGGGAAGCAACAGGCAGAGTTCTACTGAACAAACTTCCTCCATGATCTTTGTCACTTTTTAATGACCCTTTAGGGAGGTGATTTTATTGTAATTGAAAACAAAGACACTTGTGATTGAGAAGTGACTCAGTATGGAAGTTAAGAACATGGATTTTGCAGCCAGGCTTTCCAGGTACAAATGTTGCCTTTGTCACGTACAAATCATACAACCAGTATGCAAGTTGCTTAACCTCTCCATGCCTGTCTCCACAGCTATAACCCAGCCTGCACATTAGCTGTGAATCTGAAGTGAGTTGACACATGAAAAGAGCTTGGAAGAGTACTTGGCACATAGTGAGAGCTCAGCCAACATGAGCCCTTGTTCTTACTTACATTTCATGCATTCTCAGACACAAACAAGGCAACAGACAAGAACTGATCATTCTACATTTTGAGAGTGCTTGGAAGGAAGGTCAGTTGGGATTTAATTTTTCTCTCACCCCCATTGTCCCCTGCATGAGGTTGATGGAAAAGGCCTTTATGAGGAGGTAGCATTTGGGGAGAGACCAAACAGAGAAGCTGGAATCAGCTGTGGGAGAAGCATCCCAATTGAAGGAAACAGAAAGTCCTGAGGAAAGAAAAAGGAGCTTGTTGTTTTAGAGGAGCTGAAAGGAACCAGCGTGGCTGGAGTGCAGTGAGCAGAGCAGGCCTGGCGGGCCTTGAGGAGAGGCAGGTAGGCAGGGCCAGATCAGGCAAAGCCTTCCATGCCAAAGTAAGGACATGGCTTTCATTTCATTTCATTTTATTTTTTAAAGATTTATTTATTTGAGAGAGTGGGGTGGGGCAGAGACAGCCCTAAGCAGACTCCACACTGGGTGCGGAGCCCACCACAGGGCCCTATCTCACTACCCTAAGACCATGACCTGACCTGACACGAAGAGTCAGATGCCCAACCAACTGTGCCATCCATGTGCCTCTGTCTTTCATTTTAGAGCACTGGGAAGCCACTGGAGAGTTGAAGAGTGGCTTGCTCAGATTCACATTTGAAGATTACTCTGGCTGTGGAACAAAAAATGGCTTATAGATTGGGGTGGAAAGACCAAAAGGGGTCTGTTGTTGTTGAATGGGGAAGAGGTGATGTTGACTTACCAGGAACTGTCAGGGTTGGATCACAGCCCCCGGCCTCCAGCAGACAAGGTCTGGTGCTCTAGCTATGTATTCTCACCATCATGTTTACTTTATTACATTCATCTGCCATTGCTTAATTGTTTTCACTAGGCTATAAGGTGAGGACTTTATGTCTTTGCTCTGCTTCTTTATATGCTCAGTTCCTTGTCCATTGCCAAACTCTTAAAAGGCTCTCAGTATTTATTTAATGGATGAATATGTAAAGTATAGTGCTCATTGCAATGTTTATTTTTGCAAGCCCATGTTATTAGAACATCAAGTAATCTACTTCATGAAGAGGAAAGTCATTCCTTTTGAACTTGCAGTATTTGTGATGGGAGGTGGGATTCTAGATATCTTTATATCAAAGAAAACGACCAACACTGGATCTTGGACAGGGCAAGGGCAATACTACATGGCTCGACTCTATTTTCTGCAGCAAGATGTCCCCTTAGCTCCTTATCTGTGACATCTCAACCTGGAGCCCTAGTTAATTTTCATGCAGAAGAAGGCTTTGAAACCCAGGCCTCTTTCATGCTCTGGGAAGATTTGAGAGGGGTCAACCCTGTTTAGATTGGTTCTCTGCACCAGTCGCGGAAGCCTGCTGGCTGCTCTCAGCATGGAGTATGTTGCAGGGAGGAGATGAGCAGGAAACAGACCAAAGAACCAGGGCACTTCCCAGCTTGAATCAGGCCTGTCTTGTGTGGATTCATTATTCTGTTGAAATTAATCCCCAGAATGGCAGACACAGTATATTTGAATGTGAACTGATGGTGTATTTCATGGCCAAGTGAATGTGGTTTTGGATTATTCATCCTGGTTGATTGTCCTTGCCTCCAAACCCTTCCATTAGCACAGATAATTGAACTATACCTGGTTTTGTGTTTTCACACCCAATTTGATGTCCTTTTGGCATTTGGTATGGGGTGGGGGTGTTCGATGATTTCATCCTGCTAGCTTTCATTCACAGTGGAGCTGGTGTAGTTTATAAGAAGCAGGGACACTAGCTGTCAGTTAATGAGAGCTTCCCATGTTCCAGGCATTGTGCTTAGCCCTTTACCAGGATTATCACAGTCAGTCCTCACAGCAATCTTACAGTAATACTACTAATAATACAAACAGCCACTTATTTGGCATTTACTGTGTGCCAAGTGGTGTTCTAAGTGATGGTGTGTATTAACTCATTTATTCCTCAAAACAACCCAAAAAGTAGTAACTCCAATCCCCGGGAATGAGAGTCACGTGGATCAAGATCTGAATGGTACACTTGGTATTGAAGCAGGTGGAATCCTGACTATAATGTAGGTACTGCTATCATCCTCTTGTTTTAGGGAGCTCAGAAAGGTTAATTTCCTTGCCCAAAGTCACACAGCCAGTTTGTCCTAGGGTCAGGAATTGAACTAATTTTTCCGTCTCTAAAGCCCTTGCTTTCTTTTAATTATAGCCACTGACAACCAAAAGCCAGATGTTTATTACTGGCGGGTTTGAGACACTTGACACTATGACAGAGAAACCATCTTTCAGATTTTTATTAAAGTGTAATTTTACAATGATATCATGGCAGAGTAAGTGTAGTGATCTGATAATTCAGTTCTGTAAGTTTTGGAGAAGTTGACCTGAAGAAAAATCAAAGAGCCCCAGTTAGAAGAGCAGGGTATTATAGGATGCTCTTGCTTTGTTTTCTTCTCCCTGCCAAAGTTTTGTTGTTGTTGTTTCTATTGTTGTTTGTAAACTATTTGTGACTGTGTATAGCCAGGAGCCAGAAGGACAAGAGTGGCTTTGTAAATTTGCAACAGATATTCAGATAAGATAAGTACATAATTAGCATGGAGCAGCAGATGAGGTTGTATGGAAGATTTAAATTCTGCATAGGGAATTAGCAAATAGTTCCTGATAACAATGACTTTCAGATGAGTGTGAATGGGGAGCATAGGCCCAGCTCATCGAGACAGTTAATAATAGGATGGATTGTTCAAGAACAATAATTATTTTTATGTGCTTACCATGTGACGAGTAATATGCTAGATTTATGTACATATATTGTATAATGTATTTCTCACAATAACCCTATGAAGTAGGTACTATTATTATCCCCTCTTACAGATAAGAGTATTGAATTTCTGTCAAAGGGACATGACCATTCCTTCTCTCTCTCTCCGTCTCACCCTGCTCTCCTTCTCTATTACACACATGAATCCCTCTAATGGAAACGTTGGGATTTGAACTAAAGTCTCATCTAACTCCAAATCATGTTCTCCTAGAGGTCAACATTAGGAGTTTCAATAAAAAGGCTACTAAAAGCAATCTGATTTATTTTCCACCATCCCTTATAATCATCATCATTTTACCATCCTCCAAAGTAATCACATCTATTGCTGGTATACCACCTACTTTGGAAGGTGAAGTGGGCTACACAGTCTCCATGGGGAAGACTCATGGGGAAGTCACGGCAACCCTCTGAGATAGGCACCACTATTACCGTACCTGTGGCTCATATGGGAAAGCTGAGATTAATTTTCCAAAGTCACATACACAGAGGTTGTACCAGAACCTGGTCTCTGAGCCCTAAGTTTGTACTTAACCACATGCTATTTTGTCTCCCAGCCAAAGCTAGACAGATGATTTGTGGGTGGGTAGATAGATAGACAGATAGACAGATCAATAGATCAATATGTAAAGGCATAGCTATGTATATACATACTTCATCTATCTCTGTATCTATCTGTCTGTCCATCTATCTAAATTTAGAATTTAAGACTGTGCTGCCGTTCTCTTTCTTCTGAGTCATCTGACCAGCTCGCTGCATTTGAAGCAGCAGTGCACTTAACTCCTTGCTTACATTGGTATTCCTCTTCGTAGCAGCCGCAACACAATAGCAATTGGAATAAAACCCAAAGAGTAGTGCAGAGAATATAAATGGGTTATTTTTCTCTTCAACTCTGAGTAGGACAAAATTCTCATAAAGAACAAGGGAGCAAAGGTTCCGTGACAAATATACACCAGGGGACTCTAGCTCTCTCTGATATAGCCTGTGTGACATAATGGAAAGAGAAATTTAGGATAAAAGAAATTCAATGAGAATTTTAGGTTGCCTTGCTGGATGGAGGCTCATAGTCCTGTGCATTTATATGCATCATCATTAGTAGCATTTATTGAATATCTACTCTGTAAGCAAAGCTATTATATGTCCCCTACCTATCCAGCTTATGACTCAGTGAGAATGGATGCATGTGAACTGAACAGATGTATTTACAGAGAACTTTCATCTCTGTATGTATCACCTACATAAGTGGTTGTCTTTATCAAAATCATGGAGGTAGTCATTAAAAGGGACTATATAATGCCATTGTTGGAAATAAGAGCTTTTTGAATAATTAAAAACTGACACGAAGTTAAACCTTCTATTTTGAGAGGCGGAATAGTGAAGTGGTTGAATGTGGGCTTGGTCGTAATCCTGGCTGAGTTTGAAGCTTGATTCTAATGTCAAATGATTTGGGACAAAGTGAGTGACCGCTCTTAACCTTCAGTTTCTTTTTCCATAGAAAAGCAGTTCTTTAATATCTGTGCACCCTCTATAAACTTTTGGCCCATATAATCCATCCTCTTTGCCAAACGCCAGTCAATCAAGTAGAACAACAAAAAACATAATAGTTGTTGACAAAATAACTTAAAACAGCTTACTGATTTCTCTGGGGGAAAATATATATTAAAGCAAATTTAATTTATAATCTTCAGCAACATTCTTCATGTTCTCTTTTCTTCTCTGTGTTCTTGGATTTGTACTGTGTCACCACTGTGCATTAGCTGTGTCCAGTCTCTCCCATCACTGAGCCCTCAACCCATTAACCCTTCACTTTCTCCCCACAGCCTATTATTCCATGTGTGGTTTGTCTTGTTTCAGTAAGACTGCCTATTACTCCTCTTCCGCTCTTTCTCAAAGTTCAGCATTGGCTATGTCCAGGCACCTGAGAGATCAGCAGGCTAGGGAGGGAGAAAAGCTGAATGACAAATCTGCTTACCAGTCAGGGAGGTGGGTAGGGCCTGGAAGTACTGCCATATCAATACCTTTTGGTTTAATCACTGCTTTTACTCTTGCTGCTACTTGTCAAAGACACATAATGAAGCTCAGACAGGCTCAGACTGCTCATTCCCAGACACAGAAAAAGCCTAGCTTTGAGATATGGCAACATCTACAGGTTAATTCAGGGTCACTTTCTCCAAGATCTTGATGGGATGGGCTCGATGAGGGAGGAGGCCTATGGTTTGTGCAGCCAAGAGACAAAGGCAAATGACAGGATGAGAAGAATGGAAGAAATGCAAGTTGGTGTGAGCTGTTGCTCTGGTGAGGCTGGTGTTTGATGTGTGAATAAATGATGGTTTATTCAAATGATGACAGAAAGTCATGCTGGAAGGTTGGATAAAAATGACAGCCAGGTAGAAATGATTGTCCAGTAAGGGGCAGAGGCTGAGTCAAGGGGCTGAGGCAGGAGGAGGCAAGTATCTCTCATTTCAGGGGGGCTGAAATCCCTAGGCATTCAAGAGCAGGAAGTTCGTGTGGGAGCAGTGGGGTACAGGAGTGAATCAGAGAAGATGGTGACAGATTATGTGGACAGTAAGAGCCAGACTCAGGCTTACACCAACTGTTGTGAATTTTATGAAGTGTGTAAACCAATGTGACCTTTATGTTTAGGACAGAGGTTCTTGGCCTTGGCACTATTAACATTTTCATCCAGACAATTCTTTGTTGTGAGACACTGCCCTCTGCATTTTAGGAGGCTTAGCAGCATCCATGGCCTCTACTCACTAGATGCTAGGAGCATACCCCCTTCCCTATTATGACAACCAAAAAATGACCCCAAATGTCACCTGGAGGAGAAAACCACCTTCAGTTGAGAAACCCTTGCTTAGGAAGGGATTGCTAACAGCATTGTGTAGGATGGATAGAAGAAGGCATATGAGATCCTTAGTAGGCTATAGCAAAAGTTGGGGGCAGAAGTGTGTGCGCTTCTGTGAGTGAGGGTGTGTGCACCCCAATACATAGCCCAGCACCTTTACAGCCAGCAGGATTACCATGAGTATATATAATAGTTGTAGGAGAAAGAGGCATGGGGCTTGGGGTATTTAGAAGGAAATGCAGATTTTCTTTAAAGGTTTATTTTTTTGAGAGAGAAAGAGCAAGTGGGGGGAGGGGCAGAGGGAGAGAATCTTTCAAGCAGACTCTCTGCTGAGTGAGGAGCCCAACGTGGGCAGATCCCTTGACCCATGAGATCTTGACCTGAGCTGAAACCAAGTCAGATGCTCAACCGACTGAGCCATCCAGGCACCCCTACATTTTGTTTTTTGATGTATTTTATTTTTCTGACTTTATTAAGCTGGTGCCATAGTCAAAGGAACTGTAAATTCACTCTCAGCAGAGATGTTAGCTGAATCTCTCTTTTCACCATCCAAATTAGGAGACAATGTTAGCAACATTTGATGTTGAGTTTCTGAATAAGATTCACACTGCCCTTATCCTGGCATCTTTTGTAACATTTTATTTATTTTTAAAACTCCTTAGAATTGTACATTTTTGTCTAGGTTCCCTCAGTCCTCCACAGCCAGCTGGCCATTAAAGAAATTTAGAGAGAAAATTGCTGAAGTAACTATGCTCTTGTTTGTATTGCATAATCAACCAAAATAGCCCCAAAAGTGATTATACTTGAAGTTTCAGTGGTAGCACGGATATAGTGTTGTTCACCTTGACCCCATTTAGGACTATATCATTTACTCAGGTTTTATTATCTGTCTCAAGCAAGAATTTCTTGTAAGAATGCCTGTGTTTTTGGTTTTGTGTGTGTGTGTGCGCGCGCGCATGTGCACATACCCACTGATTAATTTTGTATCCTGTTTCCAAATAAATCTTCCTCAGTCACATCTCTACTCATGTCACGCCTCTGCTCAAAAATTTGCAGTGGCTCCCTGTTGCTTATCAGATCAACCCTAAGCCACTTAGTATGGCACTGAATTCCTTCCATGGTCCAAACCCTCTGTTTTTCAGTCTTACCTTTCTCTACTCTGTTGTGTGCATTTTACTTTTTAAGCTAGGTGAATTTTTAAGATGTTTATAAAAAAAGAAATGAATGAATCAACAAGATTCCAAGTCCTTTTAAAACATTAGATGAACAATAAGGAATAATGAGACATAGACTTTCCTTATACTCACTTTCTAAATCAAAAATTGTTATTTGCTTCTGACAGGGCATCCAGTATTTAATCTTACTATGTCAGACAGGAGATCTAGAGCTGCACATTCCAAGTGTGTGCATTTATGAATTTTTCATTAATTACTGTGACTGAAATTGGATACAAGCCTAGCTTAGAAGATCACCGATTGTTTATTTATTCAGTTTGCTATCCAGGTCACCTGCTATCCAATTAAATCTATCATTATTCCTTTGCTTTTGCTTGTTTCATTTGCCAAATGCTTTGTTTGAGGTCTTTTCTGTATCCTTCCTGCTCTCCTATCCTTTATACAGAGTGCAGTGACTGATCTAGTGAAAAGTTCAACACCAATCACATCCCAAATGAGTGAAGCATATAGCACTTTCTTGGTAAATGAATATAGACACATCCACGTGTCTCCATTTCCACTTTCTTAGTAAGCTTGTGCAAGAAGTAAGAAAAATATCTTTCTTTCTTTTGCAAAGTCACTTTGCCTTCTTGATTCACCTCCATGTGTTCCCTTTCAGAATCTCTGGGGGCGCACAGTTAGAGACAAAAGTACAAGTGAAATTGGTGATTTAAAAATATCTGATGAAAATAACTCAGTTTCTCCCCTTTCAAATCTCTGTGCATGGTTCTGTTTAAATATTCCTTTATCTTTGTGAGAAATGGAATTTAAGATTTTCAATTCTGGTAAACAGCCACCACCATAAATCTGCAGGCTTTTGATCCTAGATACCCATTGCCTCTACAAAGTCTGTTGAGCTGAGAGAAAGTTCTCCCATTGAAAATAATGCTGCACTTTATATGCAGCTTGTACACCATGACACTTGATAGATTGCCACAGGATTAAACATACTTTTCTTTGTCATTGCTGGACAGGGGCGATTTTGGTTTATGGATGCCCCAGATTACTTTCTACCTGCCTCTCTCAGCTGAGTACAGAGCAGTTTCATGACCAGACTCCTCCATCTGATTCTAAATGACATGTGGTTGACCCCAGTGTGTTAGATTTTTAGATATTTTAAGTCCTTGGACATATAGGGACCATTGTGTCTGTTCCCTCCCTGCAGATCTGTCTAGGTTTGATGGACTCTCTCTGGAAAGGTTCCCCTGAGAGGTCTTGCAGGCAGCATGAGGACACTTTTTGCTTTTATGTCAGAGGAATTTCTCAAGTCCTAACTTCTGGGTTCACATCACATACCTGTGACCTCTCAGTCTTGTGACTGACTTGTCACTTAATCACTGTGTGTGTATCAGTTTCCCCATCTTCATAATGAGGATGCTAAAGCATTCACCTCTCAGGGCTCTGTGGGGATTAAGGGGATGATACATGCAGAGTTCTGATCAAAATACTGATTATAGGGTAAGTGGTTTGTGTCCTCATGGTTATTACATGAGTGGTTGGTAGGTACATACCTTCACAGAGGTTGAAGGACTTGTCAAGCCACACAGCTCCAATCCAAACTGAGCATGTCCCAAATCCTGGACTGGAGTGGAGTGGAGTGGAATGTCATGAATTGTAACAGAATGGAGTGGAATGGAATGGAAGGGGGTGGAGTGGAGTGTGGTAGAATTAAAATGGAATGGAATAGGATGGAGTGGAGTGATAGAGAGTGGAACCAGAATGGCAGGGAGAAATCCGCTCATAGATTTTAATGAAAAGCCATAGAGAGAGAAACTATCAGATATCTGTACTGAGAAACATGCATCTTTCAAGAAAATGATGATGACATTGCCTAATAGAGGAATGATGTTAATTGTCCCTTGGGACAAGGACAAGATATATATCTGGCAATATATTAGAATTGTGAAAAATATCTTTTTCTTAGAATGCTATCATTGTGTCAAACCCCTGTAACCAGAGGTAGAAATTATCTTGAATATACAACAGAACTTTAAACACACACACACACACACACACACACACACACACACACAGATTCAAGTCCATTTCTGCATAGGCCTGTGAACAGACAACCGGGAGGAGGGTGGTTTTCACGTTCCTGGTAGATGAGAAAAAAAATTGGCAGCCATCACTTTCCTTCCAAAAGGCAGGCAAGCACTGGCATATTTCCATAGCTTGTGTTTCACCAAAACTGATGTCTCTAGGTCCTGATGCTATTCCCATCTTTCAGTTTTTCTATCTTGTGCAGTGTTGTTTTTGCTCTGATTACCTACTGCCAAAATAGGAGGTCAAAGCAAAAGCTGTTTTCAAACAATTGACTGTTCTAGCCTTTCTCAGATGTCAGATGACCGAGTGTGATAGTCTCAGAGGCTTATGTGTGCAGTGTGAGAGTCATTCTGATCATGGAGCAGACAAACAGAGATGGACAGATGAGCCATTCAGTGGGTCATCCTTATCCTGGGAATCAGGCCTCTGATTCTTGGCAATTCCACCAAGCTTTGCTGATTTCATCTGTATAAATGACTACATTATTTTTTTTTTCTTGGCCTATTGGATCAGCTAGGGTTATGTTAGGTTGCAAGTGACAGAAAACCTAAGAAAGTGGTGGTTTTCAACAGAGTTTTGCTTTCCTCTTGCATGAAATGAAATCTAAAGAAGGACAGGGCAGGTGGATCTTCCTTCTCTCAAGATATTCCACCATCTTCAACACTTGGCCTCCACCTTCTGATATAGACAGTGACCTGATTTTCCACCATCATATCCTCATTCCAACAGGCACCAAAGAGAATTGGGGAAATAATATCATATTTCCTCTTTTCAGTGGGGACTTTCTAGAAGTTGCCCACACTGATGTCACTTACATTTAATTAGCCAGAACTTAGCCACATAACTATACCTATCCAAAGGAAGGTGGTAAAAGTAGTTTTTATTATGGGTAACCATATGCCCTGCTGAAGCATTGGGCTTCTTTTTAAGATATAGGGGAATTTGGGGAGAGCATGAATGCTCTTTATCATATCCATATTGATGGAGACTGTGTTTGCTGCAGTAACATCCCATGAGCATTGGTTGAAAATATTTGTGGCTATTTTACTGTCAACTGGATTACAAAGTCTATTCCAACAATTGTGTGCTCATGTTTATTTTTACCTCATTATTAGGTCTGGCTTACCTTAGGTTCTGGAAGAATCAGAACAAAGGTCCCGAGGGCTGTGATTTCTTTATTATTTCTGGTTTTGGTGGAGAGAATAGGAAGCCTAATTATGTCTCTACAAACAGGAATCATGTCCTGCTCATTTTTAGTTTCTCTTTTGTTTTGAATATTCCTTCATCTAAGAAAGCACTCATTGCTGTGAGCACCAGGGTTACAGTCAAGCACAAGGCAGGCCAGCTCCTTGTCCTCGTGAACATCACAGATTGAAGTTAGCACCATTAAGGAAATAAATTGGATGAAGTTGCAAAGAGCCTGTTTAGATGCCAGGTAAACTAGGAAGGCAACTTTGAGGGAAGAACAGCTGACTCGCAGCCTGAAGGACGGGAGAAAGTCACCCAGTCAAAGAATCAAGGAGAGAATTGCAGTAGGGAGGACTGGCATGTGCCAAAGATTGGAATGAAGAAAGTTTGGTGTGTTCAACAGAAGACGGGTGGTCAGTGTACCTGTGTGACAAGGGTCAGAGGGGAGAGGAGTGCTCCACACAAAACCTAGGGTTTTGCTCAACATTACAGTCAGACTTTCCACTTCTTCAGGAATTTTATTTGAAATCCATTCGTATCAAGTTCTTGGTCACTGCATTTATTCCTGGAATAATCCCAGTGTAGAGTGTGCATGCTGAAACTATTATGCTAGTGTGGAATGGTAAGGAGAAGGATGTTTATGTTTTTGGGTGAAGGTATTGAGAGAGGGGCTTTGCTGAAGGCATCCAGTTGCTTGGAGAAAAATAACAAACTTATTTGGAGATACATTTCTGGAATTGCCTGATTTGGATTGAGCAGTACAGCCTCCAGTTATGAAACCGTTTCCCTCATTTTTTTTCCCTCCCAATCTGTCTTTTACTCGGACAGATGTGGCATATCTTGTGCCTAATTCAACAAGAACTAGTTGCCCCCTACCCGCCCCCACCTCTCTGCTTCAGTGGAGCTTGTGCTAGTGTTTCCTTGCTTCCTAGTTGGCATGTTTATCACTCCATTCGTTTTTATAATTTGGAGAATTTTCTTTTTGTTTGTAAATTTGTCATTATCCCCCGCAAAGCTCCCTGCTGTGGTTTGGTAAATATCTTCATATCTTCGCATTGAAAGCACCACTCCATCTGTGAGTTAGATAGTTTCATCCCAAAATGTCATTCCAGAGGAGAAAGTTGGGAACTGTAAGGATTGGCAACAGTGATCACCAGCAGCAACATCTACTATTTTGGGATTAATAGGAATTAAATCTACTTGAGCCATGAAGTGAGCCAGCACTTTACTTGCAAGTAGGGCTAAGGTTTCAAAAAATGGGATTTACAGCAGAACAATTGTCCTAGACTATTTTGACCTTAATTTCTGACTGGTGGTAAATTTGCACTGGGAACTCAATAATTCTATTCTATATAATCTTTAAACTTACAGTTACCCTACTTCTGCAACTGCCCACACATTGCTTTCTAATCCCCTTCTTTTAAAATGGAATTTGTTTGGCTTTTCATTGTTTTCTTGGATACTCCATGCAGATTACTCTTTGTCCACTTTGAAGCTTTCTATTATGAAGGGAGAAAAACTTGAGGTCCAAAGAACTAGGCGATCCTTTCCATACCACACTGTCTTTTGCATGGCATTAGCTTGACTTTCTCCCAACCAAGTTGCACTATTTAGGCAGTCAGTTCTAATGTCATTGAAGTGGTAATTGTCCTTAAATAGTCATTGAACCATACTTGTAAACCTGTCAAATAGTCTTAAGATGAAATTCCAAACCTCCCAACGTTCCACAAGACCCTGAGTGATCAGGTGGCATTCAGACCTGTGGAACCATGTCTCTCGCTGGTCACCTCCTTGCTCCTTGACTTCTTTAGACTCATAGGCCTTCTCTAAGGTTCTCTGACATGCCACGTTCTATTCCTCCTCAGGACCTTTGCATGTGCTGTCACCACTGCTGGGCTACTCTTCCTTTTCCACCTCTTCAGTGATTTCAATTACTAGATAGATGCACATTAGTGGGGAAGCCTTTCTGACCTCTAAGTACCAGGCATTCCCTAACAGAACATTTATTGTTTTTTTTTTTCTCTTATCATGGTACCAAAACTTGGTTTTGGTTACTTGGTTAGTTTACTGGTCCAATTTGTCTCTCTCAGTTTTCCTTGATTGCCACAGAGTCCCCAGCATCTAGCAGGTTCCTTAACATATAGTAAATATTCAATGAGTACTTTTTGGATGGTTGAATAGAAGAATTCTGAGCTTTGTGTGGGGGGATCAGCTCTGATTGAACATGAATCTGTGGATGAGAATCAATACACAGCATCTTACTTTGTCTTACCCTTCACTCTAAATCATTCAGTCTCATATATTGCAAGTGAATTCTGGATTAATGGTCCAAAGATGCCCCTCATTCAATTTTTTTTCTATGAGTCATTCAACAAACATACATGAAGGAAGTACTTGGGGCCTTGGTCTAGGTGTCAGGCACCAGGAAACCTAACATGAACATTATGTCATTTCCACATTCATGTTTATCTGGTTATCCTGTTATCCTTATGTCCTCATTTGTCTTCATATTTTGCATAGTTCAAAATATTTATTATTTCAAAGGGAAGGATTTAGTTTTAACTATTCATTTAAAGACCTGGAGGTTCCTATACATCAGTGCTTCCCAAGACTTTTTTGTGTGGGGTATGTACATCAACCATCAAGTTTGCTTTGGTGCACCCAGGGTGAGAGAAGGAGCTTTTCTTTTTAAGTCCTTCTACTTCTTTGCTTGTACCACTTGCTTGAGTTTTATTAAGCTAACTGCTTGGAATTCTTCAGATCCCTCTCCTCTCTTCTATCTCTCCCATTCTTCTTGATCCCTCCCCTCTTCTCTCTTTCTTGTGCTATTGTATATGCTTGGAACACACTTACCACCTTCTCTTTGCACACAAATCTAGAACTCACATTGTGGATCCCTGCTAGATTGATTATTCCTTCCAAAATATTCTGGGTTCTCACCTTGTATTTCTCACTGAAGGTGGATTTCACATCCTCAACTTTTACAAATCAGGAATAGCCATGTGGCTTGCTTCAGTCAGTGAAATGTGGGGTAGTGACCTGTGTCTCTTTAGGCAAAGTCAGCATGTGACTCACCATGTTCTCTTTTTCCTCTACCGAGAGATGAGAGAATCACTTCTCTGTCAGTTTGGGCCTTGGAGAGAAGACGACATAGAGCAAAGCCACAGAAAAACCACAGATGACACATAGCCTGAGTCAGAAATAAGCCTTTGTTGCTGTAAGCCTCTGAGATTCTTGTTATAACAGTATACCTAGCCTGTCCTGGCTGATACTGAGTTTTATCTCAGAAGCCATATCTTTGCAGAAGTTCCTCAAACCTTCTAAGATTGAGGCTTTTGCTTCTTTCGTGTGTTCCCATGACATTCCCTCATAGCCATCAGCACACGATGTTATAATTAGTTTCCTGTCTATCCCCCCCATAAGACTATGAATTCTGTGCAGGCAGGGAACTTAAGTTTGATTCATCGTCAACATTTCCTGGCCTTTGATAGGTATTCAGTAAATACCTGATGAATGAAAGTGCAGAAGATTAGTGTAAAGAGATCCACTTCTGTGCCACGATCATGAACACTTTGGGTGGGATAGATTCTAGTGAAAAGAGTGGCCATGTCCCTGTAAACATGGTGGTGTCAGAAGAGTCTCACACTGTCTTAGAGAATGTGGACACCCACGTGAGATTAACTGCTCATGGCAAACCCGGATCAGGATTCTGGTCAGGAAACTGAAAAAAAGGTAGAAAATCTGGGGCAATGATAAAGGAAGTATATTTGGAGCATATGGGCAGCAAAACAAAACAAAAAATAGAGACAACCTATCAAGTACATTTATTTAAGTTCACAATTTATACAGTGACAATGTAAGATCATATTTCCTGAGCCAGCAACTCGAACTCCTGTTTTTTGGTGATTTGTTGCGCCCATCACAGGTATATTTCTCCTGGTAAGTCCCCAAGCACTACTGTCCATCTCCCTGCTCTGCTTTTACTTATGAGACTTGAGGGACTTTCAGGGCCTCTCACATCTCTTTCTCCATAGACTGAGAGGAACAGATCATCAAAATGTCCAGTAGCAACCTACTTGTTATTGTTATTGTTAAAACCAGCAATGATCTTTTATATAACAGAGAAGCCATAGTCTCAAATAATAGACTTCATTTTTCACCTTGAAATTGTCTGAAGCCACTGGTGGGAGACTGGAAAATCCTGACCATGATGATGCTTCAGTTCTACAGATACTAGAATAGATCCTTTCTTAAAACAAAACAAAACAAAACAAAACATTTTCTCCTCCTCCCATGACAGAGTAGACTGAATTCAGTTAAAAGTGACTCAGATTTACCAGGTGTAATAATGTGTGTGGCTTCTCTGAGCATCCATAGTTGGAATCAACAGGTTGGACCCGTGACAGTTTCTCAGCTCACAAAGAACACTGAGCATGATAGCTTTAAATGGGCCATTACCTTTTTTATATTTATCCCAAACTGTTAAGGTCAGCATTAAAATTTGACCTTTTCCCTGCCGACCCGTTTGAAGTAATTAACCCCTGTGTCTTGAAACACAAGGAAGCTGTGACTTTGTTATTAAATTCTCATAAAGAGCCTATTAATATTAAAATTGCTTCACTCTTGGGCTGAATGTATTAACGGCCTTGCACTGGGTAAACACAAACCCTCAGCACAGTGTTTTAAAATGCATGAGTTGAGGGCAGCGCATGCTTTCCCAGCTACCCCTCTGTAGCAGAATGTTACACCTTCTGTGACAATTTCCCCTCATATTTGTTCAAATGTTTCCATTTTAAATCTCTGTCCCTAGATTTCCGTTTGTTTATAGGGGAACTCATTTTACTGCCAGCAGTTTTGGAGCATGTCCAGTGAAGCAGAACACCTATGAACACCCCTATTTCCATCACCCTAATTGTTACTTCCCAGGACAGTGTTCAGACCCTGATCTTCTTGGTGGGGAGCACAGCTTGTGATTATTTTTTTAGGCAGGTCCAACATACCTGTGTATCACCTGCAGAGTGTGCTTAAAAATGCAGATTTACACAACACACCATAGAGAGACTGAGTTAGAATTGGCAGAGAGGAGACATTCCTGAATCTGCTGTATAAACTAAATTCTCAAGGGGTTTGCTATCGTGGCCCCTACCAGAGTTCAGTTTGCTAATTCAGTTATTCAAAATATGCATTGCACAGCTGTTATATGCCAGGGATTGTGGAAATTAAAGAGCTAGGTACTTGTCCTAATTGATCTTATAGTTCATTAAAGAAATACACAATGAACAAGGAGTAAATAAATAATTAAAAATAGCAATATGTGGACTTCTGCTTCTGGGAAGATGAAGTAGGCACACTTTTCCTTATTCCTTCTGCTAAATACAAATACAAAATACAAAATCCCTAGGCATAAACATATAGATTCAAATAGCTGAGCAATTTCCAAACAGGGTAAATCCAAAGAAATCTGCACTGAGACCTATCAGAGTCAAACTTCTGAAAGATGAAAGCGAAAAAAAAAAAGTAATAATAATCTTGAAAGTTGAGAGAAAAAGGAAACTGTCTAGAGGGAAGAAGCAGTTTGAAGGACAGCAGATTTCTCATCAGAAGCCATGGAAACACAGAAAATGGCGTGACACTTTTTAAGTGCTGGAAAAAAATACTTGTTAACTTGGAATTCTATTTCTAGTGCGAATATCCTTCAGAAATAAAGGAGAAATCAAGGCATTCTCAAATAAAGAAAACAAAAATGATTAGTTGCTAGCACACCTACCTTAAAAGAATGACCAAAGAAAATTCTCTAAAGATAAAGGAAGTGATAAAAGGACTCTTAGAACATCAGGAGGGAAGAAGACAAAAATAGGGATAAATGCCACAAAAATCTAGTGTTTTCAAAATTATAATTTATGGTTGAAGCAAAAATTGTAACATAGTCTGATGTGGTTCAAAATGCATGTACTACAAATATTTAAGATAATTATGCTATAAATGAGAGAAGGTAAAAGGAGGTAAGATTTCTGTGCTTCACTCATTCTGCTAAAATGATTACAGGAGGTAGACTGTGAAAGTTGTGTGTGTATAACGTAATACCCAGAGCAACTACTAGAATAACCTATAAGAAGAAATTTGCTCAAAGACACTGTAGACAAATTAAAATGTATTAATAAAAAACATGCAAGTAATTCACAGGAAGGAAGAAAAAAGAAAACGGAAGAAACAGATAACACAGAAAAAATAGAATTAAGCATTAATGTAACAGTAATTACATTTAATGTAAATCGTCTACATACAACAGTTAAATGAGAGATTGTTAAAATACATGACCCAACTATATGCTGTCTATAAGAAATTGCTTTCAAATTTAATTATATAGGTAGATTGAAAATAAAAGAATGGAAAAAGAGAGATCATGTGAAACCAATCAAAAGAAAGTAGGAATAGCTATGTTAGTATCAGACAAAGTAGAGTGAAGAGCAAAGAAAATTACCAGAGAGAGAGAGAGACAGAATATAATGGTTATAATGAATATAGAAGTGTCAGTCCGACAGGGTACATAGCAATCCTAAATGTACACGCATTAAACAACAGAACTGAAAAATATGTGAAGCAACAAAGTAAAGAACTAAAAGGAGAGATAGGAAAATCCACAATTAAAGTTGGGGACTTTAAACACCAGTGTACTACCAGTTAAGAAAAACTTAGACTAGGGGTGCCTGGGTGGCTCAGACGGTTAAGCAAGACCTTCGGCTTAGGTCATGATCTCCAGGTCCTGGGATCAAGCCCTGCATTGCACTCCCAGCTCAGCAAGGAGTCTGCTTCTCCTTCCCCCTCTGCCTCTCTCCCATGCTCATGCTCTCTGTCTCTCTCTCTGTCTCAAATGAATATAGATATAAAAATAAATGAATAAATAAATAAATAAATAAATAAATAAAAGAAAAACTTAAAATAAAAATAAACAAGGATAAAGAAGAACTCAACCACCGTTAATTAACAGTGTCTATCCAACGTTATAGAACTTTCCATCTACCAACAGCAGAATACATGTTCTGAAGTCTCCATTAAACATATAATAAGACAGATCATATTCTGGACCATGAAACAAACTTCAACAAATTTAAAATAAACTGAAACCATACAAAGTGTGTTCTCTGACCACAGTGAAGTCAAACTAGAAATCAGTAACAGGTATAGAATAGGAAAATCTCTAAGCATCTGGAAACTAAACAACACACTTTTCAAAAATTTATGGGTTAAAGAGGAAGTCTCCAGGGAAATAAAGAATTACATTGAACTGGATGAAAATGAAAATATAACCTGAAAACTTGTGGGACACAGCTAAAGTAGTGCTGAGAGGGAAATTTATAGCAATAAATGAATACATTAGAAAAGAAGAAAAGCCTTAAGTCAATAGTTAAAGCTCCCACTTTCAGAACCTAGGAAAAAAACAGCAAAATCAACCCAGAGCAAATAAGGAAGGAAGTAATAAAGATAAAAAGCAGAAAGCAATGAAATTGAAAACAGTAACATAATAAAGGAAAATCAGTGAAATGAAAGACTTATTCCTTGAAAAGATCAAAAAAATTGACAAACCCCTAGCAAAATTGAAAAAGAGCAGGCACAAATTATCAATATCAAGAATGGAACTGAGACTATCACTACAGACCTTGCAGATGTCAAAAGGGTAATCAGGGAATGCTGTGAACAACTATGAACAACTCTACATGCATTCATTTCACAACATACATGAAATGGACCACTTCCTTGTAAAATACAAACACATTAATATGAAATAGATATACTGAATGTTTCTGTAACTATTAAGGTCATAGAATTAATAATTTAAAAACTCAAAAAAAAAAAAACGGTATCTCCAGAACCAGATGTTTTCATCAGAGGATTCTACTAAATGTTTAAAGAAGAATTAGCACCAATTATATGTAATCTCTTCTAGAAAACAGAAGGGAACACATTCCACTTCATTTTATGAAGCTAATATTACCCAGATACCCAAATCAAACAAAGTCAGTCCAAAAAAAAAGAAAACTGTAGACCGATATCCTCCATGGCCATAGACATAAAAATGTATTTTTGGGGTCTGTAACAAATTATTTGCAAATAGAATTCAACAATATAGAAAAAGAATTATACACCTCGACCAAGTGGAATTTATTCTGGGGGTGTAAGACTTGGTGAGTATTCACAATTAAATCAGTGTATTTAAAAGGCTTATTAAAAGGCTGAAGAAGAAAATCACTTGATCATAGGAATCAATGTAGAAAAAAACATTTGATGAACGTTAACAGCCATTCATGACAAAAAAAAACTATCTGAAAAATTGGACATGGAACTTAAAGTCATTTCTAGTGACTCAGAGATACTTAGGTAAGCATTTTAACAAAATATGTATATAACTTGTATTCTGAAAGCTATAAAATACTGATAAAAATAATTTTTAAAAAAGTTAAAGGAGAGATTTACTATGTTCATGTATTGGAAAATGACACAATAAAGATGAAAATTCTCCCCAAATTGATAAACAAGTTTAATATAATTATTGTGAAAATTCCACTAAGAATTTTTGTTGATAAAGACAAATCATCCTCAAAATTTATGGAAAGGTGGTCAATTAAAATAGTTAAACAATTTTGAGAAAGAAGTATAATGTGGGAGAAATGAGTCCACCTGACTTCAAGACATCATATAGCTGAAGACTGTGATGTTGGCAGAAGGATAGACACATAGGTCAATAAAACAGAATATAGAACCCAGAAATAGATCTACACAAATATGCCCAACTGATTTGACAAAGAAAAAAAGGCAATTCAATGGTGGAATGATATCCTTTCAATTCCTTTCCCTGGAACAATTGGGAAACCAATCCATTTTCAACCTAAATTTCATATCTTATGCAAAACTGATTCAAAATGGTTTCTGAACTTTAATGTAAAACGTACAACTATATAACTTTTAGGAAAAAAAGAAGAGAAAATCTTTGAGATTTTAAGCGAGGCAGAGTTCTTAGAATTGACACCAACAGCACAATCCATAAAATAACAAAAATGATAAATTGGACTTCATCAAATTTTTTTTTTCTCTGCAAAACACCCTATTAAGGGGATGAAAAGACAAGCTGTAGGCTTGGAGAAAACTTTTCCAAAAGATCAGTACATATAAAGAACCCTCAAAACTCAACCATAAAAAGTCAAACAACCAGTGAGAAAGTGGACAAAAGACATGAAGAGACATTTCACAGAAGAGAATATACAGATGGCAAGTAAGCACATGATTCAACATCATTAACCATTAGGGAAATGCAGATTAAAAGTGTAAGGTGAGATCAGTGCATACCTGTCAAATGGCTAAAATAAAAAGTAGTGCCAGTACTGGCAAGCATGGGGAGCAATTGGATTGTGCATACGTGCATTGCTAGAAAGAATCTAATGTAAAACGGTAAAGCCACTTTGGTAAATAGTTCCAGTTTCTTTAAAAACTAAGCATGCAGGCACCATACAACCTAGCACTTGTCCTCCTGGTGTTTATCCAAGAGAAATGAAAACTTGTGTTCACTCTAAACCTGTACACAGATTTTATTTTTTTAATATTTTAAAGATTTTATTTATTTATTTGAGAGAGAGAGAGAGAGCATGAGAGCGGGGAGGGTCAGAGGGAGAAGCAGACTCCCTGCCGAGCAAGGAGCCTGATGTGGGACTCGATCCTGGGACTCCAGGATCATGACCTGAGCCGAAGGCAGTCGCTTAACCAATTGAGCCACCCAGGTGCCCCTATACACAGATTTTATAGCAGCTTTATTCAAAACAGAAACAACCCAGATATATTTCAGTGGGTGAATGGTTACACAGCAGTAGTATATCCATACCATGGAATACTCCTCAGCCATAGAGAAAGAAGGTACTGTTGATACATGCATCAACCTGGGTGAATCTCCACAGAATTGTGCTGAATGTAAAAATTCAATCCCAAAAGGTTGCATATGGTATGATAAAATTTATATAAATTTCTCGAGATTTCAAAATTGTAGAAATGGAAAATGGAATGTTCATTGCTAGGGATTAAGGAGGGGGTGGGAGCAGGAGGGAAGTGGGTATAGTTGTGAAAAGGACAGCCTGAGGAATCCTCATGTAGGGTGGAAGGGTGCTGATCTTGACTGTATTGATTTTATATACTGTCTCACTATTGCACCCTCCCCATAGAGGGAAACCTAGTAAAGGGCACATGGATCTCTCTGTTTATTTCTTATAACTGCATGTGAATCTACAACTATCTTAAAATAAAAAGGTTAACTGAAAAAGAATATTTATCAAGTTAAAAATAATAAGTGCTATGAAGGGAATGAACAGATGGGGGACAACTGGACTTAGGTAGATAGGTTGTTCAGAGAATGCCTATTTGAGGAGGTGGCATTTAAATTAATTTACAAATGATGAGAAGCACCAGCTATGTAGAGAAGGAGTGCATACCAGACAGAATGAAACACTCAAGAGAACCCATGTTGTGAAACTCTGAGCTGAGCGGTGTTCTCTCCCTCTGGTTTAGAGGGCAAAATGGAGTATGCAGCCTTGCCCCTACAGAGTGCCCCATTCACGTCCATTGCAGTGAGGGCCATGCTGTCTTAGCACTCTTATCCCAATGTAACACAGTCTAAGTGTGTTCACACACCTACATCCATGGGATTACTTTAGTCAAGCTTCACGGGTTGTAAAATTAATATCTTTCAATCAGCAAACATTTATTGAACACTTAACTGTAATAATGACTACTGATATTTATGCAGTGCTTTACTTCTCACAGAATTTTGTCACACATCTTAACTCATTGGAGTCTCAAAACTACCCTGTAGAATAGGAATTAGTAACACCTTTACTTTCCTTTTGTGTATGAGGGTGTTAAGACTGCAAAAAGGTTAAGTGATGTGTTCAGATATGCTTGATATAGCACATGGGGTACTCAAATCTGGTATATATAGTTCTAAAGTCCATATTTTTTCCCATTGTGCACTCAGGATGGTACTATATTATTTACTATGATAATGTAAGGGGCATATAAATAAAAACGTGCTTTTCATTAAGGAGACAATTGGCATTGAAAATATTATCAAGAAATAGAAGCAAGCACTTATTTTTGCTGTCAATTAATATAGTGAGGGTAGTTAAGATTGTGAAATATAGAAGGAATAATATAATAATTCCACTAAATATTTTAAACATTTTTCTCAGCATCATTCACTAAATTCTTATTCTCCCCCCATCTCCACCCACAACTAGTTAGTGGTGACAATTGTATTGTATCCTAAATTATCACATGTGCTAGAATTGGTTTCTGTATATTCTTTTCCATTAATTAATGTGTTGATGTTGGTGCTACACACTTTTTATTATTATAATTTTATAGTATATTTTAATTTTGCATGTGGTTAAGTTTTTCATTGTTGGAGGGGATGGAAATGAATGGATTTAAAAATTATTTTTTCTCTAAAACATCACCTCTCATTAAATGAATAATTCTTCACATGCAGTGAAGAAAAAGATAAGTGGAGGTAACTCAAAGGAAAAGGGAAACTGTGATTATGTTACAGTCCTCAGAACCATGCTCAGAATCTTTTTAGATAAACACATCAAATGTATGGAATATTACACAATAGGCTTTCATACTTTATCTGTTTTAGAGACATGCTAATTAGGCAATAAATATGTGTTGGATGATTGTATGTCCTTTTCTAATGTTGGATTTAATTTTATCCCATGCATTAATAGGTTATGTAGATATGTCACATTATTTCCCAAGTAGCCCTGTTCTGTCCTGTTACTCTCTATCAGAGCATTCTGTCCATCTCCTGCCTAGCACTTATTGCAGTCTGTAATTATTTCTTTTATTTTCTTGTTATCTCTGCTCCTTACTGGAATGGAAACTCTATGAAGATAAGGACCGCACTCATTATGTTTCATGCTTTATATTCAGTTCTTAGAGCAGTGCTTGACACATGGCAGGTATTCAATAACCATTTGTTGAAAAATTTGTTGAGTGAGTTTAATTTAAATAAACTTATTTTTCCAGAAGGATTAGGAAACAAACTCTTGCCTTCTGGGACAATTGTCACTTTGTAAAACAAAAACAGTCCCTTCTCAGGAGAACTCTAATTCATGTAACTTAACTGTTGATGACTAAAAAAATAATACATGTTTTGTAATGATTCATAAATTGTATCATCATAAATCAGTTATCATGTAATTCTGGGAAAATATACTGACTCTTTGTGTTATGTGTGCTGTATAAAACTTTTTGGATCCCATATTTTTAATGTGGAGTATAGAGCAGAGGGTTGGCAGTTTAAGACCTGTTATAGAAATATAAAAGACCCTGACTGAGGTGACTTTAGAAACTTTTGATTTTTGTGGATGGAGCAATAGTGCTGTTAAGCCTTTGAAGACATACGGTTACCCTCATGGACTGTCTTTCACGGCTCACTTTTACTTGGCCAGAAATTTAATTTCAAGTAATCATTGGGTAGGTGATGATGTTCTGCTGCCTCCTTGAGCTGAACGAATTAAAATTTGAAGTTCTCATAGTTTGTAAGTGGGTAGGAGTTCATTGGATATAGCCCATTAGTCACTTAATTTTTATGCTGTATAAATGGGGCGTCTCTTTGCCATTTTGCTTGAAGGGACCTTATGGAAAGCCATAAAGAGGGACGGTAAATTTGCAGTCATGTACTTTGTGACCACATCACCCCTTTTGGCTCAGTCCCCTTTTCAGGGATGATTCGTCTCAGGCAATTTCTTGCCCCAGTGCTGGGGAGTAAATGTTCACCTTAAAATTCTTCCTTTTAAGAATGATTCCTTTCCCTGAGAAGTTCGTCCATGCTCTTTTTTTCCCCCTCCAAACAAGGGAAATTGTGAAGCTCAGCAAAAAATGGAGGCACAACCCAAGCAGAGTTGAGGTTGATTGCATAGAGCATAAATCTATGCATTGCTTCTTACCTTAATAAATTGCACTTTACTTTCAGGGTTAGTGAGTCTAAATGGGGCCAAAAAGCGAAAAGGTGACAATTTCATCATTATTCATGAATTCCTTTTTGAGCTATTTCTTACTATCTTGTGTCTTTACAAAGATTTTCTTTTATTTTTAGGATGTAAAAAAGTGACACCGTGTTTCCCCACTCCCTCATAAACCTTTATCTGTAATTTAAAATGTAGAGAATTTGTATATAACTTGGGACCAAGCAGGTGGCTGTTATTTTGGTTTATATCAGAAGCTCAAGATGTTATTCTTGATATTAAGTCTTAAATTATTGGTGATTTTCATTTAGACATTTCTTTTATCATCATGAAGCTTGAAATATGTCTAACCCATTATGTGAGTCTGAATCAAGGTTGGTGTTTTATTTGCCATTTTTTTGTTCTAAAATTTCATTAGACATTTTCTTAGTGAAAAATTAATTGATCCTGGGGGTGGTGGTGATAAATCATTGGCGGTGAAGCCAAATTGATTTTTGTACCACCTCTCACTTGTTTCAATCTTAGTGGAATTAACTCTATTAGGTTCTGAGACTGTTTATGGGTATTATAAAACATTTACATCTTGATGTATTAAGGTACTTGAGTGGTTTTTAGCCATTATTAAGGGAATTATATTAGGATTAGTCTTGTTATCAATCTCTGTATCTGGCACCTAGCTAAGAAATGGCTGTTTTATCCTCATTAAAGCCATAAATAGAACTTCGTTAAGTAGCACATGCCAAGTACCAAGGCTGGTGGCAAAAACTTCCTACTTCAGGGGAGACCGTGGGTTCCTGAGCATCACAAGTTAAAGAAATAAGTCTCTGATATTTTGTAAAGAGCTTCCTCTGCAGAAAAGTGTCCTGCCCCCTTGGAGTTTGAAAATACCACAGGAGGTGAAGATTCCATGGAAACTTGAAACAATTGGGACTGATGGATTTAATCCCTTTGATGTACTTGTGAAATTCTCATTAAAGACAGATCTAATTCTGTACTGGCCTTGAGGAAAGAGCACTGAAAGTGTGTGGAAGATTACTATGGAGAAGTGATACATAAACAAAATATTGACCATTGACTATGCTATATCTTTGCTCTTGAGTGAGGCTTTGGATGTCGGGGTTCGATTTTATTTATTTAAATTTTCTTTTGCCATCAAGATTAGTTCTAATCGGCTTAGACAAAATCTGGCTGAAAGATTATAAACAAAAGATAATGGTAAATGATAATATTCCCACTTGGCCAGATTTGGGGAGAATGGAGGAGAGATTCATAACAGCTTGGGCTAGGTGAGGCCTTTTTTTTTTTTTTTTTAATGATCTGGAAAAGAAAGTAAATTGCATGCTAATGAAATTTGCAGACAATATTAAATTGGAAGGTATTGCAAACAGGAGTGTGGACTGATGACAAGCCTACCGTAAACAGGTTGGAAATATGAGCAGAAAAGATTAAAATGAAATTAAACTTGGAAAAGACAGGCTAATTCCTTTTGGGGGCTGGGGTTAGGGAGAGGGAAATAAAGGGAATCCTGACATGAAGCTGGTAGGAAAAACCACAAGAACAAATACTAACCAGAGTGATAGGAGAGCATACACCAACATTCTGCACAGGTTTCTGTGGGTTATCCCAGAGGCTCTCTCTTATTCCATGGCCTGAGCGAGATAAGCTGCAGTCTCCCAGATACAGAGCCTACCTCCATCATTCTTCTGCACAAATTCTGGGGCTGCTTCTCTGCCTGCTCTCCTTCCATTTTCCAGTCTCTTCCTTTTTTCATTCTTTCGTATCCATCAGCTCACCCACCTCTAGTCTGTAGCATTTATTTCTGGTACCTTCAGTAGGAGAAAGATGGAGACAGATTGGGGAAAGGTTGGCAACAGAGAGTGAAGCAGATTAAGGGAAGGGAAGGTTTGATTTATGAGGAGAGATTAAAGGTGTGGGATTTGCATAGCTCATCCAAGCAGCATCTAAAGGAGGGCACAAGTGCGGAGGCACTTAGGTGATATAAACAGGAAGGTGGCCGTGACATTGTTTAGCCCCATGAGCAGGGGTATTACCAGAAGTAATTAAGATAGGGAAATTATATAATCAAAATTCATTGCAGGAGAAAATTAAGGGTTGGAAATGTAGTAGTCTATGTGTCCATTTCAGTCAGTACCCAAACCAGGCACATCTGGAAGGTTTTGACTGCATTGAATGTGTAGTTGCTTATGAACAGGAAATCCGAAGAACAAGCCAGTGTGCCTACACCTTCATATGTAAAGTAGGTGGCTATTTCTTTTTACTTTGAGTCTGTATGTATATCTATATATAAATTGTATCTAGTAGAATAGTCAATCTAACGTCTATAATTAGATCTGCATGTTGACAGCCCATTGACACAGGAAAAGTCAAAAGAGCTAACATCTATTGAACATCTGGTGGGGGATGTAATAAGACATGAGTTATATTGAGCAGCGAACATTCAGAGATGCTTACTCTGTGCCAGATGCTGGGACAGGCAATTTACGAATATCTGCTTGAATTGTTGCCATAACCTTATGAGATAGGCACTGTTATGATCCCATTTTACAGATGAGGAAAGGAAATTTCGGAGATGTTATATACACTGACTGGTCAGTGCCACTCAGCATGGGAGTGGGAGAGCTAGGAGATTACAAAATGACTCTGGAGCCCCTACTTTAAAATAATAGGTCATGTTGGCAAATAGGTACATGAGAAAATCACCATGAATATGTCAGGAGAGAAACAGTTTCACTGAAGGTGTGGGCCTTTCAGGGTTTTGTTCTTGAATTATAGAGAGGGAGGGAAGTACTCAGAGTAAAGGAGCTCAGCACGGAGTGGGGACTTTGTTTTATATGGCAGTGCTGAGTAAGGAATAGCAGTGCTGGTGGTAATAGTAATAACAATATTCATAACCGTAGCAGTCAAATTCCTTGAGTGTTCAATGAGTCCTGTAATAATATTGATGCTTTATATGCATTTCTTATGAATCCTCATAGAAAGCACCTGAGGATCATGAAGGTTAGAATGATTTAAAACAAAAACAAACAAACAAATAAACCAAACCTGCCCACATAGCACTGCTCCTCTGTGAAGTGGCCTGGATTGGAATGCAGGCAGTTTGACCTAAGCTGCCTTGCCTACCTGACTTGAATGTAAAGTGGAAGGACATTAGACCATAATGGGCATATAGGGACAGAAATAGGGTAAGCATTTATTATCAGGCAAAACAAGGACCTGTTTTCTATGTATGGTAAGTTATTAACTGCCTCTGAGTAGAGAAAGAATATTATCTCCATATGCCGAGAAGTAAAAGTTCTGATTTAAAGGTATCACCTCTAAGTTTTAATTTTGGGAGAAGCTATCTTCATCTAAATTCACAAGTATTGACTAGTTCTTGGGAACAGTCCCAGATTGTGCATAGACCAGCATGCCCAATCCTGGAGACAGATGGACATGGTGTAATCTAGAAGTGAAACATCAAGGGGGGAATTTTAACAAGGTGATTTTTGTCTCCTTTTTTGAACAGTGAATTTGACATCTCGGTATGACTTCAGGGCCTTCTCCATTCCTTTGACTATCCCGTTTTCTCTTAAGTAATATTTAAGCAATCTATCCAATTCCTGTCAACCTGGAAGACTTTGAGAACCATGGAGAGCAAGCTTTGCCTAATAACAAGGCCTACTTATTTATTGAACATTTTCTCTGTGCCAGATACTTCATTAAGCATTTTGCATGCATTGTCTCATTCATTCCACTCTTACATCCTACTTCTTAGGTAGGCACTAGTAGCCTCAGTTGAAAGAATCAACAGTTTAAGAAATTAAGTGGTTTGTGTACATTGTCACACTGATGCAAAGTGACTAAGCCAGGATTTGATCCAACATCTAGCTGACACTGAAATCAAAACTCCTAACTATTATTTTATATTGCAGAGAATAGATGAAAATTTTTGTTTATTCTAGTTTATCCCATTTCTCCTCAAGCAGATTCTGCAATTGTAATGGAAACATGAATAACCAGAGGTCCGTTTTCTTGGTTTGGTTACACTGGCTGAACTTCAAATAGTATATACAGGTATCATGCAGCATCAAAAACAGGAAAAAAATGAACATACCCTTAAAAGGTGGGTGATTTTAATACCAGGAAGGATGACTAACTCCATAGCTATTGCACTAGTTCATCCATATCTCTCTGTGTGTCATTAGTCTAGGAGTGACAGATTCACAGTGACACATTGTAGAGGGATCCACAATGAATACATATATACAGGTTCATACTTTTCCTTTCTTTCTTTACAATCCTCTAATTAGTAGTTGCATATCTCTGGTAAGTCCTCTGTGGTTTGACAGTGAGTGGCAGAGATATGGCCAAATTATATTCAATGGCATTTTTTTAATTTATTGCCTACTCCTGTCTTGTCTAATGCAAAACCAACTTTGTCCCTGAAGCTCTTCTTATTTGGAGGGAAAGAGAAAGGGAAGGTTTTTCAAGTGCATGGCTACGATGTAGATAAGAAATTCTTTTTGATCCTAGTGGAGTATTAGAATGGATGGAGGGAAACAGCTTCTCCTGTGCTTGTTTTTAATGTTATTCCATAAAGAGCATTGGCTCTTAATTAGACTTGCACAACATCTAGGCCATTGGTGCTCAAATGGTGGATGGTAATCATTTCACCCCATTATTAAAATTATCTACTTAGCAGCTAGAAAATATAATTTCTCTTGCAATTTTATCCCTTTTCATTCTTTGGCTTCACTAATGGCACTGAAATTAACTAGTTCGCTCAATCTCTTTGCCTAAGCCATCAGGACTGCCTAGGAGTAGTTCAGAAATCAATTTTCAACCAGTTCATACCTATACCTAAAGCAAACACCAATGATGCTTGCTGGTAAGCTGCCAGTATTTGGAAGAGTCACTGTGCTAATGAGGCCCTAGCATATACTATCCTGCCCAGATGAAACATGACATTCAGAACCGGTATTGAAGATGCTGGTTTGAGGAATTGCAAGTGGGCATGTTACAGAGTTAGGGCAAATGTTTCCATTCACTTAATGCCATTTTCCAACCTGTATGTTGGAGGAA
This sequence comes from Zalophus californianus, assembly GCF_009762305.2. Lineage (NCBI taxonomy): Eukaryota > Metazoa > Chordata > Mammalia > Carnivora > Otariidae > Zalophus > Zalophus californianus. The sequence goes on from NC_045604.1 coordinate 74,478,363, forward strand.
GAAACCACAACAACATTTTATAGCTTTTAATATGGTGTTAGTGTTTTCCTTGAGTCAGGACAAGTTGGGCATGATTCCAAAAGGCAGAGAAGTCCTTGGTTTCTTTCATGCTACCTCGTAGACTGAACAACTATTCAGTCATCGAGCAGAATGCCCCTGACCTCAGAAGCTTTGCTGGGAATGGAAATTATTTTTCTTGATCAGTCATTGGTATTCAGTTAAGTGCTATACGTGCTGGGGTATTTTAGAGGTATTGAGACTCCATTCACATTATATAGGGGTGTATAGAGAACACATTGTTCTTCTTATTAAAGACTTATTAACTGCAATTTTTGAGCTGGGGTGAAGACAAATACACTTCCAAATGGCTAGGATGTTTGTTATTCCCTTGCCTGACACATAAAACCCCAGGGCATAGGGGGAATTTACAGAAACAAAGGTTTAAAAGAAACATACAAAATTGGGTAGGCTCACACTGAGGAAAGCAAGGAAGCCTCAGAAATTTTGATTTTACCATTGTAGTTTCATTTCAGTACTTAACTGTAGGGATTTAAGAAAAAGGAAAATTAAAAATAATGCCTAAAAATACTGTAGGCTCTGTCACAGTGATATTGGGGTGGGGGACTTTATGTTATTTTGCAAATTTAGAATCCCAGATACTAAATATATTAAGCAAAGTAGGAAGTAAATTCTGCATAAGCCACCATGAAAATGGCATTTTATTAGAAGTTTGGAAAGGATCATAGAATGGAAAATTTAAGACTATTTCTGTAAATGTGAATTTGGAGGGCATGTGAGCTGAATAAAAAGGGATAGAGACCATTTATTGTGGCACAGATAAGTACAGTATTCACAATGACAGTATATTTCTCAGTCCATGGGAGCCAATCACCCTGAAATCACACATCTTATATATGCGTAAAGGTTTTTGTCCTCCAAACACCTCTTGGGTGTTGCTGAGTGTTGATTCTATGCACAATAAGAGATATGTCTATGTTCTTGGCTTCATACTCCCTTAAATGTATAATAGTTTCTACCCTTCCTCCTGGTGAGAGGTTTTTGTTTAAGGATATAAATGACCATCGGTTGGGCTTGGATCTCCTCCCTGCTTCTCCTGCCCCCCCGTCCTAGCACATCAATCTTTGTACTTCTGTGGTCTCCATGGCCATGAAAGGAGGATAGGGTCTGTTAGCAACATCAGGGAAGACTTTGATTCTAGGTAGATTCCATTACTCTACTCTTCTCTTTGTGAAAGCTGTGTTGTATTGAAGATGTCGGATTCTACCAAAAAGCACCTTATTTACATTGATGGCCCATTAACACAACATGTAACCCAAGGAAGAACGCAACAATAAATCATCAGTCACATAATTAAATAAATTGAAGCTTCTTGTCTAAAAGTGGGATAACACACAGTTGGTGAAGCATTATTTATTTCAAACAAAGCTAATATTGTTAGAGTAAACATTAATGCAGGTGACTGCATTGCCACAAAATATTAATTATACACTGTTTTGGCACCGATAATAAATGCTCGGGTATGGTCTTCTTTCCATGGGAAATGCTGAATTATGTTACAAAGAAACACTCTGAATAATTCTAGAGAGCCTGAGTCTCAGCAGGAGGGCTCCTCTGACATTGGTCCTGGGGTCCATTTTTAGCCCCCCACCATTTTCTTCTCATGCAAAGGGCTCTGAATGCCAAGTCTTCTTATATTTTAAAATTTATCATTAATGACACATTCCCAGTGAGTACCTTGTGAAAAGTTCAGAAGTCTTGACAGAGATGTGTGAGAACTTATTTTTTTAAAGATTTATCTATCTTTTTGAGAGAGAAAGAGAGAATGTGAATGAGTGGGGAGAGGGGCAGAGGGAGAGAATTTCCAAGCAGATTCCCTGCTGAGCAACAGCCCAACATGGGGCTTGATCCCACAACCCATGAGATCATGACTGCACTGAAACCAAGAGTTGGACACCCAACTGACTGAGTCACCCAGGTACTCCACATGTGTGAGAACTTTTGAAATGACTGACCTCACTGTGAATCCAAGCTTCCTTCTTCCTGGTTGCCTTGGATGAGTTACTTAATGTCTATGCCTCCATTTCTCCTTAATAAGTTGAGGACGCTAGTACCTGCTTTCATGAGTATTGTAGGGATTAGCAATAATATATTTATTACACTTAGAATATGGCAGTCTCATAGTTGATATTGTAACTATGATGATGATCCCATGGTCATGAGTAATGTGAACTTACATTTTGTGAGTTCTGGGAGATAACAGTCATATCCTTAGTTAGTGATATCTGACTTATCCATGGCCCTGAATGGACTCTGAACAGATCCCTATTGTGCTAGTGGTAGTTTGCATTAGAGTCCTTTTATTTGCCCACTGGACTAGAGGATTCTCTGAGGCTGCCCTAAAAGAAGGAAGGTGACTCCCCAGATAGCCTCATCTGAGTAACAGATGTTTCCCCTAGGAACATATGCCTTGGGTGATAGATACTTCCAATGCATCCTATCCAATAAGCTTTAATACAAGGAAGACCAGACTTGGAGGGACTTGATTACCTTAAATGATATTGTTTATTTCTTTGTTCTGTCTCTACATTTCTGCCCTAGAATTCAGGCTCTGTGAGAGCAAGGATCATGTCTTTCCTAATCATGGCAATATTTGCTCCACACCTAGGGTGGTGGGTGCACAGAGTTAACTGGCAAGATATAGTTGAATGAATGAATCAAAATGAAAAATTTGGGGAATTAGGTCAAAGGGATGCAAACTCAAATGCCTACAGCTATCTGCAAATTTTGAATTGGGCTGGGTATAAAATGATAAAGGAACAGTGAAGCCCATGGTAATCTGAACACCCCATCCAAGGATGTTGTAAGTCATTCAGTTGTTATAAGTCATAGCCACAGAAAACACACTTGCATACAGATTCTGTCTTGAAGAGTGAACTCAATAAATTTACCATTCTCTAGTTGAAATGGAGGGTTAAGGGAACAAAGTGACTAATCCATATTTAAAATGGCCTAGTGTCACCAAAAATAGTCATGGTGTTGCTTGCTCTATCTCATCCATCTGTTCAGAGTTGAAATTAAGCTGGTTTTTTTTCAGTAGAAAACAAACATGTTAACAGTCCTATACTATAATTGGTGTACGCCAATATGGTATTCACTAAATTAGCCAGTGGATGTGTTTTAAGTGCCTACTGTGTGTCAGACACAGTGATAGGCATATGACTACAATACCAAATACTGCAGCATTCACAATCACATGGGTTTCATCCAACATTTCTCATACTACTGCTAACACAGTGCAATGCCTGGCATATAGTTGTGCTTTCGTGACATTGGCTCAATGACTAACCATTTAATAGGAAGAAGGAAATAACAATCTTTGTAGATTCTAAGCTCAAAGTATATATATGGGTATACATATATCCACACACACACATAAACATATACAAATATACCATATCTTATAAAGTAACATGTTAAAACTTTTCTCCACTTCTTATGTGAATGTCTAATATTAAGAATATTTGCTTATATGTGGAAAAACTCCAAAATTATCAAGCTATTGTTCTGAGCTAAAAACATCTATGGAAATTATTGGTAGAACTTAAAATATGATGAGACAGCCAATTTGACTCACACCTGTTTTCTATACAAAATTAAGCTTCTATTTTTTGTTAAAGAAAAATAGGCGGTGTTACATATTGGTGCATTTTGCATACTCCAAACTTTTGTGTCTACAAACAAGCATCTATAAGGTATTTAGAAAGACACTAAAGTGACCACTATATCCCACTTTGTGACTTGATGTAACTCTTAGCTTTGTGTGGCGCTTGGTGAGATGTGTATGCTCTGATTCAGTGTATGGAAAGGAAAATAATTTCTCCCTAAAATTTCACCTCCATGTTGCTGAGATTTATGGAAAAAATGTTTGTGGTCAACAATGCTTTGCAGAACTATATAAAAAGGTATTTAAAGAAGTGTTTCTCAAGCTGTATTGTGTAAACATGTAACCTAGGAGATTAAATGCTGATTCTGATTCAGCAGATCTGAGTTACAGCCTGAGATTCACCATTTCTAATAAACTCTCAAAGATAGGATGTAGTCTCGCTCGGCATCAGGGAAATCCAAATCAAAACCTCAATGAGATACCACCTCACACCCGTCAGAATGGCTAAAATTAACAAGTCAGGGAACGACAGATGTTGGCGGGGATGTGGAGAAAGGGGAACCCTCCTACACTGTTGGTGGGAATGCAAGCTGGTGCAACCCCTCTGGAAAACAGTATGGAGGTTCCTCAAACAGTTGAAATTAGAGCTACCGTTCGATCCCGCAATTGCACTACTGGGTATTTACCACAAAGATACAAATGTAGGGACCCGAAGGGGTACGTGTACCCCAATGTTTATAGCAGCAATGTCCACCATAGCCAAACTGTGGAAAGAGCCAAGATGCCCATCGACAGACGAATGGATAAAGAAGATGTGGTATATATACACAATGGAATATTATGCAGCCATCAAAAGGAATGAGATCTTGCCATTTGCAACGACGTGGATGGAACTGGAGGGTGTTATGCTGAGTGAAATAAGTCAATCAGAGAAAGACATGTATCACATGACCTCACTGATATGAGGAATTCTTAATCTCAGGAAAGAAACTGAGTGTTACTGGAGTGGTTGGGGGTGGGAGGGATGGGGTGGCTGGGTGATAGACATTGGGGAGGGTATGTGCTACGGTGAGCGCTGTGAATTGTGCAAGACTGTTGAATCACAGTTCTGTACTTCTGAAACAAATAACGCAACATATTTTAAGAAAAAAGAAAAAGAAGAAGATAACAGGAGAGGAAGAAAAGGGGAGTATGTCAGAGGGGGAGACGAACCATGAGAGACGATGGACTCTGAAAAACAAACTGAGGGTTCTAGAGGGGAGGGGGGTAGGGGGATGGGTTAGCCTGGTGATGGGTATTGAGGAGGGCACGTTCTGCATGGAGCACTGGGTGTTATGAACAAACAATGAATCATGGAACACTGCACCAAAAACTAATGATGTAATATATGGTGATTAACATAACAATAAAAAAATTAAAAAAAAAAGATAGGATGTAGTCAACCCAAGAACCATGCTCTGAGTAGTAACTGTTTTGAGCATATGAGTGCCATTCAACATACTTCCAACTGTATGTATACTTCATTCCAATTCACATGAAAATCCTATGATCAGTACTATTATGGTTTTTACGATCTCTATTTTATGGGATGAAAAAAAATGAATCTCAGTGAGGTAAGATAATGGATTTAAAATTGTGCTTCTAGAAAAAGCAGAGTTGGGATTTCAATTCAGGACTTCTTGTTTCGAGCTCATGCTGTCAAGCACTCTGTCTACTGCATGTTGTTACAGCTTCCATCATTGAAGCAAGGTGTTATGTCTATAATTGGGTAGTGGCATATATCTCTATATGGCTCTGTGCTGGGTGAATTTTTAGAACACTCTTTTGGTAATCCCTGCTTAGAATGGCTGAATTGGAATCTTGAAGCTTTAAGGTCTACTGGAACCATTAGTAATTCTTGGACATTAGTTTTCAAGGTAATGCTCCTCATTAATACTCAGTCACCCCCAGGAGAGTACAGACCATTTGCTTTAGCTCCCAGTAGTCTGAGAAAGGTAAGTAACAAATACATTTAGGTCCAGATTTTGAACAGAATGAACTTTTAAAGTTTTTACCAGTGATGCCCTGTGTGTGCAAGTTGTAGAATGAATTTTGGGCGATTATTTTTAGATTAACAAAGAAATATACTCATCTGTTTAGTAATGGGGATGATTTTTCCTTCAAATCACACCATTTAGCAATCTCTGAACAGTAGAATTTTTCTTTGCAAATGTCACAGATGCATTATTTTATAGATTTGTTGTGAAGGGTGGGTAAAGATTGAAGGAATAAGTTAACTCTCCACCTCTGATTGGTACAAAAAATAAAATCCCACCCATTAACGTATCTTTTGTTAGATAGGAAGGAAGTGAGGAAGTCAGTCATTTCAATTTGGACACTAGCTGGCACCATCCTAATCAGCTCCCATTTTAACCACAGCAGTAACAGGAAGGAAGACATTCTTAAGATTACCAGTGCTTATGTTACAGAACTGTAGCTGTTCCCTGGAATTTGCTAGAATGCTACTGTCTCATGCCATTTTAATGGATCACCTTTTCATCTTCTAGCATGTCTGGCATTGTCCAGCATCTGTCTAATCCACAATACTAATCTTGACTTAAAACATAGCTAGCCGCAATACAAGAAGATGCAATGAGTAAGAATTATAAAATGAAAAGGTAGGGATTGATGCATTCTGGGGAAAATGCCTTCCCAGGCAATTTGAAGGAACAAAATAATGCAGATGTCTTCTGAATGTACTAAGGATTTAAGGCCATGGGTAAAAGAGAGCAAATTGAATAAGTAATATGAAGAATCAGCCCACAATAAGAGAATAATGATTTCATGAAGCAGTGTAGAAAGAGAAGGGAGATCAGGGAAATCTGAATACCTTTGATAGTTGAGAATGAAATGGAAATATAACAGCTTAACTAGGAGAATGTAGAGAAAAGGCAACAAGATCATAAGAGATAACCAGTGCTTTTAAGCAAAATGAGGGGAAGGGGTTTAGAAATGTGGAAAATTGTGGCCACAGCATTTTTACACAACCAGGAGGGAAATGTGGCTTGGATTATTGCATTTAAAAACTATCTTTTCATGAATTCTGCCACTTTGCCTGAAAGTAATAATTAGTCACATATGCAATAAGAACCAGCATGGATTGTAATGATAAACAGCAATGATTTCAGTATAGATAATATGTGGATTGTGAAAAGAAAAGCAACATAGCAGTTTTCCTATTGTCACTAAAATGAGTTTAACACATATGGGCAAAAGAAAAGGATTTGGTACCTACTAGGCGCTCAGTTATTATTAAAGGTGTTTATGGTGCTGAGGGTGTAGCTTTTCTTATTGCATAAAATGTATAGTTGCAAATGAAGGACATTATGCTTTCTACTCTAGAATATACCAGAAACTAAATTCTTCTAGATGAGGGTAATACGTTCTCTTACCAGGATTAGATCATAGGAGGTGGTGGAAACTACCTGCCCTATTCACTTTTTTTCCCCTTCCTTAGAATGTCTGTCCTAAAAACTATAGATTTTGTTGGTGTGTGTGTGGGTGGGTGTTCAGATCTATATTGTACAGGATAAAAAATGATAAATTTCTTAATGATCATTATTAGTGCATCCTGGTGTGCCTTTGCACTTTGGTGTTAAATTAAGGAAGGCGCAGTTAATAAAGAAATTGGCATTTTCTGACGAAGTTTTACATAGAATAGTCTGGTGGAAATACCTCCAGTGGCTTCTCATTGGAGGAAACAGTTCCATAGAATTTTTTTTTTTTTTAAGGAAAATCTAATTACATGTGAATTTTTCCTTGGTGGGAGGTATCTTTGAGAATTTACGAAGAAATTAAAATTGCTCAATAATCCAGTGTCAGACAGATATATTCAGACATTAAAACCAGCCTGTTAATATCCATGTTTCTATTGGCCTTACAGCTTTGTCTTGTAGAGTTTTAGAGAATATCTAAAAGAAAGCAACTGAATGGTTGGGAGAGGGGACCTCACATAGACAATTTGTTTCTCGTTCTAGAAAATTCCTATGGTTGGACTGATTTTTGCCTCTTCCAGGTGAATGCTCTTATTTGTACATTGTCAAAAAGTCATTAACTGTATCTTGTGGCTTTACACATCCTTGTTACGAGTTTTGTAGTTCTTTAGATTTGGGTATGAAACAAGTTGCCTGAAATAAATGGTTAACTAAACCTCAGCCTGGGAGCTGCATCCCTGAACACTCCAGTTCTTATTACAAAATACAGTTCAAAAAATTCTACACTGACAATCAAAGTCCTTTTTGATCTGCCTCTAGCCTATTTCAACCTGTTCTCTGCTATACACAGTGACATACCAAAGTTTACAGCATTGTTGACTCTGGGCACCTAAAGTTTCCTTCATCCCTGACTCCATTTATGCTATTTTCCCCACTGGGAGATGCCAAAATCTTTAATTTCCAGTATACCCTATTTAGTAGGCAATATTAATGGTATCACTTTACAGATGGGGAAAGTGAAACCCACAGAGACTAAGTAGCTTGCACCAGATACATAGCTAGAGGTATTGGATCTGGGAGTTAAACCCAGACACTTTGGCTTCAGAGTCTACATCTTAGTTACTATACCAGACTGCCTCTCAAAACTTAGGTCTCCCATGGGACTGTTTTTGATTTTCCCCAGGAAGATTCAAGCTCCCCCTCTTCTGAATATCTTTATCACTCTGTTTGTGTTCCTCATCTCCTGCTTTGAATATTTGTTGCAAATTCAGTCATTAAAATTGGTTGGATGAAGCAAATTTGGATGATTTCTTCCCCTCAAGAAACTCACAGTGTAGGTTTGGAGACAAGCAAACAATAAATATCTATCAGAAAATAATCATGAATTAGAGAACTATGAGATAATTTAGGTACACTGCATTTAGTGTGTCTTAGTGGAAGCATTCACTAAGATACAGGATCGTAGAAACCCAAGGGAAGAAAGGCTCATTTATTCTGTAAGGGCTTGAAAGGACTTTCCTTGCAAAATGGTACTTGTGCTGGACCTTAAAGCATGGGTGTGCTTTTCCTATACGGAGGGTCAAAGAATGAGGTTCCAGCCAAAGCGCATAGGATGAGTGAAATACCAGTTATTGAAGGAAGTGAGACACACCAGGGAAATACCTAGGAGATGTGGTAGCTAGATTGTAGTGGGCATAATAAGATGGTCAAGAGAAAAGAAGTCCAGATGGTTGGGTGAGGTGAGCTTATTCTATAGATGCCATGCTAAGGAGTTTACCAGCATCCTGTAGGCAGCAGGGAGCCACTGAAAGTTGTATATGCAAGTGAGTCACTTGATCATCACAGTTATGGTTTTCAAAGCTCAGTGTGTCAAATGAGATCTCTCCCTTTTTGGAACATATCTGCAATTATAATGAAAGCTAAAAGGGAAAAATCACTACTTGCTTAGAATTTCATCAGAGTCAACCATTCATTCTCTTCCTGTGGCCAGCATGCCTGCATGGGTTTGTATCATCTTAGAATTCCATGGTGGAAAAACAGGAAAAATTGCAGGATTTTTACCTTAACGGTAAAGGGAAAGCATTTCAGTGGATACAATGAAGATAATAATGTTTGTCTTGCACTCTAAACAGTTAAAGCAGAGATTAGAAGCTCCAATGCCTGTCGGAAACCAAACGGGTAATACATAAGTGAAGTGGCCAAGAGGCATTAGAGAGGAGTGGGCACTGGAGAGAATACGCAGTCTTTCTAATGGAAGCATCAACTACTCAGCTCACTGGATTTTTGCTATGCAGAAATATGGTCTCAGTATGGTTGGGTATTATGGTTTATCAAGAAGAGTCAGAATCATAGATATTTAATGTTGATTTTTTAAAGTGCTCGCAGCTTTTTGGCAAATTGTTTTAAGTGGTGAGTAGTTCAAACATGTAACCCCTCCGACTTCCAGCTTGTGGTCTCTAAGTAGGCTTAGCTCAGAATTTCTATAAAACAGGCAAAACTTGGGGTGTCTGGCTGGCTCAGTCAGTAGAGCATGTGGCTCTTTATCTCAGGGTTGTGAGTTTGAGCCCCACATTGGGTGTGGAGATTACTTAAAAATAAAATCTAAAAAAAAAGAAAACCCACGAAAACAAAACTCCCAAACAACTAAATGTGAATACGCTTGCTTTTAGACTAACACTTATCTGTCAGCAATCATTGAGCTCCTACTTTATGCAAAGCCCTGTATGAGATTTTATAGAGGCTATAGAATTAGCTAGACAGGGTGGGGAATTCTTAGGTTAATGCATGTTTGGAAAATTGTGTTTTGGCAATTGGCACATAAATAGCAGATTGTCCTTTTGGCTATCTCTCTGTTATGATGTGTAATTCCAGAAATGTTCCTCTTATTTTGAGTCTCCAGTAGGGACAATGAAAAGCACTAACACACATGAATTTAAATAGAAGGATGAGCTGTGTTTTTAAATTATTTCCTATCATTTAAGGAGGCAAATTGATGAGCAAGATACATGTTTGTTTAGTTTTTGTTTCTTTCCTGGCCCCCACTACCACCACCCCCATCAAATTGCTGGATTATACTTGGGGATTTTCATGCTGATTCCACCTTGACTTGTTTTCACTATGACCATGGTTTTTCCTGTCTCTTTTTTTCTCTTTCTACTCCAGCTCCATTTGTGGCAGAAAGCTCTTAAGTGAGTCTTTACACTGGAGGTTTGTATGCTCAGCCTGTCAGCCCGTGGATCCGTGTGCTATTACTGAGTTTTATCCTCTGAGTACATAGCCTGTAGTTGGATTTGAATATTAAGTGTCAAACTCCATTGCGCTGGTGAGAGATTTGCAGCAACCAGCAGGCCCCTTCCGCATCCCTAAAAGCTGCTGGGCACTCTCTTTTTTGATAAGCGGACTCATTTCACACATGTCAGATTACTGGGGTGTAGCTGCTGATGCAGTATGTGATGCTAAAGGTACGGTTACCTGAAGTTGGCCTCTTTCCTGAAATGAGGAGGAGTCGGGGACACCCACTCGGGGGGAAAACATGTAAAGCTGGCTGTTCACAAATGTGAAGGTTACTTCAGAGAGCCCGGGGAGCGTTTTGTCAGTTCTGTTTGCAAAGAGATAGGGAATGAAGGATTATGATCCTTGGCGCCGATAATGTCCCCTGGGCCACAAGCTAATCCAGCAGGACACCAGATGCAACATAGCCATTTTATTCACGCATTTCTGTGTGGTTATCGTGGAGGGCAGGAATGGAAGAAAAGGCTTAGGAGATAATCATCAAACAACATCTTTTCCTCTTCTGCAAAGGAATCAGAGCCCAGGGTCTGCATGCATTTAGCCATACCATCAGTCATTCCTACACAAACACTTACTGAGCACCTACTATGTGCTAGGCACCTTGTCAGCTGTTGTGGTTGTGAAGGTACCTGAACTCACAGAGATGTCATTTGTGGAGTGAGTCATTCATGCACTCATCCACTCATCAAACACTAGGTATTGCCTTGGTGCCAAGTTCAGTGCTAGATACTGAAATAAGAATAAAGGTAGACATTTAGCTCTGGAAGCAGAAAATCCTGACTTTATCAGCAAAAAGTTGGGAGACTTTGTTCCTCAATGCCTCACTTTGCTCATCTTTTTTTTTTTTTTAAGATTTATTTATTTATTTGAGAGAGCAAGAATGAGAGAGAGAGAGAGTACATGGGGGGGAGGGTTAGAGGGAGAAGCAGGCTCCTCGCTGAGCAGGGAGCTCGACGCAGGACTCGATCCCAGGACTCCAGGATCATGACCCAAGCTGAAGGCAGTCGCTTAACCAACTGAGCCACCCAGGCGCCCCATCACTTTGCTCATCTTGAAAATGGCTATTAGAGCAGTTCCCACCTCCTAGATGGCTATAATGATTATTGGGTGGTGGTGGTGTTATATTAAGCACACCTAGTATACTACATGACACAACTGCTAGTGGTTAGACTGTCATTAACTTACTGTCCAGAGGGAGTCCATAAGTGGGTAACCACATAGAGAGGACACCCATGGCTTTGCTGTCAAATAGTGGCTTCAATTCTAACCTCACCACTTACTGATGAACTTGCCATTACAGTGACCTTGGGTATTTAAAAAAAAACTTCTCTGAACTTTGGTTTCCTCATCTATAAAATAAGAGTGATATTAGTGTTTATTAGCCTGATTCTACTGCATGGTACGCCCCATATATCCGTTACCTGTTATTTCCCAACACACTATGGAACTGATGCTAGTCATGCCTCAAAGAACGGCTCATAGCTCCGCAGGTGCCTTCTATTATTATGCACCACAGGTAAACAATGTATTCCTAAGATGTAGAAAACAGTTGTCAATTTATTTGACAAATTTTTATTTTGGTTTTAGGTTTTCAGAATAATCAGAGTGTAACAGCTGGTGGGGCTTGATGATTCCTTTTCAGATCAAGTTGAATGCTGCTGCAAAGCATCTGAACTTCGCCTTAAGCTAAGCAGATCCTTATGGGTTCAGTTAACTTTGTACATGCATGTGATTCACCAAGACCTTCCTTCTGGGTTGGCAATAGTGCTAATTAAAAAGTAAAAATACCCTTAGTGTCAGTATACCAAGCAGAATTCAAGAATGACAAGCCATCTCAAGAGACTGTTTCCCAAAGGTTAGCTATTGAAATGAAACAAATCATGGAAAGTTCACGTATTTGTTGGATGCAAATGTAATCCAATATTTAAGTGTATCACCTCACCCTTTGGGTGTTAATGGAAAATTTGGAATTACAATTTGTTTTGGTTCATGGGTGACCTGGCATTTCCCACATAGTAATTTGGAGCTTAAAAGCCCGAAGGGTTGAACTGGACACTGGTCATAGTGGATATTAGAGTCTATGGGGACCTTAGCCTATTCCCTATGTTGTCTTGTCCTTGCCTATGGCACCTCCTCATCTTTGTGCCCAGGTAAGGAGTGTTTGCCATTGTACCCACAGTTTGATTTGGAAGGAAGGCATCCTACCTCCCTGGCAATGGTGTAAGGTGTTGGTAGCTTCAGAGGGGAGGATCAGGCTGAATACTAATGACTGGAAGAAGGGGCAAGTGCCTGAAGCATTTGACATCCTCAGGGGCTCATCTGAATGGGTAGACCCATTTCCTCTTTTTCCTCGCTGTCAGCTGATCTTCCTTAAGAGATGATAAACTAACATCATTGTTAGGTTGCTACAACTAGCGGGACAGATCTGAAAACTCAAAATGTATTAATTCATTTATTCCTCAAAACAACCCACTTGAGTTGAATGACATTAATATGATTCCCATAGTATAAATGTAAAAACTGAGGCTCAGAGAGGTTGAGTCACTTACCTCAAGTCACAAAGCCAGCAAGTGGTTCAGTGCAAATAAGTAAGCAGAAGAAGTGGTTTCAGAAACTGCATTTTTACAATAGCTTCCTAAGCCTCCGTCTCTCACTCTCCCCATCCATTTTCTACCCCGTGTCCAGTTATTCTTATAAAACACAGGTCAGAACATGTCATCCCTTTCCTCAGACATCCTTCATGGATTCTTCATGACTACCAGCCAAAGCATAAACTGACTGATTTACAGTGGCTTAGGGTATGGTCTTTGGCATCTGATGGGTCTCAGTTAAGGACATGGTCCCTCATCTTATTACTCAGCAGTCTTTCCACCACTGGTTTCTCTGAGTCAGTTTCCTCAACTGTGAAACTGGCATTAGGAATACCTACCTCACAGAATTATTAGGGAGGCTCAGCTCTTAGTCTATGCAAACCACTAAGCACAGTGCCTAGCATTGAGCACACATTACGTGTTTGTTACGTTGGCATAGTTGTTAGGTCTGGCCCATGGAGCCACCTATATTTGGTTTTATCTTTCCAGGGTCATTCCCCTCAATAACCTTACTCCACTCTGGTCCATGAAGACTGCTCACGATTCTCCAATATGCCATGAAGTCTCATCCCTCCACCTGTTTCAGCCATATTCTTTTGTTAAGCTTGTCCAGTTCTTCATGTTCCCTTTCTCTGACTGTTGAGCAAATAAATCCTAGTAATTCTCCATGAATCATCATAGTTGTCACTTTACCGTGCATGTCACCTGCACCCCCACCCTCCCAAGTCAGAATGCGTCAGTCCTCCTTTTCTCTGCTTGGAACCTTGTTTTACTGTTGTTTTTTATCAGCTCTTATGGATATGAGCTAGTTTGAAAAAAAGAGCATCCCATTCATCTCTGAATTCAGAACTATGCCTGGCACAATGCTTTGATGGTTTTCACCAAGTGGGGGCTCAGAAATGCCAAATGGATTAATGAGTGGATACACATGTTAAAATGAGCAAAATAGCTTACATTATGTTCTTTTAAAAAATGTTTACTTCTTTTGAATTGCCATTGAAAAAATTCTTGAAGATTAGAAATAGAACCTGGAAACTTTTGAATCAAGATTTTTCTTCCTTCTGCTTCTTTAAGTTGTAGGCTTACTTAAGATGCCTACATATTTCAAATCTGAAAGAAATTATGCACACACAGATTCTAAGTCTCTGTGGAATAACTCAGAGTTTCATATGCATGAATTCCGTATTTTTGATGGGTGTCACATGGTATCAAAGTATGTGGACTGTGGGTAGAAATTAAGCAAATTACTTTTTTTTCAAATGCCTGGCTAGGAGTTTGCTTTAGGATTAAGGACTATTTTCTTAATAAGTGGTGCAGATCTTATTAAAGTAAGTACCTTTATTAATATACTTTTCTAATTCTTGTGAATAGTTGAAGCATTTTTGGGTTAAGTTGGAACATTATGGGATCTAGTTTCCTGAGAAATGAATAAAAATAACTTATAAGTATTGCTGTGAAGATTCTTCAATGAAAAATACTACAGAGAAAGTTTAGAAGGGGGTCTGGAACTTAGTAAATACTCTATAAATGCCAATGTCTACTCCATCTCAGCCTAAAACATGAAACTTCACATAATAGAAGTTACTAAAAATTATCAAAGAGGTATGTGCAAGCATTTTGTGGAGAATTTTACATGCATTATTTCATTTAATTCTCAGAGCAATCTTAAGGTATAGGGTACTGCTAGCCACTTGCCAAAAGAAGATGCTGAGGTCCAGAGAGGTCCATGAATCTCCCAATGTCAAACACAGAAAAATCAGAATTTGGGTTTTGCTTATTGTCGGTTTTGAGTTCTTACCATTATATGTTATTGTCTCTCATGACAAAAACCATAGAAGCAAGTATTTTTGCCCTGAAAATTCCTGTTTCTTGTAGCTGAGTCTACAATATTTATTACTTACTGGAAATTATGCTGTAAAGAAAATATCACCCAAAACAAGTGTGGATGAAGTCTCACATTAAACCCATAAGTTTTGATGATTACCCAATGTGGCCCTTGGAACATTTACCAAACTTTTCATGACTTTGGTCTAGTTTTATGACTTTCCGTTCTCCCACACAGAGATGTTGAGTGCTGTATTGATCCACCCTTCTGCCTAGCTCTTTTTACTTCATTTCATTGTCTTTGTTTTTCCAAACATTGTATCAGATGGCTTGGTGGTTCTTTGCTGAACATGAAGATTGGCTATGGAGAATTTTCTTTTATCTTCCAAAATCCATTTCATTTCTTTTAAAATTAGTTATTACCTTCTGACCAGATGGTTTTCTCTATTTTTGTTTAATTTTTTTCTTTTTTAGAGGGATTGTATGGGGTGGGAATTTTATACCAAGAGGCCCACAGCATATTCTATACTAGTATTGACTCCTTTTGAAGCTTGCTGTTGCTGTCACTGATTTTCTTTTCTATAAAAATGCACATGAAACAGATCACCTAGAGAAATTAAAAGAAAAGAGCAGTTTAAAAAACAAGAAGGTCCAACCCCTTTCTTGTGAAAATGAGGAAACTAAGGCTCTGAGTGAGTTAAGTAACTTAATTGAGGCCAAGCACCTAGTTAGTTGACCGCAAGAATGGGACTAAAACTTACACCTCTATTGATGACTAATTTAGGAAACTGTTATTTATCTTTGCAGAATACCTATATAGGAAGGATTTTTAGATGTAAAGAATGTAGCAATGCATCTTTGAAAAATACCCTCAGTGACTTGTAAAAAAAAAAGAAATAGTGGTGTCAGCAAAGGTACTTCATGTGTTTTATAGAAAGGTCTCTCCCGTCCTCGGGAGCACACCCTGCCACAGTGATTCTGTCAGGATCTGATGCTTATGGTTCTTATACATAAAGATAACTGCACCAAGCTTGCCTTGATAGTTTTACCATTTCCTTGAGATTACATTCTTGAGATGATGAGACCAGCTTGAATTTTCAGTGTAGTTGTGAGACCTTTCTTAGGTTGAAATGAATTCTGATAAGCTGATTATCTCTCTGAAGAAAATATGATGTCCACATTTCATAGCTTAGTTCCTATCACTTTAATGCCATTTTTATTCTGAGAAATCTTTCCTGCCCTAAATTAAATAAGGTAATAAGGTGCTCTGGAGTCCGACACATATTAAATAGAATTTAAAAAAAAAATTCAGACCTATTGGGTAGAGGATGGGTTTTCTTTATGGTATATTTTCTTCCTCCATGTTGAAGTAGGTGCTGCTAGCTAGTTTCCTTTTTTTTTTTTTTTTAATAGAGCAATGAGTTATGAAGCTCAAAAATAAAGTGTTCTCTGTGGTGTAAATAAAGCAGTAATCTGAGCAAATATATCACCCTGTGTACTGAGGGTTTTGTTTTTTCCTTTCCTTTTGTTTTTATTTTTTTGTCTCTTTTCGTCCCCTCTCCACTACAGTCTCATTTATGTTGTTGTGTATTGTTGACACATTAATCTTGGTAATAGAAATGAAAGCTACTTTTCATTGAGAAATAGATTCAAAGTAAAAGATGATTAATGAACAAAAGCGGCATGCATTCCCAATGATACACTTTGTATCCCAGCTCCATAAATCTGTCTGTATTTCAATGTCTTTCGTCTTGCGAGCTTTCCGATTATTGTATCTTATATTGTATCTGTTCTCTACTTCGGTGGAACTGGTTAGTTTAGCCCCCAAGGCTTCCAGGTGTCATGGAGAGAGGACAGCCAAGTCATGGAGAGGATCTTCCCCGGGGTGTCATATGCCTGATAAAGGGAGTCCAAAGGCTGGCAAGGGATACTTAGAGTACAGGGGAAGAGATTGTTACTTCACATCATGATGTATCAGAGGCCTCCCTTTGTAAGCCTGTTGCTTGTCCCTGTACAATTTCTCTCTCAATGACAAAGAGCAGCAGAACTAGTGAGATGTTGGGTAGTAACCAAAGGGAATTGGTTGGGAAGGGATGATCTACTATGCAGTAGCTTCCCCTGCATGTGAGAGCTGATGATGACATCATGGCAAAGCTCAGCTCCTTTCTTGTAAAAGCATATCATTGCCTCTATTAGGACACCCCAGGTTCTTCTCTGGAACCAACCTTCTCTGGGCTGTCACAAGCAGGTGATGTTTAGTCAGAATGAGAACATTCCATTTGACAGAGAATATTGCATAATCACCATTCAGATGAGGGTTCAAGTTCTAGTTTCTCTGTGGGACTTGCAAAAATACTTAACCTCTCTGGATATCATTCTTCATCTGAAAATTAAAGATAATAATGCCCACAGCACAGATAAAACAAGAATTCAATGGGAGGCTGCATGCGGATTGTTTATCACAGCACGTGACACAGAGTAAGTAGGGGGTGGTTATTACTATTATTATTCTTTATTATTATTATTCTCTTGCCATTTTTATTGTCTTTATTTATATGCACTGACATACATATGTCTCTGTCTCCAATACATACTTAGTGAGTTCCTTTAAAATCACAAGATTCTCCATTACTTTTACTTGTGTCTCAAGGCCTCACCTTGGGAGGTGGACTTCAATATGATTAAAGTTGGTGCAGTTATTAAAACACCCACTGTAGCCATACCGCAAGCCCTCTTCCCGTGTAATCTCATTTAATCATTGTAAGAATCTGCAAAGAGTAATTTTCATTTCCACCCCATACACAAGAGAATTGAGGCCCAGAGACATAAGGTAATTTACTCAAGGTCACACAACTAGGAAATGCTGAAGCTGGGGTTTGTACCCCAGTGGGGATGACTCTCAAGGTCAAAGTTCTTCCTTTATGCATACATTGGTCTCTTAAAATATTGCGACTGTCCTCCAACTGACTTATAAGAAGCTGGGTAAATAGGGAAGTCAGGCTTAAAGAAAGAACTTTCAGGGCAGACTGGTTAGTGATGCACACCCTGGGTCTCCCATTGAGATCCTGGGGATGCTGGAGGAAAATGTGGTTTTGTTCTAGAATTAGCCATTGCTCGTCTATTCAGCAAATATTTAATGAGCACCAGTTTTGTTCCATGTACTGTGTTAGGTGTAGAGCATTCGGTGGGGAACGAAACCCTCGGTGTCTGTGTCCTCATGAGTATTCAGTCATGGAGTTCAGCAGGAGAGGCAGATACTAATCAAATGGTGATGTTTTGCTGTATAGTTATAACTGAGATAAATATGAAGAGAAGGAGTGTGTCCTAGATTTGCTGCGGAGAGGGATCTGGGAGGCTCTGCTAAGGAAGTAATATTTGAGATGAGAGTGGAAACCACATGGGGTAGAAACCACAAGGGGGGCGGTCTCCTTTCTCTTCAGGCCCTGCTGCTGGAGCCTGGCGCGTTGCCCTCTCCGTTACCACTTTCTTTTCACTTGAAGCAGCATAGCTTTCTGTGTCAGATTTTTGCAGTGGTTGGTCCTCTCTTTCCATCCTGAGTTCTTTCTGTGAGAAGTTTTCGTGGTTTCTACAGGGATGAGATCCTTTGGTCTCCTTGATACCAAGTTTGTATCAGGCCAGCTTCAGACACTGATGCATTTGGGTAAACTCAGTTCATGTGAACTCATGAACATTTGGTGAGAAGCCTCATTCCTCTTGGTGGAAAGAACTCACTGGCCATTTTGCTATGATGCGAAGGAGGATTTTTGTCTCCCAAACAGTTTTGTGCAACACCAGTAATCAGCCAGTGATTCCTATCCATTTCTGCCCGTCTTTTATCATTCAACCTAAGAATCTGTCTGCAGGAATTAGAAATCTTTCCTCTCCCTGATTTACTTTGCCCTGACCCCTGTACCTCTAAGGAAATAGGCCACAGAAAAATCCTCCCTTTAAGTGGTGGAAATGTGAAATTCTCTGGGCTCACAGGATTGGTAAAGGAAACTATTTTGGGGAAGCTGCTTTTTGAAGTTGATGGTCACACTTTCTCTCCTCCGGCTAGAAATGAGTCCGAGGGCCCCCCAAAAAAGCCAAACTAGACAATATCTCCATTTTTAAAAAATGACAGGTGTACCAAATATTGGTTGAAAGTATGATCTTTGGAGTCACTTAGATTTAGATGCTGCCTTTGCTGATTACTCATGGTAAGACCTGGGGCAAGTTCTTTCAGATTCTTCAATGTTTAGTTCATCATATCAAAAGGGAAATAAGGGATATCATGCCCACAGGGGATTTTGTAAGTAAAATGCCTGGTACATAGTAGATGCTCAGTATTGGATAGTGATCATAACAGTTAGGATTTTTATTATTGTTATTTATATATTTATTTATTTAGATCTTCATGAATCTCTGTGGGAATCTATGTAAACCACATATATCCAGGGGTGGCAGTCTTTCTATAAAGGGCCAAGTAATAAATATTTTGGGGTCTCTAAGCCATAAAGCCTATGATAACTATTCATCTCTGTTGTCACATGAATATGGCCATAGATAATACATAGATGAATGAGAGTGGCTGTGTCCAGATGAAACTTTATTTGCAAAAACAGGCCATGTGTTGGATCTGACTTATGGTCCATAGTTTGCCAGTGTCTGATCCGCATGGCAGTCTTCATCGGCACAGTTGCCTGGGCTTGAACAGCTTCTCCGAGTAGTCCTGCATAGGTCTTACCTGGATAACTCAGTCACCAAAACGTATTCTGTAAATAACAGAAACCCACCAAAGCTAGGCTAGCCAAAGGCACACTTTCTTGGAAAGACACACTGGAATCTCGTATTTATCCTCAGTGTAAGATGTTCAGCGGGGCATTGGGAGTGGTGGCATAAGAAATATAAATGCTTCTGGAACCCAGGTGACAAGCTGTGCAAACTCTCTCCCTTCCATTCTGTGTGGGCTCCTCTGCTTCTCTCTGCTTTGACTCTATTCACCCCGCTTTCCCCAGATGGACTTGCTCTGCTGTGCTTTCTCCTTGTCCATTGTAGCTGCTCTCAGAAGGTGCCCTTGGCCCTCATTCTGCATCACTGTGTAAATTGCCTGCCTACAGACGGACATAGTGGCACATTGTCCTCCTGAGATAGGGCCCTTAATGTTCA
This sequence comes from Zalophus californianus, assembly GCF_009762305.2. NCBI lineage: Eukaryota > Metazoa > Chordata > Mammalia > Carnivora > Otariidae > Zalophus > Zalophus californianus. The sequence goes on from NC_045604.1 coordinate 74,498,375, forward strand.
TCTGAGGGTCAGGTATCTCTGCTTCCTATCATCCGTCCAGGGAGAAACAAGGTGAGTGAATATGATCAGGACCAGGTGCTTTCCTGGTCAGGTGCTATCCTTAGAAAAAGAGATGTGGTGTATAGAGGTGCACCAAAAGTATCCTACCCTTCATTACTCCTAACACAGAACTTTGCTCAATACTGTCTCCAAGTCACACTTTTTGACTCAACACAATATTTTAAGTGCCTAGAGTTGGCCTGCCTATAGGGTGATCTCTCTGCTTGTACAAGAAGGAATTGATGATATTTCCCAGCTGAAAGCACAGACCTCTTTCCCCTCACTCCACACCCAGAAAGTTTTAATTTTATTTAAATTAAAATAATCAGGTCTCATGTATATTTCCTTTCACAGAGTTGTTATTGCATACTTTGACTTCAATGTCCTGTTCCATGTACTTGGTAGAGAAAATAATATAAATACAACTTGAAATTTCCCTAGAGTTCAGCTTCCCTTTTTATACAAGTGTAGCTAAAGTTTGGAGCAGAATAAAAAGAGCCCTGTTGCCTTACACAAACCCTGTTATCTCTGGCGGGTTCAAATACAATTTCTCCAAGAAGGCTGTGGTACCTTTGCTCTTTCTAGCCTTGAATCTGAGAGTCTCAGGATTTCTTTGGAGTACACATAGCAGCATCTTTTTGACAGACAGTGCAAATTAAAAGATCCAGTGCGGCCCGGGAACCAGGGACCCAAACTTGCCCCTTGGGTTTTCATTTACAGTTAGGCACTGCAGACACAATTATTGCTGACAGGGAAGCAGAGACTGGTGGCAGAGTGCGTGTGATGGGAGGCTCATGCCAACCCGTAATTGGGAGGATTATTTTTAATCAGAACATACCCTACAGCCCAAACATTAGAAATCTCCTGTAAGGCCAAGACAGGAAATTAAACACACCAACAATAAGCCTCAAAGGAGGGTGGCATGTGGGGTGTAATATCGTTAGTCTTTCGAAGGTCCCTGGAGCTTTGAGTAGAAGTTTGCTTCCCTAGGGAGGGAGACTGGGAAGAAGCTTCCCAGGGAGAAATCACAGATACTTTACCTGAGCCCCTGCTGGACAGGTGAGAACAGCCAAATTAAATGTAGCAAGGCAGGCTAATTGATGTTTATTGCATTTAGACAGTATGACAAGTCAAATACAAGCCTTGAAATAGCTACAATTGTGTTTCATCATTAAGGGAAGGGCCTCATTAGTCTTTTATTTTCAGAAATCTTATTGAGCACTTACTATGTGCCACGTGCTGTGTTGGCTGCTGGTATGCCTGGACTCTGGATAATCTTAACCTCTGGCAGAATTTTGCCAGGAACATTAAGACTTTTTTTTTTTTATTGGAAAGACTGTTGTTGACCAAGTAGGCATCATTCTTGGATATCTGGTATGATAAACATTTGTTGAGTAGCAATGCCAGATAATTACATTGTGCAGTCTTCACACCAATCCTCTGAGGAGGGCATTATTATCCCCAATTGATAGAGAAGAAAACTGAGGCTCAGAGAGATTGAGCAGCTTGCCCAAAGTTACATAGCTTAATGAATGAGAGAATTAATTTGAACCCAATTCTCTGTCCAAAATCTATAAAATACTGTCACTCATAAATAAGATAAAGCACAGCCTAGGGCTTTAAGGTGCTGAGGACTGTAAATCCATTGGAAAGGACATAGAGACCACTGTGAGTGTGGAGTACTAAGTGTGGGGAAGGGGGAGCTTTTCATTGTGGCTGGTGAGGGCTCCCTGGGGACATGAGAAATAGGTCCATGGTTACTGAGCAGACAAAGAAAGAACAGAATCTCAGGCATGGGACCAGCTAGTGATATGAGAGGGCATGGGACATTCAATTTCAGTTTAGAACTACTGGCTTTTGGATTTTGTTCTTGTTCAGCTCAGTCACTTACATTTAACAAATACAGGGGGAAGAAAATAATATTTTGGGGATACTCAACACAGAGACTAAGCATCTGAAGGGATGCGGTAGGATGCAAAAAGATGATGTGGGACAATCAACTTTCAAAGTATCCCCTGCTGTCCTTGCTGCGTAGAATGTTTATTTATGTGTGATCACAATGGGAGATGGTCTTTAACCCATGGCTCTCCCTAGGAAGTAAACCACACATTGACAATAAAATGACATACTGGTTCTCAATCTCAAGCTCAGAATAGGGGCATTGAATTGTTTGCATGACCACGTGTGGCTGATCCAGTCATCCACCTGCAGTAGCAGCCTTTGGGCAGCAGCCTTGTGTTACATGGCTGAGAGTCACTGGATTCCCTTGGGGAGGGTCTCTATCTTCAACCTAAGGAAACTGCAGTGTACTCCTCACTTTGGCTTGGTCTCCTCCCATCCCAGGTGTGATCAGTACTAGCATCTCGATGCCACATCATTGCCAAATTGCACATAATAAGCCCATATGGTACTAGCTGCATTACTCTGTGCTTGATGCAGCTTCACACCCCTTTCAAGGACAGTTAAACTTCAGACACCTGTACGGTTGGAGAGCGTGCACCCACTCACAATCACTGATTAAGATACAGCTTGCTAATCTGAATGAAGGGCTGGTGGAGAATCCCCCTAGCCGGGTGAGATACCATCCTTTGAGATCAATATCTTACCCATGGCTCTTCATTGGCAAGTAACAGAAGCCCACTCAAAGTAGCTCAAAAAATGGGGATATATATTACACAGTATAGGAGTGAGTCTCAGCCCTACCCAGAAACCTCCCTCCCATGGCCCCTCCAGTCTTGCCTGTTCTTTTCTCTGGTCCATTCTTCTTGCTCCAGAGCCTGACTCCTTTTCTTCTTCTCACTGAACACATGGCAGAGAATGGTGACACCACAATTACTGAGTTCTCAGTTCTAGGAACTAGTAAAAACTGAAGAGTGCCCTCCAAATTCCTGGGAGAAAATTGACCTGAGATCAGGTGAGATTTCATCCCTATTGAACACAGCCCTAATGGAGCCAGGATCTTATACTCCAGACATGATTTCTGTATCTATGCTAGGCAGAGATGGGGTAGAGGGGAGGGGAATAACTCAGAGAAGCTGTGTAGTCAGCCAAAGCATGTCTAAAGTTAGCAACAGGGTGAGGAAGACTTCTTTCCACTCCTCCTCCCTTCCATCTATCCTTCCCTTGGCAAATATATATTGAATGCCTTCATATCCACAATATTGTGGTCAGAGCTGGAGTTAAAATGATGAGCAGAATAGATGCAGTCCCTGCCCTCATGGAGCTAACGTAGTGGAGACAGGCAGATGTGAATCAAATCATTTGTAACTGTTCCATGACAGCTGTGATGTGTGCTATGAAGGAAGGGCTCTTGAGACCATGTAGTAGGGGTTTCCATAAGAAAGTCATGATGAATGGGAGTTAATGGATTTGAAGAGCATCCCAGGCCGAAGATGCAGCATTTACACATCCCTGTGGCAGGTGACGAGTAAGGTGTGATCCAGAACTGGAAGGTCCCCGGGGCTGGTACACTAGGGGTTCAGAGGGAGGTTAATAAATGAATAAAGCTGGAGCTGTAGCCAGAAGCACAGCATGCAGGATGTCAGGTTGTCTCAAGATACAGGCTTTGTCCTGAATGGAATCAGTGCAGGGTTTAAACAAGTAATATAGTCACAGTCACATTCTGTAAAGATTGTTGTACCTGCCCTGTGGAGGGATGAGAGGTGCAAGCCTGGAGCCAGAAGGTGATTTCCACAGTTCACTGTGGTCATCCAGGTAAAGAAACCCTGAAGCGCTATGTGACAGTCTGTAGGAGTGGAAACACTGTAGTATCCAGCCCTATTTGTGGAGCGAAAACGTTAAACTGCACGCTGCCTGCCCAGGGGTCATCAACTCCAGTGTTTTGGAAGTAATTGGTTCGCTATTTTGTGCGTCCATTCTGATGAGTGCAGAGGTGAGGGCAGCTAATGCAGAAAGTGAGCCTTCACTCTGTTCTGCCTGACTTTATTCTGATGTCCTTTTCACGTTTTGTTCACTTGCAGCCTTTTGGCTCCAGCATAGTCTCAGTATGATGAACATTCCACCCAATTCCATTGGGGCCCAAGATTCTCTCTGGTCATGAATTGCTCTTTAGGTAGTTTGCAAGAGTAATAAATTGCAGTCAGAACAATCTTTGTTTTGTTTTGTTCTGTTTTGTTTTAACATACATAACTCTTCTGGAACTCTAGAGAGCATCTTAGATTTTTCTCACTTGCTTAGGGAGAACCGCCCTCTGGAATGAAGGTCAGTGCCCTTCCTTGGAGGTGTACCACTTTGGGCAAATGAGGAATCACTGCTTATATGCTGTCCAGTGTAGTGAGCTTCTGCTAAGTGGCTGGGTGCTGTGGCAGATGATGAGGCTACCAAGTTGAATAAAACATTGTCCTTGTCCTCCAGGAGTTCACAGCCTGAGCAGGCCAACTCTACAGTAGGTTAGAGTGTATGATACTTTTCAGAGAGAAGGGTGTGTGAAAGACCACAGGGCCCCTGGAAAAAATTCAGTCCAGCTGGACAAATCAATGAAAGCAACAGAGAGAAGTTCACACTTGGGTGGACTTATGTCTTTAAAATAGTTCATTTTAGCTGGATCCTAGAGTATGTTGGTGAGTGTATGAAGGGAAGGAGGAAGTGACTGGAGGAGGGAGGGGCAAGGGTTAAGAAGGTTGAACTTGAGAGCAAGATGGCAGAGGAGTAGGAGAGCTGGATTTCGTCTGGTCTCAGGAATTCAGCTGGATAGGTATCAAACCATTCTGAGACCTGGATTTCGTCTGGTCTCAGGAATTCAGCTGGATAGGTATCAAACCATTCTGAACACGAACTCAACAGGAGATTGAAGGTAAGAATAGCAACAACTCTCTGAACAGAAAAGCGACCACTTTCTAGAAGGTAGGACATGCGGAGAAGTGAATCTGTGGTGATATTCGGGAGGGTAGACGGCGGGGGAGGGGGCCTCCGTTGCTGCTTCTGACAAGTGATAGAGCAGCGGGGCACAAAATTGGAACTTTTAGAAGTAGGCTCTGCTGAGGGACGTCGCTCCAGTGGCTAAGCGGGGGGTGGAACCCTCGCGGGACAGTGTGGTCTCAGGACCCTCAGGGTCACAGAAAGACCGGGGATGCCTGAGTGTGGCAGAGCTCCTGGGTATCAGAGGAGGGAAGCCGGCTGTAGAGACGGAGCCAAGGTGCGGGCTCTCAGCTCGGGGTTGCCATAAACTGTGATCCGTGGCCCACTCGGGCCACTGCTCTTCCAGCAGGGACTCAACAAGCAGCAGATCCGGGGAGACTCCTCTTCCTCCCCCGGGAGGAGCGGCACGGGAGCACACCACAGGGATCTGCTGGGTTTGGAGACTCCACACTGACTCGGGTGCCAGAGATACAAACGCTCGGTCACGGGCCGGGTGAGCACGGAGTGCGGCCGGAGACCGGGGAGACAGGAGTGACTGCTTTTCTCTGGGGGCGCACTGAGGAGCAGGGCCCCGAGTTCTCCGCTCCTCTGGGGCAGAGATTGGAAGGCTGCCATTTTCACTCTCGTCCTCCAAAGCTGTACGGAAAGCTTGCAGGGAACAAAAGCTCCTGAGAGCAAACCCGAGCAGATTACTTAGCCCGGACTGACAAGGGCGGGGCAATTCCGCCTACGGCAAAGACATTTGGGAACCACAGCAACAGGCCCCTCGCCCAGAAGATCAGCACGAACAGCCAGCCAAAACCAAGTTTACTGATCAATGAGAATGGCCCAACTCCAGTGCTAGGGGAATATTGCACCTAGAATTCATGGCTTTTTTACCATGATTCTGTAGTCTTTCAAAGTTAATTTTTTTAACTGTCTTTTTTTTTAAATTTTTCTTTTTCCCTTTTTCAACCAACATCTTATCGATCCCTTTAAAAAAAACATTTTTATTTTTCCTTTTTAGAGCCATATTCTATCCCTTCATAGTAGTTACGCTTATTTTTGGCACATATATATAAGTTGTTCTCTCTTTAAAATTTTGAGATACAGTTTCTTCTAACATATCAAAATATACCCTAAATCTCTAGTGTATGGCTTTGTTCTAGTCTCCTGCCTGATCACATTCTCTCCCCTCCTTTTTTTTTTAAATTCTCTTCTTTCTTTTTTCAAACAACTTCTTATCAATTCCTTTTATAAAATTTTTTATAATTTTCATCTTTACACTCATATTCCATCCCTTCATCGTATCAACCCTTATTTTGTACATACATAAGTCTTTCTTTCTTTAAATTTTGGGAGGCACTTTCTTCTAACAGACCAAAATACGCCCAAATTCTAGTGTGTGGCACTGATATATGCACCAGCCTGATCATATTTGATCGTATTCTGTTTTTTTTGTTTTGTTTTGTTTTTGTTTGTTTTTATCTTTTTATCTTTTTTATTTCTCTTTCTTTTTTCTTTCTTTCCCTCTCTTTTCCCCTGGTTTCAGGTCTTTTCTGATTTGTTTAGAGTATATTTTCTGGGGATGTTGTTACTCTGTTAGCATTTTGTTCTCTCATTCATCTCTTTTCCTCTGGACAAAATGACAAGACGGAAAAAATCACCTCAACAAAAAGAACAAGAGGTAGTACCGTCTGCCATGGACGTACTCAATACGGACATTAGTATGATATTGGACCTAGAGTTCAGAATCATGATTTTAAAGATACCAGCTGGGCTTGAAATAAGCATGGACGTTATTAGAGAAACCCTCTCTGGAGAAATAAAAGAACTAAAATCTAACAAGTCGAAATCAAAAAGGCTATTAATGAGGTACAATAAAAAATGGGGACACTAACTGCTAGGATAAATGAGGCAGAAGAGAGAATCAGCAATATAGACCAATGATGGAAAATAAAGAAGCTGAGAAAAAGAGAGATAAACAACTACTGGATCACGAGGGCAGAATTCGAGAGATAAGTGATACGATAAGATGAAACAACATTAGAATAATTGGGATCCCAGAAGAAGAAGAAAGAGAGGGGCAGAAGGTATATTGGAGCATATTATAACAAAGAACTTCCCTAATGTGGGGAAGGAAATAGGCATCAAAATCCAGGAGGCACAGAGAACCCCTCTAAATCAATAAAATAGGTCAACACCCCGACATCTAATAGTAAAACTTATGAGTCTCAGAGACAAATAGAAAATCCTGAAAGCAGATTGGGAGAAGAGATCTGTAACCTACAATGGTAGACACATTAGATTGGCAACAGACCTACCCAAAGAGACCTGGCAGGTCAGAAAGGACTGGCATGATGTATTCAGAGCACTAAACGAGAAAAATATGCAGCCAAGAGTACTATATCCAGTTAGGCTGTCATTGAAAATAGAAGGAGAGATAAAAAGTTTCCAGGACAAACAAAAACTAAAGGAATTTGCAAACACAAAACCAGCCCTCCAAGAAATATTGAAAGGGGTCCTCTAAGCAAAGAGAGAGCCTAAAAGCAGCATAGACCAGAAAGGAACGCAGACAATATACAGTAACCGTCACCTTATAGGCAATACAATGGCACTAAATTCATATCTTTCAATAGTTATCCTGAATGTAAATGAGCTAAATGCCCCAATCAAAAGACACAGGCTATCAGATTGGATTAAAAAACAAGACCCATCCATATGCTGTCTGCAAGAGACTCATTTTAGACCCAAAGACACCCCCAGATTGAAAGTGAGGGGGTGGAAAACCATTTACCAGGCTAATGGACACCAAAAGAAAGCTGGGGTGGCAATCCTTATATCAGACAAATTAGATTTTAAACCAAAGACTGTAATAAGAGATGAGGAAGGACACTATATCCTACTTAAAGGGTCTATCCAACAAGAAGATCTAACAGTTGTAAATATCTATGCCCCTAACATGGGATCAGCCAATTATATAAGGCAATTAATAACAGAAACAAAGAAACACATTGACAACAATACAATAATAGTGGGAGACTTTAACACCCCTTGACTGAAATGGACAGATCATCTAAGCAAAAGATCAACAAGGAAATAAAGACTTTAAATGACACACCGGACCAAATGGACTTCACAGACATTTTCAGAACATTCCATCCCAAAGCAACAGAATACACATTCTTCTCTAGTGCCCATGGAACATTCTCCAGAATAGATCACATCCTAGGTCACAAATCAGGTCTCAACCGGTACCAAAAGATTGGGATTTTTCCCTGCATATTTTCAGACCACAATGCTTTGAAACTAGAACTCAATCACAAGAGGAAAGTCGGAAAGAACTCAAATACATGGAGGCTAAAGAGCATCCTACTAAAGAATGAATGGGTCAACCAGGAAATTAAAGAAGAATTCAAAAAATTCATGGAAACCAATGAAAATGAAAACAACTTTTGAAAATCTTTGGGATGCAACAAAGGCAGTCCTGAGAGGAAAGTATATAGCAATACAAGCCTTTCTCAAGAAACAAGAAAGGTCTCAAATACACGACCTAACCCTACACCTAAAGGAGCTAGAGAAAAAACAGCAAATGAAGCCTAAACCCAGCAGGAGAAGAGAAATCATAAAGATCAGAGCAGAAATCAATGAAATAGAAACCAAAAGAACAGTAGAACAGATCAACGAAACTGGGAGCTGGTTTTTTGAAAGAATTAACAAGATTGATAAACCCCTGGCCGGACTTATCAAAAAGAAAAGAGAAATGACCCAAATCAACAAAATCATGAATGAAAGAGGAGAGATCACAACCAACACCAAAGAAATACAAACAATTATAAGAACGTATTATGAGCAACTCTATGCCAGCAAATTAGATAACCTGGAAGAAATGGGTGCATTCCTAGAGATGTATCAACTATCAAAACTGAACCAGGAAGAAATAGAAAACCTGAACAGACCTGTAACCACTAAGGAAATTGAAGCAGTCATCAAAAATCTCCCAACAAACAAAAGCCCAGGGCCAGATGGCTTCCCAGGGGAATTCTACCAAGCATTTCAAGAAGAATTAATACCTATTCTCCTGAAACTGTTCCAAAAAATAGAAATGGAAGGAAAACTTCCAAACTCGTTTTATGAGGCCACCATTACCTTGATCTCCAAACCAGACAAAGACCCCATCAAAAAGGAGAATTACACACCAATATCCTTGATAAACATGGATGCAAAAATTCTCACCAAAATACTAGCCAGTTTGATCCAACAGTACGTTAAAAGGATTATTCACCACGACCAAGTGGGATTTATCCCTGTGCTGCAAGTTTGGTTCAACATCCGCAAATCAATCAACGTGATACAATACATTAACAAAAGAAAGAACAAGAATCATATGATCCTCTCAATAGATGCAGAAAAAGCATTTGACAGAGTACAGCATCCTTTCTTGATCAAAACTCTTCAGAGTATAGGGGTAGAGGGTACCTACCTCAATATCATAAAAGCCATCTATGAAAAACCTACAGCAAATATCATTCTCAATGGGGAAAAACAGAGCTTTCCCCCTAAGGTCAGGAACGCGGCAGGGATGTCCACTCTCACCACTGCTATTCAACACAGCAATCAGACAACAAAAATAAATCAAAGGCATCCAAATCGGCAAAGAGGAAGTCAAACTCTCACTCTTTGCAGATGATATGATACTGTATGTGGAAAACCCAAAAGACGCCACCCCAAAACTGCTAGAACTCATACAGGAATTCAGTAAAGTGGCAGGATATAAAATCAATACACAAAAATCAGTGGCATTCCTATACACCAACAACAAGACAAAAGAGAGACAAATTAAGGAGTCAATCCCATTTACAATTGCACCCAGAACCGTAAGATACCTAGGACTAAATCTAACCAAAGAGGCAAAGGATCTATACTCAAAAAACTATAAAATACTCATGAAAGAAATTGAAGAAGACACAAAGAAATGGAAAAATGTTCCATGCTCGTGGATTGGAAGAACAAACATTGTGAAGATGTCAATGCTACCTAGAGCAATCGACACATTCAATGCAATCCCCATCAAAATACCATCCACTTTTTTCAAAGAAATGGAAGAAATAATTCTAAAATTTGTATGGAACTTGAAAAGACCCCGAATAGCCAGAGGAATCTTGAAAAAGAAAAGCAAAGCTGGCGGCATCACAATTCCGGACTTCCAGCTCTATTACAAAGCTGTCATCATCAAGACAGTATGGTACTGGCACAAAAACAGACACATAGATCAATGGAACAGAATAGAGAGCCCAGAAATGGACCCTCAACTCTACGGTGAACTTATCTTCGACAAAGAAGGAAAGAATGTCCAATGGAAAAAAGACAATCTCTTCAACAAATGGTGTTGGGAAAATTGGACAGCCACATGCAGAAGAATGAAACTGGACCATTTCCTTACACCACACACAAAAATAGACTCCAAATGGTTGAAAGACCTAAACGTGAGACAGGAGTCCATCAAAATCCTAAAGGAGAACACAGGCAGTAACCTCTTCCACCTTAGCCGCAGAACTTCTTCCTAGAAACATCATCAAAGTCAAGGGAAGCATGGGCAAAAATGAACTATTGGGACTTCATCAGGATAAAAAGGTTTTGCACAGCAAAAGAAACAGTCCACAAAACCAAAAGACAACTGACAGAATGGGAGAAGATATTTGCAAATGACGTATCAGATAAAGGGCTAGTATCCAAAATCTATAAAGAACTTATCAAACTCAACACCCAAAGAACAAATAATCCAATCAAGAAATGGGCAGAAGACATGAACAGACATTTTTCCAAGAAGACATCCAAATGGCCAAGAGACACATGAAAAAGTGCTCCACATCGCTCGGCATCGGGGAAATCCAAATCAAAACCTCAATGAAATACCACCTCACACCAGTCAGAATGGCTAAAATTAACAAGTCAGGAAACGACAGATGTTGGCGGGGATGCGGAGAAAGGGGAACCCTCCTACACTGTTGGTGGGAATGCAAGCTGGTGCAACCACTTTGCAAAACAGTATGGAGGTTCCTCAAAAAGTTGAAAATAGAGCTACCATAAGATCAGCAATTGCAGTGCTGGGTATTTACCACAAAGATACAAATGTAGGGATCCGAAGGGGTACGTGCATCCCAATGTTTATAGCAGCAATGTCCACAACAGCCAAACTGTGGAAAAAGCCAAGATGTCCATCGACAGATGAATAGATAAAAGAAGATGTGGTATATATATACAATGGAATATTATGCAGCATCAAAAGGAATGAGATCTTGCCATTTGCAACGACGTGGGTGGAACTGGAGGGTGTTATGCTGAGTGAAGTAAGTCAATCAGAGAAAGACATGTATCATATGACCTCACTGATATGAGGAATTCTTAATCTCAGGAAACAAACAGGGTTGCTGGAGTGGTGGGGGTGTGGGAGGGATGGGGTGGCTGGGTGATAGGCATTGGGGAGGGTATGTGCTATGGCGAGTGCTGTGAATTGTGGAAGACTGTGGAATCACAGACCTGTACCTCTGAAACAAATAATGCAATATATGTTAAGAAAAAAAAAAGAAGAAGATAGCAGGAGGGGAAGAATGAAGGGGGGAAATTGGAGGGGGAGATGAACCATGAGAGATGATGGACTCTGAAAAACAAACTGAGGGTTCTAGAGGGGAGGAGAGTAGGGGGATGGGTTAGCCTGGTAATGGGTATTAAAGGGGGCACGTTCTGCGTGGAGCACTGAGTGTAATGCACAAACAATGAATCATGGAACTCTACATCAAAAACTAATGATGTAATATATGGTGATTAACATAACAATAAAAAATTAAAAAAACCTAAAGATGTAATGTATGGTGATTATCATAACAATAAAAATAAAAAACAACAACAACCAAAAAAGAAGGTTGAACTTGATGATAGGAGCTATCACCATTTTTCATAAATAAGAAGATGAATGCATATTTTGATACAAAGCCTGGGTATACTATGGGTTCAATAGAACTATTACTACTACTATTTTTCTATTATAATCATTAAGGTTTTTATTATTATTAAGACAGAGATAATTCTCCAACTGAGGCATTCTATGAATTCATAGAAGATAACTGTATACTTTGACTCTTCATTTCCTAACTGTTCCTACCTCCTTTTCCCAAATCCTGTTCTTTCATTTCATGTCGTTACATTCCTCTCAGCGTGAAGATCTCAGCTCCATTGCCACTTCCTTGGCAAAGTCTTCCCCAGCATTCCTGACTGAGTGCCCATGGACTGTAGGCACCAAGAGGACAGTGCTTGACATAAAAAGGGGCTTAAGAAATAATAATGAGCTTTTATACAAACTTCCAGTTATAAAATGAGTAAGTCATGGGGATGAAAAGTACATCTTAGGGAATATAGTCAATGGTATCATAATAACTTTGTATGATGAGAGGTGGTAACTCTATTTACTGTGCTGAGCATTTAATAATGTATATAATTGTGGAATTACTATGTTGTACACCTGAAACTAATAAAATATTGTATATATTTCAATAATAATAAACAACTCTTAAACAGCACTGATTTTGTGCCAGACACAATGCTAAGTGCCTTACAAATATTAACTTTTATTATTTTTTAATTTTTTTAAAGATTTCATTCATTCATTTGAGACACAGAGATACAGAGAGAGAGAGAGAACATGAGCAGGGGGCGAGGCAGAGGGGGAGGGAGAAGCTGGCTCCCTGCTAAGCCGGGAGCCCAATTGAGGCTTGATCTCAGGACCCCGGGATCATGACCTGAGCCAAAGGCAGACACTTAACCATTTGAGCCACCCAGGCGCCCCCAAATATTAACTTTTAATATTTACCTCAGTCTGTTGAGGTAGGTAGTATATTTATTCTCATTTTATAGATAAAGAAGCTAAGAAAAGGAAAAGCTAAGTGACTCGTTCATGTTCAGAAAGCTAATAGGTAGCAGAGCCTTGGATGACTGGGACACTATGGATAAATGAAAGAAAGGAAGAAAGGACCGATTAATGACCCCTGTCACCACCATCCTCACCACTTCATAGCTGTGTATACCTGCAGGCTTCTCCAGATACAGATCTCTTCTTCCAGTATTTTGACACCACTCGGTGTTCTCAGATGTTCTAAGTTATCAATATCAGTGGCCTCAGCAAATATGAAGATTTGAAAAAGAAAGTCCATCAGGTGCCTGGGTGGCTCAGTTGTTAAAGTGTCTGCCTTCAGCTCAGGTCATGATCCTGGCGTCCCGGGATCGTGTCCCGCCTCGGGCTCCCTGCTCGGCAGGGATGTTAAGATATTAAGAAAGGGAGCATATTTTCCAAATGTATATCTGTGAATAATGTTTATAATGAAGCTCCTAAACTTGTGAGTTACATCGAATCTGGGTATACGTTGTGTCACTACTTGAGAGGAGTAAATAGAGCACTAGATGAATATTCTAGAACCCTGAAAATTAATCCCATCTCTTCTACTTAAGTGTCTCCCAGAGGGCGAACGGGACGGGATCAACTCTCTTGGTTACCGGGTGCCATGTAACTCTTTCAGATCTATTAAGTAAATCTTTCTGGTTGGAGATGACCTCTTCCCCAACTCACTGAAATACATGAGATTGTAATGGCCCTTTGCAGGTTGTGTGATATTTGGTTTATTTAAATATTAATGGACGTAGATCTTACTCCTGATAGGGTGATGATAGCCATGTTTATGAAATTGATTTTTGATGGGACACCTTATATCACAGTTTTATTCTTTGCAAAATGGAGTCACTTTGAATGTTAGCCATCATGGGATTGAGCGTTATAGAATCCCAGAGTTCTAGGGTTGAAAAGATATTTAGAGTTTTTTTCGTTTCACCTAACTCCATGCAGGAAAATCCACAATAATATCTCTGAAAGATTGGCTTCTCATCTTTCCTTGAAAACATCCTGTGGCATAGAGCTCGCTGTGTCAGGCAAGAGTACAGCAGAGTGATTCTAAACTTTGATGTCCAATTGCCAACTTCAAATCCAGGCTCTACTACCTACATGCATATTTTGTGTAACTTACTTGAGCTATCTGAGCCTTGGTTTCCTCTTCTGAAATAGAGAAAATTGTAACACCTTCCTATTGGAGTGTGAAAGAATTAAATGAAAATATGTTGAAAGACTTGATCTTAATCATTTTCATCGTCATCATCATCATTACCACCACCACTGTCATTGTTGTCCAATTCACAGTATCAAGAGCCTATTTTAGAGGTTAGCCAGATGTGACTATGACAAAAAAGGTAAAGGCACAATACAAGAATACATTCCTCCATCCTAAAGTCTTCCCCTCTCTTCTTCCCTAGGAAACTGCTCACAGAACTCATGCCAGTGGCACTTACAGCTTCCTTGATCGGACTCAGCATTCAGTAAGTGCGACCACTTTTGAACCTTCATTCCATAAATACATCTATTTCTTTGATCGTGTTCGAGATGAAAAGCTCTCTTCAGCAGGCCTGAAGTCCCCACAAACACTGTGCTGCCTGCCTGTGTCTTTCTTTTCTGCACTACTGCATTGGATTCAGAGGTGAGGGGAGGGTTTGCTAGGCAGAACCCCCACAAGGAACACAGGAAATGTGTGTGTGTGTGGGGGTGTTAACCCTACCACTACTGGCTGGGGGTTAAAATGAAATGTGCTTTTGTTCCCTAAGCTCTTCTCATTAGGAGATATCTTGTCCCTCTCTCCCAGTTGCATGACCCTGCAAAGCAGAAGGAAATGCCGGCAAAAACAGATCAGTTCGTGAGACCACCTGTTTCTTGAGGCATTTAAAGAACAATTCATTTTGGGCCAGAATACATTACTACTATATAAAAATTACTGCAGAAAAAGAGATTCGGTACTTTAAGATGCTGAGGTACATTTCAGAAATTTCATTTGTTTTTAGCAAGTAAGCGCTTTCCACTGTCTGCCTTTCTCATTGTGCGCAAGGACTTGATTTTTGGTGAAGCCAGCAGTATTTTCTCTGATTTCCCCGACTCTTACTTTTTATGATACACTAGCATTTGAGGTGGTGGTGTTGGTATATGAGCACCTCTGTAAAAATCTCGGACATCCGCTTTCCTCTGCAGCAGTTCTGTCAGCAAACAACTTGTTTTATGAATCAGTCTGCAATAATTTAACAATAAATATCCAAGTTTTAAAAGGTTAACTAAAGGAAATATATTTTTTTCAAGACGTAGCTTCCCTTTGTAAGGTTTCAGAATTTTTTAACATGTCCTACTTCTGAGATTGGTGGAATATAATTTGATGCATCAAAAATCATAAAGGGGCAGGTAGAATCCGAGGCTGGGGAACTCTAGGCCTGGAGGAGGCTGATCAAAGGGAATTCTTTACCCTCAGTGGTACTGCATGACTCCCCTTTTGGCTACAGAATTTGCATATGTGAATGGTAGAGGAAGGAGGAGATAGAAAGAAAGAAAAAAAGATGGTGTATTCGCTGTTTGCTACATCAGAGTGACTTAGTGTAACCCTGATCAGCTAAAGCGTGTATCACACAGGAGATTAGACCAACAGCTTTTGTTCCCAATAATAAAGGAAATTTCGTGTCTAATTCCCTACATGCCACATCTATCTTTCAATGCCTTTGAAGTTCAGGCTACAGCATTTTCTAAAAACTGCAAGGTTTTGTAAGTGGAAAGGAGGGGCTGTTTGGCATGAAGTCTGTTCAGATCTATTTGGTGTAAAGTTAAATATGCATGTTACTTTATCTTTTCTGTTTCAAGCAGTATCCTTCTCGTAGATGCCTTTGTGGTGATGGAGCAAGCAGGGTAGGGTTGGAGGGAGGAAGGTTTCAAGGATGGGTTTTCAGATTATGTGTGACCTTCCCACCTTTCTCTCTACCTTCTCAACATGATACAAATTACTGCTTCTCAGAAAGGAATCCGTGTTCCAACCCTGTTTTGGGGCTGAAATTTCTAACCTAGGGGAGACTCTGGTCCCCGAGATAATTACTACAGTGTTGTAAGGAGCTCATGTTAATTTGTCTTTGGATATGGTATTTCCATATCTACGACTGCAGTCTAAAGAGGAAAAAACTATTAATTTGCTGCTCCATACCACTGTGTAGATACCTGATAATTAAAAAAAATAAATAAAAAGGGAAGAAATGGAAAAACTCCTCACTGGGGATATTTAGAACGGCTGCCCAATTTCTGTGTACCTAATAGATTTCGATGCTTTCCTTGTGATCAGAGCTTCACTGGAGCAGTGAACCTCAGTCAATGTCCAGGACCATGAGGTCACTTCCCCTAGAATCAAGATCAAATTCTAGGAGGTTGTCTGGTTATCAGGAAAGCAGGTGACCTGAAGTCCACATTGGCCTGGGTCTTGGGTTCTCCTCACCACTTACATGTACGGTACATTGCTGGTTAGGAAACTTCTCCTCATGGGATTTGACAGAGAGCAATAGCTCTGCATGTAGAATTTACACACATCTCACATCCTGCCTGCGCTGGTGTGGCTGTCCTGCCTTGGTCTGTGTCAGGGTGTGGATGTCTCTGTTGGCTTTAGAAAATCAGTGTCCATTTACTACTTCCAAAGTCTGGTTATCTTTCATTGTTAAATCTTTTCCAGAATGTTCCATTTGCATTGGTGTCTTTTGGCTGAGGTACATGATACCGAGTTAGCTTGTGCAAACTGATAGCTATGTAGGATTTTCGCTCTCCACCTTCCTTTGTGATCTGTATGCACAAACGAAACCTACAGGAGGCTGGCGGTAGTAGGGTCCTTGGTTGAACTTCAGCCTCAGAGTAATTTCCTACAACTTTTAAATTAAGGTCCAGTGGAAGCCTTCCTTAGATCTCCATCTTCTGTCAGATTATACTTCCCTGGCATGCTGTATCAGAATTATAGTTTATTAATGAATTGACCAAAGATTAATTTAGTGTTTGCCTTTTTTTTTTTTTTTTTTGTCCAGTGCTCTCCAACACAACTTTCTGTCATGATAGGAGTATTCTTCCTCTGTGCTGTCCAGTATGGTAACCACTAGCCAGATAGGGCCACTGAGCACTTGAAATGTAGCTGCTGCCACCAAGGAACTAAGTTTATAAGTTTGTTTATTTTCAGTTAAACAGTGTCACGTGGCTAGTAATAATCTACCACACGGTGGAGCAGCTCTAGGCTGGAGGCCCCGTGAATACAAGGGCCAGTTCTGAATTCTCCATCCTTGCATCCAGGCTGATGCTCAGCTGGTATATACCAGTGTAGTTTACCAGTTTGGTAAAGTGCTACTGTCCCAAGCCCCTAAGCATCTTCATTCCCTGCAATTCCATATGCGTTATTCCCCTACGTGAGCCCTTGATCCAGAACGAGAGAGTTAATGATCCTCCGATACTACAGCATATGCTCATTCTAACTGGTTGGTGTCAGTCATATTCTGGTTATTAGACAGTATATAACCTCTGATTATATCCGCAACCTCTAATGAAGAAGTCCTGGCCATGGTAGACAGTACTTGCTGGACATAGTGACAGGTGAGCACATGGAGGGATGCGGGGAAGAGTAGATAGATGGATGCACCTCACCGTCTGATGAAGTGTTATGTATGTGGGAGAAACAGAATTGACGTTAGACAATAGACTGATCTGGATCTCCATGATGGCTGTCTTTTGTCTTCTACTTACTACTCTAATTCTTGTTCAAAGCTATGACATCTGCTTTGTCAAGGCCTAGATGAGCCTAGAATAACGCACTCCGAATCCGTCGCTGAATTCCATTGTCCTGTGCAGCACATGTTGCTGTCTATCTGCACTTAATTCTGGCCGTCGCTTCCAACTCCAAATGCCTAATGCTAAAATCATACCATGCCCTGCTCACTCCCCTCTGGACACCATTCTCTCCCCAGGCAACCCAGTCCCACGCTTCAGTCACCACTGACTGTGACTTGATCTGCATCCACCACCACGAGAGGAGTGAGGCCTGGGCCTGCCAAAAGCCCCATTTGCATTCCCTCTGTTGGCATATCACTCCAGGCTTCCTTAGCGGTTTTAATGCCTAGAGCCACCGTCCCCTGGATTCCATCCTACATGTTGGAGGACTGCTATTCCTGAAATATGACTATCATCTAGTTACTTGTTCAGTTAGCCGGTTCCTTTCAACACTGCCTTCTCTCTGAGAATGCCTGGATACATTCTATTCTAACCAAACATGTTGATCTCTTGACTTGCAAATGCATTTACTTCCTGACTCCAAAATATGTTACCTGTGGTCTTATCAGGAGTAACCCTTCCTTATTCTTAGCCTACACTTCAGTATATATCTCTGTTAAAGACTCTCCTGATGAAATGTGTGCTTTAATTCCTTGATTCCTCTTGTAGGATAAAGAAAATACCAAGCCTGGACTCTGTGGAGCAGGCAAAGAGTAGAACAGTGTAAGGTGAATAGAAAGAGAAAAAAACAATGATTGTCTTTAGGGAAGTAGAGTTCTCTCCAGTTAAAAGTCAGCAGGTTGGCTGGAAATGGGAGAGGTCCGCCATCAGCTGAATACAGGAGGGAGGGGAAGCAAGAGAAGGAGCAATATAAGAGCCTTAATTTAAATCATGGCCAGGCCTAGGGTGGGTTTCTTGCCAGTTGATTTAGATTCTCACAGTGTAGAGGACACACAAAACGATGCCCTCATTTGACCTTCCCATTTGCTCTGACACTTGACCACCCGCCACCCAGCACCAGGCATCCGTGTTCACACATTCCATATGCGTATCTCTTGTCTCTCTCAAGCTGCTGCATAGCAAGCTCTGTAAAAGCCTTTCTGTTCTCCCTAACTCACCTCTTCTAGATCAGGACTAGGAACTCAGGGGATCTTTTGGACTTAATGACTACACAAGACTGTGAAGCATGAGAGAGTATAGGCAGATAAATAAATAAAGAAGATTTTCTTTTGCTCCCCTTATTGTTGAACAGAGGGACAAAAAAGGAATGAAAGTTATAAGGAAGGTGTGTATGATTGCAGCATTTCAGGACCGTGGATAACAAAGACACATCCTAAAGTGGCACCCCACTACCCACCTCATTATTCTCTATCATTTCACCCAGTTTAAATCTTCCACAGCACTCCTCACGTGCTCTCATTATTGTATTTATTGCTTGTGCATTATCTGCTTCCTCCACTGGACTGGAGGGACTCTGATGGCATGATGTTGTGTCTCTCTTGCTTGCTGCTTTATCCCCGACACCCACAAAAGTGGCAAGTGCATATATTTATATTTATATATTTATATAATGAATTATTGAGTTGTGTGACTTCTGTGAATGATGATCACTCTGTGTGTTTTGAAACCATTCTTTTGTCATCCATAACCCCTCACAGCCCTCCCTTGCCATACCTTCCAATCTTTGAAAAGTCAAGAGAGTCAGGCTCTTGGCTTGGCTTGGGGAATTGACCACGTGATCCTTGACACACTGACCAATCTGACTTCATTTTTTTTTCATTAAATAATAACAGTAATAAGGAATTGAACTAGAATAGTCTATAACTAAGACCCCTTCTGACTTGGAATTCAGTGAATAAACAAGAGAGATAGAAATGAGGCCACAGAAGAAAAGGTTGAAGGGAAGCATCATTACCTCAGCAAGGCAGAGGGTGTTGAGTTATGACCAGCAGTGGCTCCTCCCCACCCCCCAATTGTGGGCAAAAATTAACTCATTATCTTCTGGACAAGAAAATGAATATGCTAAGTAGGTCTGGGACTAGTACAGTACTGATATGCCACTTTCTGTTTGCTGTATTAATAACTGATATTGATACAGTTTGGTCCACACCCATGGGTTGCATTACAGAATTAGAGGAAATGAAAGCAGGCTTCACCTGCAGCCTCTTCTACTGGAGCACCTGAGAGGTGAAATCTTTGTCTTCATCCTATTCATTAGTTCCCAATAGAATGACCTAAGGAAAACAGTGACTTGGGATTTCTGCTAAATCTCTTCACTTAAGCTAAAGATTAGATCTACTTGCTGTTTCTACTCTGCACTGTAATGTGAGGTTGTTTGAGACATTGGTAAACCTGTAGCAATGGCTGGAAATTGCAAATGACAAACGTAACAATGGCTGGTTAATAAGTTATAGAAACAAGGAATTTGGTTTTTCCGAATGGAAGAGGCTACAGATTTCTTTTGAGAAGCTCCAAGGCAAAAAGATAAACTTTCTCCTAGTGCTGACAGCCAGAATGTATTTTTTAAAAACATGTGGTTAGTTTCTTTTGAATTCAGGCAACTACTTCCACAGATGAGGATTCTTGCCTCAGAAGGTGCCAACCCCAACTCTGCTGGGTATACAGTTAGAAGTAAATAAATGGTAACAATGATAAGTTACTCAGAACAGTTACATAACTGAGCAGTAATCCCTTCTACTAGGCGGCCTGTGTGTGCATGATCACTGGTGAGGTGACTCACTCATTGGACCTCAGTCTCTCTGTTTAAGAAGGATAAATTATCATGAAAACCTATATTGTGGCACATTCCAGCTCAGGGTGCCGGGGCATTGATAAATAAGTCAACGTTCTTACCCTGGTAGTGTTATCATTCATTCATTCACTTACAAATAGCTTTGGATAAATTATGTTGGATTTTTGCTGAGTGCTAGTGATGTTACAATGAATGGGGCCCTGAATTTATGGTAAGACTGTGAAATAAAATTTAAAGTAAATAAAACAATCCAAATGTATGGGTTATCATGGACCAGACAATCATAGATGGAAATATATGTTGGGCTCAGAATGCAAGGATATGATTAGATCTGTCTCAGATGTGGGAGAGGGCCAAGAGTTGTCCCTGGTACATGTAAATTCTTCTTTTCCATATTCTCAGGTCAGGTTTTTCCTCTCAGAGCTGGCTGGCCTTCCTCACCCTTCCCCAAAGTACAATGCCCTTGCAGGGTTCTTCCTCCCCCAACAATGACCATTTACACTCCACAGGGCCAGACTATCCCCACCAAGTCCATAAACCTGCACTCTGTGCAGAATCAATGCCCATTTACAGCTGCTAATGCATTAATAACAGAAACGTCCCTGGCCGTGACCTACCTGAGTCATTACACACTAATCATCGGAGGCAATTTCAAGCAGATTGACTAGTGATCGGTGTCCTCCTGGCGTCCAGGCAGGAGGACACATGGCTGCCTTCACAGCCCCTGAGCAGATGGTCTGAGAGCGTAATCACACACTACAGCCGGTGTGGGTCTGGCTCCAGGAAGGGGAATCTCCATGTCTTGCATGCAAAGCTGTGGTCTCTCACCCCGGGCTCTGCTCCAACTGCCTGCCTTTCATTTCAGAATAGAATCCAGGCTCTCCTCTAAAGACATTGAGGAAACAAGGTTTACCTGTGCCTGGACTGTTGTAGCATGCACCAGTGCCATGAAGCTGGTTGAATTCCTTTCCCACGTTTCCATGTAATCCATCTCTAGATACGTGCTCCAAAGCCATGGTCACCATGGGCTTGTGATTTGATGTTATAATTTCTTCCCTTAGTTTTAGCTTGGGCTTTTTTGTCTTTTTGATCTTGCTCTGTCACTCCCTACGGTCATAATTTTAAGGGTTATGCAATGTATCATCAAGGTGATGTTTTATTCCTTTACTATGGCATATCTAGGAGGTCTCTGTTCTTTTCACTAACACCATTATTACCCCGAGTTAATCACTCAGGATCTGTAGAGTTTTCTTCCCTGGTGTAACTTCCTAAGGATAAATACCCCTGAGAGGAATTGTACAGTCAAAGGAAATAAGCATCTTTATGACTTTGGATGCATATCGCTGAATCACCTTTTAAAATGGATTGTGTTAATTTACAGCCAATTCATTGTCTTTTGGACTTTCTACTCTTAGCTGCCTATGTTTTACTTGCCTAGAATGAGGATTCAGATTATATGGGGTTGGAAATATGAGTCAGATAGAATCTTTACCTTCAAGGAACCCACAGAATAGAGGGAGAATCCAGATTAGAAAAATAACCCGTTGCTCTGTGACGTGTTAAAGCCTTAAGGAAAAAGGAGCTTCAGAATCCATGAATTCTGGCACAAGGCATTATTTCTGAGACTTGTGGAATTCAACAGTCTCTCTCTTTGATGCTATTTCTTGACTAGAGTTTCGAGAGTTTGGAGATCAGGGGTCTTGTGGCTCTAGTCCTCTGTATCCTTGTTATATCCATAAATTCAGGTATAAGAACTTAGTGATTACATTGTATTCTCCTTCTAGCTTTATGGGCAGTTCATTCCAATACACACTGAAACTTTTGTTGGCAGAGGTTCACAAAAGTCATGCATTGCTAAGACAAATAAGCTGGGGGTCTTTGGGCTGTGTGCCCAATAAACCCAATGGGTCACAGCCAGTAGTTCATTGAGATTCCCATAAAGGAAGCTGAGGTCTTACTGGAAAAAGCACAAGATGTTAAGACAAACAAACGGAGATTCAAATCTTGGCTCTCTGTTTACCACTTCTGCAAACCTGGGAAAGTTACTTAACCTTTCCCAGCCCCAATTTCCTCTACTGTAATGAGGATGACAGTGGCCACCCACAGGTTTCTTGTAAGGATTAAATAAATACTCCTTTTTGCAGGCAGAGGATTCTTTTTTGGGAAAAGCCTTTGGGGTGGAAAGTGGAACTCTGAGAGCGTAACTTGGGTGGTGATTGATTCAGCAAAAGCTAGTAGCAAAAGTAATGCTCTGTTTTAGTTAGAGAAGACCTTGTGGTGGTTCTGATGAGGAAGAAGAGAGGAGAGGGAGTGAGCAGGATCCAGCCTGAAGGTGGGTGGGAAGCTGATACCTGTGTGAAAGGGCGGGGCTCCAGAGGAATCAGGAGGTGTTACTAAATTTCATTTTGAAGCCCTTTGCTTTCTTGTAGACTTAATCCCTTTCCCTGTCTGCCCCATCCTCACACCCGCCAAGAATAAAACTAACCTCTTCCTTCAAAACAGTTAAGATGTTTTTGGGAGTGAGTTTTAATGGAAGTTCTGTGAAGTGCTGAGTTCTTGCCTAAGTCCATGCAGCAGAAAACAGGTGTTTCCCTCAGCAGTTCTGAAGATAAACTGCTAATGTGTTGGAAATCTGCTTGTGGGCCCGGCCATGGGCTAAGCATTTTGCATGCATTCCCTCCTTTTATCCTCACAATGACCTAGTGAGATGGGTTTTGCTAATTACTGCTGTTTTACAGATAAGAAAACTGACCCTTGCGTGGATTGGTCAGAGTCAGATGGCTTGCAAGAGGTGGAGCTGGGTTTTTGCTGTCCAGTCCACACCTTTGACGGCTACACTGACCTCTTTCTATATGCATAGCCCTGGGTCCGAAGTGCCAACGGGACTGTACATTTCATTAAGGAAATAGTGGCAAGGAATTTTAGCTTCACAGGGATCTGAGGATGCGGTGTCTAAAGAGCTCAGCTAATGTCTGGGTTATATTTATAACTATACTTCTCTAAAAAGTAGATGAAGTGGATGACTGGTACAAATAAAGAGAAACAATTCTACTACAGGGCTCTCCTTCCTCTTTCTCCTCTCTATAGAAAGAATAAGAACATGAAGTACAGTGCACTATGAACATGGAAACTGAAACATTCTCTGTGGTTACCAGGGACTATGCATCAAAAAAGACTCTTGTTAGTACAGGCAAAGTAGAGAGCCACTGAGAGCCACAACCCCGAGTTTTTCTGATGCCCAACATGCCTATAGCTTCATGGTGGTTTGACACTCCCTCCAGGTTTTAACTGAGTTGCAACTGAAGTTTCATTCTGAGAAAAAAACAAGCAAAACAAAACAAAGATGAAGGACTAGCAAGCAAGGAACTGAATTTTGCCTTTGAGATTTATATATATATGTGTGTGTGTGTGTGTGTGTATACAAATATATGTATGCATGTATATATATGAATTTTCATATATTAATTTTAATAAATATTTTAATAAAGAATTATGGGGATGAGGTAGTAAAAAGATTGCACCTGTTTCAGTCTAAAGTAAAAACGACCTTATTACTCAGAACACACGGTCCTACCACTGCATGGTGGTGGCTGACACAGGTTGAAAGCTTCTTTTCTGAGGCTGATTCTGCAAACATGTTTGAAGGGCCTGCAGGTGCCATACCTGCACAGAGCTCCTGAGAAGCCTTGTGCTTCTTTGCATCCCCCTGAGCAACCCTCACTGTGCTGAGCTCAAAATCGTTGGCAGTACACGTCAAGCCTTCTGTTACCCCTGTGAGAGTTTTGATCAGGGATGTGGTCAGAGGTGAGGAATCAGAGCTGGCCCACCAGTCCTGTGATTCTCTTCCTCCCATCTTTTCTGTAGGAATTGCTCTCTCACTGTATGAAGCAGGTGACTGGAGCCTTTCTTTCATTCACTCAGCAAATACACATCAAGTGCTCTTCTTTGCCAGGCATGGTTCTAGCTGCTGGGGACACAGTGAGAAACAAGACAGGCAAAGTTTCCTGAACCCGTGGACTTAAATTCTCTGACAAACAATTATATAAATAAATGTATAATTATAAATTGTGGTAAGTACTGTGAGATAAATGCCCAGCATGTTATGGGAGTCTGTGCAGAGAGTGTAGTAATTTAATTTGGGTGATCAAAGAATTGATATTTAAGCTGACACATTCCAGGGAAAAGTCTCTGGGCTGTGGCAAGACATTTGGGACTTTTGAGGAAGTCAGAGAAGGTGTGGTTAGAACAGAGTGCTAGAACAGTGTTGAAAGAGCAGACACGGGAGAGATATTCATCAATTTCAGATTTCAGATTTTATGGAAAGTGCCATGGGCAGCCATCAAAGGATCTGGAAAAAAAAAACCACGATTATATTTCTGTTTTTAAAAGTATTACTCTGGCTACTATATGAAGAAGGGTTGGATGGAGGCCAAGGGGAAGCAAGGAGAACAGTTAAGAGCTGTATTGAAATAGTCTGGGAAGGAGGAATGACATTGTCTTAGAATGGCGTTGTAACCATGGGGGTGGAAAAAAGTTCAAGGATCCTGTCTGTCCTTCCCTTCCCTTCCCTTCCCTTCCCTTCCCTTCCCTTCCCTTCCCTTCCCTCCCCTCCCCTCCCCTTCCCTCCCCTTCCCTCCCCTTCCCTCCCCTTCCCTTCTCTCCCCTTCCCTCCCCTCCCTTCCCCTCCCCTCCCCTCCCCTCCCTCCATCAACAACATCATCATCATCACCATCATCTATTCAACATTCCATAAAATCCAACCATTTGCTCAATTCTTTAGTGCATCAGTGACCATCACCAGTGTATTCTAAGCCCTGTAGAAATCATGAAGCTTGTTTTGTTTTGTTTTCGTTGTTTTTATTTTTTATTTTTTATTTTTTGTCCCAGGAATGGATAAATTGTTTCTTCTTCCCCTATTAAAGTTTGCCTGGAGGCAGTCCTGTTGGCTCCTGCCTTTCCCTTTGCTGCTGTCACCAGTTTTACCCCAGATGACACCGGATGACACCGTTTGCTTTACCTAAGTTCTTCATGCATTGAAGGCTGACATTCTTAATAGTTTTGTCACCCATGTTACAACAGGCTGCTGAAAAGATACGAGTGATGCCTGCAGGAGACAGGGCCATCTGAGTGGTTTGTGTAACACCAGTGGGGTGTGAGGTAGCAGGAAAATAGTTTAGTTCGATGTAAATGGAAGGTGAATGAAAACATCACTAATATGTGGATGCCTGGGAGCCGGGGTGGCCTGCTTCATTTAAGATTTGAGGAAGAATAGTTGAATCAATAGCTATGAAAATGAAAGCAATATTAAGAGACTTTCATGGCAACATATAAGGCAGGAAGAGCTAAATTCAATCAACGTGCATTTACTGAGTGCTTATTATGTACCTCTCACCATGTGGTGTTTTATCCAAACTGAAGGGGAAAAATAATTGCAAGACATAAATAAGGCTTTACACTCTCCATGGGAAGTCAAGATTTCAGAACATATGAATGCTTCAAGCATATATTAGAAAGGTTGAGTAGCAATTGTAAGCTACATTAGTAGGCAACACTGTTAGAGATAGCAGGAATAACTTGGACTGTAAGATACGTGAGTGACTCTGTGACTATGGTTAATTTACTTAACCTCTGTGAACCTCAGTTCTCTCCTTTATAAAATGTCTGTATCACAGCATAGAATGCCATTATGTCTTCCTGTACGCACATGCACATGTAGGCATATGCACACACACATGGATGCTGGTCAGGGTTTCTCAGGGCTGCACTCGTGGTATTGGGGCAGGAAAATGGGTAGAGAAAATATGCTCCACTAGGTATTTGGGTTTTAGTAGTATACTATTTTGGGGAATTATACGGAACATTCTGGATGTTCAGAGAAAAAGAATGTCATGGACTAGAACAGTATATAAGTTGTTGGAAAACATAAAGATAAATCTTTTGTTGACTATATCCACTTCTTTCCATAAAATTATATAGCATATGTAAGTCAATATTATTAGCTGTACCTTACCAAGCATGGGCCATCCTAGTAGATCTTAGTGTCATTTGGAAATCATATTAAAAGTATTCATTGTATTTCATTATTGATCCCAGTGTCATGCGTTGATATTCTCAAGGGTCGAACACCTCTTTCCTATGGTATGTTGTTGAAAGCTGTTTTTTACATCCAGTACTTCTATTTGTTTAGTCCTAAGATTTCTCTATTTGTAGTCTGTTTTTTATTCACTGTCTTCTTTTTAATCTCTCTTTAGCATTGTAACTTCTCTCTTGTCTCAGTCTTCTGTATCATTTATCTAATTTTCCATTAGTTTTTCATTCTTGATTTTTCAGAGTCCTTTTTATGGAATGGTCCAGGCATTTCTACCCATCTGAAAACTGTTAAAACTGT
This sequence comes from Zalophus californianus, assembly GCF_009762305.2. Taxonomy (NCBI): domain Eukaryota; kingdom Metazoa; phylum Chordata; class Mammalia; order Carnivora; family Otariidae; genus Zalophus; species Zalophus californianus. The sequence goes on from NC_045604.1 coordinate 74,525,105, forward strand.
AATTAAAAAAAAAAAAGAAATGGATACCGATATTTTTTGGTATGCTGTGTTAAAAACAAGACAACAGGCCCCGAATAGAGCTGCTTAGGCTAAACCCCACATCACCAAACTGAGACTTGACTTAATTACAGCTTCAGCTCTGCCAGAAGTGGAATCTTAAGCCAGTCAATTGGAAATCACCTGAGTAGCACTGGTTAGGTCCTCTGCTTGATAGATCCTGCCATCCCCTAAAGGAAAGTAACCTTGACAAAACCAGTCACTTCTTTGCTTACTATAACTTCCTTGTTCCTGCTTCCTTCCTTCAGCCTATAAAAGTCTTTTGCTTTGTATAGCTCCTCAGAGCTCCTTTCTATCTGCTACATTGGGTGCTGCCCAATTCATGAACTGTTGAATAAAGCCAGTAAGATTTTTAAAATGTATTCATGTGATTTTTGCTTTTTAACAATTTCATTGAGTTTAAAAGAGGTGACAGTATTTTAATTTATATCTCGTAGATGTTATAACTAGGCTTTTAAAATATAAAAATGAGTGCTTAGAAACTTGTAGTTTCTAAAATAATACTATATGTCATCTTTCAGTTTTATTATTTAACAATTAACAGAAAAGTGATTTTTCATATCACCAGAGGATTTTCTACTTCCTCATTTGCTGGAGAAGTAAAAGAAAGCCACCTTATGCTAACCCTTAAAAAGGACATAACTACTATATACCCTGAGGACTTTAGGACAATTAAAGTGAATTAAAATTATTTTTGGAGTGGGCGAGTAGGAAATGGGATGGTTAGACTCAGAAGGATTTTACCAGAGATTGATTTTACCAGATGAATACATTTGCTTTGATTAAAGAAGGAAATAAGAACCTGGAGAGGAAATCCAAGTATTACTATAGGGTTCTTGAGAAATACTGGCTAGTGGTGCCTAGGAAGAGAAGAACAACTTGTCAGTCACTTGAGAAAAGTAGTTTTATTAAAAGTCAACTGAAGATGCCAGAATGGTCATTATATAATGATAAATAAGATTCAACATCCCATGGATTTAGGTACCCTCAAATCTGGGTGTACGGATTGGGTCACAGGGAGTTGTGTGTCTAGGCTCAGTGAAGTAAAACTCTTATCTAGACAGAGGGCAGGCAAATATATTTCTTCTTGCTTGCCAATTCTGATTAGTAAAGGCTCCCTGTAGTTTTGTTGGGAAGAATGTATCTGAGCTCAGCAGGAAAGTGATGTGATTGATTAGCAATGTCTTGCAGGGGTATAGGAACAGGAGAGTGGTGGCACGTGGGCCAGGTGGCACGTGGGCCATCCTACCATAGACGAGAGAACATTTTTCCCTTGTGGTCAGAGAGGGGGAGCTGTTGGCTGCTGGAGACTTATCTACTTGATGTGGTGAATAAGTATTAAGATGATTTCATTTCACATTACTGTCAGTCAAGAGGGGAGCAGTGTCATCCTAGAGTCTCAGGAGTAAATTTACAGTTCAGTGGGGGATACCCATTAGTATTTCTAAGCAAATTCTTTTTCAACACAATGGTTTAATTGCAAGAACAATTGCTTAGGGAATACTATTTGATGGGGTTTAATCAATTTATGCTATTGGATTCTGCTACAGATGACACTGTTAAACGCATGGGACAGACTGGGAGACGTGGTTCCATTAATTTCAGGGAAAGGTGACTCAGAATGGAATACAATAGCTTTGAGGTTGGCTTTCTCATTTTTGAATTTGTATGGGCCCCAGGTGGAAGATTTTGGCACTGTGTGCTGCTGTATCCTTCGTTCATCTCACTGAGCAGATGCTTTATCAGAGAAGAGAGCCAACAGAGGGAGGAAGTTGTAGAGCTGTGCTGTTGGTAAATACACCTAGGGAGAGTGGCATTTCCTTAACCAACCCTATTAATCATAGTGAAAATGTAGTACAAATGAAAATAAATAAATAAATAAAAATGAAGAACATGTCATAAAAACATGTAAACTGCCTTATGGTATTTTATGTATTTATCATTATTACATGGGCATTGCTTGGCTTCCCACGTGCACAATAGGCATAAGTTGTGGGTAGGAGAAGCAGTGAGCCAGGGGATAGGAGCTGATGGACATAGACTCAAGCCACCATCTTTGAAGCTAGCCCCTGATAGTTGGCAGCTTCTTGACCTCCTGCGCTTTGGTTTTCTCATCTGGAAAAATGGATTAACACATCAGAAGTTTCTATAACTGTCTCTATCCTTAGTCCTATTTGAATGTGAGGACATGGTGTTATATAAAAATACATTTATATATATATTATGAACTAGTGCTCCAGCTCTCACCTCATCATACACTATCTGTGGGATCTTTGCAAATCTCATACTTCCCTCAGCCTCAGTCTTCTCAGCTCTAGAAGCCCTAAGATTCTTTAAAGAGCTGGTGTGAAAATCGAATGTCATGGTACATGTGACAACGGTGTTTACAACAGAACATATCATGCAAATATAAGGTAGCAATATATGTAAGACCAGATGTATAGCTAAAGAGAAAGGACATAGAAATCCTTTAGCCCATGAGTGAAAATGATCTATAATGAGTTATTTCAAAGTTGCTAGGAGCCTAGTCCATTATATCATATTTGATAAATATCAGATTCAATAAATATCATATATTGAAAGTCTGCTATGTGCAAATCCCTGTTCCCGTTTTCTTTTATGATGAAAGGCAGCCTACAGTAAAAATCCTTATCCTAAAGAACCTTAAGATTGCATCAAAAAGAGCATTTTTCAATCTGACCCATTTTTTTGAAACCTAAAGTTAAGAGCATTTCTTATTATTCAACAATTTCTTTCCATGGGGATATTCTGGAAATGCTTTACATTTATATATATTATGAACTTGTGTATTTCTCAAGAAATGCACCCTCTGGCACACTGATCCCCCTTTCTCTCACTCTCCAAAATACCAAAGAAGAATGACCCTAAGATGTTTGATGGCCTCCCTTATCCTGTAGTGGTGCATTTGGAGTCAAGATGGTAATGCCAAGTCTTGTCTGTATTCTGCCTTCCCAATAGGAATGGTTTCTGAGAAGTGAATCTGGGGTGAGAGATACCAATCACTGCCATTTTTGTGAAAAGCCAAGGTTGTACCAGGGCGACCCAACCTGAAGCAAACCCCAAATATGAGCAAATGATAGAATGAGGATATAAATATGTGTCAAGAGAGTCAGGATCATAAGGAGTTGAGGTATATGAATTGGTGAAAACAAGTGATTCAGAAATAAGTCTATAAGCAGATACCACGTTCCTACATGCAGCCAAGCAGAGGCAGACGTGTAGGCTAAAAGGACACAGGCTGTAAAGCAGCCAATACACCTTATTGTTTCTAATCTTTCTCTAATAAATGTCATAGGAAGGACTAAATAATCGTTTGGTACCATGTATCTTTGCAAGACCATCTCTGTGAAAAGTGTTTCGGAGTAACAATAGTAGACAGTACCACAGAGAAAGGGTCCTGCATTGAGAGGAAATCTCTCTCTTTTTGAGTATCCCTACAAAGATATCCTTTATGTCTTCCTGGTGGGCCAACATTTCTTGGGTACCTGCTAGTACATATAAGGAAGGTAACTAGTGCTTATGTCAGTCCCAATTTATGCAACTCCCTAAGTGGGTAGCATTTTCATAAAAGGTCAGCGAAGTAAGGTTTTGATTCTGATACGTTTTTTTTTTTTTTTTTTGCTGTGAGGTATGGGCAACACTAGACATTTTTATCCAAGAAGTGTATATTCCACATCTCAGACACCTTTGGGCAATATTATCTAGCAGTGACAATAATAAGATTTCTTCATTTGCCGTGAAACCTAATATTTAATGAACATTTTATTATCTCCAACCCCTATTTGAATGCCTTCCCACTCCAGTACACAAACATGTTCATGCTTTCTTTATGTTCCATAATTATAAGCTTTAAAAAAAATTCTTTTTTGTGTGTAGTTGACATACAGTGTTACATTAGTTTCAGGTGCAAAACATAGAGATTCAGCATCTCTGTACTTTATACTGTGCTCACTCTAAGTGTAGCTACCATTTGTTACCACACAACACTATTACATTATCATTGAGTATGTTCCCTATGCTGAACCTTTTGTTCCCATGATGTATTCATTTCATAACTGGGAGCCTATATCTCTCACTTCCCTTCTCCCATTTCCTCACCCCTTCCCTCTGGCAACCATCAGTTCTCTGTATTTATGGGTCTGATTCTGCTTTTTGTTTGTTTGCTTATTCATTTGTTTTGTTTTTTAGATTCCACATGTTGGTCTTTCTTTGTCTGATTTTTTCACTTAGCATGATACCCTCTAGGTCCATCCATGTTGTCACAAACGACAAGATCTCGTCCTTCTTAGCGGCTGCATAATATTCCTTTGTGTGTGTGTGTGTGTGTGTGTGTGTGTGTGTGTGTGTGTTTATATATATAGATGGATATAGATATATACATACCATATCTTCCTTACCCATTCGTCTGTTGATGGACACCTAGGTTGCTTCCATATCTTGGCTATTGTAAATAATGCTGCAATAATCATAGGGCTGTATGTATCTTTTTAAATTAGCGTTTGAATAACTATAAACTTTTAAAGGGATTATATCAAAATTACCTTTTTTTCTACCATGTTACTGCTTTGATAACTTACCATCCATTAAATTTTATTAAGGCACTCTCCATGGCAATCCCTGAAACTACTTACTAGAAAATCAGTTTATAGCTCCCAAAACAAAAAGCCCAGGGGTGTGCTTAGGTAGGAATCTGAATTTTTAACAGGCGCATAACAGGATTTTTCTTAATATTAATGTTTGAAAACTATAGCCTCATACAAATAAAGCAAAAAGTAATTCTCATACAATTGAATGTTGGGACCAAAACGTTTTGTTAAACTTGGTCACGGATTAAATTTAAGTTTCTGCTTTTTATAAAGAATACTTCAAAGGTTAAAAATTCCCAGTAAATGATACTTAGCTATGCAATTCCAATTTTATCCCTATTTTAAGACCCAAAATAGCACCCAAGAGATCTGAAAGAGTTAATTCTTCTCCAAAGAATCAACTTTTCAAAGATGGTGACCATTACTATCATTTGTTTATTTTTGAGAACACAGAACATTTCAAACCCTATAGAAATTTATCAGAAAGCATTTAATGTTTGCTTTTGAGATAGGTACACAATAAAGATTTTCTTCATTGAATGATTGAGTCAAGAACTCATTCTCCTAACTTGACAGGAGGAAGAAGGAAGATCAATCAGAAAGGATGGTGTGTAGGGCCATAGCTCTAAGATCCTGGGATAGTCACAGAATTGGGTAATACCCACTTATGTAGCAGCCCAGGATCAAGGTATCTGATTAGATGAAAGGGTCAGGAGTGGAAGGGAATATGACTAGAAATGTGTGTACCTGCAGAAAAGACTATGGAAAAATTAAATCCATTTATTAATTAATGTTTTATTGAGTGCTGCTTCTGTGCCGGGTCCTGTGCTTCTGGAAAGGCGGACTTGATAGGGTGACTAGATATTACAAGTTTCCCAGGATGAGGGTTTCTTGAGAGGTGGGACTTCCATTCTAAAGCCATGCAAATTACGGTGATTTGATTACTCTTGTCTCAAAGAAGTGCTAACAAGTGTGATGAATGTTACAGGTGCTAAGGGATCATGAATGAAGGGATGTCCAGTTATCTTCACTGAGGAACTGGGACGGATAGGAGTTGTGGAAAAATCAGACATCACTCACCCATGACCTAAATTAGGAGCAGGAGCAAGCGGGAAAGAGGGACATTCAAGGGAGAAGGAACAGCATGTTTGGGGGATGTATGGCAGCACAAGCATGAGAAAATCCAGAAGGAAAAAAGGCAACGGTAGACAGAAAGTGGTACAAAATGAAGCTGTGGATGGAGTGTTCACCTTTTATAGGGCCTTTTTAGGAAGGGCATGTATTAGCTTCCTGGTGCTGATGTAACAAATTATCACAAACCCAGTGACTTGTCAAACAACACACATTTATTATCTTACAGTTCTGGAGGTCAGGAATACTAACTGGCTCTCAATGGTCTAAAATCAAGGTGTCAGTCAGGCTGTGTTCCAGCTGCTTAGAGGCTGCCTGCATTCTTTGGTTCCTGGCCCTCCTCCATCTATAAAGCCAGCAATGGTGGATTGAGTCTTTTTCGCATCAAGTCACGCTGACACCGATTCTTCTGCCTCTCTCTTCCACTTTTAAGGGTTCTTGTGATTACACTGAACTCACTGAGATAATTCAGAATGATCTCCTTATCTTAAAGTCAGCTGATTAGCAACCTTAATTCTATTTGCAACCTTAATCCCCTTTGCCATGAAACATACAGTATTCACAGGTTCCAGGAATTAGGATCTGGACATCTTTGGGGAGCAGAAGTTGGGGAGGTGCATTATTTTGCCTACTATACAGTATGTTGTGCTGGATTTGAAGAGGATTTGGAAAACTGTCAAAACCTTTCTTTGCAGTGGAGTGATAGTGCCCTATTTACATTCAAAAAGATCACTCTGCTGCATGAGGGGATGGCAAGCAAGCTATTCATGGGGGGGGGACCTGTTGGGAATCTGTCATAGTACTGCAGGTGAGAGATTTTGATGGTCTGGAGGAATGTGGCACGGCGGAAATGGACACATGTAAATGAATTCTGGCTGTCTTCCACAAGTAGAATTGCCATAAATTAGAGATAGATTAAGAACAAGGGAAAATGAGGAATCCCATGTTTTGTTTTGTATTTAGATGAAGAAGAGCGCTCACTGTAGGTGGGGCTGGTTTGAGACATTGCTGTGGAGAAGATAATGAATTCAGCTTGTCTTTGCTGAGTGGCACCAAACAGATAATCCAGTAGGGTGTTAGGTATGTATGCCTGGGCTTCAGAATGCACAGTCCCACTTTTTTCGCCCAAATATAACATTTATTCCTTCAAATGCTTTTGAGAGATGTTTTTGGTATTTGATAAATCTCTCCTGTGCATATCTTCCAATTTAGTGATAGGAGGAGCCTTATCAGGGCTATTTCTGCTCATGGACTAGTCTATGCTAATCACCTTGACATTTTGTATTCATTCGGTGTGAGAGGACCGCTTTATCCTGCATTGATGGGGACACTTGTTTCTAATGAGAAATCTGATGAAATCAGGTGCTTTGAATACAGAACATGTGCAAACTTTGTAGCTTTATAATTCTCCTGGAGTTTGTCTTTTCCCTTTAGGAGAACACCATGGTTGCTTTTGATGCAAAACCATATCTGATAGTGATTTCTATCTGATAAGGATTTCACTTTAAAATTCATCAAAAGGGAAAAGTGACGTTTTCCAGTGGGAAGGTGGGAGAATGAGTCTTGGTCTGTCTGGAGGTCTCATACCCCTCGTCCACTCTGTTCTTTTCACAATAGATCATCTCATCAGCGATTCAGAAAAAAAAAAAAAAAAGGCTTTTCCTTCTTATTCTCATTTTCTGACATTTTTACTCTAAAAGTCATTATTAATGGAGAAAATTCTGCCTATTAGGGTAATCTGTGTCTTCCCCTAGACTGGTGGTGTTTCATTATCATTTAAATATGCCACCCACTGCTCCTTCTAAAACCTTTTGAATGGAGGGTCATTAGTGGATTTTTTTCCCCCTGAATTATGGTCCGTGGTTGTTAAGGCAAGTTGGTCTTCAGTGAAGCTCTTACCACGTAGAAGTGAAGTGGGGATTGAGTTAATTATCTGGATAATTCAGCCTCCTGTTATCTCTCCTCAAATGGAACATATTTCTCATTCTTTTTTTCTTTCTTCCCTTTCATCCCTTATGGGTTATCTTTGCCAAAGAAAGGCACTCATGTTTCCATGCTGCCTATAGAATGTAGCAAATTAAAAAAAAAAATGTTTTTTGATGTGCTATCTTTTATTTTTTAAAGGCATGTCAAACTTCTAATACTACATATCAAAGCAGGACTCATCTCATGATTTGGATCATCCCTCTTTCCCCGTCATTTCAGGGGATGCATTTTCTTTTTCCATGCTTAAGATTCTCTTTGGGTTGAGGATTACTCTAAACCTGGTCTTTGTCTTCATTCTTAAGAATCATAACCCCCTCAGAATTAAAGTTGCTTCTTCTAGTGTAAATTGCCGAAGGTTTTCAGCAGGTCTCTTGCTGTTATGAATATCAGCTGAGCACACTCTTATTTTTAATCTTAGTGGGATGACCTTTCCTGGGCACCACTGAGTGCTGTGAAGTGATCAATCATTCTGGATTGATCAGTCATTCTTGATTCCATTTCCCATACCCAGTGCCAGGGAGTGGTGACCGTCTTTGGAACATGGAAACCACCATTGGAGGATCTACTTCTAGGGCAGGAACTTTTTGGTCTTAAGCAATCATTCTGAGCCTCAAGTTTTCATCTGTAAAACAGGAACATTTATGGTATGGTAATGATAAAATGAGATTTTTAAAAAACGAAGACATTATAAGACATGTGAGGTATTCCCCTATTTGCCTTCTTCCATGTCCCCCCTTCAGTAGACCCAGAAAAGCAGCTTCTGTCATCGTTGTCACACTATCTGAGTCCCAGTGATGAGGTAGACATAATCCCAGGAGTGAGGACACACTGGGGAACAAAACTGAGTCCCCACCCTCATGGAGCTTACACTCCAGAAGAGGAATCAGAATATAACAAATAAGCAAGTGAATACTAATTATAGTGCCAAATAGTGATAAGGACTCTGAAGAACAAGAAATCAAGGGTGAAAGAATAGAAGTGGCCAGAAGGCACCACTTAAGATCATGTCTGGATAGTGTCAGGGAAGGCCTCTTTGAGGATATGGTTTTTGAGTGGAGAGCTGAAATAACTCCATCATAACTGAGGCTTGTCTTGAGACTGTTGATTTTAATTATGTCAAATGCTGGCTTCTCTCATATATCACCAGAACAACCTCTTCATAAGATGAGGCTGAGTTTACTCTTTACTGAATTAAAGGAGAACACAAGCTACCTCACCAGAGTCTTAGTGGTGTCTTGGGAATGGGCAAGGTCAAGATAGTTATTGAAATTTACAAGTGTATTGAAGGTGGGTCTTTCCACATGGGACTTGCTTAGGAGTGGGTAAGAATTGTGATTTAATAGTTTAGGACTGGTGGACACAACAAGGCAAGGATATTGGGATGAGGAGTTCAAAGAGGCTTGGGGTAGAAGAGGCTGTTTGATGCTTTCTTTGAAAAGCTGATGGATGTTTCAGGAAGTTTCTGAAATGAGCAGTAAAGTCATTTGGATTTTTGATTTCTGGGGTAAGAATTTCCCACAATAGTAATGTTATATGATGAAGACAGTAGAGTAGTAAAGTCACAGTAATGTAGACAGTGAGCAGTAGGTATTTGATTCTCAACTACCACCATCATCATTATCTGCTAATGTTTATTGTGGGCTTTCTATATCCTGAATACTATGCTTGATACTAAGGATACAGCTAGGAGAAAAGAGGCATGTTTCTTCTTCCTCATGTAGCTTATAGTCTCTCTGTGGAAAAAGACGCTAAACAAATACTTGTGTTAATAATTAATTATAAATGTGATGGATGCTGTGAAGGAAAAATGTTACTTGCTATGACAGTGTAGTATAAATTAGAAGGTTCTGAAATGGCCTGTGTGTCTGGTAAAAACTTCTTGCATATGCACAAAAGCTAGGTAGAAAAGAGGCAAGGAAGGGGTTGGGTGAAGGGGACTAAATCTCAAAGAGCAAGGAGAAACAAAATGTCCCTATATAGCAGTAAATATTATAACCCTATGTTCACACACAGGTTGGCACAAATAATATCCTAAGATATATTCACAGTACACAGTGACAGTGTTTGGAATCATCCACATTGACACAGTCAATCAGCAATTGCTTGGCCCATTCTTCTAACTAAACAGCAGTTCTTTGTTGGAAGAATGAGTGAATGTTGAATTAATCAGCGCTGTTTAGTTCCTCAGTGACCTCCAACAGCTCATTTGCTTATGCAAAGCATACAGAAGCTTGATAGAAGGCTTGTTTGCATCCTAGCATAGCCCACTCAGGAATGCAAGGAAGCAGGCAGAAGTGCCTCTTATGGTCATGCCTAAAGAGCAGGATGGAGATAACCCAGCCCATTTGTACCAAGTGATTGATTTTAGCTATCCTGGGTTTGGGGCTAGCAAACAGGGAGGAGCTGGGAGTGCTCTGAGTGAGGTCATATCTTAATGAATTGGTCTCTGTGGTTTGAGGTCTTCACTCTTTGCTTTGAGCACTGTTGGAGATGAGATTGCCTTGTGATGAAATATAGGGCATACATGGGGTCAGATTGTCATCCACTCTGTGTTCAGCTCCAACATTCAGGAGTTGTGCAAACCTGGCCATGTTATTTAACTCCTTCTTGCCCAGTTGGCCCATCTATAAAAAAGAGAGGATATCCATAAAATCCTACGGTTCTTGAAGGATTAAATGAAATACTTCAATGAAAGGCACTTACAGAGCCCAGAATATAGTCAATATATTATATATGGCTGGTGCTTCCATCATGTCAAAGGAGAGCTCTCCATCCCGCTGTTGCTCTGCACACCTCCTGTGAGAAAGAGAATAGGGAAGAGCTAATTTCAGTTGTCTGGTGCATTGCAGGGCATAATTATGGGCATAGGCAGATTTGCTTGTATTTGGAAATCAAGCACTAGCAAAGGGATTCTTATCTTGAGATTTGAGTCCCGATTTTTATCAAGATCTTACAGCAGGTTTCTTCATGGAAAAGAATAATAGTTGGCATGGATAGCTGATGTTATGCCATGGTTGTTGGTGTCTCTTTCAAATTCATATCTGAAGTAAGTCTTTCTCTCTCTGAAACTGAACCAAGCACATCCTTATTTTGACTTGAATTTTAGACAGCTATAGAGCAGCTGGAATAAAGCAGGAAACTGCCCTTCAGGACTCAAAACAGATAAAACTTTTTGTCATCCCCTACCTTGCCAGTGAGTTGAGTGTGGAATTCAGTTGGTTGATAAGGATGGTGACATATTTTCTCTTTGAAGTTTTATCAGATAAAAGTTGTGGAAAGCCCTATTTACCATCCACTCTGTGTTTCAAGTGGATAAAAACAAAAACTTGAAAATGTGAAAACTGTGGTGAAATAATGTACTTTGAAAATTTGAATGAGTATAAAGCTACCCCGTAGCATTAAATAATGGGGATGAATTAAAAGCTCAAATGTTGAAATCCCTTAAACAAAACCTTAGAGAAAAGCTCACTTCTTAACATATGTCATTAGTGGATGGCAAACTATTTTGGATAGTTTACCAGGATAATACTAATATTCCTAGTACTCCAGCTCCAGATTGTAGAGAGTACAGGTGCAGTCTTACTGAGAACACACCTTTGTCTCTGGAGAATAAACCTGGCATGAAGAATGAGAGCTAAGCAGAAAATCCATAGGCATTTCCTATGAGAAAAAGAGCAATGTGAGTTGTGGGCCAATCGTCCAGGGTAGCCTTGGCTACCTCCACAATTTCTACTCATTGTTTTTCAATACTTATAGAAGAGAATGATTAATGAGATTTCCAACCCAAAGGATTCAGAGGTTCATGGAGATAAGATAGGAAGGAAATTTTATTTTATTTTTTTACCTATAGAGTTCTTGTTCTTTATAGAGGATGGCACTGGAGGCCAATTGGTGAACTGAACAGCTTGAGATCTCTGTGGTGAATTTAGTGTGTGTCCCTTATTGATAAAACAAATGGAAAACACTGACTTTACTGTTAATTACATTGCTATACTCAACTTTCTTTTTCACTGTCCTTAAAATTCCAAGAAATCCCAGATTCAAGAAAAGGGGTCATGCAGTTAATACTGGATTAAATGTGTTTGTGGCATATAAACAAAACTAAAATGTGGAATTCATACAAAGCACTGTATAATCTAGAATGTAGTCCCCAACTTTTCTGTAAGTACTCATTTTGACTTAGTTATTTACAGAGAATATTTGCTTAACTGAGGTGGTGTTTGTATGCCAAAAATGGCACCCATATATCTATATCCATACCTATCAAGCTATGAACCACCCTTTCCTGGTGACTTTTAAAATTCTTTCTCTGTTGTTAATTACCACCACTTTGTGAGTACTTAATGGGCACCAAAGAATTTTTCATGTATTCTCATATTTAATCCTCATTAACAACCCTAAGAGGTAGGTGGCATTAATTCTGTTTTACAAATGAATTCAAATGAATTTTACAAATGAGTTTGAAGCAGGGCCTGGAGAACTTGGAGGCCCATGCTTTTAATCAGCATACTGCTCTGCCTCCCTGCACAGTTGGTTGCGTGGCACCTGGTCCTCGCAAGGACCTGCATGAAATAAAGACCACATACAGTGGGCACTTGGCTGACATGTAGGAGCCAAGGCAAAGTTGTGCTAGGTCACTTTATCCGTCCACCTTTTCCTGTTCCTTTTTCTTTCTTTTTTTATTTTTTTTAAAGATTTTATTTTATTTATTTGAGAGAGTGAGAAAGAGAGCACAAGAGGGGGTAGGGTCAGAGGGAGAAGCAGACTCCCCACTGAGCAGGGAGCCCAATGCGGGACTTGATCCCAAGACTCTGGGATCATGACCTGAGCCGAAGGCAGTCACTTAACCAACTGACCCACCCAGGTGCCCTCCTGTTCCTTTTTCATCACAGTATTTGGCAAGAATTTATGAAGCAGGAGTTGATAATATAAAAGAAGGATGTGACAAGAGTTCCTATCTTCTTGAAGAGGCAGAGTTAGCTTACATGGAAATATATGTACTCTTAACAAGAGGATATTTTTGTGTGTGCTTAATAAATACACAACCATGTAAGCGTGTTTATGCATACACATGTTTGAATTGTATTATAATATATTAAATGTTATTTAGTTCAGAAATGGGAGTAAAGATGAGGAAATTAGCATTTCTTGAAGCCTACAAAATGCTGGGTGCTTTGTACACATGACTTCACAACATACCTGCAAGATACATACTTATTTCACAGCACGCGCACAGATATGTATTATTTTTGCCATTATACAGTTGGGTAGTATATTAGAGATTATGTAACTTGTCCAAGTTCAAAGAATTAATATATAGCAGAGCCAACATTTGAATCTATGACTGTATTTACCCAAACCCAACCTTCTTTCCTATTATACTTCTTTTTCTTCCAGGCAAGGGGAGTCGTTACAATGATCTAGAATACTGCAGATGGTTAAAGTGCAATTGGTAGTTCATAGAGGTTTTCTCCAATCACTCTACACAATAAAAAGCAGGCAGCTATCTCAAGGCCCAGAACAACCTGCTCTATATCTTCTGTTTTATTTTTCTGCTTAGCTCCTACCACCATCTACCATGTTATATGTTAACTTGTTCCTTCCCACTAGGATATAAGTGCTATTTAAGCAAGGCCCTCGTTTCTTTCATTGCTAGGTCCCTTGTACCTAAAATGGTACTAGGTATTGAATATGATATTCAGTACCTATCTGTTGAAATAATGGTCACCTTTGTGATTGAATGATTGACATTTAGTGTTTATGTGTAATGATTATGATGATCTATGATCTATTGTGAATGATGATTACCATGGAACTTTAGCTTGAAAATTTTCCAAATACTTTTTTTAAGCCCAGAGAACAGAGGGTTGTGAGCTGTGAGTGGAAGAAGTAAAAACAAAAGGGTGATAATCTATTTCTTTTTGCTTTGGGTTACCATGCAGAGTCATTGGTTACTTATAGAAATAATTCATACAATGCTAAAAACGGATATTCTGTGTGTTTGGAAATGAGAGGCATTCATCATATTGAAACAGCTAAAACTTTTCAATCCCTTCCATTAACTCATGAAGCTGCAGGTTGGGGCTGTGCTGCCTTGCCCATCTATTTAGTATTTCTGGACAATCAGGGTATGGTACAAAGCAATTTGTTTTTATATAATTTCCTTCGTGCTCGCAAACACAACATGCATCACAGACAGAGTCAGTCATGGGCTAAAGAGAAAAAGGGATGATTTAAAGCGGGAGAGTCATTCATTTGCTTTGGGGTATGAGAAACAATTATTTCAGTAGGCCAGGGTTTCTGAAGGAAGTCAGGTAGATCCACTGGCCTGCTGCTTTCTTGAGGCCTGCTTTGCCTAAGTAACTTTTTCTTTTTAAAGGATTTTTTACTGAGCCATAAATGCTTTTAATGTGATGAAGGGTAGGTTTGCTTCTTATAAACCTGGAAGCAGTATTTCCATTTCCCCCACTTTCCCCAAAGATCATCTGCCCCAACATGGAATTACAATTGGAAATACTGCTACTTTTATCATATGTCCTGCATTTGAAATGGACTTGGCTTTTAGCCATGTTTGAGAATATGATCTTCAAATAAATTCCCTTTTAGCTTTATAAATACTTTTCATTTATTTATTTATGTATTTGTTTGCTTTGGAAAGGATTAGCTCATTTGCCTTTCTGGATATACATTTTTTAAACTTCTTTTGTGTTTTACTGACAGATTTAAGATGTGGTGACATATTTTCTCTTTGAGTCCTCTATTAGATTTCTGCAATAATCTGCAAAGTAATAAAGATGCTGTTAAATGTCAGGCATTGTACTAGGGTTTAAAGCTTTAGGGAAGGGCAGACACAGGGATGGCCTCAGAAAGCTTTCTAGATCCTAGAGAGTTAGGGAAGATGGGTCCTTGAACTCAAATCCATTGCTTGTGAGGGACTTAAAGACTTTTCCATGATTCCTTTGAATTCAAGGGGACTTTTATGGTCCCCTATATCCTTGTTTTCTGTAGTGTCTTCTGGGCATTTGAACCCTGACATACAAATTCTTTGTGACACTGGTTATTATAAAATTCACACAAACCAATGATGAGATTAGCAGACGTTCATGAAGATCAGAACAACATTGGAGGGCTCATGTTTCATAAGCCACCATCCACATGACTCATTGCTATCCTCCAGAGTCCCCCCAGCTTTTCTTGCCTTCAGCAAAGAGCCTGGTTGTACGACTTTGCTTTTTTCACTTTTAGTCTTCCTTTGGAGAGCGATAAATGCATAAACATTCATCATTCTGCAGAACACATTGCAGAGGTTTTACCTTCTGCCATCCTCCATTCTCAGTTGTTTTTACACACATTGTTTCTATGTCTGGAATATTTCCCCTCCCCTAACCTCACTAATTTCCTAATCCACTTGTCTTTATAACTTGGTGGTACATCTTCAGTGTTTACCACAATGCCCAACATTTAGAAGGCACTCACTAACTAGTTAATGAATCAATACATGAATGAATCAATGGAATGAAGTGAGAGTTCTGAGGTTGCCATTGAGATGGCATTGCCCATCCAATGAGGTCCACATGCTCTACAGATTCATTTCCACAAATGATACCCGTGGGATAGTCACAGGTTATATACACACATGTGTTTTCTTCCTCTGATAGCTGAAGGGAACTAGAAAAAGTGACACCCCACTAGCAATGAGCACACCTAGCATCCAGGTCTTGGTTTCTAACACCATTTCCCAATATTGTCTTAAAATGGTTGATTCTAGGACTAGATCAGGAAATATACAAGATAAGCCAGGAGGATCTGGTACTGCCAGAAAATAAGGAAGTACTCAGACAATACAATGATGGTCTATGTTAGGGAGATAGAGGAACCTGAAAGAGCTCCCAAGGGCCAGAGCTGTAACAATTTTAAGCAACAAAATGAGGTAGTATTGGATTATGATACGAAGTGTAAAATAAATATCCATGAGTTCATACTGATACAAATAAGTGCTTTAATAAACTAACTGGGGCAGGGGGAGGGGGTAGAAGAAACAAATTTCCAGTGCAGCAGAATCCCAAATAATTTATATGTATACTCCATCCTCAAAGAGGTGAAGCATAACTCTGCATTCAAGTGTTGGCTACACATAGTGATTTTTTTTCCCCAGAGAGTGCAATATGGGAAGGGGAAGAGGATAGAAGAATTTTACAGTGGAGAAACCTGATAGATACTTCCTCAGCCAAGAGAGCAATGTTGCATCAACAGTGATAACTCATGTTGATTTTAAGTACCCTTGATATAATGTGATGGAAATGGTCTTAACCTTAACCTTTGTGGTCTTTCTCTGAAGACCTACCACCCCATCTAATCATGAGAAAAACATCAGACAAATCCCAACTGAGGGACATTCTACAAATTCCTGAGCAGCCATTTTCATAACTGTCAGGGTCTTCAAAAATAAGCAAAAACGGAGAAATGGTCATAGCCAAGAGGAGCCTAAGGAGACATGATGACAAAACCTACCATTACTGGGATAGCCTAGATAGGATTCTAGGACAGGAAAAGATATTCGGTGAAAACCAAGGGGATCATTCCAAATGAGGACTTTAGTTCATAATAATGTATCAATGTTGGCTCACTAATCTGCCAGATATACCCTACTACAGTAAGACGTTAATAATAAAAATTATTGATGGGTACGGACTAAATGGGAACTCTCTGTAATTTTTCTGTAAATTCAAAATTGTTCCAAAAAATAAACTCTGTGGAAGGAAACTAAAAGCCATGGGCAATCACTCCTGTGGCAGCCAGTGATGGATTCCCTCTTCCTGGTGCCCTGGGCCAAGACTAAACTGTGACTCTGCTCTTTTGCACCTGGGGACAGCTACTTGGAGCAGTATTCAGTTAAGAGTAGCAGCACTCACTCTCCCCACACCCTTCCTTTGCACGCCCTACTTGCGGATTTTATTTTCATTTGCTTCAAATAGCACTCAGGTGCTGCCACAGGCAAGTATCTGGCTGCCTTGCACGTTGTTGTTCAACACACTGGGGAAAAATGAGCCTTCTTGCTGGAGTTTGGGTCCCTGAGCAAATAAACAGAAAAGAAAAATGGTGCATGCAGGAGGTGGTGAGGTCAAGGGAAGGCCTGGGAGCCAGATGATTGAGAAGTGTGTCCTTAACTCAGGGTTTGAGGAAATCCTGCTCTTCTCCCCTTTCAACTTACACTATTCCTCAGCCTCCAAGAACACCACCCCAACCCACACCTAGCTTCTTGGAGAGGGTAGGGAAAGTATTGTTGGCCCTGAGCATTTCCATTCCTAGGGTTTAGATGTTGGAAATAGCTCTTCAGAGTCTCTAGCTTTCATGCTGGTTTTAGTGGTCTGCATATGCTCTTTTGTGCTTTTTTGCTTTATTTTTTTTTAATTTTTAAATTTTTAAAAATTCCAGTATGATTAACACATAGTGTTAATTAGTTTCAGGTGTACAATATGATGATTTAACAGTTGTAGACATTACTCAGTGCTCACCACAATAAGTGTATTCTTAATCCCCTTCACTTTTTCACCCCGCACCCCCAACCACCAGTTTGTTCTCTATGGTCCTTCCTGCTTTCTGAGTTCTGTCTTGGGCTCTAGAAAGACATTTGGACTAAAACCAACAGTGTGCAAAAGCCCTTGGGAATCCCAGTGTGGTATGGTAGCAATCTCAAGTTCCATCTTCCAAAACTTCTTAGAATCCTGTTGAGAGTTTAAAGTGAAGAGTAGTCTCTGGGGCCACCCAGATTCACCCTCCAGTGGTGAAGAAACCATTTAACCTCCATGAACCTGATGTGCAGAACGGAGAAGTACGGACTCCTACTTTGTAAGACTGTGTGAAGATTAAATGCGTCAACACATGTAAGGGACTTTTAATGGTGCCTGGTATCTGGTAAATTCCCAATAAATGTTACCCCTCAGAATCAGTTGCATATACTTAAACTGCGAAGCATTAATATTTCCCATTTCACCTCCTCTTGATGTGAGGAGGTAGAAAGCTCTTGTCAGCCCTTGTCTTGTCTTAGAAAAAGATTAGAAGTTGCCACCTAAATGTAATATTTGTAATTGAAGGGGCTTACATTTTGTTTGGATTAATAATTCACTAATCAATCCCATAGGTAAAGATCAAGCTGAGAAATCTCATTTTTTCCATTATTAATAATTTGAATATTCCATTTACTGAGCGATTATTATGCACCAGACTCCATGCTAAGTGCTTTATGTGATTATGTCTAATCCTTCCAGCAGTAGGAGGTAGATACTATTATTCGTTTCACTTAACCTAACATCAGAGAGGTTAAGTGACATTTTAAGCTTGCCAGGCTAGTAAGAGGTGAAGCTAGGATTCAGAACGGGGCTTACGGATTCTAGAGATAGTCTCCCAATCGCTACACTCTATTGCTTCTGCTTGTTCAATAACCTAGAAAAGAGTGGTAAAAAAGGATCTTTTGCCTCCCTGTTTTTATGGGGAGGGAAAGGGGATGAAGGAGAGGAAGTGCTATTTGTACATATATGAAGACTCAGTGCCAGAGGGGCGTGCAGAGTTTGAAATGCATTAGTAGCAATGCTGAGATCCTGGAGTCTGTTTTCCTCTTTGTTTATCCGTCAGCTCTGTGGGCTTCCATGCAAGCTGGATTGTTTCTCTGGGCCTCGGTCTAAGGAATCAATTTCTTATAGTAAATCATCAGCTTGTTGCTGAAAAAGGTCTTCTGACCGCTTATGGTATACATTAATCACTGAAGATGGAGATTTTCAGCCACTTGATAGGAAGATTTCCTGTGATGTGTTTTATGGTATTTTCAGGGCTAGAGTATATTCTCAGAATGAGAGAAGTCCAAAGAAATGTTGTCTGTTGTGAGCCCCATGGGCTTATTAACTATGCTTTGCCATTGGTATATAGATATGATGAAAATCATTTTATCTAGAAAGCATTTCTTCATATCCATTGTCTTTTATTCCTATCACTGGCTGCTTCCATAATTAATTTTACAGATCTTCAGTCTGCTAATCTCTTATAGCCTAAATGGATCTGGCCTGTAATAAGCCAACTACGATTTGACAACCTACTATGTGTGCCTTATGGCATAATTTAAGCCAACAAAAGCTTTGTGGATATTTAAAAAATGCACTTGAAACCATTTAATAGTATTTATATAAATTATAAACCTTCATCCAGTGCTTCAAATTAACATTGGAATAGTAGATCATTAAATTAATGGGATGTGATCTATGTCCTCCAAAATTTCAAAAACATCATTTTTAATAAAATTGTTAATTAGAGAAAGTAGTGATTACAGAACATGAGAAACCATTTTGGTTATTTTCATTGTGTTATGTGTGATTATGTGAATTATTAACTCTGAGTAGCATTCAATTTAGTTCATTTCTGTGGCTTTATGAACTATTTCTAGTCTGTATCTGTTCTTGTTTTCAACTAAAAGTATGACATATAGATTTCAGCCTGTACCTTGTAATGAAAATAAGAAAAAAAACTTTCTTGTACATTTACATAATTGTGTAGTATTTCTTTGTAGAATTCTTTCCACTGTGTACCTGCCTTAAAAACTTGCCTATAAGTGATCATAATGTGCTCATTTTTTTTTGCAAAGAAAATTTGGGCTTTTATTCACTGTATAGTTAATGCTATTATACCTCCACTGCTGGAACCAAAATTTTTTTTGTCAAATTTATTGAGATATTTTAACATTCTGAGACACATTTTCCACACTATATTTGGAAGAAAAATCGAAATGAAAGATAGATGCATTTGCATCTTACGTTGCAACTTTTTACTGTGGTTTGGCATTGGACCATTTTGAAACTCACTCTTGTGTTTTATAGACAGGGGAATGCCACTCAATTCTATCCAGTATTATAAGGCAGTTATAGCATTCTGGGGCAGGATGGACCATCTTTTAACTGACAGAAGCTTCGTAAAGTAGATTCTGCAATTGCAGGAGTATTTGAAATAATCTTTATGGAAATGCATTTGCCCATCGTAGGTTTTAGTACAATTATGCTCTGGTGTTAAGAAGCTGTTCATTTGTGTTTCAAAGACGAGCAGGGAAAGGGCCACTCTACTGCACAGCTTTGTCGATACCTTCACAAAGATAGCAGTGCACATGGTACCCCCTACGGTTGTGCAGTGTGAAATGTACAGTCTCAAAGAACCCAAGTTTATTCAAGTTATTTAAGCTGAAGACTAGCATCTTTGCTTTAACAGGGTGCTGGTACATCTTGCCTTTTATTCCTTTAGGCAGATATATTTTTCACTTGAAGGGAATCTGAAAAGAGCAAGCTGAGCCCTATGGCTAAAATTTTAATCTTTAGACACTCCCCTTATAAAGTATTTTCACCTTCTCATATATTACAAATATGTAATATTGGCAAAATAACTGATAATTATGTTATCAGGTTAATTTCATTCACTGAAACAGGCTCAGAAGAGATGGGACATGGTGTTGACAAGAGCAGAGAAAAGATTTTGATACCTGAAACATTGCTCAGGGGACAAATTCGGTGGACTGGTATAGACACAAGCTCAGACCCAGGGAACATGACTAGGAGCATGCTGAGAAAAGACGCTGGCCAGAGGTTCTAAAAAACTGATGATTTAAGGTCACCTGGAGAGCTTTACAAACCACCAGCACTTGGAGCCGTCCTCACTCCTTCAGACCACTTGAATCAGAATGTCTGGGGTCAGGACCTAGGCATCACTATAGTTTTCAAGGGTCCCCAGGTATTTCTTGTGCACAGTCAGAACTGAGAGCTGGTGGGCAAGGGGAGCACTAAGAAGGGAAAATGAATACAGGGACTGACCTTCCTTCCTTCCCTCTTCCATCCATCCATCCATTTATGCATCCAGCAAACACTTATTAAGAATGTCTTATGTGCTACCCACTGTTCTACGAGTTGGGGATACAGCTGTGAATGAAACAGACAAAGCCCTTATCTCTGGGAACTTACATTTTAGCCTACTGAATCAAACCTTTCTGACTCACTGGAAATCGAGCTCAGGGTAACTATAACATACAACCTTTCACTGAAAGCACACACAAAATCATTTTCATTAGAGTATTATTTTGGACCACAGAAAGAAGTCTTGCCCCACACTGCCCCTCCCCCCTAAAAATCCAGAATTTAAATTATAAAAGCTTTATGTAATGGATTCATATCACTTCTATTTGTGAGTTTTTCCTATTTGAACACCCATCCTTCCCCCATGTACCTCCATACCTTCTTTTGCCTAATTTGTCCCCATAAAACTCATAACAAAAGGTAAAACTCTTAAAATGCCATGATGCTTAGATCTGCTTCCCAAATGCTTTGGAACTTTCCATAAAGTTCAGAAAAATTCATGGTTAGGGGTTCCTTAGACTGAGGCAAGGTGCTAAATTTGTCCACTATGAGCCACCTGCTTGTATGTCATCCGTTGGCACTGGCCCAGGCATTTGTGTGCCAGGACACATGAAATTAAGTTTACCTGATGCTGCCTGACAGCAGCTTTCTGCTACAACGTGCAAATTAGATAAGGTTAAGGTAGAGGGCAGAGTTAATGGATGGCTTCATAGATTGATACTAGAATAGTGATGGCTTTAACCAGAAGGTGACTGGTTATGGTCCAGCTTGGGTCATTGGTGCTCACAGCTTCCTGTTATTGATGCCTGTGCAGTGACCTGTGGGGTAACGCATGGTTTATTTTTCATTGGATTTTACAGTACAGTCCAACATCACGTTAGTGGTGGGACTTCATTGACCTTTACTCTGGAATTTGAGGAAGGAAGGTGAAGGCATGAGTAGGTGATGGAGACTAAATAAGCTAGTTGTTTTTTGAATGTTGCTCAGCCCCCATTCCAAATGTGTGACACATGAGCAAGGCTACACGTTTGTATAGCTGCCACCTGGGAGTGGCACCCCTTGGGCAGAAGCTGACACGATCATTTGGGTCTCTCAAGGGATGCTGGCACAGGCATCTCTCAATATGAAATGATCTAATACAGACTTGAAAATCCAACAGAATAATCTTTTTTTTTTTAAGTTGAAGGAACTTAAAGTTGCATCTGCCTCATTAAAGCTCAGTTGTCTTCAAAACCATTTTTCACTTCTATTGAAAATGCAGAAATTTTCAACTTCGTCTAATTTTTGAAGATGCAATGTTCAGTTATGTCATAAACATTAGTAAAGCATCTATTGTACAACTTAATGACATCTTATCCCAAGCTATGGATTAATGGCATAAACTAAGAGTTGAGGAAAAAATAAATTCAAATATTTACACAAAAACCTAAATCTTTCGTTGGAAAGTTGACCACTGATGCATAGAAGGAAACAGAAATAACTATCAAAGGGATTAGAGAATGATCTAGAGATGCACTGGGATGGGATTGATGGGTTTATTTATTTGTTTAAATAATTGTTTCTTCTATAATTAAGTTTTAAACTACTCCCATTTCAAGTACAGTTGAGTTTGTTCCTGGCAAGAAAGTGTTATATTTTTGAAAGCAACAGCAATAAAGAACAATTTAGAAACTAAATACCATTTTTAAAGTTTCTGAAGATTAAACAGGAAAACACTTTGGGGCTTAGCTAACAGGCTAAAGGGAGAAACGAATTTCACATAAAAATCAATCGCTCTGTTCGCTGACACCCAGTGACAGAAATAATAATTGTGTCCATGTAAAATCAGACCCCCTTGTTACTTTTTAATGAAGTCTGTCTGATTCTGTGATATTTTTGGCTTAGGAAATGAAAGAGATGTTTTATTAAATGAAACTAGGTCTACAAAGGTAAAGAATCTGAATACGTGTGTAATCTTATACTATACAATAAAGAGCAAATATTAAAAAAAAATAGAGAAACATAAATGTAGTTTCAAATAGACTTATTTCCCGAAGAAGCCTTATCTTTGCTGTCAATGGAATAGTGGCCTGTGTTTTGCATTTGAACACTGGCAAAAGGCCATTGGAAAGGAAAGAAAGGTTTACCCCCTCTTGGATCCTTATGCCACAGCGTCTGTTCCCCGCCATAGTGAGAAGTCCAACTATCCTTTGCAAGCCAAGAAAAATAGGACCTTTTTCAAATGGTGTGCTGCTAAGATGCTGGCAGAAGGCAAAAGTGTTTTCCCAGAACAGTATAAAGCCCTTTACCTGTTTAAAGCTTGTTACTTGGTTTGCCAAGGTAAAAAAAACTTTTATTACAATCTTTCTGGCTTTTTCCTTCGTTCCTTCCCTTTTTTTCCTCTCCCTCTGTCTCCCTCTCTTACCTCCCTTCTCCCTCTTTCCTCCTTACTCGTAAAGTTAAGGCACTTAGTGCAACCTCAGCATTATTATTTTTAACACTCACCTTGCCAAGGGGAGTAAAACTCCAAGGGAGCTTCTTCTTCTTCTTCTTCTTCTTCTTCTTCTTCTTCTTCTTCTTTTTTTTTTAGGCAGACCTCCTCTATTCTTGATGCAGGGCCCTGAATGGAAACCTTCAGCTGACCATGTTTTCCCAGTGTTCATGTGAATGTGTGTGCATGTGTCTATGGGCATGTGTGCACACACACTTTCATAGAGACATATGGTCATGTGGATGGTCTTTGTGGTCCCTCAGGTTCTTTACTGTTGAATGTGATGTGTTTGGTCAAATAACTGAGAGGGAAGCATCCCCATGTGTAATTACTCACCCTCAATTACATACTCAGCCCCCAGTTATCAAAGAACATCTAAGAAATTCCACTGGATTAAACACGTAGACCTTTTGTTCCTCTCTACCTTGTTTGTTGATTTGAGAGACAGAGACAGAAGGCAAAGGGAGAGGCAGAGTGGAAGAAACTTCCATAGTAACTGGAACAGGGTGGGGTGCCACCCTTTCATAATTTTTATCTAGTTCCCAGTACCTGCTTCTGTCCAAAACTACAAGAAGAAATGTCAAAGTGGGTGTGTGACAGTGTGAGTGGAGAGGGTAACCTCCTTAGACTAGCATCTCACAGGGAGAGGCCTTGGCAAAGGCACAGGCCATCAAAATTAATGAGCCTAAAATGGGATTCACCTTAAAAAAAGGAGCTTTTGAAAAAAATAGCTTTCCTTTAAACAGTCTGCCTGTGCTACTAGAATAGGAGCTATAAATCTGTCTGGTAGGGTCCTGTGTTCTTAAAATAGATAAAAGATGGATGGATAGATGGATAGATAGATGAATAGATGGACGGATGTATATATACATGTGTACACATTTACCTTCTTCAAATAGGTACTTCTTTTCTCTTCAAGTTTGTCTATCTCTGGGGAGTGGAACATGGGAGTGATGGGATATGCAATATTCTTGTAATAAGACCCAGAAAATGAGACCACCTCACCTCCAGACTCTTCTAGGCATGTTTTGAGGCATTGTTATACAGTGGAAAGGACACAGATTTTTGAGTCACCAAAAACTAGATTTAGATCCTGACACTACCACTTTTTAGCTTGCGTAGCTTTGGTCAAGACAGTTAACCTCAGTTTCCATGTCTGTAAAATGGAAGAATCATTTCTCATTGTGGGATTGTTGAGAGAATTAGAAGACATCTATCTCTATCTCCTATACCTGTTGGCTAGACCAATACCTATACGTAATGCCTAACTCAACGCCTAGAATATAGAAGGACCATTGATAAATGGAGGCTGCAGCTACTACTTTCATTGCTACTAATTATGTTCCTTTTACTCTCTCCTCCTCCTCTTGATATTTTTTTCTACAATACTTCTTCGAAGTAGAAGTCACATCTTAATTCCTTTGGCTCCTTATTCAACTTTCTCTAGGTCTCTGGCTACCAGTGCTGGCTATTCTCTCTCTTTCTGTCTCTGTCTCTCTCTTTCTCTCTGTATGTATGTATCTGTATCTAAGTTAATGGTGGTGGTAGATACAGGGCTATATGTAGAGACTGTTCTGCATTCACAGTTTGCAGATTTAGAATTGCAAATATTTTAATCAAATTTCCCTTGATATTTTGCAAATACTACAAACACCATGTCTCCCATCCCTTCCCCCCATGTTTCCTTTTTCCATAAACAATTTTATATTTTTAATTTCAAATTTTGAAGGTAACCTCAATTGTATGTCTTCAAAATAGTGAAATCAGAAGTAGGAAAATATAAAGGTGGCAGCTTTATACCTCAACACTGACAGACCTTAAATCAACTGTTAAAATGGATGCTATTCTTAAAAGGTAATGTAACAAATGTTCTTATAAAGCAGTAGCAAATATATCATATATATGAGACAATGGTGAACAACCCTAAATTAAGCTAGAATTTTAGGATATCAGATGGGTTGGTTATCTAAGATGCAAGGTTAAGTCTTATCTTCTCTCCATTACCCTGAGGGTGGATGGACATGGCAAAGACCATTGATGCCTTTAATGGAGCACCAATAAATAACAATAGCTTACCATGTAACAGATCATTTTGTAAGCACTTTTCGTAGATAGTTTGATCTTCAGAGCACATTTAGGGAATAGATGCTACTCTTACCTCGGTTTTACGGATGAATTAGCTAAGCCCCAGGGAGCTGAAATGACGCCCTCAAGTTTGCAGA
This sequence comes from Zalophus californianus, assembly GCF_009762305.2. Taxonomy (NCBI): domain Eukaryota; kingdom Metazoa; phylum Chordata; class Mammalia; order Carnivora; family Otariidae; genus Zalophus; species Zalophus californianus. The sequence goes on from NC_045604.1 coordinate 74,550,459, forward strand.
ATTAGTATGAAGTGGACCCAGTAATGGACAGCAGTTTCTTCTGACCCCAGGAGTATGTGCTCCTGCACTTTCCCATCTCACTGGACTATCAGAGGGGCTTTCTCTGTTGTGAATGCATATGTGCCACTTTGGGTTTTTCTCACAGCTTGTGCACCAGTAGTCAGCACTTCTGTGTGTCTTCTGCAGAAGTGCACGTGATGATGGGATGTTTTGTGAGGCATCTCTAGGCTTCTCCATGCTGCGCATTTGTACATCCCACTGTTGCTTCCTCATTCCACATTGGCAGCTTGTGGCTTCTGGCCGAGCTTTGGAAGTGAAGGCTGAAGTTCCATCTCAACAAGGGGATAAAACCATGGCAGAATGAATAAAGTGGGAACCCTGATGTTGGCAGCTGGAACCCAGACTTGGGCTGTGTTGAATTATCAACAGGTCCTTGTGTCACTGTAGCTTTGGCTCTTCTTGGATTTTTTTTTTCTTTTTCTTTTTTTTTTGCATTTGAAATTAAGTAGTAACAAGGGCAGGGGAGAGGGAGCTGGGGTGTTTTGCTTTCATATGATGGAAACCAATGCCTGCATGCTATCTGTTGTACCTTTTGGACAGGTAAGGTGATTGCAATAACAAAAGAGTGACTGTAGTGCCAGGAACAGAAAGTAAGGCATTTTAAGAGTCAGAACAACTGCGTTGCATCCACAAAAACCATACCTTTCTTTCCCTAGCTACTGGGGCTGCCTAAATTCTCAACTCCTACTTTGAAACACAAACCCTTGTTGTTCTAACTTAATTTTTTACCTGCAGAGTGGTTAGGGAAAATCCAGGGTCATTGTGGCAGGTAGAAACAGCCCAAAATGAGACTTGCTTGTGTATTTGGCAAGGGGGCTGCAGAAAAAGTCATGAAAAAGGTTGGGATGGTCCTCTCCACACTGCGTGACCTCTTTGGGGTTGTTTCCAGCTGTCTTGCCCCCTTCTTCTTCTTCTCTTTGTAAACTTGACAGCTTCACTGACTGTTTATCTCCAAGCTTGACCTTCAAGTAATTGCACATATGAGGCTTGTATTATATACTCTCAATGATAAATATTGAAAAGATCTCACAGCTGACTGAAATCCTCTCAACCCAGGCGTATAAAAGTGGTGCTGAGTCCAGCCCTGGAAGCCAAGCTTGTCTAATGCCACATGGATCTCCTGTCTGTTAAGGCAGAACCAGGGAGGAGAGGTGGCATGCTGGCAGACACCAGTTCTCTGATCCAGTCACTGCCACAGAGACCAAAATGCTGCATGTTAGATTTGGGATATTTTCCCCTGTGATTACGTTTATGGAGCTGGTTCCCGACTTGCACCTTCTCAGTTTTCTAGGTATACATGTCTGTGTCCATATCTCTCTTCAATTCATTGTACCTTTTTTAGTTCTTATATGCTATGGTTTCTCTGCTCTGTGATTGAAGCTTGCACTCTTAAGTGTATGTTCATCTATCTTATCACTTTGGGGGTTGTTGTATGTATGTAGGTTCATTTACTATTTATTCCACAAATATTTATTAACTAGTCATATGTGCCAGGCCAAGATTGTGCATAAGAGGCCTATCATGGATAAGAGAGCGAAACTTGCCTTCCTTTTTAATGTTTGTAGTAGCACGGCTTATACTTTTTTTTTTTTTCAAGTTTAGAAACAACCTAAACTGTCATCAAAATGAGATTGTAAAGGTGACTGGTGGTAAAGTAACACGATGGAATACTGTGGAGCAGTGGAAAATGAATGAGTAGATGAATCTCATTAAAGATGAATCTTTAATGCTGGGAAAAAAACAAGTAACAAATGGATATGTTACCACTTATGTGAAGTTTAAAAACATGAAAAATAATGTGAAACAAATTAAGATATTGCTTTGGCTATATAGGATACATACATAGGATGTATATTTATATACATGCATCTGCATATATTTAGGGGGCTTCTAATCTCTTCATAATATCTTGTTTGTTAAACTTGGTATAGAAAACAGGTGTTTGTACTCTATATTAGACTGCTTAGGTGTCTTAAATATTTCATATCCATTTTTTATAAATAAAAATTGATATACTTACTCCAGATTCACCCGATTTTATTTATTTTTTTATTATTATTTTTTCAGAGTCACCCTATTTTAAAGAAATCATGAATTATTTTTCACATGTACTCTACAGAAGCTGGGTGGGATAGTGGAAAGGCTGAGGGAATTAATTAAAATAATGGAAAAAGGGTTTGACAGAAAAAGAAAAAGAAATGTGTTTGTGTTTTTGTGTTTTGAAAGCTTTGGCCTTAGGTACATCTCTGATCCCCAGTGCAGTTATTAATTAGCCCTAGCATTTGGGGAAGAATGGTTAATTTAGGTATAAGTTCCAGTTCATGTGAGTTGGCCCTTTTTAAACATCAGGCTGTTACGAGAGAATTGGTCCTTCCATTACCTTGAGGGCTGGGAGGAAAACTCTGGGTCTTATAATTCTCCCTTCTTTCTTTGTAAGTCTTGTTCACTCTCCAAACCTACCTCTCATGTGAAGTTTTCCAATACCATTGCTTTTCCTCTAAAAATCCCTTTTTTTCCCCGGGATCTTTGTACTTTCCACCATCCTAAACTACAACCTGTTGGAGCAAGAAAAGGCCTGGCATTTATATGACCCAATTTACCTCATTTTATATAGACAAGGAAACTAAGACCTAGAAAGGATGAATGACTTGTCTTCTGGTTCACACTTATTTAGATATTTTTGAAATGTTTGTATTTCCACCTTACAGCGAAATTTCAAGAATAGGGACAATAACTTCCATAGACATTTTACCTATTTTGCCACTTGTTTACATTTTCACCCTTTGCCTTATCCTTTTCTCTTTCTCCTCTCCTCCATCCCTCTATCTGTTTATCTATCACCTGCCTACCTACCTACCTACCTACCTACCTACCTGTATCTGTGAGTCATCTGCCATCTCCATCTTTTTATCTATATTTACGTATATACTTATTGTTAATTCTTAGCATGGCACCCTGTTATTCTTGAAAACTTCAGTGTGTCACTCCTAAGAACAAGAACCCAACCTTACACAACCACAATACAATATCAAAATCAAGAAATTTAACAAATTATACCGTCCTATTAACTAGTCCATGTTCATTTTCTAATCTCATCAGTTGTTCCAAGAATGTTCTTTTTTTAATTAAAAAAATTTTTTTTAAAAGATTTTATTTATTTATTTGACAGAGAGAGACACAACGGAGGAGGGAACACAGGGCAGGGGGAGTGGGAGAGGGAGAAGCAGGCTTCCCGTGGAGCAGGGAGCCCGATGCGGGGCTCGATCCCAGGACCTTGGGACCAGACCTGAGCTGAAGGCAGATGCTTAACGACTGAGCCACCCAGGCGCCCCCCCCCCCACAAGAACATTCTTGATGGCAGTGTTGCATGGCCCAGAATCCAGTCCATTGTGCATTTCATATAGTTATCAGGTCTCTTTTGGTAGCCCTTTTTTTTTTTTTTTTTTAAGATTTTTATTTATTTATTTGTCAGAGAGAGAGAGAAGAGCACACAAGCAGGGGGAGCCGCAGGCAGAGGAAAAAGCAGGCTTCCCGCCGAGCAGGGAGCCTGACGTGGGACTCAATCCCAGGACCCTGGGATCATGAACTGAGCCAAAGGCAGACACTTAACCACCTGAGCTACCCAGGCAACCCTCTTTAGTGTCCTTTAATCTAGGACAGCAACACAATCCTGCTTTGTCTTTCATGATCTTGATATTTTTTAAGAGTACAAGCCAAATATTGATTTTGTAATTAATCTTCGGTTTAGGTTTTCCAGCTCTTTCCTCAGGATTTGAGTCAGCGTATGCGCTCTTGGTGGGGATACTGCAGGAGTGCCGACGCCCTTATTCTCTCAGTGCATCATATCAAGAAGCATGTAATAGTTTGTGCCATTATTGGCAATGTTATCTTGAATCACTCCGTTCAGATGGTGTCTTCCAGATATTGCTACTAGAACATTTCCCGTTGTAATTAATAAGTGGTTTTAGGATTAAATGCTTTTAGGCTTTGTAAATATCCTGTTTGCCATCAAACCTTCACTAGTTTTATCACCCACTGATGATTCTTGCCGAGTAATTATTACTGTGATGGCTGTCACATGATGGCTTTCCTAACCCCATCACACGTACATGTATTAGTTGGCATTCTATTTCCTTTTCCTCATGTATTCATTTAATCATTTGTTTCAGTGTAGAGTCATGAATTCATATTTTATTCAGTGAGTTGCAATCTGTTGCTGTCATTATTTGTTTCAGTGTTCAGATCACCCCAGATTTGGTCACTAGGAGCCCCTTCAAGCTCGCTCCTATGTCCTTTTGGCATGTCCCCATCATTCCTTGATGACATCTTCATCTGTTGGCACCACGAGATGTTCCAGGATCATCTTGTACTGACTCTGCCCCCAGCTGGAGAACCAGACATTTCTCCAAGGAGCCCTTTTTCCTTTTTAGTGGAGAATGGTATTTGGAAACAAAGTTCTAGGTACTCATGGTGTCCAGGTTTTCTAAATGGACAGTGTGGGCAGAACTAAGTAAAAAACATACTCTTGCCACGTAGACATCTGTATCTCTCTGTCTTTGAAAAGCCATGAATTTATGTGATACCTCAAATTCTAATATAACACCACAGAATTTATTCTATCCTCTCTCCTTTCTATATTTATAGCCTCCTTCCCCAACGTGGAACCTGGCTCCCACAGTTACTTATTTACTCAATCCTAGAATACACAGAAAATAAGTTCCAAAATGTTAATCCATACTACTTTGAAAAACAAACCTGCCAACTAGTGTTCAATATTTGTTTATAGTTATTTTATCTTCAGTATGAATGTATAATTCAAAACATTATGTTCTAAAGTTACATGGGTTAATTCATTTTTCCTCTTTTAGTATTATATATTATTCATTTGAAATACAGACAGATTTATTTTTCTGCTTATATTCCATTTTATTACTTTTTTCCATCCATGTTAATTTTCTTTAATTTGATTTTGTGTATGTCAAACATTGTCATCATTCCAGAAGTCCAAGTGATTCAGAAGTTACACTCACAAAATTGTCACTCATCCACTCCAAATACTTTTGCTTCATTTCTACTAATCAACTGTAAATAGTTGTTTTCATTACTTTCTGGCTTATTCTTCAGACCTTTTCCCCCCAAAATAACATATGTGTATGTTTTCTTACTTTTCTTCTATCTTATGCATAAGGCCGTACACTATCAGTTCTGCACTCCCCCCCCCCCACCTCTTTACCATGCACATCTATTAGGAAGTAGGTACAAAGACATCATACAACTTGCACTTTTAAGGTCTATAAAATGTCAGCCCTCTGCATTTAGATATTCTATCCAAATCCTCGCATAAAAGATCTACTTCAGGCAGATATGACAAACTTTTTTTGTAGGGCTAAGCATACCTTTTAGTTTAGAATGAGAACACACTAGTGCATTTTGATTTATTTTTTAAAGATTTTATTTGACAGAGAGAGACAGCAAGAGAGGGAACACAAGTAGGGGAAGTGGGAGAGGGAGAAGCAGGCTTCCCGCTGAGCAGGGAGCCTGATGTGGGGCTTGATCGCAGGACCCCAGAATCATGACCTGAGCCGAAGGCAGATGCTTAACAACTGAGCCACCCATTTGCCCCTAGTGCGTTTTGATTTTATCCAGGAATTGTATCCTGGAAATCACTCTGTGTCTGCAGGGATCTTCCTCATTCTTTTTTATTGCTGCATAATACTACATTATTCAAATGATCATATGTTATTGAACCAATCTCCTGTGTGCCCATGTAGGTGATTTCCAAATTTTTTGCAATTACAAACACTGCTGCCATGAATCATCTTGTCTGTCTGTCTTGCCTCCTGTTGGAGGGGTCTCTTCAAAATGAATCTCTAGAACTGAGGCTGATGGATGATGAGGTAAATGCATGCATAGTTGTTAGATATTGCCAAATTTCCCTCCATAAGGATTACATTCCTCTTGCAATATATGAAAGTGCCTATTTACCCAGAGCATTTCCAAAATGTATTTTCTAGGTTCAAAAGATTGTTTGTTTGTTTTTTTTTTACCTATCTGATAAAACTTATCCTTACTAGTTATCTTTTATCAATCTTACAGACTATGAGATCATTGAGGAAAGAGATTTTATGCTTGTAATCATGTTTGTATCCCCATTGCTTAGGAGAATGTCTGGTACAAAATAGATGCTTGAATACCAGTTGGTAGGATTGCTGGGTGAAGGATGGTTTCATGGAAGGTAGTTGGGTGGAAGGATGATTTGGAGAAAGAGTGAGTAGAAGCACGGATAACTAGTTGGGTGGTTAAATGAATGGAGTGTTGGGTGAGAGGGGGTTTGCATGTCTTTTTTATCAATATACAACATTGTTGGTTATACTTCTATGCTCACTGAGGCCAAACACTGTTGTATACATCATTTTCATGTCATATGGTCTTATAGTAGTCATTCAAGATCTGTTGACTGTCCGAATACAACTATCAGGACCATGATAGTCATCTTTGAATTTACCTTTTACATTCATCTTTGAATTTGTATCCACCACAGTGCTTGGCACATAGGAGGTACTTAATACTCAATTTGTCAGTGGGTCAGTTGGTCACTTAGAGCAATAGCAAACAGATTAGCTGCTCTATCAAAGAAGGTGAAGTGCTTTATCAGGTTTTTCAGCAGTGAGTATTGGTTTGATTCACTCTCTCTGGACACACATTCACCCTGAGATTATTTAATCACTAGGGTACTTAAATTAGCAGGTATTTTAAGAATGGATGGGCCTTGGGCAGTCTTGTAATTATTCACCAGATGATATAATCAGGGAACAAACTTTTGCCTCGGAATCGGTGTCTAATAGCACACAATTTGGGACCATTTCATGATCAGCAGTTGAAGTGGCTGGAAGGAATTCCTTTAGGAGTTGATAGAAGGGTGGTATTTTAAATGGCCCATGTTCTGTAATACCTGTTTTAGCCATCTCTTTTTACTTTCTCATGGCAGTGAAGTGAGTAACAAATTCTTCTCACACTGATATTATGAAAAGAAAGGAATCCAATTTTGACCGTGTGCGTGTGTGTGTATTTTCTTTTTGGGTCTATGATAAGTTCATAATTGAAGCTTAGAACAGAAGATGAGATGCTCTTTAATTTGGATAAGAACACGTAGAGACATCACTCCAACTGAAAATGTCTTTTCCCAGATAGTTTGCATCCTGGCCAAGTGTCATTGTACGAAAGTAACATTTTCCCACCCAGAGCCAGGAAACAAGCAATTGTTACTGCCACTGGTTGGTGTTGAGTAATCGTACATGGGTGGAGTGGGGTGAGGGCAATCGGAATTATAAAATGCCTCCCTTTGAAGTCAAATCAATTTTTATTCTTAATCTGCGACCATGAGATGGGAACAAATAACTTCTGAGTGAAATAAAGATTTCTTAGGCTGTCAAGATTTATCTTATCAGTCTGAAGAGGTGGGATTCCTGTTAGCAACTGGCAGTTTTAAAAATCCATTCGCCTGAGGAAGTGTGAAAACAGCCTGCAGAACAAAGACTCTGAGCTATTGCTGTATTGAGTTCCTATTTGCTCCTTTTTTACATTCCTTACTTGAGACTTTGGCAGGTTTGAGGAGAGTGAATAGAGGCAGTATCAGAAATAATTTCTTCTGGGGAGGAAGTGTTTTGTGGTGCAAAATGTTGAGGTTCTGTAGCCAAAACACCAAAGGAAGTGGGGTATTTTCTGTGAACTTCACAAGTGGCCTTCATGGGGAATTCTCTGTGTCAATCTCTGAAAGATTTTATTGGCCATTGTTTTGCCACTATGGAAGAACCCACCTTTTCCCCAAGTTAACTTCTCCTTTAACTAATAAAGCCAAAGAAGATGACTCCATGAAGGAAACAAACCTGTTCATAAGCTTTGGGTACAGCTCTTGAGTATTTCCTGTCCCCTAAGGCAAAGCCAACAAAAGAGAATGAGTGGCATTTCTTGGACATCTTGCGGCAGATGATCACTTCTGGGCAGGGGGAAGATGCCAGAGCCTGTGTGGTTTTGGCTCATTTGAAAATGGCTCCAGGGAAGACCACTGTGTACTCTCTGCCCATCCAGTGATGGTTTGACCCTATATCTCACAGGAGGATGAACTTGTGAGATGCAGTCACACCATTGCTGGACAGCCCCTTAGAAGCTGACCAGCCCAGCCTCCTCCTCATCCAGATGGGAAACCTGAGGCCTGCCTTACAGGACCACTGATTAACCCAAAGTCACTCCACTCTGGTTTGTGGCAGAGCCGGAATAGTACCCAGAGGTTCCCAGGATCTCAACACAAAGGGTATCCATTATGGACAGAATGCTCCCTACCTTTTCTCCTTCCTGTCCCCCAAATAAAAGTGAGAACATGGCCCCTTACTGGCCAGGGTCCAAGAGGATATTACCATATAGATGCCTTCCTGTGGTTTTGGGGACCAGCAGGTAGGCCTGTGCTGAGGATTATCTATCCTACCTCCTCCCTGCCCCAGCTCCCACCTCCCATGCATTTAGTATGACTCCATCTCCATCTCCCTATTTGACCTCATTTATCCCACATCCATAAGGATCCATTCCATGACTCCTCTGAGCAAACCAAACCCCTTCCATATGAGTTTTCCTTTTATGATGATCTCTCTTACAGCAATTATACTGGTTGCAACTTTACATTGATTTCTGTGATTCTGAGTGGTTTCTCTCTCTTCCTAGACTCTTGATTTCCATGAGATCAGTGGCTTTGTCATTTATACTCATCGCTGTGTCCATAGCACTGGCCTGGCTCTTCATGGGCAGGTGTGACAACAGAAATGTAGTCTCTCACACTTCCAGAGGCCAAAAGTCTGAAATCAAGGTGTTGGCAGGGCCATCCTTCCTTTGAAGGCTCTAGGGGAGGATCTCCCCTTGCCTCTTCTAACTTTGGGGGTTTGCCAGAGATCTGTGATGTCCGTTGGCTTTTAGACACGTCACTGCAATCTCTGCCTTGGTTGTCACATGGCATTCTCCTTGTGTATCTTCACCTTGTCCTCCCTCTGTGTATTGTCTTTCCTGTGTCCCAAATTTCCCTCTTCTTATAAGGACACCAGTCTTTGGATAAGGCTCAGTATAGTAGTTTCATGACCACTGCATGGTTCCTAGAGCTGCAGCAAGAACTGTTATAAACTTGGTGGCTTAGAAAAACAGAACTTTATTTTCTCACACTTCATGAGGCTCTCAGTCTGAAATCAAAGTGTTGGCAGACCCATGCTCCCTACAAGGGCTCTGGAAAAAATCTTTCCTTGCCTGTTCTAGATTCTCTTGGTTGTTAGGAATATTTGGCATCCCTTGACTTGTAAATGCTTCATTCCAGTCTCTGCCCCCATCTTCACATGGCCTTCTCCCCTTGTGTCTGTGTATCCTCTGGCATCTTATAAGGATGTGAGTTACTGGATCCCACCTAATCCACAATGACCTCATCTTACCTTGATTACATCTATAAAGACACTATTTCCAAATAAGGTCACGTTCTGGGGTTCTTGGGGGACATGAATTTTGGGAGGACGCTATTCAACCCGGTAAAGTAGGCAGTACACATCTGTTGAATGAATGAATGAATGAAGGAAGGAAGGAAGGAAGGAAGGAATAACCGATAGTGCTGTGGGCTCTGTCAAGTCTTTGCTATGGAGAATTGAGTAGTCATGTCTGAGCAGAATCTAGTGCACCATGCACTCGGGTGGAGTTTCGGAAGGGTCAGGGTCTGTGTTGACAGAAATGAAAAATCCTCACCAGCGTGCCTCACCCTCTCTTAAAAGACTCCTCAAGATTGCTTTGCTGTCCTTCTCTCCTCTGCAGAGTGTTTTTAATATGTCTATTTAAATGCAAATTTTGACTTTCTGTCTGTAATCATATAAAATGTTTGGCACTAAAATTTTAATCAGGAATGTAATTTTATATAGAGGCGGTAATGGAGTGGTAGGCCACACATAATAGAATGAAGCATCCCAGGCGTGGATTCTCAGCACATGGAAACTTTGGCCTCTCTGCATCCAGTTGAGCTGGAAAACCCCTGTCTAGCTCAGAGGGGCACTTTCTAAAGACGTTTCATGCCCTCAGATGTGCCCTATGTATCACTAATCCCAGTGCTTAATTGTTTTTTAAACTGAAGAAGGCCATCAGAGAGTCCTTTTCTGTGTCCTCTGTCTCTTCTCATTCCTAGTAGACCCTTGGTGTTGAGAGAGGGCTCCACGCTTCTCCAGTCTAAGGTGATGGATCATTTTTAACAGTTCGGCTGGAGGCTCTGCCTCCAGATCCAGAGCCTCCATTGTTTGGGATGGTGGCTGCCAGTAGCAGATGTTTGTCATTGCATAGCTCCCCAAGACTTTGAGTTCCACTGCCCCTAGCTCAAGCACGGCTGCCACCACTCGCCCCTCTGTCCTTGTCCATTCACCTCTGAGGGAGTGTGGAGCCCATTGGTGAGAGGGCTACCCAGACCCAGCAAGTTGGTGCCACATTCCTTCTTGACAACTCCCTAGGCATCTTTCTGTATGTGCTGGTTGGCATGTTTAGTGGGTCCAATTGGGGCACCTTGGTGGCTCAGTAGGTTGAGTGTCTGCTTTTGGCTCAGGTCATGATCCCAGAGTCCTGCGATGGAGCCCCCGCATTCGGCACCCTGCTTGGCAGGAATCTGCTTCTCCCTCTCCCTCTGACCCTCCCTCCTGCTTGTGCTCTTGCTCTCTCTCTCTCTCTCAAATGAATAAATAAAAAAATCTTTAAAAAATAAAATAATAAAGTGGCTCTCATCAAGGTTGCTGAGAAAGGTTGGGATTGCAGTTTGTCACTTTGGTCTTGGTGTCCCAACTTGTCATTGCAAGGGTATCAGGCTTCACACAGCTGCCTCCCAGTTGGGCCATCTGGTGGTACAGGAGTGTGTACATACCTTCCCATTTCTAACTAAAGTATTCACTGCCTCAGGGCCTTTGCAATGGTTGTTCCATAGTCCTAGAATCCTCTTTCATTGCTCGGCTGGCTTCTCATCTTTCAGAGCTCAACACAAATGTTATCCCCTCCGAGAAACTGCCGTTGCTCTCCCTGATGAAAGTATATGGCCCCCACATGGTGTGTGATCTGAACACTTTCTTTATTTCCCTCATTGCCATTATCCCAATCTGTAATGATCACATTTATAAAAACTCTTGAATGATTCTTTAGGAGAATTACGCTTCCTAGTGTGCATTAAGGGATTCAGGGATGGAGAGGGGGCATGTAAAAATGGACATAAGGGGATGAGGTTGGAATCTGTAGCACTGATCTTACTGGGAGAAGATTGGCCCTGGAAAGGGGAAGGGACAATGGAGGAGGAAATAATTAGATATATATGAGAGCCTTGAATGCGGTAGGTAGGAAGAGTTGGTGATTGTGTGTTAGGAATGAGGAAGAAGAAGGCTCATGCCTAGATTTCTAAACTGGGTATTTGAGTGCATGGGAGTCACTTTCGCAGAAAATCAAGAATTGGTTTGAGGGGAAAGATAGCTGAGCTCATTATAGAAATTTTGAGGTTTTGGCTCCTGTAGGAGATGCAGCTGAGATTTGGCTATAGGTATCTATCTGATTGAAAAGTCATCAGAGGAGATTGGGAGGTTTCCCTCTGTTGGCATTTATTTTCTCTTCTGAAACAGGAGGTATATGAGAGGTGGGGGGGATCAAAGATGTGAGGAAAGTAGACAGTATTTTAAATAGCCGTATGGAGAATGGGAGAAGTTTGTTCAGTGAGGAGACTTTTATTGGGTGTCTTCTGTGCTCCAAGCCCTGGGAATCGAAGAGTGAGCAGAACAGTCAAATTGTGGACTTTCTTTGTCCTTGGAAAGAGGAGGAGACCACTGTGCAGGTGGCCCTCGGCACAGCAGAAGCTTTCGACCCTGCACTTAGAATGACATGGGTCTGTGCTGTGAGCCATTGTCTATTCTAATAAAGAATAGCTCAGTATCTTATTCTAGACCCTTAGCAAATGGACAGCTGGATGGTTCAGAGATGGAAGCACAGAAGGGCACATGAGTTCAAGTTCTAGGGGGAAATAAATGGTGGTTGAAGTCATGGACCATTCAGTTGAATCTGAGTGTGGAATAGAGTACTTGCTTAGCCTGTTTCTTTTTCCTTTTTTCCCTCTGAGAAGCATTAGTGAGTGTCCTTGAACAACTCTCTTTGAGGGTATATGCAGCGTTTCCCTAAAATAGATACTAAGAAGAGGGATGCTGGGCTGAAGGAAAACACATAATACATTTCAACAGGTCTTGCCAAATCGCCTGTTACAACTGATTCCCCAAATTGGACACTCACCTGCAGCATCCAAAAGAGCCTCTTCTCACACACCCTTGCCAACACTGGATGGTACTGATCTTTCTAACTTTTATTAGTTTGATGAGGAAACAAAAGGCTATCACATTTTTATGTGTATTTCAGTGATTGCTTGTCATTACAAGCATCTTGCTGTAAGGTTGCTGGGAGATGTACAGTGTACAGTGACGATTGAGGAAGTGTTTTAGAGGACATATCAGAGAGGCAATACCTGCAGGGTTGGGGTGGGGGCATCAGGGAAGTAAATGGAAGAAATCAGATGGGAGACAGCAGGGCTGATCTGAGATAGATAGGGAATAGATTCTAGAGACATTTTAGGACTGAGGCATGTGACCTTTTGGGAAAGCAGGAAGAGAGAAGTCAAAGCTGACTGAGTTGCAGCTCAGTAGTTTGAGTGACTACACTGAACTTTTTAGCCAGGTGGGATGATGCAGAAGGAGAGTCAGATTGGAAAGGCACTTTTGAGCTCTGTTCTGGCATCTGGATTCTACCTATTGGATGTCACTTTCTCGTGTTGTCCAGTTCAAGATTGTTCCTATTTGCTGATGGGGCACATCAGTTTGCCTCTGTCATGCCCTTGGGGCTTTGGAGTCCTGTCTGCTGGGCTGGGAGTTAGGTCCTTATGACCTCATCTGCCACAGCTGCCACACCTGTCACAACTGGGAATGGGCCTGCATTGTGTGCCTACATATTCTGGCAGAAGGATCCTATCACAGGGTTAAGCATTCACCTGGTCAGCCCCTAGTCTGGCGACTTACAAGACCCAGTTTCATTAGCTGTCTGTCCTGCTGCACTGGAAATTCATGAGGGCAAACCATGTCTACCTTTCTATTGCTATCTCCTAGGTCAGGATTCTGTAAACTTTTTCTGTCAAGGGCCAGATAGTAAATATTTTCGGCTTGTGGGACATAAGGTCTCTGGTGCTACTCCTTTCCACCTTAGCAACGTAAAAGCAGCTGTAGGCAATATGCAAATGGATGAGCATGGCTGTGTTCCAATAAAACTTTATTTATGGCTGCTGAAATTTGAACTTCATATAATTTTCATATCATAAGATATTATCCTTCTTTTGATTTTTTTTCTCCAGCCATTTAAAATTGCAGAAGCATTCTTAGCCTGTGGGCTGTACAAAAACAGGCAGCACACGGCTGGTCTGAGAGCCGTGGTTTACCAGCCCCTGTCCTAAAGCATAGCACAGTGCCTGCAATATAGTAAACACCTATTTAATGTTGGGGAAGAAAGAGAGGAAGATGCATAGGCTGTCTTTGCACTTTCTTCTTCCTGCAGAGTGGGAAAGGAGCCACATCGAAGGATAGTAAAATGAACAGAAGATTTGGTGTCACTCAATCTTGGTCCTCCCCCTTATGCATGGTGTGACCTTGAGCCAGTTGCTCCAGCTCTTTAGGCCTCAGCTGTCTTATCTGTGTAATGGGGAGAAACGTAGATTCATGAAAGGGGGTAAAAACAGCTCACATTCCCAAGAACATTGATAAATGTAAGTTATTACCCAAAACAGGAGAAGGGGCACGATAGACTCGGAAAAGTCCAGAGTCTGAGAGGCTAGTATTTGAGCAGCAGCCAGCTTGGGCTCAGCTGCAGAAGCAGCAGATTCCCAAGAGTGAGCAGAAGCATTCGACATCTGGTGCCCAAGAAGTGCCTTACGGGTGCCCCATGACTTGCTGACACGTGCTGGCTGGTTCTTACACTTTCTCCAAAAGAAGCATACAGTGTGGGTTTCATTCCCTGTAATTTTGGTTAATATTTCGAGAAGATCTGATTTTTATTATTTTTAAAGTAAGAATTTTAATACAGTCTGGATAAAGTAGATGTCAAACTTGAACGACATTATGGCCATGGTTAAGTGAAAGCTGAATCTCTTAAACTTGGCCTCATTTGCCTCTCCTCCTCCTTTGTCAGATACCCTGTGCAGGATGCCATGTGGTCTGGGGGACAGAGGCACGCAATGTGTGTCTTTTCTTTCTGTCCTGAGGCCATCTGTGCAGTGAAGCAGTTTTCTTTCCCGTCTTGCTTCCGTTGCTTGCTAGGAACAAGATCAACGCACTGAATATACCACACTCCTTCTAGAAGAACAGCACAACAGGCAGAGAAGTTTAGTGGTTATGACCACAGATTTTACACCAATTGTCAAAGTACAAGAAATGAGTATGAAGGTGGGGGGATCTATTTGTTTGCTTATTTGTTATTGTTGTTTCTGAGCAGAATGGATCCTCCACAATGTGGGGATTTTCAGGGAGGAGACAATTTCTCATTCTCTGCAGTACATTGACTGCTGTGATCACTCCTTCTGCCCCAAAATGTTTCCATTTTATCACCATTCATCTCTCTTGATTGGTTTTGCTTTTCTTCTTCTAAGATGTTGCTAAATTTGCTTGTAAAGTTTTGTTTATTCATTGGCGCTCAGTTGAAAGATGCTGGATCATTAATCTAACTATTCAAGGTTAACCATGCTTTATGTTGAAATTGCCTTTTATGGAACAGATTTCAAGGTTTTGTAAGAGTTGAGTGCTACCTCATTTTTGACATTTCAGCAGTGAATTCTGTTTGAAATGTGATTTGAATCCAATCATCATCTTATTTGTGGAGGAAGATAGAAGTAATATACAAATATTGCAGTAAAATTGCATTCCTCCTGCCCCCTCCCCCTCTCGATTCAGCTAGGTCTTGCCAGGTAGTAGCAAACAATGTCGTTGCTTCTTTAATTCTCCCATCCATTTTTCTTCCCATATATATTTCCCTCTGAAGGATTGAACACGTTTCCATTATATCTTACATGAGTTGTATGGGCCTTCTCAAGAGTATATGCTGAAGAAGAAATGGGAGCTCACACAATGACTCCTTTGCCTTATTGTAGAATCTCCAGAGTAAGAAGGACTTTAGAGGTCATTTAATTCATCTACTTATGCAATCACAGAATTCTTCCTTTGAAGGAACAAATGAAGAATTTCATCTTCCAGGCCTCTTTGTAAACGTGTGAACAAGTTTATAAGTGCTTCTGCCTCATAGTGTTTGGATGTGGCGTTTTAATTAAAGACCACGGCAGCAAGCTTAGCTGTTTTTTATGATCTGATATAGCCTACAGTTCCTACCTAACACCGTGAAGTTTTTGCTCAGCCCATGTCCTGGGATGCTTGCTTTCTCACCGAAGAGTACCTTTCCCTTAGAGCTAGCCTGCAGGCAGCCTCTTAATAAACTCACACCAGAGACAGCACCATTTCTGTGGAAGTTATAGCCATATCCGAGTTTGTCTTACCCCCTTTCCTGTGTTCTATTGATAAATTCTCCCCCTCTCCTCATAAAAGCCTGCCCTTCCAAGTGTTTTCAAACTCACATTTACTCTGAAGTGTTCATGACTGGTAACGTTTAATCTCATCATGGGTATTCACATGTGAAGATGCTAATGGTGTGGACAGGACCAAGCTCGTAAAGCTTGTTGAGCTCTGGTTTCTATGTTTATTTAATGGAGATTAGAACAGACAGTATTGAGTAGTGGTGAAGAACATGGTCTGGGTTCAAATCCTGATTCTGCCACTTACCAGCTGAGCTCATTACATTACTGAACCTCTTTTTGCCTCAGTTTCCCAATCTTTAAGATGGGGTTAGTAACAAAACTACCTCATAACACTGTTATGAAAACTCACCAAGTGAATGCATGTGAAGTGCTTAGCACAGTGACGCATTGCAGGTGTTTAAACCTTATCCAGCCATAGGCTGAACGAAAGATCCTCTTGCTATAAAATATCAAATTCTTGTGCCAGGTGGCAGAAATGCTAGTTTTGAACAGAGCGTGCCCATGAGGTCTTTGTACAGGACAGCCTCCATCCATTCTCCGCGGGGATTCCATTTTGGAACATTTCTAAACTATCTGACTGGTGTGTCCTCATAATCATATGAGGTGCTGCTCAATTTGAGCAGCACATTTTGACCAGGCAAACCAGTCCCCATGGGGTAATTCCTATACTCTTGTGTGGACCTTTCCTTAACCACAGATATTATTCCTACTGTCAGCTCTTATCCACTTCTTGTTGTATGTTAGCATGAGTAAACCCCCAGTCTGTCTTCATTCATTCAACTAAAGATTACTGAGCATCTGCTCAGTGTCTAAAGTGGAGATACACCACTATTCCTGCACTAATGGAGCTTGTGTTCCAGTGGGAAGGATAGAAAAGCAACATCAAACAAATGGACAAATAACTAAAGCCAGCAGAAGACATGAAATGTATATAGGAAAGAAACTATGACTTCACAAAGGACCAAGAAGTTCTTTTGGTATCTCTAGTTTCGGTGTTAATGTCTGATATATAGTAGGTACTTAGGAACTATTTGTTGAATA
Source organism: Zalophus californianus (assembly GCF_009762305.2). Taxonomy (NCBI): domain Eukaryota; kingdom Metazoa; phylum Chordata; class Mammalia; order Carnivora; family Otariidae; genus Zalophus; species Zalophus californianus. Next base: position 74,567,203 of record NC_045604.1, read on the forward strand.
AATATTTAAGATGTGGCATAATTTAGGCAGGGAAGACCACAAAGCATTTCTGTGGAGTTATTTGAATAGAAAACCAAAGAGCTATTGATGAGAAGACAGAGGGGCCAAATATAGGGGAGGAAGGGCCTGTTGATGGTGAGAAAAGCAGAGCTAGAAAGGGTTTGGATTGTTTGGGGAACTGCAAAATAAGGAATATGTGTGGTTGAAGGGTACAGAGAGAGGGGCTAGGGTAGTGGAAAATAGCCCAAAGATGGGGCTCAAGAAGTACACAGGGACCCTAAAATGGGGCACATAGTTAGGTTTTGGAGAGGAGCTCAGCTATTATTTGAACTGCAAAAGGAAGTGATTGAGGGCTTGGTAAAGCTGTTGATAAGCGCCTAAAGCCCAAGCTTCCTACAGGTAGTGACCCTGAAGGATGAACACTTGGTCTTGAGAATAAAGAGCTCTTGTAAGTTCACCCACTGGCTTTTGGCTACAGCCCTTATCATGTTACCTCCCATAAGGATCCATATCCCTAATTTTCAGTGGGGTAAAAGAAGTTAAGAGGCGTACATTCCTGACGCTAGTGTGGAAACCACTTACAGTACCATGTGCCTGTTGTCCTCATGGAAATTTTGCTGTCACCGTGCAACTTGACTTCTCTTTACACACCTTGGATTGGTAGATGCAAGTCTTGCTTGTAGGGGAAGACCCATCCTAGATGTAACAGGACTCAATTAAGAAAAATCTCTTAAAGAGAGGGGTCTCAAACATAAAGCCATTAGCGTCAACTTAAACTCAAGATATTTGGGATGATAAATCTGCTCACAGGCTCAAAAACAGCCAGCAGCTCAAGGTTATGTGAAACAAAGAAAATATCTGACATCACACAGCTGGTTTAGGCTGCCTGATCATTGTATTATTAACCTTGCTGCACTTGGAATTCTGTCCCCCCCACCCCAAAGTATGTATGCAGAATGTGGGCATCAGTCAGTTCTGCAGCCAGAATTACTCCCCCCATCCCCACTTCTGTAAGAGCTCCCAGGTTTCTTGCAGAGATCTCTTCCACCACTGTCAATCCTTGTGACTTCTGGTAGAGTTCCTGCATCTCAGACTCAAGGGAGGAAATGTATGATTTACACTTAGCCAGTCAAAGCAGCATATATGCCAGTCATCATGATGTTGGAAGCTGAGCGTGTGTGCCCATCAGAACCAGTGAGGTGAAGACTGTGGGATTTTTAAAATTTACTTGAACTTGGCAGGATGTAGGTCTGAAGCTGCTTGCAACCACATTGGCACCATGTGGAACCTAAGTATGAAGCTCACGTTCAGGGTGAGCATGGGGGAGAACAGAAGCACAAGACAGAGAAAAACCAGGACCCAGTGACATCATTTAAAAAGCCCTTGGATCCAGCTAAACCTGAATTCCTCTACATCTTGAGCTTGATTCAGCTACCTGAACTAGCAAATTTTCCTCTTGTATTTTTTTTTTTCTTTCAAGCCAGCTTGGCTTCGCATTTTTTGCCAGTTGCAACCAGAAGAGTTTTAACCATTGTGGGGTGCTCATTAGTACTTTGAGATTACTGAGGGGAATTCTCAGGAATTCTCTCAGTCAACTGCAGTTGACTTAGATGAAGGACCGGTTTCACTCCTTTCTGTTCCTATGAGCACAGGCAGGGAAAAGGAGGCAATAATGAAAGGACACAGACAAATGTACATGTGACTGTGAAAATGGTGTGTGTGTTGTCACGCTGGACTGTGCACCATGGGTTGTCACTGCACAGCCTTTGCTCTTTGTGTAAAACACATTTCAATCATTAAACCACATCTTATTTTTTTTCCTTGATAGTGCTCAAGAAAATGAGATCATTAAGTAAATCATCATGAAAGTAGGTACCTGGCTTTTGAAATATTAGATTTCTTCACTTCCATTCCCTCTGTGGCTTGGTTCCTGTAACTTTAAAATGAAGGCCCACTTAGTCCAATTACATTTCTAAGAACCTGGGATGTTTTCATCTTGGATTCCTCTCTCTAGGCTATGGTTTGAGGGTGGTGTATTAACAAGCATCTAAGACTGAATGACAAAAGTAAACATGAGATAGGTTTTTCTCTGTGCTAATCAATGATGGCCATCCTGCTAAAAAATTCAGCTCAGGTTAGAGCTGCCAAACAAATGAACCTGGGCCAGAAAGCTCCAGGACTCTACGGCATGAAGCTGTACCCAGGAGAAATCAGGCTGTGGATTGGAAGGCTTGTAATAAAAATTGATGCTGCCTTCCCAAGCTCTGGGATCCTGGGATTGCACCTCTGCAGGCATTTTACATGTATTGCCATCTGAGTCACCATCTCAGCATTTCTGGCAGAAATTGCAGCAATGCTGGTGAAACTTGCCACTGGATGACTTTTAACCCATCTGGAAGGTCAGGAAAAGTATGGTGGGCTTTAGGTCAGAGGCTCTATCTCCTCATGGCTGTGAAATGAGGGGTACATGGGAGAAGCCCCGGCTGAGAGCACTATCTACTCTGTTGATTTCTAAGTTGATACTAATCCATTAATTAGAAGGTTTGCAGTAATCACTGGCACTTTATGCATGTATACATTAGTGTTCCTGTTTATGCATATGCATTAGATATGTTCATACATCCATATACCCAGATCTTTCCATTTGGCTCGTAGAGGTGCCATTCTGATCTTCTGGCTCAGAGGTGGAGAGTCAAAATCTGCCCCTAGCCCAATTCTGAACTTGAGTGAAGTTATGGTAATAATATTGACCCGAGGGACAGTGCACTGACCTAGTATTTTATTTTGAACAAATTATTTATTAAGGGGTGTCTGGGTGGCTCAGTTGTTAAGTGTCTGCCTTCAGCTCGGGTCATGGTCCCAGGGTCCTGGGATCGAGCCCCACATCGGGCTCGCTGCTCAGCAGGGAGCCTGCTTTTCCCTCTCCCACTCCCCCTGCTTGTGTTCCTTCTCTCGCTGTGTCTCTCTCTGTCAAAGAAATAAACATAATCTTTAAAAAAATTATTAATACATCTCTTAATTTTTAAAAAAATGTATCAAGTGGCTCAAATATACCAGGCACTGTGTTAGTTTCTGGGAATAAAATAGAAAACAAAACAAAGAGTTCTCTGACTTCATGAGACTCATAATTTAGTGGGTGATCAGAAGAAACAAATAAGCATGTAAGAAGCAGGTAGTTGTGATTGAAATTAGGATTTAAATGAAATTAAAATAAACTATGCTTTAAAATTAGTTGCTGTGATGGTAGGTGGCTAGGTGGGTCCTTAAACTTAGGTAGGGAAAGGTGACATTTACAAAGACATAACCTTTAAGCTGCAGTTCTACAATAAAGGGGGAACACGTATAAGTATGTGGGTGGGGAAGCATTTCAACCCCAAGGAATAATTAATGCAGAAGCCCTAGGGTGGAAACAAACTTGGAGTGGTACAGGAACCAAGAAAGGTTGGCTTTTTGGGGATGATAGGGAGAGCAGCGTGAGATGAAGTTGGAGAGGTGCATGAAGGCAGAGCTCACAGAGCAGGCGTCTCCACCTTGGTGATATTGACATTTGAGACTGGGCCATTCTCTATTGTGTGTTGTCGTGTGCACTGTAGGGTGTTTAGCAGTATCCCTGGCCTCTACCCACTAGATGCCAGGACTCCACTCCTCCAGTTGTGACAACTAAAAATGTTTTCAGACATTGCCAAATGCCCCCTCAGTTGAGAACCCCTGCAGTTGGATGTGCAAGCCTGCAAGAAGTTTCCATTTTATTTTGCATTCCATGGAAAGATACATACATTTTAAGCAGGGGAGTATCATGATTTGATATACATTTTTTTTTTTAAAGATCACTATGTGTCTGCTATGAATGAATGGATTGTAGGAGGGCAAAAGTAGAAGAAATCATCACCCCAAAGAAAGGTTATAATGCCATGATGGAAGATGATAACCATAGCAGAAAGCCTCATGGGCAGGTTTATTTTGGGTTAAGTTGGTAGAACTTATTTATGGACTGGATGGATGGGCAGGAAGGGAAGGAGAACATGAAAGAGAATATACCCATCCCATCCTTGAAGCTCGCTCACTGAAGTGAGGGAAACCAAACATATATATTGCACTCATTACAGTGCGTTCTAATACATTCATGTACAAATGTGTGACCGTGCAGAGGAGAGAGTGAATAATTTTTTCAGGGGAAGTCATGGGAGGTTGCTCACAGGCTGTAAAACTTTTGAAGAATAGATAGGATTTTTCCAAGTGGAAAAGGAGCTCAAGTTCCTGGTTTATCAAAAGAAGCCGTAGATTAGGGAGGGTATGTGCTATGGTGAGCGCTGTGAATTGTGCAAGACTGTTGAATCACAGATCTGTACCTCTGAAACAAATAAAGCAATATATGTTAAGAAAAAAAGAAGATAGCAGGAGGGGAAGAATGAAGGGGGGGGGAAATCGGAGGGGGAGACGAACCATGAGAGACAATGGACTCTGAAAAACAAACAGGGTTCTAGAGGGGAGGGGGGTGGGGGGAATGGCTTAGCCTGGTGATGGGTATTAAAGAGGGCACGTTCTGCATGGAGCACTGGGTGTTATGCACAAACAATGAATCATGGAACACTACATCAAAAACTAATGATGTAATGTATAGTGATTAACATAACAATAAAAAATTAAAAAAAACAGAAAAAGAGGAAACTGTAGGAGGTATTTTTTCTTCGATATTTCATACCATTGCCAAAGAAAATTATGCCCAGAGTGACTCTGTCCTGTGTCTTGAGTGGGAAGCTAAAATGAGTGTCCTCTAAATTGTTGCCTTTGTGAAGACTATTTTCTAAATTTGTGGGCAAACGCAGCCTTTTACTGGTTAGCTGTAAGTATTTAAGATGTTTTGCAAGAGTTCTAAGACACCACGTTTTATTTTGTTTTACTGAATTTCAAAAGGGGCATGTGCTGTAAGAAGGGTAGTTACACAATATTTCCAGATAATTGTTTCTTTTCCGTACCCTAGAGTACCCTCAGTGCATCAAATCCTATAGTTTAATAATAGTAATGTGGCTTTACTAAGAAACTTAGAGGTAACAAATTTCAGATTATTCATTTGAACCTCTGGAGCAATAACTACTGTTTCCATTGGTATAAATACAAGATATAAAGTTAAAGCTAAATGTCATCATAATTCTGTGCTGTCTGAAAGATGAAAATATATGGTCCTGATGGGATATGGTAATATCCCCTTTGCTCTACTCCCAGCACCATAGAGCCTTACCCTGGGGACTCCTAGACCCCCTGATGGGATGCAGACAGTGACTCTGAGTAGATGGTATTCCATAAATACTTGGGGGCACTGCAGATTGGGACCTTGAGAACTAGTTGGTATGTTAAAGTCCCTCCTTCCTTTGCAGAGATTAAAAAACATCTCTCAAATTGACAAGAAAATTGGGTAATAAATTAATTGTTTACAGTTTAGTAAACATATGCACAATTGAAGTTACACATCACAGGTGTATTTTTATCAGATGAAACACCGGATGAGGGATGAACCATTTGACCCACCCTCTTCTGCCATGGGAGAACAATGGGTCCAAGTCTTTCATAATTGCTTGTTTCAAGATGCTCACTAAATCAGGTGTGCACCTCCTGTCTTTTGTCTTTAAGGGATGTTGGGCTGTAGACCGGGACACAACCAAGCAGGGACAAGAGTAAATTGAGCACTATGTCTCTCCTATACTTCCTTTGAAATTTATGTTTGGGAGTTTTAATGATGGATATCGTTTGCAGCTGATCACAGTTTGCTTTTTGCCTGATGGAGTTGATATGAATTTTATCCTACCATATATAGATGCAGAAAATGTCACATTATTTTATTTTTCTAAATCAAATTAAATGGTTCTGAGTATACAATCACCACAGTTTTGAGAAATTCAATCACAGTTGATTATGGGGCATGAGGATGGACGCACAATATATTATAGGCACATTTGTCCATGGGGCTTATGAATGCTTGGAACATAGGGAGGGCTGGTAGTCTGTGGGACATTATGGGCATTACTGGGATCCTCATTATTCAAATCTGCCCAGTCCATTTGAAAGGGACATCTCTGCTAATTCTGCATGCCACACCTGGAGAAAGAGATCTTTGTTAATGCTTGAACACTCACCTCTATGTGTCCAAACCCGTGGGGACTCACCAAAACCTCCATACCCTCCTCAGTCTTAGGGAATCCCTCCTTTCTCAGAATTCATCGCTTCTGCCAACCTCCCTGTGTTTGCTTCCTTCTGTCTCCTCCTACCTTCTTACCATCCCACATAGTCTCTGCTCACAGCTTCTTTGGGTACATAACTCTGTCCTCTTTTCTGTGTTTTGCGTTTGAGGAAAAGAAGTGGCTACATTCAACCTAACAGATCATGTTATGCTAGTGGTCCAGATGCTTTATGGGTAAGACAGGTTCACTCACGGTTTTAACTAGAACAGTGTTGAGAGCAAAAGGGGGCTCATTTTAATCACTGACTATGCCAGGAAACTGGCTTAACTGGAACCGTCCCAGGCAAACTGCAAATGATGATCACCTTATGTAAAGAAGGAAGAAAAAAAAAAGTAGGAGAGGTAGTCTGTTATGTTTCTGACAAGAATCTTGGGAAACTACTCCATTTTGGAAATTATTTACAAGACTATGCTAAAATGCCACTCCCCATTACCGACACGTAGAGCATCATGAGATACAGACATGCATGACTGTGGGTGCCACATGCTTTCAACAGTGCACTGTGTTCAGAGTCTTGTGTTTCCATCCCCAGCCTTGAAAATATGGGATTCTGAGTTCAAATCGGGCTCAGATGTCGACTCCTTGTTTGACCTTGAACAATCTGCTTAATTTCATGGTGTTTGCTTGCTCCTCTGAAAACAAAAGGGGATAATGCTGATCCAAGCATATTGTAGAGATTAATTAGTTTGTGAAGTGCTGAGATCAACAGATGAAAGGCTTTGAGTGGAAATTAATTTGTTTTTAAAGGAATTATCTATGTGGGTGAATGAAAGAGAACTTACTGAACTGAATTCCAGGCACTTGGCTGCTGGTGGGAGTTGGGGAGGAAGGAATATTGCTTCTTGCAAAGAACCCTAACTGCACCCCAAAAATGGCAGTGAGAAAATTGCTTTTATGTGATTCTGAAAGGATGAGAAATTATGCAAAGTAAAAGAGCAGGAATAACAGGAGAATATATGCAGTTAAGATGACACATTTCAAAGTAACTTTCCTGGATAAACAACTAGGTACAAAAAAAAAAAAAGAAAGAAAGAAAAAAAAAAGAATGCTCTGCCAGTCCTCTTTTGATTAGGTCATTAGCCAAATGCTTATAAACCAAAATGGGCTCAGCCAAGATCCCCCAAAGAGGCCTAATGACCCAAATGTCCTTAGTGGGAAGATCAGGTTAGGAATGAGAAAGTATGCATTTGAAAATCCCACAACTGTTCATTGTAGCAAAATAACTCGCACTTAGAAGTGTGTTACTCTTGTTAGGTTTGGTTTTCTCTCAAATAAATATTATTGCCCCTGTTGAAAACAGAAAGCAGGGAAATTAAATAACCAGTCAAAATCCATTTGGTTAGTTAAGTGATATAGGCAATATTCTGACCAAGGGGGCTTCTGATTCAAAAGATTCTGATCATGCCACTAGAATGGAAAAGTCTACTAAGGATGTGGGGATATCTGGACAGCATATGGAAATGAATTATTTCCTAAGGATCACAGAAGAATTGGAATGAAAACAAGATATTTTTGTCAAAGAAAACAAAATATCCTATTAAACCATTGCAATTTTACAATGGAATTGGTGGGAAATGCCAACAAAATAGAATTTAAAGAGACATTTAAATTTTCCCATGACAAATGAAAATTCTCAGTTATTTTTCTTTGTCTTTTATCCATACATTTTATTTATTTATTTATTTATTTATTTATTTTTAAAGATTTTATTTATTTATTTGAGAGAGAGAGAGAATGAGAGAGAAAGCACATGAGATGGGGGGAGGGTCAGAGGGAGAAACAGACTCCCTGCCGAGCAGGGACCCCGATGCGGGACTCGATCCAGGGACTCCAGGATCATGACCCGAGCTGAAGGCAGTCGCTTAACCAACTGAGCCACCCAGCCGCCCAATCCATACATTTTTATAATACAGTTACAGCCATGTTATTTCAAATTCTTCCAAAGTGTAGTTTTAATGCCTCCATAACTTTCTACCTCGCATGGTTATCATGGCCTTTTCCATATTTTTTAGAGATTCAGAGTCCTGTATAAATAAAATTAATGAATAAATGAAAATTATTAGATTTTATTTTTTTAAAGATTTTTATTTATTAGATTTAAAAGAAATAGAAAAATATTACCCATAATCATGGGAAAAAATAGTTAATCCTGATATGACCAACATGTTGGAATTAATAGACAAGGATTTTAAAACAGCTATTATAAATTTGGGTAGGAATTTAAAAGAATGCATAGTCATATATAAAGTGAAAATCTTGGAATTAAAATAGAATATTTGAAATGAAACTTCACCAGAGGGTTTGGAAGCAGAATGGATTCAGCAGCATAAAAGATCAATGGAATTAATATATATTAATATAAAGTATTCAATCTGGAGAACAGAGAAAATGATTAAATTAATAACAGAAGACCAGTGACCTGTGGACAATATCAAGTGGCATAACCTATGGGTAATTAGAGTCCCAGAAAGAGGAAAGACAAGATGACATGTAAATAATAGTTGAATTTTTCCCAAATTTGATGAAAGATTTCAAAGTTAACAATTTCAAGAAGCTTAGGAAACCTCAAGCAGGGTAAATTAAAAGAAAACCATGTTTAATGTGATTTTAATTTTAACATTATAGTCATAGTGAAAAAGCTTTTTAAAATTTTAAAAATATTTGAAACCAGTTCAAAACATAAAAATAAAAAAGAGAGTGAGAGATACATTACCTCCAGGGAGCCTAACAATACTAATATGGTCAATTTCTCATCAGAAACAATTAAGGCAGGAAGACAGTAGAAGGAGTCTTTAAATGATTAAGTAGGAAAGAAATATTCCAACCCCAAATTCTTAATCCATTAAAAGTTTCCTTCACAGAAGGTGATATAAAGTCATTTTCAGGCAAAAACAGACATTTCATCACCATTAAATCTTCACTGCAAGAAAAGTAAGAAGGATATTCAGGATGAAAGGAAATGACCTTAGATGAAATTTTGTTTAAAAGAAGGAATAAAGAGAATTGGACTTGGTAAATTATATGGACAATTACAGAGGCTAATATTTCTATTTTTGAAAATACATAAAACTGTTTAAAGGAAGAGTGATACAACTGTTTAAAGGAAGAGTGATACCACTGTTTTGAGGGTTTCTAAAATATATAGACACAAAGGATGGGAATGTTAAAAATATATTGTTGAAAATTCCTTACACTTGACAAGAAGTAGTATAGTTTTAATGCTAAATAGACCATGCTGTTTTAAGAAGACATATCTAATCCCCAGAGCAACTACTAAAAATAATAAAAGATGTATAGTCCAAAAAGTAGTAGAGAAACTAAAATGGGGTAATGCAAACATCAGTTAACCCAAAAGAAAATTGAAAAGAAGAAATAAGAGGACCAACAATAAAACAGCAACAACATAAAGGACAAATAGAAAACAAAGAGCAAATGATAAAGCTAGGACCTACGATGTCAATAAATACACTAAATGTAAATGGACCAAACACTCAGATTAAAAGAACTATATTGTCAGACTGGATTTTAAAAAGAATCAAATATATGCTGTGTACAAGAGATCCACGTTAAATACAAATTACAAGATCTTAAATAGTATGAAATAAAAGGACAGAAAAAATATATATACATATGTATAACAAACATGGCAAGTACAGGAAAAGCCTGAGTGGCTATATTAATAACAAAAGTGTATTTTTCAAGGTAAGGCATACTACTAGAAATAAAAAGGACATCTCATGACTAATATTAGGTCATCAGGAATGCATAACTATAAATGCTTATGCCTAATAACCAAACCTCAAATAAATAAAGCAAAAACTGATAGAACAGACAAAAAATCAGGCAGGTGTGTGTAGATGATATGAATAACACTATCTACCTGCTTGACCTAATGACATTTGTAGAATAGTACACCCCAAAACTGCTGAATGCACATACTTTTCAAATGCCCATAAAATATTGTTGCCAGATAGGCTATACCTTGGGCATAAAACAAATCTTAATCCATTTTAAATTTTGAAGTATTATCAAGTGTATTTTCTGACAAGAATGTGATTAAATTAGGAGTCAGTAATAATAATGTATTTAAAAAAGACCCAATGTTTTGGAAATTAAATAGCACACTTCTAAATGACTTTTGGATTAAAGAGGATAGCACAAGGGAAATTATATTTTGAGCTGAATGACAATGAATGTCAACATAGCAGAATTTATGGGATGCAGCTAAAGGGCAGATGGAAGGTATGGCTATAAATTATAGCTATAAATGCTCTATGTTTATTGCTTTGATTTTTAAAGTGATTAAAAATTATAATCCAAGTTTCTACTTGAAGAATGTAGAAAAAGAGAAGAAAGTTAAGTAAAAGGAAGGAAATAGTAAAGATAAAAGCAAAAATAAATGATACAAAACCAAACTTCTATAGTACCTGGTGGTATTGGATTGAGATAGGAAATTATCAGTATGAATGTAGGCATATTAATCTGAATAGATAAATAGATGTAAAAATTCAGAGGGCTAGAATCAATGAGACTCCAAAAGCAATTAAGTATAGCTAGCCTCTAAATCTTGGTTTCTCAATGCAATTCACCACTAAAGAGAAATAGGACTCATTGGAGAAAAATCTGATGATTCCTGAATCTGAACAGTGGAAGTACAAGATGAATCTGGAACTTTGTGTGTGTGTGTGTGTGTGTGTGTGTGTGTGCGCGCGCGCGCGTGTGCGCGCGTGCCAAAAGAAAGGAAATACTCAAAGAATGATGGGGGCATGTCAAAAAGATACAGACATGAGCTTCAGGGGACTTTCAGTGGCCAAATATGGAAAAATCTGAGTACCAAAATAGAAATAAGACTAACAGATTATAATACATTGAATACAATACATGTACATGAGTACATACGGCTATAAGTAAATAAACAAAAGTGAGATAGGAAATTTCTCCCTTACAATAAAAACATTACTACCGATTTATAGTTATAACTCATATCTGGCAATTTGGACATTATCCTCATTGACATTGAACAGTCTTCACTTTTAAAGTCAAGCTAATTTGAAGGGCATGAAATGATTTTTTTTTAAAGATTTTCTTTTATTTATTTGAGATAGAGCAAGAGTGAGTAAGAGAGAAAGAGAGCATGAGCAAGGGGGAAGGGGCAGAGGGAGAGGGAGAAGCAGGCTCCCCACTGAGCAGGGAGCCTGAGGTGGGGTTCCATCCCAGGACCCTGGGATCATGACCTGAGCTCAAGGCTGATGGTTAACCTACTGAGTCACCCAGGTGCCAAAAATTGGAGTTTTGTAAGCCTTTTGGTGATTAGTGGAAGGCAACTTTTAGCCATAGGTTTATAATTTAACTAAAGTTTGATTATTACTTGGCCAGTTAGTAGCCTTTGTTTACTTATCACCCATTTCATAATTTCATGTACAGTAGAAGCCACTCTTGCTATTTCCAGAGTGACTCCATTATTCTTAGCCATAGAAAAAGGAGGGACTAATTAGATGATTTTTTAAAGAATTTCTTAGGACATTGGTTTAAATGTCTAACGTTGATCTAAATTCATTAACTCAATTTAAAATTTATTTTTTTTAATTTACAGAAGTAATTGTAAAAAGGAAAACAAATGGTATGTTACAGATTTTTTTAAAAATAGGAAGTGATTATTTCTTGGTTATCTGTTATGTTTATAGGATTCATTTTATATTTATCTGGCACACTAGTCAATAACTCTGTAATGGAGATATTATTATGCTTATTTTAATGATGCCAAATAAAAACACTTGAGAGATTAAGATCACACAGCTAGTCATGGCTAAGCCAGACTCATTAATTGTATAACTGTGCACTGGACTGGTGGGGCAAGGGAGGCAGGTGGGAAGGGCAATGTGGCACGGGAGAAGACAACAGAAAAAAAATTTGCTTTTTTGTGAGTCCTTTCCTGAAGAAAAGCAATTCATGCATGGATTCATTCCACAAATATTCCTTGAGTTCATGCAGTGCACCAAAGTTAAGCTGGGAATTTAGGAAGGACTCCAACATTCATCTCCACCCCCTGGTCACTGGGGCAGAATGAGGGAAGCCCATGGTTGATGGGCTCATCCTTTGGTATCACATGGTAAGAGAAAATGAAGTGAATGTAGATATTTTGGTTAGTTCTATCCCAAACAAAATAAAAATAAGCAGATTTGTTCCCTGTTTTTTCCTTTTTAAAAAAATGTTCTTTCATTGGAATTCAGTCCCTATCTACTGAAGGACGGTTGAAGTAATAAATATAGTCTTTTTCTCCAAATGGTACCGAAACAGGAGCTAAGTACTGCTTGCTGCTTCGTAGTTTTCTATCTGTCCTTGACCTGTACATTTATATTGAGTTGCTGTCCTCTGCCTCCTCCCCCCACTATCTGTGTAATACCTATACACACACACACACACACACACACACACACACACACACTCTCACTCTCTCTCTCTCAATTATGGATAGATTCCATGCATTTGAAAAACTTGATTTGAATAAGATGTTCTATTGAAATCATTTGCAGATATATATGTATTTTTAATATCAAATATTATTGTTTCTTTCTTGGGTTTCTGCTTTCCACTCAGACTGTAACTAGTTCTCCTTGCATATCAATTCTAAAAGCCAAGTACATGTGGGAAGAATGTAAGTGTAGCCAGGTATAATTGTGATTGAAGCAGTGACTTGAAATACAAAAGCGGCTAGTCAAAGCTTCAGCAGACATGGCGTGTGAAGATTAATATGTGGCGTTTTAAAATGTCCAGCCCTTACCTTCTCCATTGTCCTTGTTTATTCGCTTGTTTGCTGAGTTATTTATTTAATTTATGAGTTAGAGGTTCACGTGATGCAAGAGAAAAGAGTGTTAAGAACCCCAGTGCTGGGATCCTGGAAAAGACAGAGGGCCCTAGAGCTTTCGTTCTAAGTTGCCGGACTAGAAGCCTTGGCATCACCTGGGAGGTTGTAACAAATACAAAATCATAGTCCCTAATTCAGTGAATGAGAACCTGTATTTGAACTAGATACCCAGGTAATTCACAAGCACAGTAAAGTCTGAGAAGCATTACATCGGTTTACTCTGGTTGTCGAAACCAAACCTCTCACTAAGGTATTAACAAATACAAGCAATAAGGAATGTTTTGCTTTTGCTAACTTACCTCCAATCTTACCAGACATTTCTGATGAGTTGAATGGATTTCTAATTATTGGATTTCATTTTATACTGGGGAGGCATAGGGCCCTGTGTTTGTGTTATAAACCGAGCCGTATCCCCTCCAAAATTATATTTTAAAGTCTTAATTCCCAATGTGACTGTATTTGGAGATAGGGCTTTTAGGAGGCAATTGAGATTAAATGAGGTCATAAGGGTGGGATCCTAACCCAATAGGATTGGTGACCATATAAGAAGAGGAACACTGTTTTCCTTCTCTCTGCTCTGTGTATGTGTACCCTCAAATGGCAGGAAGGCAGCCGTCATCAAGCTGGGAAGAGGACCCTCACCAGAACCTAGCCATCCTTATCTCAGACTTCCAGCCTTCAGAACTATGAGAAAATAAGATTTTCTGTTGTTCCAGTCACCTAGTCTATGTATTTTGTATGGCAGCCTGGACTAAGTCAGTTACAAATACTGTCTTCTCCTGAAGCAGCTTGGCTCTCAAATAGAGCTGATAAAGGGAGTGAGGATGATAAAGGGAGAATTCCCTACTCCTTAAGATTTCATCCTAGAGTGGGTTATTGGTCATTGATCCCTGTCCTTCTCTTTTTAAAGGTAATAAATGGTCCCAGTTTGTTTGGGATTGAGGGATTTTCAGGGGTGTGGGGCTTTCAGTGATAAAACTGGGTGAGGACCAGGCAAACTGGGATGGTTGGTCACCTTATCCTTTTGTCACATTCTTTCCTGAGCTGTGCTTAGCTGCCTTCTGAGAACTTCACACTGCCACAGAGCAGAGTGTATACCAGCAGAATCTGACAGTGAATTGAAGGGTGACTATCAGGTTAGAGCTCCTGGAACACCTAGACCATGAATTATTCCTGTTGTGGAAGGGAGAAGTATAGCCACCCTAGGTTGAAGGGAATTCAGAATTGGCAGAGGGGTCCTCAAGCAGCCTTCTTCTTCATCTCAAGTTTCTTTTTATAACCTCAAGCTAAGTCTAAAGAAAGAGTCATATGGCCAGGCATAACTTAAATGTTAATATTTTGCCCATAACAGAGTGACTAAGAGGCTTTTGGTGAGTTTTATATTCCTCATGTTTTACCATGAAACTTGATTTAAATTTTGCAGTATAATCTATAACACAGAAATGTTTATCATTTCTATAAATGCTATTGAGACTCCTCTGATGTGTCTGCTACCTGATCGCTCAAGTGCAGATGGCTGGGTTTTCATCGTATTTTGAGGGTGTTTTAAGGGCCGTGAATCTTCTGGAGAATTTAATTCACAGGGTCAATTAGTCATAATAAGTTAGGTCATACCACAGTCGCAAATGGACTCCTAAATCTCAGTAGCTTCATGTGATACAGCTTTTCTATGTCGAGCACAAATTGTCAAGGGCTCTGCTCCAAATAGTGATGCGGGGATTTAGGCTGTGGAGACTCCACCCTCTTGGAGCTGCATGATCTGGAACACACCACTTCCTTGTCATCATGACTGGGGAAGAAAATGTGGAGAATCACGCACCAGCTTTTCAGTGCTTTGGCGTGAAAGTAAAGCTCAGTAGTCAGAGCTAATCACATGACCTCACCTGGAGCTCGTGTCTTCTGTGGCCAGAAAGGGAAGGGAAATAAATGGAAATGAGTAGTAGCAATATCTAACACTAGGATACAAGGGGTGGACCCATCTTGAAAGGCAAACTGTCCTGCCCCTGAAGAACAAATCACTGAATTGGGATCTGGCCACTTTGCACATGAGCTACTCTTATAATTGCTCCAAGGACTCAGGATTTATTTAATAATGATTAATAAAACTCATATAAAATATTACGGAGGCGAGCTGCTTTTATTACAAAATGTAGTGGTTTAACCTACTTTCCACAGACTAAAATTGAAAGTGCACAAGGACAATGTGCCACAAATGCCCAAGGCTATTCATACCTTGGATGCCCACATCCTAGGTACAGTAAAGTGAAAACCCGGAGGAACAGGGGATTCATCGCTTTTTTGGAGAAACACAGTCTTCTCGCTTACAGCTGATATCTCCCACGTGTTATGGTGGAGCATGCAGGGCTCAGCGATGCATGCGTCTTTCAACTTTTCCAAATGCAGTGGCATTAAAGACCAGACATTTTGCAAGATTCACACCACTGAATCCCATGCTTTTTAGTGCAGTAGGATGCTCGGTCCTTGTGGCCGTCTCTGATGACCTAAGTTTCTCTTTACCAAAGCAATGCCCCTTATTTCTATGGAGCCTCCCATCTCCTGGGGATCCATGGCCTTTCACTGCAGCTGCTCCCAAATATAATCAAACTACAGTAGCTTTTACCTCCACAGAAAACTTTAATGTGTTCAGAAGCTGTGTGTATGCAGTGTCAAACACTGCCAAAAGAACTTAAAATTTAGACAAATATGGAAGTCATTAATGCTGTGGAGTTATTTGCTATTAAAAATGAGAAAAAATTAATCCTTTCCTAGAGGAGGGGAATACATAATATCTTTAGTAACATATACATAATACATAATATCTTTATTAGGGTTATTTGATCATTTGGAGGTCAGGTTCTTCTCTTTTCTCAACTATTTTTGGAAATTGAGGGTTTTTTTTTTTCTTTTAAAGCACATTATTGATACTTGGCACCTCTGCAGTAATAGAATTTTGAAGAGCTCATCCTGTTCCCATCCTAAGCCAAGTCATGGTTGGGTCTGAAAATGATGCTGTTGATTGACAGTTCCAGGATGCACATAATTCTGAACATGCATTGTTATAAAGGGTGTTTGAAAGGCCGTGTGGAATGTCTGTAAAGTTAGGAGCTGTTCAGAGCTGGAGAACTTGAAAAAACTAGTTGATGTTAGGAAAAGAAAACAGAATCATGGCCTGAGATTAACACTGTATGTTTATGTAATGGCTGATCCCCCTGATCCCCAACCCTGGCCTCCCCTGTCTCTGGGACTGTGGACAAAACAGAACCTCCACTTCTCATCTCAGAAATGGGGTTTATAATGCCTGTCTGGTGTGCTGATCTTGTAGGGTTGCTGACGTCCAAATAAGGTAAACTATTCTGAGAGGGGTTTAGAAAATGACAAATATTCCACAAATACATGGTGTCATGATTGGATATCACTGATAGGGAATGGTCTAGATCAATATGTGAGCATAGTGGTTAGGAGTCATCCATTCGTTCAGCAAACACCTGTGTTATCTTTATCTATCTGTATATCTCTATGTCTGTCTGTACCATTATATGCATATCCTTATTTCTATGCTTTGTGTCCCTACGTCTTTATTTATACTTACATATGTATCTTTAGCTTTTTATATATCATCTATGCGTATACTGAGAGAGAGAGGCAGAGAGACAGAACAGTATATTCCGTCCTAAGAAATCGTGACACAACCATAAATGAGACATCACAGTTTTGACTTATAGCTCTCAGGAGGGATTGGCATTAAACAAACATATCTTGACTGAATTGCAATTGCAATTGTGGTGTGTTATGAAGGAAAAGATCAAAAGAAGAGTCTCATCCCAGCAGGGATCTTCAGACACCCACAAGAAAGGAAACACTGAAGTCAGTGATCTTCACACAGTGTGTATGGCCAATAGATGTGGACAACAGCTTTTGTGAGTAGATCCCTGAGAGAAAAATACCTCATGTTAGAAAGCTGGCTGTTTAGAGTTTTAACACAAAGTAAGTGGGGCCTTTTATAGATGTCTCATAAGGAATAAGGGAGGAACTTTTAATTACAGCATGGGCTGTATCTAATTTGCTATTTGTTAAATACGCTGCAACTAATTGTTAGTATTTTTTCTTAACACACTGAAATTTCCATCAAGATAAGCTCCAGCTCCTAGTTCAGCAGGGGCTCCTGGCTCACCTTTTATCTGAGCAGGCCCTTTTCTTCCCCAGCCCGTTTTGTCAGACAGATCCTTCCACCTTTTGGAACTGTTTAGAGGGATGAAAATAATTTGAGTCTGTTCATGAGAGTTTCTGTGAATTGCACACCACCCCTGGGCCTCTAAGTCAGTCTCTCTTGCTCTCCTCTCAGACATTTATAAGCCCAGCACCTTTGTGCAGCTTTAGCAAGTTCCCATAACAAAAAGGCAAAGGACTAGGTGTTGGGGGGAACTGAATTCACAGTTTAGTGAAGAGACAAGTAAGCTCAAGAAAGTGACTGTGCTTTGTTTTTGCATTTTAATTTGATTCACCCCCAACCATGCTGTTCCCTTCTCATCACACACTTTATTTCTTCATAGCTATTGTCACAATTAATCATTACATACTTTTCTATATTATTGTTTCCTCTTGGTATCATTTCTCCTGCACTATCTATAAGCTCCCTGAAGGTAGGGACCTTTTCTGCTTTAGTCACTGATGCACATCACACCTAACATGTATTTGGCACTCCATAAATATCTGTGGTATCTCCCCATACACTGCTTCCAATGCTAATGTTTTATAACTAATGTAATCCTTAGCAAACACTTTGAAACTGGAACACCTTAAATTGATTTTCTTTTTAAAAGTTAAGTTGCATATGAGTGTTAAAACGAGTCTGTTCTATTGTGTGCTTTTCAGTATATATGCTTTACCTCAATGAAACTTTTTTTTTAACTTAAGACACACAACTTAAAATATGCTGTGAAATGTTTAAAAAACAGGAAAGAATTCAAATGAACAAAATAACATGGTCCTCAAATAACTGTTTTGGAGGAGAGAGGCAAAGATTTCCACTAGAATTTATCCAGCTACAAACCACTGTCTTAAGCCAGCAAGAAATTTATATTCTTTCAAAGCTCAAAGAAAATCAAAATCCACAAGTGACTCTTCCCTTCCCCTAGCTGTTTTGTACACTGCTCAGTTTCTGGAGATCTGAGATAATCATTTTGTCCTTGAGAGTCTCGTGGCTGTGCTCTTCGAGAGTTTGGGTTTAAAATCTTAGGATTTGATCCTGTTCAGAAAAACAAGGCATGAGTACCTGGAAAGCATCTAAAATCAGCCACTGCCAGAGGCTGGCTGCCATACCCGCCTTCCCATTCCAATGTGTCCTCCAGGAGGTGAGGTTAAGAAAACAAGGCCTGCTTATGGGAAAATGTTTTTGTTGCAGAACCGCCCCACATTCCTTAGGGTTTGTTTTAGGATCCCACAACTGGCAACTTTCTTTTTTCTTTAGTACAGTTTAGGGTTTTAAGCATTGTACACCTGTGTGTGTGTGTGTGTGTGTGTGTGTGCATGCGCGCGCACGTGCGCGCGCCTATAGATGTGCTTTTATAGGTAGAAGAAAATAAATCATCCAAGCCAGCCTTCCCCTTGGGGTATGTTGATGAAACTTTGGCAGAGTGTTTTATCTCTTTGAGGCCCTTGTGCAGGCACTGCAGTTAAGACCAAAGCATGTGGAAGCCCAAGATTGCTGCTGCCTCTGGAGGAGGTATGTTGGATCATATGTGTCTATTCAAATGGAATTTGTATCAACTTCTGGTGCCTTTTGTTACAAAGTGCCATGGGGAGCCAGTGGAATTAGCTGTGTGGGAAGGAGAGAGGGAATGGGGGAGTTGGATACTGATCTGCCTTGGGAGCCAGCAGCTGTGTCCTGCCACAATTCTGCCACATTCCACAAAAATCTCTCTGTTTCTCTGAACCTCAGTTTTCTCATCTCATAAATGGGAACAAAACAGGTGAATTTATTGAGTGTTCATGGTTTGGCTAAGGGTTTGACAGGCATTATCTGAACCATCTCTACTGAATAACCCCAGAATGTACTCGTTGCTCTCATTATCACTCCCATTTTGAGAGAAGGGGCTTGCACTGGTCATAGGGGATGTTACCAGTGTCCCCTGGCTCTGAAACCAATTCTCTGACACCTGCTGAGTGTCCTGAAATTCAACTCCATTTTGATAGCAACCACCTAGAGTTAGCACAGACCCCACAAGTTAAGGGCAAAAATCCTTCATAAGACTGACCCCACTTCGTAAGACTGACACCAGCCATAAGTTTGGGATGTCCTCAGTTCACCTATATTTCTGACAGTCTGGCTACAAATTTGATACCTCCCACCATTCCCCTTCTGGTTCAGTATTTTGCTAAAAATAACTCCTAGAACTCAGGGAAGTGCTGTGCTTTTATTATAAAAGTCTTACTATAGATAAATATAAATAAACGGCCACATGAAGGTACATAGGGCAGACTGGGAGGGTCCCAAGCACGGGAGTTTCTGTGTCCGTGGAGTTGTGATACATTGCCCTCCTCGTGCATTGAATTGTTCACCAGTGTGGAAGTTCTACTGAATAATGATGTTCAAAATTTGGATTGGGGTTTTGTTACGTAGGCATGATTGACTAAATTGTTGGTCATATAACTGAACTTCATATCCAGTTTCAGTCCTGCTCTTCTCCCCATTGATTGGGCTGGCACAAAGTTCCAACCCTCTGATTACACAGTTGATTTTTATGGAGACCAGCCCCCATCTTGGAGCTATCTAGTGGCTCACCATGATCCACCTTGCCCACTCATGTCTCCTTGCTCTCCCTCCCTCTTCCATGTGCTCCTACCTGGCTTCCAGCAGCCAACCTGCATTTCTTTGCCAAGTGGCTTTCTCTTGCCAGAGGTGGCTTTGCTCCCCAGGCAGTAGGCTGGAAGTAAAGGGATTCATACCCACTGGAGACAGTCATACTAACAGAAAGGCAAATGAATAAAGCAATGAGGATATGAACCCAGAGAGTCAGAATCCACTGCACTTCGCCCAACTGATGCTATATTGGCTCCGTGGTTTAATAATACCTATTCCAATAATAAAGCAGGGAGACGGTAGGCAAGGATAGTCCCCCCATGTATGCAAACTTTGCTCTGTTATGCTTAAAAATCATTATTAGCAATGATAATAACTCCGGGTGTAAGCCAAATGATTCCTCCTTTTAGATAGCTACATGTCCCCAGAAGTGACCCTGAGAAGGGAGCCACCTTGCATGTGTATCTTGACCAAAGTGGCAATGTGCACGTTTATTACTTCTGTTTTGTGTGTTCCCAGTGAACACATGCCTTTGTTATTAAATATTCATCTATCTTCCAATATAATTTTAGATCTGATGATAATTTCTGAATTTATTTATAGAAAACTTTGAACTTCATAAATATTAAATGCCCTATTATCTACATGCAGACTGCTTTTTCTATGGCCATAGAAATTATGCAATTATTACCAGAACTATTAATTAAATTTGAAAATAGATAAATAATGGATAGGAATGCTATTTATGAGTTAAAAATGAGAAGATGAAAATTATCCTACATTCTGTCACCTTTGATGAGTCTAACCTACTATATGCACTCAGTTTTTATTATTGAAAGTTTTTATGTTACTCTACATAAATAGTTGATTATAAGAAATAAGTCTTGGGATGCCTGGGTGGCTCAGTCGTTAGGCGTCTGCCTTCGGCTCAGGTCATGATCCTGGGGTCCTGGGATCGAGCCCCACATCGGGCTCCCTGCTCAGCGGGAAGCCTGCTTCTCCCTCTCCCACTCCCCCTGCTTGTGTTTCCTCTCTCACTGTGTCTCTCTCTGTCAAGTAAATAAATAAAATCTTAAAAAAAAAAAGTCTTGAATAGTGATCGATTTTCAGATGGAGGGATTAAAATTTTTTCTTAATAAAACAATCAAAATATGGCCCTGTCACAATGGTCAAGTACTAGGCAATTTCCGTATTCTGCAAATTAAAAACCTGAATCTTAACGGAGAGAGGATAAATCTCCAAGAAAATAAAGGACATGCTTATTGGGAACCAGCATGGGAAGCTGTCATGACCTCTTTAGGGCAAGATAATGCATTCATAGATTTCCTCAGGTCAACCTCCTGGGCCTCATTCTTCCACGTCTGCCTTTAAAAAGATGTTTTGTGGTTATCTCTGGTTGGTGGGGGATGCCTGTTTGCTTAGTTCATAATATTCATGGACCCTCATGAGCCTTTAAATCACCACCCTATAAAAACTGTCTTTCTAGTCTCTATATACAGTTTCCTAGTTCTCCTCTCTGGCACTGTGTAGTGCAGTATGTTGCATCCATTCTCACAAATGTCTCATGGGCATCTGCAGTGTTCTAGTGTTCTAGACTCTGCACTAGCTGTGGGACTGTGGCAGTGAACATGCAAAGACAGTTTAGATCCCCACCAGTCTTATGTGCTCATGGGAGGGAGACAGACTTAACAGGTAAATGCCTAAATAAAGAAGATAATTTCTGGAAGTGACAAGTGCAAAGAACAAAATTAAATACTGTGTAAGTTCCTTAAGGGAAGGAGTCTCATTTGATTAGAACTTATATCCCACCGAAATGTCTAGCACAGTCTCTTGCAAATGATAATAGCTATCCACAGTGAGTCTTTACTGTGTACCCAACATTATGAATGCACTATAAATGTAGTGCATTCTCTCTTCAGAACCACTTTATAGGGCAGTTATCAACCAGGGTTGATTTTGTTCTTAGGGGACATTTGGCAATGTCTGGCTAGAGACATTTTCGGTTGTCAAAAAATGGTAGGGTGTTATTGAGTGCTACTGGCATTTAATGGGTATAGGTCAAGGATGCTACCAAACATCCTACAATGCACAGAGCATCCCTCACAGCAAAGACTGATCTGGCCCCAAATGTCAGTAGTGTTAAAGTTGAGAATCCCTGTTATGAAGGATGATATTGTTGCTCCCATTTTATGAAAACACAATAGAAGATTCAGGTGACTTAAGCAATGACTAGGTAGTGGTAGAACAAGGCTTTTAAACCAGAAAGCCTGGCTCCAGAGCTCACATAACCTCTATGCTCACAGACTCTGTGTGAGATACAGGGATGCAGAAATGTGAATGGACCATTCTGACAGCTAGCTTAGGGGCTTCAAAGCCTTTTGGTTTGAAAAATGAGAAACATTTATGAAGATGAGTGCCAGGCAAGATGGGCTCACTTCTGGGACCTTGGTTTAATCAGGAACTTGAAATTTGTTGTTTCCTTGCACTTGTCATAATATGCCATTGTTAGCACCTGCCAGTGTTGCCCTCCTAAACTGTCGCTGCTATTTTAGAGATGAACCACAACAGGTGTGCCAAATATTGGGCCATTAACAAGCAGTAATTCACAGCCATGAATATTTATCAGCTCGTAACGAGACAACAAAAGCCGTGTCTACTTTTTAGAACAATGTGCAGCAACGTCCTCAAAACCAAATTGTTTGAGTTCCTCATTTATGCAAAGGAAGAACCGCTCCTCTGTAATTTTCCATTAGGTGGTTTTATTTTCTCAGCCTTCTCCACATCAAAACACAGCCCCAGCAAGTGCTTGATTTTATTGAGCTAGTATAATCACCCAACAGTTTATAGAGCTCAAGGCTCCAATTATCAAAATATCCATTCTTAAGTTGTTCTGGAAACCAGTTGCTTCTCCATGGGGAAATGCCCAGAATGACGGAGAGGGATCTTTTTTCTTCTTACTCTTAATTTCCTTCCTTCCTCCCTTCTTACTTATTTTGTTCCTTCTTTTTTTTTTTTCTCCTTTTCTTTTTCTCCCCCCACAAGAAACTACTACAAATGAGAATAAGAGGAGAAAATTCAGAAACAGATAAGGGTTGTAGAAGGCATCTTGTGGAGGAGTGCTTGCATATGTGATGTGCTAAGAACCCCAAACTAAAACCTGTGTACTTTTAAAGGAAAAACTTGAGAGAGAGAAGCGTGGTGTGTTTGAAACCCTCAGCATTCCCGACTGACTTGTTCCTCCTGCAGAATTTTAACGCCCAGTGATGTCCTCATTGTGAAATATCTTACAGTATACACTTACAAAATGCACACAGACCGATGCTGGTAATAGGTGATTTAAAGACCAGATTAGTCTCCCTAGTCTTTTAAGTACTGCCATGACTAAGGAAGTAAGGATGGATTCCCAATAAGTGTGTTTGTCATTTGTCTTGGGATATCATTACTAACAGTAAGATAAGCTCTTCGGTGCATATTGTATGATGATCATGTATTTGTTTGTCCCTCACCTTAAATTTCTGCAAATCATTTTGCTTCTGACTCCAAAGTCATTGTTGGATTTTCTCCCCTCTTGTTCTGCCTGTCTACAGATTCTATCTTTATATTTGACCAAATAAGAGTTTCCGTTAGCAAAACATATAAATCTGTTTATTTGTTCAATAAAGGGAACAGATTTTTAGCCTCTTTCATTGCTACTTTCTTTAGTTTTTTTTTTTTTTAAAATTTATTTATTTCTTTGAGAGAGAGAGCGCCGGCGAGTGAGCAAGCAGCGGGAGGGGCAGAGGGAGAGAGAATCCTGAAGCAGACTCCCTGCTGAGTGCAGAGCTCAAGGTGGAGCTGGATCCCAGGACACTGAGACCATGCCCTGAGCTGAAACTGAGTCAGCCGCTCAACCCACTGAGCCACCCAGGAGCCCCAGTACTTTCTTTAGTTTGATGATATACACATATAAACTAAAACTTCTTGTAAGGCAAGATGTGTGTTTTCCCGTTTAGGAGGTTTTATCAGTAATACCTAATCCTTAGGAGGTGTTCAGAAAATTTTTGCTGAATGAATGAATGAATGAATGAGTGAATGATCAAGGTTAAATAAGGACTATAGGCCAAGACTTAAACAATTACATTGGGCCCAAAGGGCTTCCTTTGGCTTATTACTCCCCTTATTGGGTAATAATGGTAACTAATACTTCCTGAGGACTTAGTGGGTTTTGGTATACATTGTGTCATTTTAATCTCATGAGAGAAGCACATTTATTTTCTCCATTTTATAGATGGAGAATGGAGGATCAGAGAGACTGCATGCCCAAGTATAGCTAGTGAGTGCCTGAGTCTGGATATAAACCCAGGCGGTCTGTCTTTTAGCCATTTTACTAAACTGTCCTCATTACAGTAACAAAGAATGATCTCTCTCAAAGAGACTTCCAGAAACCAAGAAACTTCAGGAGCTGCTCTTTGGGGGAAGGTGTCTACAAATCTGGGGGCAATAAAGTAGTGAGAAATGGTAGCTCATTATGATGTTATCCAAGAGGGAATTGGAATTCACATCATCTGTAGTTTTGGACAGTTGGTTGTCTTTCTGAAAGCCTGGTAAGCTTTCCGGTGTTGGGGTTTTTGTTCAGTTTTTCAGTCTGAAAGGATCTCTATGTGGAAAAAAAAACATTGTAGTGCAATTGCAGGGACCAGTAGAAAAGTAATTTTGGAGAAAGAGTATGGGCCTAGACCCTTTCTCTCCCAGAAGCAGACCTTTCTCTGTGACCATTTCTCCCCAATGTTCCACTCATCCGCAGGGTGATCTTTGCAATGACCCAGTCATTTCCCTTCAGCCCAAGGTGATTTAAAAAAAAAAAATTCTAAACTTTTTTCCAAACCTTCTATTTTCTAAACTTTAATACAAACTTGGACTTCTTTTGTAAGACACAACTCAAATATGCCCTCCTTTTTTTTTTTTTTTAAAGATTTTATTTATTTATTTGTCCGAGAGAGAGGTGGGGGAGAGCGCACACAAGCAGGGGGAAGGAGAAGCAGGCTCCCAGCCGAGCAAGGGGCCCGATGCAGGACTCAATCAATCCCAGGACCCTGAGACCACGACCCAAGCTGAAGGCAGACGCTCAACGGACTGAGCCACCCGGGCATCCCGGTGCCCTCCTTTTTGAAGCACTCCATGATTTCCTCATATTTCCAAATTCCTGAGCAAGGGAGCCACTGGAGAATATGAAGCTGATGTGGGCACCATGCCAATATCATTAAAGGAAACATTCAGATTGATGCTTTCCTGCATGCTTTTGTAGCAGAGAGTGAGCCTGTACATCTGGGCTAGCTACAGGTAGCACATTATTTTCATTCTTCATAGATGACACAACAGTTCCCAGCCATGTACTATGTTTTGCACACAGTGTACACACACCAATTTTTGCCTTGTTGAGCCTTTTAAACTCTTATTATCTCAGATTATGAAGACAAGCTGTGCAGGGTATAGGCATGATCTCAAGCTGAGTTAATTGAAGGCAGAGGTCAGTTCGGCTTTCTTGGACCATCCATCAGTAAAAAGTTTGCTTGTTTAATGCACAGAGTGAAAGAGGCTAAGTAAAGACGCAGGTTTCTCCTGACCCCTCCCATTTGGGGCTGTCAGGTAGATGTTAGATTTCACTGAGCTGTTAAAAATCTTAATGGATCCCACTGAGCTGTTTCAGGTTGTTTGTGACAATCACTTAATTTCCTTGTTTTGCAGCTAACAATGATTTTAATCTTCATTCCAGATTAATCACCTAAGGCCTAACTGTCCTTTTCTCCCATTGGCATGCCTGCTTTAAATATGTGTCATCAATGAACAGGAGGATTTATTTCCTTTCTCTTCAACAGTCTAACAAAAACATACCTTCAGCAAAATTAGATATACAGTAATTTCTTATATATGTTAAAAATGCCAAGTAGCCAAGATTGGAAATACAGCAAATTTGTAACAGGGATTGCCTCTGGGTGATTTGATTATGAGGGGGATTTTTTTTCCTCCTTCTTTATACATTTGTAAGCTTTCAACATTTTCTATGATAAGCATGCATTATTTTTACAATAAGAATAAATAAAGAATTAGTGTTTCCGAATCAAGGATGAACAAAGGAAATGCAGTCTTTGAGGAGATGTTAAGCTGGAAAATTTTCAACATTAAAGAGGGGTGAAAAAAATCTACATCAAGATAAAAGAGTGAGGTTGGAAAATTAGCTTGCAACTTGAAGGATGTTCCTTATTATAGATAATGCCACCGACAGCCAGGTTGATCACATTTCTCATTTTTAGTGTATTGGAGTTTGCTCATAGGAAAGTCCCCACCTTGCGCTCCTAATTATTTCATGGCCATTCACTTGTACAATTGACAGCCTTTGAACCAGTCTTACTACAGGGGCCAGAGAAATGAATCTCAGAGAGAGACAATTGAAGAGACGAAGTTGGGGGAGATGAAGAAGATGTATTTGGTGCTTTGTGACTGCTTTATGCATGGGATGAAGCTCACAGAGTACAAGGAGTAAATAGTGCTGTCATTTTAAAAGGCTAGATCCACCTTCAAGGGCACTTAGGTTAAGTCTGAAGGCTAGAGGATGGAAGGATTCTTTCTTTCAGTGGTCCCTGGTTGCAGTATGAATGTCTTCTCTCTTTGTATTTTGATTGTACTGTTCCTTAATGGCTAATTGCTAGGCAAGAGAAAACATAATTTATACTCCAATTTGTAAGTCAATCAAATGAAGGCTGGGTGTCAGCAAACTTGGAGAGAAATGAAATAGGGTAAACAGGAGAAGCCCAGAGGCGTGTGGGTGCAATTTTAGGAATCCCAGGCAACCCAGCAGCATTGGTTCAGAGTGGATCCTCTCCTTTGAGAGGGGATGGGAGCAGCCTGCGTCTCTGCTCCTTCATCTCCAGCTGTTCCCTGTGGGAAAAGGTGCCTAGAGTCCTTTGTGGACTGTTGACTTGAAAAAAATGAAACTGACAAATTGTGGTGAACGAAAGAAGTGTATTACGTGAATACAAAAATGTCTGCACATCTGAGGACTGCACGGTTTTATTCAAGGAAGTTCTACTTTTAAGGAGGTGATGAATTTTGAATCAGAATTTTGTTGTCAGGGGAATCCTTCTTAGGAGGAAGGAAATGTGCTTTTTAACTAGATTTTCAGCAAACTTTGACACATTCATTATGGTCATGAGCATGGAGGTGGCTAAAACATTTTGCATAATGTGGAAATAATATTGCATTCTGTTAGCTCCTGCCCGCCAGCACACCATGAATGCCACTGGTACAGAAGGAAACACGGGGCTTTAGATAACAAGAAATTGATTGGGGTACACTTATCAACATACTAATCATCACAGAGAGACTTCTCCATATATCTTTTCACTGTGTAGGTTGATCTTGGCCCTGGCTTAGCTCTATGCCAAAGTTTTATACCACAAACCAAATCAGACCCTGGCACATTGTGAACCTGTCCCTCTCCCATCTCAAACCCCATCCGATAGACTGGTGCCCCTCTTCCATGCTCCTGGTGTCAAGGACCTAAGACCTCTCTTTTTATCTCACTGTTTCTTCTCCAGGGTTGCTGTCATTGACTTCCCTTCTGTTTCTCCTCTCAATACCCAGTTTTCTCTGATAATAACACAAATATTTGTTATGTGTATCTGACCAACATTCTACCTTCTGAAGGCTGCAGAGAAGCTTTTCCCAAAAGTCTGGTAATAAATCATTATCTTCCCCCCCCCCCCCGAAAAAAAATCCCTATAAGAGGAAAGCCTTCTTGCCCTGGGGTGTGGGTGGGGGTGGGGAAGATAAAGGTGGGGAAGGAGATAAAGTGAAAGGACAGCAAGTTGTAGGGGGGGCGCTCTGGAGGGGGCTGGCCTGTCCAGAAAGGGAGCCATGGAGGAAAAGATCAGTGAAGACACAGTACCATGGCTGTAGGAAAGCCCTGGATCCAGAGGGAAATCAGAGAGGAGGCCAAATAAGGAACCACAATACGTGATCCACACTTAAATCTTAGTAACACAAAGAGAGTCAGGAACACAAAACCCTGGGAAACAGGCTTGGGTTTGAGCAAGGTGTCTGTGTAAGAGATGCCAGGCAGCTGCAGTAAGGAACAGTGTAAGCTCCCCCACACCTTAGTGGGTACCATGAGGGAGTAGTGGAGTTTGGAGGTCAAACATCAAAAGGTGTTGAGACCTTGTATCTCATCCCACCCAGTATTTCCAGTATTCTGGTTGGTCTCAGCAGGGGGTAGTCACACCCTCCAGGGGATATGCAGTGATGGACAGAGATGCTTCTAGTTGTCACAAGGGGGGGGGGGGGGAAGAAAAATGGCATCTAATGGGTAGAGACCAAGGATGCTGTTAAACATCCCACCATGAAGAGGACAGCCTCTGATCACAAAGTATTTACTTCTCCAAATATCAGTAGGGCCCCGGCTGAGAAACGTTGGTATGTCTTAAGAGGGGTGTGTGTGTGTGTGTGTGTGTGTGTGTGTGTGTGTGTGTGTGTGTGTGTGTGTGTGTGTGTGTGTGTGTGTGTGTGTATGTCCATGGGAGGAGGGGGTTATGACTTAGTACAAAGGTTTATCTCTAGGGATGTTCACTGCAGCATTGTTTCTATTCTTAAAAAATTAACCTACACGTTCAACAATAGGGATTTGGAAAGACATGACAATTCCATTTCTTATTTGACGTAATGACCTTGCAGCCATTATCAGCGATGCGTAGGGCAGTATTTAATGGGATGGGAAAATGTCCCTGGGGATACTATTAAATGGAATTAAACAGATAACACAACACTTATTTACAGTATGACCCAATTTGTGTTTTAAAAAAAGCTATTTGTAGGTATTTTTGCTTATCTGCCCCTAAGTCAAAGTTCAAAATAGAATACAAAAAATAAGTACCTTACGATATTAGGTATTATTCCTTGGGTGTTGGAACTATGGATGAGTCTCCTGTTTTCCCTATATGTTATTAAATACCTTCTCAATCCTCCACAATGAACATTCATAACTTTCATGGTGAAGGTGAAATGACATGACTATCTGAAAAAAAATATGTTTTTTTTAAACATGAAGCTGAAATTTGAGTAGATAGCCAAGCCAGGTATTTCCGTCCAGGGTCTCTTTTTCAATTGGCAAGTCAGAGAAGAATATATTTCCAGATGCAGAGAGGGAGGCAGGTGGGGTCAGGGAGCAAGGAGTTTGGAGGAGGTAGCATTTGGCTCTCATTTTAAGCATCAGTGGCTGAGCTGGAAGAGGAATACTCTAAAATGATAATTTCCTCATTTAAATACTCTTGATCAAATTAACACCCTCTCCTGAATGTTCCAATTATATTGAGAATCGGGTATAGTTTTAAATTTGCTTGTCATCCCACTCTGTTCTCTCACCCTCTCCTCGGGTGGCTCTGGCTGGCTTGGGTTTAGGCAGTGTGTGTGTTGTGTGTTGTGTATTGTAGGGGCTGCCTGGAGTCGTTGGACAGACCGGCACACAACTTCATGTTCCTGTGAAAGAAATACAAGTTCACATCTACTGCCATGGGCTTTTCTTCTGTTGTTAGGAAAATCCTTTTGTTTTAAAAACATCGAGATACATTCTGTAGCCATTTCTGTAAGTGGGTTTGTTTTGTCTTGTTCATTCTTTCTGGTACCTATGTATCTAATTCTGTGCGTACACATACATACGTACACATTTATGTGTCTGTATATACATATATACACATATATGAGAGAGAGAGAGAAAGAGAGAGGGAGGGAGCGAGAAGGAGAGATTGCAAAGATCGCTTCCATTTTAGAAAAGGGTTCAGAGTTCCCTTCCTTCTTTACTGAGAAAGCAGCTAATCACCATAAACCCTTTTTACTTTTTGTATTGAGGTAAAAGTTGCATACTCATAAAATTAGTCATTTTAAAACGCACGATTCAGTGGCATTTAGTACATTGACGTTCCACAAGGAAGCTCAGTGCCCACTGAGCAGTCACTCCCCCGCACCACCTCCTCCACCCCTGGTAACCACTAGGTGTACTTCTGTTCTTGATGTTGCTGCCTTTTAGAAACTTGTTGGCATCTTTAGTTGTATTTTGTTTTGTATTGTGGCTAATTGTTCTCTCTATCTTTATGAGAAAGGCACGCATAGGTAGGCAAGATGGGCACACAAGGGGACGGGAGGATGGAGAGAAAGAGAGGGAGAGAGGGAGAGAGAAAAGGGAGGGTGGGGAGGGGGACCTGGAGGGGTGGAAGGAGAGAGAAGGGTGGGGGAATCTAGGAGTTAGAGACAGCCAGGGCGGGTTTTGAAGGAGAATCCCCACCCCCAAACACACATACACCCCAGAAAGACAGACTCATGTACACCCATTGAGAACTTGAATCAGTTTGAAAGATCTGCTCTGAAATTCCAAATGTGCCCCCACCATCTCCAAGAGGGTCAACGAAGGAAGATAGGTCAGGCCTGTCTCCGTGGCTGAAAAGACTCCAGCCCAGATTCCAGGGTCTGCCAGTGACAGGCACTATGTGTTGGGGAGGCCTAAGCTGCCTGGGTGATTGGGGGTCCTGTTGTGATCTCCACATCCTTCCACTGACATCCTGACACCAACTCCCGTTATTGTTTTGGCTTTTCAGTTTTTTTTTTTTTTTTCTCACTTAATAATGAGTTGCCATGATTCCAATGCAGATGATGGGGTAAACTCCAGCTAGTCAAGTTATTATAGATGAGCCCTGCTGATATTGCAAGCTTGGGGAAGAGTCGATATGCTGTAGAATGACATGGAAATCTGATAACAATGGGGAAAGAGACTTTTATATAAATCTTTTTAAGTATAGTACTTCCATATTAAATCTTATAAAGTGAATCTCTGCTGTACTGATGAATGTGCCTTCACTGATGGAACATGCCTCAGCCCTGCTGGCAGGCTTCCTGAGGACCCCAGGTGATAAAGCCAACCAGAGTATTTCTTCATTATGATCCTTGTCTTACGTTTACGTTATTCTCCTTGTCCCTGAGAGCTCTGGACTCTGGTCTGTAGGAAACGTTCCACACACAGTTGAAATATGTTCAGTGGTGCTAGGAAGTAGTTCTGAACCCAGAGCACAGCCTCATTTGGATTATTTTATGCAATTAAAGTTTTGGTGAGGTTTGAGACAAGCTGACTAACAGCCGGCCTACCGGTACAGAGAAGCAAGGTTTTGAAATAAAGAGGCTTATGATGTAGACAGGGAGTTCATTAATTTGCATTGAATGGTCTTAAATTCTCCTTAACACCTGAGTGCAAATAATGAAAAATGTTCAGGAGGTGTGGAGCTGCCGAATAAAGTATTTTTTGCAAACAATATTCTCAAGAAACAATGATTCAAGGCACAGACCCTGACACCAGGTAGCCTGAGTACGTGTTCTGGTCCACAGTTTAGCAGTTTTGTGACTTGGAGTAAATCACTCTCTGTGTGTCAGTCTTCTAATCTGTAAAATGGGAGCAGTTCTGGTAGGGTTGTTATGATGATTCCAGGTGTTGATATATGTCAAGTATCTGACACACACTTTACAATAAATTTGCTATAATTATTGTAATCATCATCATCATTATTACTGTTACTATTATCTGGAAGCCGCTCAGCTTTGGAAATCTACCATGGTGAGATTAATATTCATAGAGCTACATAAATAAAATATATGTGTGTGTATACACAGTTCCTTGATATAATCATTTTTATACTAAATAATACAGGATGTTCTATTTTTAAGTCAGACTGACAATTGGAAGTCTGAATTAATTCAACACACAAATTAAGCTACAATTGCTTATCCTACCAGAGATTTATTAGCTTTATCAAAATATCACCTAGGAAGTAGTTAGAGACTATTCTTAGATCACAGTGCATTTGAAACATGACTTGGTTTACCGACACACCACACACACAGCCTTGTCTGGGAAGCACACATTCAGTGAGGTGCAGTTGTGAGTGCTCAGTGCAGTTCATCTGGTAGGTATGTTCCCTCCATTGTTTGGAGGCATCCTTATGTTGGGTTGGGGTACGGGGGTTAAGGAGCTTATTCAGTTATTAGTTATGAAATGTCATAGTGGCCTCTGGATTGCCAGCTGGTTAGTGGGCTGGATTTTAATTATCATCAAGCAAGTTCCAAATGTTTGAAATATGTCTGTGGAGGGAGCTCTGTGGAAGATGGGAGAGAAATTGATTATGAAGGTATAGAACTTCGGGGTCACGAAGGGGTACGTGTACCCCAATGTTTATAGCAGCAATGTCCACCATAGCCAAACTGTGGAAAGAGCCAAGATGCCCATCGACAGACGAATGGATAAAGAAGATGTGGTTTATATACACAATGGAATATTATGCAGCCATCAAAAGGAATGAGATCTTGCCATTTGCAACGACGTGGATGGAACTGGAGGGTGTTATGCTGAGTGAAATAAGTCAATCAGAGAAAGACATGTATCACATGACCTCACTGATATGAGGAATTCTTAATCTCAGGAAAGAAACTGAGTGTTACTGGAGTGGTTGGGGGTGGGAGGGATGGGGTGGCTGGGTGATAGACATTGGGGAGGGTATGTGCTATGGTGAGCGCTGTGAATTGTGCAAGACTGTTGAATCACAGATCTGTACTTCTGAAACAAATAATGCAACATATTTTGAGAAAAAAGAAAAAGAAGAAGATAACAGGAGAGGAAGAAAAGGGGAGTATGTCAGAGGGGGAGAGGAACCATGAGAGATGATGGACTCTGAAAAACAAACTGAGGGTTCTAGAGGGGAGGGGGGTAGGGGGATGGGTTAGCCTGGTGATGGGCATTGAGGAGGGCACGTTCTGCATGGAGCACTGGGTGTTATGAACAAACAATGAATCATGGAACACTGCACCAAAAACTAATGATGTAATATATGGTGATTAACATAACAATAAAAAAAATCAAGTAGAAAAAAAAAAAAAAAAAAAAAAGAATGCTATGCATTCACTCATTCATTCATTCATTCATTCAACAAATATGTAATGAGTGCCCACTCTGTCCAAGTGCTGTTTTAGACACATTATTGAACCAAAGAGATAAGGATCCTGGTCTTTACGGGGGTTGTATCTAACAGATGGAAACAGACACCAACTGATGAATCACTGGATCTGTGCTTCTGGAAGAAATAATGCAATATATGCTAAGAAAAAAAAAAAAGAAGAAGAAGAAGATAGCAGGAGGGGAAGAATGAAGGGGAGTAAGTCGGAGGGGGGAGACGAACCATGAGAGACGATGGACTCTGAAAAACAAACTGAGGGTTCTAGAGGGGAGGGGGTGGGGGGATGGGTTAGCCTGGTGATGGGTATTCAAGAGGGCACGTTCTGCGTGGGGCACTGGGTGCTATGCACAAACAATGAATCATGGAACACTCCATCACAAACTAATGATGTAATGTATGGTGATGAACATAACAATAAAAAATTATTGAAAAAAAAAAAAAAAAAAAAAAAAAAAAAAAAAAAAAAAAGAACTTCGGGGTCAGCCTTCCACACAGCCCTGGGATTAGGCCTGGCTCCTGTTGACATAGGGCTGTCTCCATGGTGGCCCATAGGGGCCAGGCCCTTTCCTTGCTGAATAACATATTATTGGGAAGTCATTTCTCATATTTATTCATTGATCTTCTCTATAGATTTTGGTAGGTTCTGTAGAGAACTGTAGGTTCTTGTATTTTCTCAACAGCAGGAGAGGCAATTCTTTATTAATTCATGTGCATGCATTCATGTATTTGTTTATTGTTTAATAAGTATTATTTCAGTGCCTCCTGGTGCTAGTTAAGTTTCTCAGCACTGTGCTGGGTATAGAGGAATATGAAAAAGAGTGAGACTCAGTCTTTATGCTTTAGGCACTCCAAATCTATTTGTTAGGAAAAGTAGATGTGTACAAATAAGAACTTATACAGAGGAAGGAGGGATTAAGGTTGTCCGAGCAAAAGAGCTGGGGGACACTTATGGAAAAAGTGATGCCTGAGGAGAGCTTTGCAGAAGGAAAAGGAAGTTCTCCAGGCAAAGCAGGTGGAGTAGCCTGGGGTGGAGGGAAGGAGGGAAGACGTGGCAGGTATGCTTGGGAGTTGCAAGTTCTGCTGACTTGGGGAGGAGGGGGGCAGGCCTGAGAGGAAACCAGACAGGTAGAGGGAAGGTCACAAGGAATGTTTGGACTTCACCCAGTGAGTGATAGAGAAACATGGTGAGCTTGCAAACAGAGTTCACTTTGCGTTTTGGAAAGGTCACCCTGGCTGCACTGTGGACAATGTGTCAGGCAGGTACAGGGTGAAAGGCAGGTAGTTAAGAAGCTACTGTAGTGGCTCAGGTCAGGACAGAGAAGTGTTTGAACTAAGGTGAAGGTGACAGGTTTTGTGGAGAGAAGCAGATGTTTTTGGATAACATTAGGAGAATGGAGAATTCTCTGGGTATGAATACAGAACAGAGAATCAAGAATGATGCCTTGTTCTAGTATGGTAAGCCAGGTGTATACTAGGCCAATGGACAGAGGAGATACAGAAAATAAGTCTTCCAAGGCTCGCACACAGGCATGGACAAAGTGGCATGTAGTGATGGTGCAGGCCTAGTTAATCCAGGAGACACCCTGTGGTGCTTTTCAGCAGCCAGACTGGGTATCTTACTTAGCGTCATGTGTGGAGTCAGGGGTCAGAGAAGTCTGCATACGGGTGTCAGGGTGCCGGAGGCATGTACAGGTGGGACCCAAAGGGAGGCAAGTAGGCAGGTGAGGTCAGAGGGTAAATGGAGGCCTGAGATGGGTTGATGACTTGGCAGGTATTACAAGGACCTCTGGACACGTAGTCTGAATGTGATAGGAAGCCGACTATCACAGAGTTTTGAGCCTCTGGTCCACCCTTTACCCGTTTCCTCATCTGTAAAGTGGGATTAATACTGGTAACTTATAGAGTTTTGAGGATTTCAGGAGAGTTGAGCAATTTTATTATTATTGTTGTTGCTGCTATTGTTATTGTTATTATTACCATCTGTCCTGAAATCTTCAGTGAGCACAGTATTTACTGAGGTGTGAGTTGATCTCTCTTGTGTATTAAGATCCCTCTGGCTGTGGTTTTGAGAAGAGAGAAGAGGTCTAAGACAGAAGCAAGGAACCCCATTGGGAGCTATAGAGAGGATGGTGGCTTGGGCCCAAGTGGGGCTGTGGATGCAGCAAAACATGCAGGTTTTGTATAGATATGGCTGGCAGGATAGATGTGAGGTCAGAGAGAAAGACAGAGCAGTCAGGAATAAGAATTGGGAGGCTTTGCCCTTTGTTTTGCCTTTAGCATTATACTTTGCTAGAAGGACGACTGATGGAGCTTTAAAAAATCAAGTCACTATTTCAGTTACTACTTCCAACAGGCACCGCACAGTGGCCCCCACCTCCCAGTCTCCCGCCACCTTTCTCAGGAGGTCAGACCTGACTACCAGGTGGTGAGGCCCAGAGGCCAGTCTGTGAATGAGAGAGACCCGCCATACTCAGGATTTCTCATCCTTCCTGTTCTGGTTTCCTACGGCTGTTGTAACACATGATCACAGACTCAGTAGCTTAAAGCAGGAAGAATTTTAGAGATCAAAAGTCTGAAATGAATCTTTTGGAGATAAAATCAAGGTGCTAGCAGGGCTGCATTTCTTCTGGTGACCCAAAGGGAGCCTCCATTTTCTTGCCTTTTCTAGCTTCTAGAGTCGGCCACACTCCTTGGCTTATGGCTCCTTCTTCTGTCTTCAGAGCACATCCCCCCAACCTCTCATTCCATAATCACTCTTCCTTCTTCTCATGTCTGACATCTTCTAAATGCGCCTGTGATAACTGCACCTACCTAGATAATCCAGTATGACCTCTCCATCTCAAAAGCCTTAATTTAATCACACCCACAAAGTTCCTTTTGCCATATAAGGTAACATATTCACCAGTTCTGGGGATTAGGATGTGGACATCTTTGTGGGGGTATTATTCTGCCTACTACACTTCCAATGGCCAAGGCTTTCTTACTGACTTGGGCTCCTTACCCACCTCTCTTTTCTATGGCCAAAAAGGCTCTTTAGCCTTCCATCCCATAATTTTGTCTCACATGCCTGACTCTCCCTTAACCTTAAGCTGAAAGCTTTGATCTGTGACCTATACATTAATTAACCCATTTAACTTAGTTGGTGTATGTCATGCATGTGGCTTAGTGCCTGGCATATAGGAAGCAACTACTAAAATAGAATTCAGTCTATTCTTGCAATCTATAAATATAATTTTGAATCATGATTCTGTCACTTTGCTTGTGAGCTAACTCTTGGTCTGCACCATCTGTAAATTAGATAAACATATCTCTCAGGTCCTTCTTCCTATTGTTGATAAAAATGCCCAACCAGACACAGACTCTGGCTTGGCTTTCTAATAGCCCATTGCCTGTGTGTAAGTATTTTATACTTTTAATTTTTAATTTTTTAGAGAGAGTTGCAAGGTGGGGGTTGGGGAGGGAGTAGTGGTAGTGAGAGGGAGAGATAGAATCTTAAGCAGGCTCCACGCCCAGCACGGAGCTGGACATGTGGCGTGATCTCAGAACCCCAAGATCCTGACCTGAGCCGAAGTCAAGAATCAGACACTTAACCGACTGAGCCATCCAGGTGCCTCGGTATTTTATACTTTTTAGAGAAAGTCTATACACATGATTGCAGTTAATTCTTTTCTTCCAACAATCTGTGGCTAATGATTCATCCTTCAGCATTTACTAAATTCTCCTATCTGCAAGGCAACCCAGGGGATTAAATTATAAACTATAAACATAAGACTTGCTTCCAGAGTTTGGGAATCCAGTCAATGTATGGACATATACACACATGGTAGCTCCATTTATTACCAATCTGGGGCAAATGGATGACTCATTCATAAGTCTAAGTTATACCCACATTCCTTACCTTCGCACAGCTGACTCAACACCACCCAACACTCAGTCTGCAGCATTACCTAGCCCATCAGTCTAGAACCTTAAAGAAGTAGGAGGGGATTTGCTTGCCATCACTTTTTCCCGGTGAACCCATGTTACATCCTAAGGATCACCCTTGCTTCTTCCGAGTGGTTTCAAGCTGTCCTTTAGCAATGTGTTGTAGAACAAGCTTGAGGCATCATGCTTATCATTTCATTGTGGATAGCATTTCACTCCATTCCCACTTACTCAGTTCCCTGTTTTTCTTTCTCTCCTATCACCTGCAATTTCTTGTAAATCACTGTATATAATTCTGCAGTCATGAAGTTTGCAAGGTTTTATGGTACATGGGACACAGTTGATGGGTCCAGATTATTAATTTCAATCAGAGTAGGAGCTGGTAACTCTGTGCCTGATGGTAGTCAAATAGTGGAGGGACTTATTTCAGAGATGCCATTTATCTCGTTCCAATGTTACATAAGTTTATGATTTATTTATGACACAGACCATGACTTCTCTAGGCACCACCTTCCCACCCTGAACTTCCCGTATATTACAATTTCCATTCTCCTCTTTGTTGTTTTGAAGTTATTCTCTTGGGAAGAAAGTCAAAAAGCCAATTAGAATGGCTAAATTCTGCCCTCTCTCTCCCCCTGTGAACTTTACTTACAGTGCATTAGGGAGAAACTCTTTTTGATTCTTGGAAACACAAGGAGGAGAACATGAAAATGTGGCAAATGCTGTAAAAAAAATAAGCACTTCCTTTTCTGGTTAGAAAGATAAATGCTGGTCAGTAACGTTAAGTAAATGTACCTGTTTCAAGAGAGGTATTGACTGCGGGAATGCAAGAGCTACCCTAATTAAAATTGGCTGTTGGAATGGTAATGCATTATTTTGAATTTCTAGTGAAATTATTTTCCTTCTTCTTGTACCTTCTTTCTGTTGGAGTATTTTATACTACCAGTAGCTTTAAACACTGAAATACATGGAAGATATAGTATACTGTCCTTCACTGGCATTATGCTCAAGAAAACAAATATTTAATCCCCTTATACATGATGCAGAATTGCCCTTATTTTAAAACATGCTGTAAATAATTTTGCCGGGATCTTGCATGTTTTTCATCTATTTTTTTTTTTTTTTTTAAAGATTTTATTTATTTATTTGAGAGAGAGAGAGAGAATGAGAGATAGAGAGCATGAGAGGCAAGAGGTTCAGAGGGAGAAGCAGAGTCCCTGCTCAGCAGGGAGCCCGATGTGGGACTCGATCCCGGGACTCCAGGATCATGACCTGAGCCGAAGGCAGTCGATTAACCAACTGAGCCACCCAGGCGCCCCT
This sequence comes from Zalophus californianus, assembly GCF_009762305.2. Lineage (NCBI taxonomy): Eukaryota > Metazoa > Chordata > Mammalia > Carnivora > Otariidae > Zalophus > Zalophus californianus. The sequence goes on from NC_045604.1 coordinate 74,605,366, forward strand.
TCATCTATTTTTTTAAAAACTAAATTACTAAATTCTATTTGACGGATAGGTTCAAGTTTGAATATTCTTTTCTCTGGGGGAAACAGTTGTCATTCCTGTACCTAGTTTCTTCTCAGCACTTACCATAATTGCTATCAGTGAATAATTCATTTTTTCTATTGTTACTCCTGTTAGACTGTAAGCTGCTTGAGGAAAGAGTCAGTAATTCATATTCCCTGAGCCACATAGAGTGCCTGAAAATGGTCATAACTCAATGAATATTTGTTGGATGAATGAAAACAGACATAAAACAGAACATGCATACTGAACAGTTGGGTTATGGGGAGGGTCACATTTACGTAGGGAGTTTACAGAGGTCGTGGCATTTAAGCAAACTGACAACATGGCTGGATTTATTACACATTTTCTCTCTAGTTGATGGGCATTATCCCACTTCAGTCCCACAAGCCCAGAATCAGAGATGTCTATTTTTGAGTTGCTATATATAGAGAGAAGAAACAGTCCCTCCGAATGTGGAGTTACTCAGTATTTTTGGCTCTTTGGCTATTTTCAAGGTTCTTCATCTGGACTTAAAAACCAAATTAATAGGCTATCGTTTTCTCTCATCTTTTGCACAGACACTATTTTGGGAGCAGATACATCACCCCAGCCACATCAGTGAACGGACAGGCTGTTTTCACTCTTGTAACAGGAATGGTCACCCAGAGCCTCTTCTCTCACATGCTCCAGTAATTCCCTACTGACCTCCAGTGACTTTATTTAGTTTTATTAATTTAAGCTAAATGAGTTTTGTTTTCTAAGAGTGTCCATGCAGAACTAAGCATAGAGAACATATTTCTGCTTAACTCACTTTGTTTGCAGCTTCAAAGCCCAAGTTGCTTTTTGGTTTTGGTCATTTTGTTGTTTGGTCTGTGGCCTCAACACCTAATTTAACAATTAGAAGTATTTCATAACTCACTGATGCTGCTTCAGCCTCATTTATTAGGCCTGTCAGGAATTGCCATTCTCTTGGAACCACAGGCCAGCCATCTCTGTAGATGTTATATGAATGAGGCCCCTCAGACAGGACAGGGAAGCTGCCAGCCTCTTGATCTTGACCCTTGAGAAACAGTGGCCAGGCCCGATTCCTCTGCTTTTCACCCTGGAGAGTACCTGGGTTAAGAGAGCTTCTGTTTATACTGTGGTCTCATCCAAGACCAGATGGCCATTTGTGAATTCCCCTCAATGTCTTTGATAAACCCAGGTTGGAAGGAAATTAAAATTAAAAGTTAAAAAAGACCCCCACAATCTGCTAATTACTGGTTATTTAATAGCTAGCATTTAATAAATGTCAGTCACTGTGCTAAATGCTTCACAGGCATTAGCTTAGTTTGATCCTGAGACAAACCTGTGTGAGACATATGGTTGTTCCCATTTTAAAGATGAAGAGCATGAGGCTCATGGACAGTGAATAATCTGACCAAGTTGCTCGTCTAAGAAGTGGTGGAGTTTGGGGTTCACACCCAGGCAGTCAGATTTTTACGCCTTTCTCCAGGTTACTGTTTCTCTGTAGTATGCCATGTGAAACTCTGTGGGTTGCTTCTTTAGACTACCCAGGTTTGATAGTAGACAGGGATCCTTAAGAGTGAATTGCTTTCACTGCCTTTAAGTAACTTTACCAAATGTATCAAGTTATTTACAGTTCTCTTTCCTGCTATTACTTCTTAAAACCCTCTGAGTTGAGGTTGGTGTTATTTGGTCACATATGAGGTGGTCAAAATCAAGAAATTGATGTTCAGGAATTCAGTAGAGATTTACTGAGCACCATACAAGAGCTTCACCTTTGGTGTAAGCAATTCAGTTGTGACTAAGATATGGTTTGTACCTTAAGGACCCCAGGCATCAAGAGTATTTCTTTCATTTCCCCCTACTGTATCTGCAGTTCTCTTAGCATTGTACATGGCACTAGGTTGGTTATTTGTAAATATTTGCTGAGTTTTGCAACTGATGATATGGCCAGTGGATGACTATCAGCAGAGGACATTTTTCCTTTCCTTTCCTTTCCTTTCCTTTCCTTTCCTTTCCTTTCCTTTCCTTTCCTTTCCTTTCCTTTCCTTTCCTTTCCCTTTCTTTCCTTTCCTTTCCTTTCCTTTCCTTTCCTTTCCTTTCCTTTCCTTTCCTTTCCTTTCCTTTCCTTTCCTTTCCTTTCCTTTCCTTTCCCTTTCTTTCCTTTTCTTTCCTTTTCTTTCCTTTCCTTTCCTTTCCCTTTCCTTTCCCTTTCCTTTCCTTTCCTTTCCTTTCCTTTCCTTTCCTTTCCTTTCCTTTCCTTTCCTTTCCTTTCCTTTCCTTTCCTTTCCTTTCCTTTCCTTTCCTTTCCTTTCCTTTCCTTTCCTTTTTTTCTTTCCTTCCTTTTGTTATTCTTACTGCCTGTGGCTTCAAGTTCTGCACTCTGAGAATAGTCTGAGCTTCTGTAGGTTTGAGAAGTATCCTGGAGACTGATCCCAGATGAAAATTAATCCAGTCCATTTTTATGGGACGACTTTGTTATAAAAACCCATGCATTCAAGGGCAGCTGGGTCCCACCCGAGCCCACCGATGCCTCTTGCAGTCTGAAGGCTGTGTTCTCACTGAGGTCAGCCACGTACTAGCAAGGAGGTTGAGACTACAGGATGGTCAGGGCAGATAACACATCCTTCAGTCTCTGATGAAAGATGCAAATGGAAACCGCCGTCATGAAGGTATAATCAAACACCATCCACCCACGTTAATGTAGATTGTCAGGACAGCCAACCTCTCCTTCCCTGGGAGTCTGACAGGCGTGATTAACATGCTGTGAGCTCGGCAGAACTCACTGTGGCTCTTACCTCGGTCTGTGCCTCTGCCTAGGCCCTGAAGAAATGCCAGGGTAAGTGATGGGATTATGGAAGAATGAGAGCCATCCACTGCCTCCGTCCTGCCCCTGCCCCCATGCCTCTTTGGCTGGCCAGGTCATCCAACCTGTAATTTGGGGAGGGGGAGGTGTTGACTAGAGCTCAAGACAATATACTCTCCCTGATGCTTTCACAAATTGTTTCCCCAAACCACTATTCTCTTGAGTGTGGCTCAGAACTACTTCTAGTTGCTAAGCAACCCACAAGCAGCTCCAGCCCACAATATTTCATAGATGTGTAGGCATGTTATTTGGGGTACTTCCCCAGCCTCCCCTTCCCCAGGAGCTACCCCTTCCAAGCTCTTTTCTTACATTTTGCATACACGTCTGAATGGACCAAGGTGAACATCTGATCCAAGGGCATTTCCCATGTTGCCCAAACCACCAGGCCAATCTGATTCCCTCTCAAAAATTTCAATGAAAAGATAAGAACAATACTCAGAAAGTCTTGAACCAAAATACTTGGGACTCATGTGGCCATGTTCGAATACATGCACGTTTATGAGCAGGCAAAGGCAGTTAGTCCACAGCGTGAAGTAGGAGATTGGAGAGGAGAGAAGGGAGATGAGAAGCCTGGGGCGTGGGGGAAATGGGAGAGTAGGCGTCTCATGTCTCCAAAAGAGTTGAGCTTACCTGTGTTTGAGGTTTGTCTGGAAGAACATGGGAGGGGTAAGGGAGTGGAAGGCGTGTGCCAGGGAGTGGTTTATGCCCTGGCCTATGGCATTTAGGCTGAGAATTTTGGAAAGAGAAGGTATCTGAGGACAACAATGAATGGTACGATCAAGGGACTGGATACATCAACAAGATTGGACAAGTGTGGTAATGAACAGAATAAATGACCTGGAAGGTAGAAGGTGACACTCAGAACATGAGGTGCTTAGGTTTTAGAGCTTGTGGGTAGGTCAAGAATGGTCCAGAGAGTATATGATTGAGGCAGAGTAGAAGGTATTAATCAGAATTAATGATGAGAAAGACATGGGAGGCCAGAATGTTGGATGGTGACCAGTCATGGTGGTGCAGACGCACTGAGCCAGCTGCCAATGCCAGTGAGGGGGGATGGTTAGAGTTGAGTAGATGGCAGCCATAAGGTGGGGTAGGTTTAATAAAGTCTGATGCAACCACTTTCAAGTGAGCCAGAATTTTGAAGGGGGAAGGGGAAAAGAGAGTTGTAAGTGGGGAATAAATAGGACTCAGAAGTCCTTAGGGAGCCAGCTGTCCCCTGTGTATGTCGCTTCCTTACAGTTCTGCGCTGGACTCTCTCTCTCCAATTCTCTGCTTGTCAGCTTCATTTTCTCTCATTTCTGACTGGCTGTCTTACATAGCAGGAATGTAGCCCCAGTTTTACATTTCATAGCTTTAGCCCCTAGAGAGGGATGAACTCAAAGCTCTTATTCCAAGACCAGGGAAAGGAGTACTTGCTCTACTGAATCAGGTGCATACCCCTGACTTAGCCACCTGTGGGCAGGTATGGATCATATATTACCAGTAGGGTGACTCCCTGTCAATGGGGTCAATTCCTAGAAAGATCGGTAGGCTGACAATTTCATTTGTTTGCCAGAACAACTTTCCAAAAATTGGCCAAGGAATTCACAGGCTTGGTCAGCAAGCTCTTTGGCCCATTAAGGCTAATTATCTACCAAGCTGCCCTCACAAGCTGCCAGGTGATAGAAGGGGTTAATTCTGTCTGGCCCTGAAACATCTGGTTGGAAGAGCAGGGGGGCTGGGGTTGACTTAGTGGTAGCCTCTCAGAAGGTTTCCTGCATGGCACTTTCATGCTTTAAGAGGAAGCATTTAAGGGAGAATGCTTGAATATTTATATTTCTGGTTAGAAATGAATACTCTTCTCTCCTTCCTCTAGAAACCCCCTTAGCAAATCCTTTTTTCAGGTGTGCAAAAATTCCTGGAAAATGAGTCTTCTTTTCTCTTTGTAATTCCCAATAACTCAAGCTTTGTTTACATGATGTGCTTTCACATACTGCCCCCCTTTCATTTGTCCTATCTTGCTTCCTTAGGTAGACATGGCAGGAGGGCATCTTTTTTTTTTTTTTAAAGATTTTATTTATTTATTTGAGACAGAGAGAATGAGAGAGAGAGAGAGAGAGCACATGAGAGGGGGGAGGGTCAGAGGGAGAAGCAGACTCCCTGCCGAGCAGGGAGCCTGATGCGGGACTTGATGCAGGGACTCCAGGATCATGACCTGAGCCGAAGGCAGTCGCCCAACCAACTGAGCCACCCAGGCGCCCCAAGGAGGGCATCTTTTAATGGGGATTCTCAGACTTTGGAATCCGATAAAAATGCACATTTCTGAGTCCCATCCTCAGAGCTTCTAATCCTGAAGTGGGTTCCAGAAATCAGTATTTGGAACAACAGCCTGGCAATTCTGCAGGACACACTGGAAAATATGGTTTTAACATTTCATTAGAAAGGAACTTGGCAACCAGTTTTTAGTCCCTGGAATTTCCCAAAATGTTGCCCCTTGGTCTTCACATAGATATGGGCAAGCCATTGCAGTTCTCTCCACATTAAGGAAAGGTATATTCGTTTCATGTCAAATTCTGTCCAACTCAGAAGCATGAAGACCCCCTCTTCTTTCTTTCCTCCTGCAGGATCCCCCACCCTATCTTCTAATTCTGCCCCCCTTCTCTCTTCTACCACAATCAGACCAAAACTGAAATAAACAAAGGTGTTCCTTCCTATAAAGGATCCTTCTGCTGTTAATCTTTCCATCCCCCCATTCTAGTCAAGCATGCCTTGTTTGGGAGGTTTTGCATTGTTTTGCTTTATCCTTGTGAAGCATTTATCCCCAGAAACTCTCTAGTGCACAAGGACCTTTCTGAAAATCTCTCAAGGATGTGAGCAGGAGCCTTAACAATGCTTGAAAATGCCCAGTGTGCTCAGTAACTTCTCTCCCACAGGTAAAGGACATCCTCACAAGCTTATAGATGAGAGCCTCTAAGATGCACTTGTTACCAAGGACACAATTTTAATCAGTGATTTATAAAGCTGAAATGATAGGGAAAAATGTTCTTTCATTTACTAATTCATTCTTTAATTTGTGCATCCATCCATCCAACTAACTATCCATGTATCTATCCACTCATCCATCCATCCACTAATTCAATTAGTGCTATTGAATGCCCATGTATATTCCTGGCTAGAACCAAAAGTGATTATTTGAACAGTGTTGATACTCAAGAAGGTTCTGGTGTAGTGGTAGAGACATATACATAAACAGATCATGTATAATGTAGTGGTTAGTAGCAGAGATTTTCACAAAGTATCATGTGAAGAAGTTATTCTGCTCATTCATTGCACTCTCTCAGTCTCTTGTCCTAATGTGGACCACAATTAAAATCAAACGTGTGTTTCTTTACTTGGTTTGTCACTTTCCCCAGGCAGATTGTAAACTCCACAATGCAAGGGTGGCATCTGCTTTGTTCAACATGCTTTCCCCAGTACTAGACACAGTGCTTGGCATGTTGCAGGCACTCAGGGGCTCAGAAAGCAACATCCCAGGCAGAAGGTACAATAAGAGGAAAATGTCAAAGAGGAAAAGAGACAGGTTTGTGAGGCAGAGTGAATGCAGGGTGCGAGGAGAGCCAGGGGAAGGACAAAAACTAGCTTGGTTTTGCTAGAGGGTAAAATGCAAGGTTAGAGCCAGCAGAATACTAAAAAATGGCAGTGCCCAGGGGCGCCTGGGTGGCTCAGTCGTTAAGCGTCTGCCTTCGGCTCTGGTCATGATCCCAGGGTCCTGGGATCGAGTCCCACATCGGTCTCTCTGCTCCACGGGAAGCCTGCTTCTTCCTCTCCCACTCCCCCTGCTTGTGTTCCTGCTCTCGCTATGTCTTTCTCTGTCAAATAAACAAAATCTTAAAAAAAAAAAAATGGCAGTGCCCACATGACCTGATGAGCTGGGGCTTTGCTTTTTGTGGGAATGGGGACTCACATGAAGGCTCAAAGCAGAGGAGAGGGTGGCCAGATTTTTATTTTCTACATGTTTCTCCGGAGGCTGAATGGGAAATGGATCTGAGGGAGATTGAAGCCAGCGGAGAAGTCAGGAAGCTGAGGTACACACTCCAGGCTGAAGATGGTAAGATTCCCATGAGGTGGAAACAGAGCAGGGACATATGGGGGAGACACTCATGGCCAAGGCTGCCGAGTGTGAGGGGCAAGAAGAGTGATTTGGAGTGACCTCCAGAGTTCCACCTTCAGGTGATAGGGCGGATGGGTGTGCATCAACAGAGAGAGTAAGAACAGGAAACATGAGCGATCAGAAATTATGGGTTTTGTGTGTGATTTTCTGGGTAATCGTTCAGGAGCTTGTGGGATATCACACAGAGCTATCTGGTTAACCACTGTGTTTATGCATCTGAAGCTCAGGGAAAAGCTCTCTCTGGGCTGAAGCTGTAGCATTGAGATCAACGGGCTGGGTGTGATTTAATACATGATCATAGTCAGTACCAGCTGAGAGGATGTATAGCATGAGATGAGCAAAGGACTATGTTAGGAGCTAGGAAAGCCCAGAGCATTGGAGATATCCTGCCAGTCTATCAAATCAGTTGTTGATTTTACCTCCTAGCCTTTGAGCTCTTTAAAGATAAGGCTCATTTGATTCATCATACTTATTAGTCAAGACAGCATCTTACACGTAGTAGGTGCTTTAAGAATATTTGTGGTTTCTAGACTATTTGTCAAATTTTTAAAGATTCCCAATTGAATAATTTCAAAGAGTCAGGGCATTTGGTTTAAATCATATTGTTTTTATAAAATGATAACATTTCAAAAATTAAAATAAATAATTTAAATAAATTTTAAAACTTAAAAAAGAATTCTTATGCAAAAGGCACCCTAGTGACCTAGAAGGGTTTTGGAATACTTTCTTTACTTGACCAATATGTACTGATGCCTTCTCTGTTCAAGTGTGGAGTGAAGCATAACTATGGGGGCAGAGCTGGAGGGAAGGATGGCCAATTACTTAATGTTAGGGAGCCTTAGTTGCCTTATCTATAAAATAGGGATAAGAACATCTGCTTGTTAGCATTACTGTTCTTGTTAATTATGTTTACTCTACATAGTTAGTTATACTTACTATGTATAATATCCTAATTATATTTGTTTAAAGTCAGGAATATGGTAAGGGCTGAAGGACAGCCAGACAGACAGGCATTATGATGGATCATGATTACTTTACCTGTGCTACTTTGGTACGGCACATGCTAGAAAGGAGTTCAATGAGAGATAAAAGTGCCCCGATCTCCCAAACCATTGCCAAACTGGGAGGCAAACAGCCCCTGCCTAGAATACTAATAAGCAAGGGTTTGTTTTCTTCCTGTGGTTTTCTTTTTGCAGGAGTGAAAAATGTATTTTTGCTCTTTGTCATTTTAATTAAATCAAGTCTAGGAAAACATAAAACGCGAGTCACATTCCTTTTCAACAGGAAAACTTTGAAAACGGCACACCAGATTGCAAACTGTTAAAATCCATTCATTAAAAGTTCATGGTCTATTGGACTTTTTTTCCTTCAAGCATTGCATTATGTACATTTCCTATCTGTGTTTATGTGACAGATTGCCTAACAGATTTCTTGTACAGTAGAGTTATATAGTCTGCCAGAAAGGCCCGGTTTGGAACCTGTGGCAATAAGTGAAATGGATTTGGAAATGTCATCTTGCTATCTAGTGGATAATTTGGTAATAATGGCCTAACAGATCCCTCAAGACCAACAATTATATACCTGTTTGAAGCTAATTGGACTATGCAGAAATGGGAGTTATATGAATTATATGTTATAAAAATTTGGTAGGCGTTGAAGGGACTGACAGCACATTCTGGAACCTCGTATTGACTTTCAATCATTTTAATGTGCAGGCTGTAGTCGCCAGAATCCTTGGCTGCGGTTGTCTATCAGGGAAAAAGCACCCGTTTTTGGGCCATGTGCTAATTCTGTGTGTAGCCACATGAATGTTCGTGCGTATTGTACATCTCTACATGCATGGACAAATCACATATTTATTTACGCCTAAAGTTTGGTAATACCGAGTGTTAAAATTAGAATTCGTAATCCAGATTTCTAAACCGGCCTTTATGCTACACCAAATGACTCTTAAGAGTTATGGGAAGGCTTTTATTTTTAGCACTCAGTAAATTAAACCTTTTATTCATCATTCTGAAAGATGATGGTGAAGAGAACATCCGTTCTTTTTAATTTCAGGAAGGGAAAAGGCAGCCATCCAATCAGAGGGAACTCAAGTGATAGGGCTTGTTGAAGAGAGTGGCTTTACACATTTTTGTCACCTTCCCATAAGTTAATTGGTCATCTCTGTTACCATAACAAGATATTACTGACAATAGTAGGTATCCCCCCCTGTCCCCTGCCCCTCGTTAATGACAAATTTAAGCACAGTTGTTGGAGGAGTATTATATTCTGGTTGCAAAGATATTTCCCTTAACTTAATACATTTTCTCGGAATAATTTTTTTTTATGAGGTGTATCTCATCAGGGTTTCTCGACCATGGTACTTTTGACATCTTGGGCCTGATGGTGTCATGTTTGGGTGGGGACATTCCTGCGCATTGTAAAATATTTAGCAGCATCCTGGATTTTGCTGACCAGTAGCCCTCCCTTTACTTGTGAAAATCAGATGTCACCTGTTTAGACAAAAATGACCCCTGATTCAGAGGCCCTGCTGTATACTCACAGGCCTGTCATTTAGGTTATTGATTTAAAAAAAAGTTTAAGCATATATGCTTACATTGGATAAATTCTGCAGTGGTTGTTTTGGTTTTTGTTTGTTTGTTTGGTGCCTTCAACCTTTTCATCCTATTACCTGTTCCCCAAATGCAAAATACATTTGTAGCCTCTATTTTTGTACTGGCTCTATGTAACATATTTAATTTTGAGTTGAGAGAAAGCAGCCATTTACAGTCATTTTAAATTTGATAAAGATTTAATGAGAGAAAAAAAAAGGCATACATTTTCATAAACTAATTTCAGCAGATGTGTGGATGGTTTTATATAAAACTACAATGAAAGAGAATGTAGAGAGGCATTGTTAGGACAGAAAGATGTAAAGTCCTATATTTCTGTCATTGCAAGTATGCCGTATATTGTACAGGCCTGGAATCAGAAGTGGAAAGCATCCTTACAACTCTACACTAATGTCATAAGAGAAAAAAAAGAAAAAAAGATTTCTGAAGAGGTAAAATGCAGCACATAAAATACAATAACTTCACTAGATGGTTGTACATTGAAGTCTCAGAATTAAATTATTCTGTCATCGACTCATTCATAAAGAAACCATGTTCATTTCTCATATCTGCCTTCTGTGGGGCATCTGATGCTTCAGAGGCCAGAAATGTAACAATTATTTTGCAGGAATTGCAATAGTCTTGTTTTGGGGTAGAACATTCTGGTTGTGAATTTCTTTGGAAGGTAGGCATCTGATTAGGTGTTGCCAGAGGCTCTGTGTAACATTGTTTTCTGTTGATGGTGGCTAAGAGCAGAGTGGTTTTATTTTCCTATAAACAGCCACCTCCTTTCAGTTAGCTGATTCAGAGGATTTATTCCCCCTTTGGCTGCACACAAAGCCTTACAATGTGTGCCGGTACTTGGATATGAGTCGCATTAGAAGGAAAACTCCTCCTGTGTCTCGGTGTCTAGCATCAACAGTGGGTTCAATTTCTAATGTAGAATTCTAGTGTCGTTTAAGAGTGATTTAGATGCCTTAAATTGAAGCATACAGGAAAGGAACAGTACATGGTAGCCCATACTTAATTAACCACATAATGGGGTATCCTATCAGGTTTTTGCTAATGAAGGTGGCTTGGCCTCACTGCCCCCTGAATCAGTAAGAAGGTGAGTATGAGAAACAGTATTTAGGGAGGATTTGGAGAAGGCTGTGTTTTCCATCCATCCCTCCAGCTATTGGGAAAGTGAACCCGGGAGATGGCAGATCCGCAGAGAGTTCTGTGCATGGGCTGGATTGCATTAATTCCCTCCTAGAACTGCTTTTATTAGACTGCAATTTGGGGTAATACCAGGACCAAATATCCACGGATATGGCAAGAAGTAGAAACGCCCTCTGTACCACTGTGAGGATGTGTCCTGACTATTCACATCTCAAGTTGTCTGCACAAGGGCTAAAAATATAGATGTCACCATGTTATCAGACTGCCTGGATCCAAACCCCAACTCTGCTTCTTAACTCAAGCGTTTCTCTTGACTCCGGTAAGCACATTTTCTCATCCATACTGCGAGGGATGTGATAGTGAGTACCTGCATCATGGTTGTGAGGCTCCCCTTGCACATAGGGAGCGATGCGATCAGGTATAGCGTGAGTCCTCAGGTAAGAGTGGCTGTCATATTTGTTACATGGCAAAATTTCTTTCTGTTGCTTCCTTGAATAATTATGATAAAATTGAATCATTGGTTTATTTTCATAAGATAAGTATTGTGTAAATTAATGATAAGATTCCCCTGTGTGTTGAATAGTAGGAAAATCCAGACAAAACTTTTTGGCTCTCACTCAGTGAACAGAGACTTTTTGTGTTCATATGAACTGAATTCCTGGCATCAGTTTGTTTCCCACCCACACTTTCATTTCTTCCCTTTTATCACCTATTAATGAGATAAATACACCTATTTTATTTTGCTGTATTGTGTTTGTCAAGATGAGCCAATTTAATCCTTTCTGGACCCAAGGTAGCAGAAGAATGAGTAATAAATAGATCGGAAATAAACCCCCAAAATATTGATCTGGTCTTATTCTTTGTATCCCTTAACAACAGGGGCCACAAACTCAAATAACCAAGCAGAGAGTGTCAATGAGAAAAACAGGCCCATTCTGTTGAAGACAGAATGGGTGGGAGGGTTGTAAACAGAATGTTTTCCTGCCTCCTCCCATGCTCCTCCCACTCTCGAGCCTCTCAGCCACCCTGTGCCTGCTCTCCCTTTCTCAAACTCGTATCTCAAGATTCAACCCAGCGCTCCTTCAACTAACGCTGGTACTTGCAAGTTTTGCTCAAATTCTGCGTATTTTTTTTTAAAGGAAAAGAGTATGCATGGAGTGGCCTAAGAACAGATTTCACACAAAGCATTCTGTGGATGTGAAATAATAATAATTAATGATTATGGTGATTATCAACATTAGAAATAAAGGTAGCTGGTATGAATGGACCATTAGGTGTATTCTGCTTAACTCTGCTGCATGTTTCTATGTTTTTTTTTTTTTTTTTTTTTACAGGTAAGTACTATTAGCAGTGGGAATATGGAGACACAGGGAGACAGAGTCACTCACCCAGGCCAAAGACCATTTACTTACGCATCTGCCTCTTGGCATCTGGGCATGATATGATTCCTCATGAGGGCACTATATCTTTGAGCAGGTGTGACCACCTTCACCTGACCCGATAAACTAGATACTTCTGGTCACCTTTCAAGATTCAGCTTGCTGATATCACCTGCTTAGGAAACCTTCCCTGTCCATCCCTGACTGGGTTAGACACCCTCTGTCTATGTCTCAGCCCACACCGTACCACAGACAGGGCATGTGCAGATAGTGATGGAGCCGTGGCTTGCAGTACCATGCTTCCTGCCACTCTTCCATGCCTCCAAAGCCATCTTTTGTAGGTAATAGCTCTTGGAGGGCAGAGAGGGCCCTCTGGGAAGCATCCACCAGGGATCAAGCGATGCCCGAGGGAAACCTTGGCTATAGGGGTTAAAAGTTTAGCCTCTGTAGGTAGATTGCTTGAATGTGGATCCTGCTCTTCTGTCTTCTAGCTGTATGACCCTGGGTAAGTTTTGAACCTCTTGTGCTTCAGTTGCCGCATCTGTGAAATCAGAAGAATAATTACATCTGCCCCACAAGGTTCCTGAGTGGATATGAGATGATGACTGCAAAGCTCCCAGTGCAGGGCTTGGCACATAGGTGGTGCTCATTAAATGTTAGTCACTACTCCCTGTGATTACTATAGCTTATGTAGCAACATTCAGTATTGCTTTATGGGGAAACACCTCAGTCAATTAAATTGTTATTCTTTTAATTCTTACTTCCTCCCTTCATTCCACAGACATCTATGACACACCTACTCTAAGTAGGGCACAAAATGGACAAAGCCTCTACCTTCCCAGAGCCTATAATCTCCACCCTTGCTGACAGATATGGCTGCCATGAACCACCTGGCTATTTCCATTTACACGTAAATGAAATGAAATGAAAAATTCAGTGCCACATTTCAAATGCTTACTGGTCACATGTGGCTAGAGGTGACCCTGTTGGACCAAACAGATGGATAGAACGTTTCCATCACAGCAGAAAGTTCTTTAGGGCAGTGCTGGTCTAGTGGAAAAAAGGGATAACAAAAACATAAACAAATGTTTATGTTTATCAGAATGCTGATAATCTGCTTCTTGAAGCCATAATTTCACCGAAATGTTGCGTTATTCTGCCTGGAGCTGTTAATACTGTGAATTCAGGATAGCACGTGCACGCGCGCGCGCGTGTGTGTGTGTGTGTGTGTGTGTATGGTTCAGGAGTGAATAGGTCTCCCCTCTCCCCGCTCTTCCTTCATTCCCCTTCTTTCCCTTTGTTGTCTCCTGCTTGTCTCCGTTTCCTGCTCTCTCACACCCTCCCTCCGTATATACCATGTCCTCTCCTAGTATTTTTTTTTAAAGATTTTATTTATTTATTCATGAAAGACAGAGAGAGAGAGAGAGAGAGAGAGGCCGAGGGAGAAGCAGACTTCCCGCGGAGCAGGGAGCCCGACGCGGGACTCGATCCCAGGACCCTGGGATCATGACCTGAGCTGAAGGCAGACGCTTAACCATCTGAGCCATCCAGGCACCCTCTCCTAGTATTTTTTTTTAAGGGAATAAAGTCCTTGTTCTTATGGATTCTTAACTCTATTGGAGGGTCAGGGTCTTAAATCTTAACTGCAGCATAATGCCAAGGATGCCATGATAGGAGCAGGAAAAAGATGAAACATGGGAGGAAGGTATCATTCCCTCTTGGTGGTGATAGGAAAGCTGCACAGAGAAGGTTTACGCCCAGTCTTGACCTTCAGCAAGCCTCTCAGCATCCTGATGAGTGACAGGCAGAATGTAAACAGGACCTATCTCTTAGAGGGCAGGAGTTCTATGAATGCAATTATTAATCACCGTGAAGCTGTTGTAAACTATTATCATAAAACAATGACATGCTCCTTTTATTCTCCGAGATCAATATTACTGAAAGGCCTTCCTGTCTCAGGCTTATCGGATACATGAGCAACTCATATTGCCATAAATATATGATGACTTTTTTCTTGAAGTGTTAACGGTCTTCAGCATTTCAAAAAGCACAGATGTGTTTGTGGGGGGGGGGGGTTCCTGCACCAGGTAATGGCCATATTTGTTTTAATTTTATGGCTGCCTTTATTCCATCTCTAGTTCCAAAAAGGGTTTGAGATGGCTTACAGTAAGGGCACGGATTCATTAAACCACAAGAATATTGAAACGAGAAATCATGTGAGCCTAACAATGAAAGAGAATAAAATAATGGTATGAAAGAAGATGGTGGAGGGTAAAAAGTTAAAGAAGTCCTAAGATTTCATTCAGTCAAATTTATTAAGAATCTCAGGGATTTAGGATTTTGCTAGATGCTGAGGAATGGGGAGGAACATATAAATATGACTAAGACCAGTATCTTATGAGGTAGAGGAAATGGCATGTTAAAGGCTTGTAGGTAAAGGGAATTTTGTATTCTTGGAGCAGAAAGTGGAGCAGTGTGTGTGTGTGTGTGTGTGTGTGTGTGTGTGTGTGTGTGTGTGTGTGTGTGTGCGCGCGTGCGCGTGTGTGCGCGCATGCCTATTTGAGTTTATCGATGATGATGGGGAAAAGCCACAGTCAATGAACCTAGAGATAAGTAAGGACCAGATAACTTAGGGCTCTGTTAAGGCAAGTTAAGGAGTTTAGCTTTTATTCTAAGGACAATTGGGAACCATTGAAGTGGATCAAATTTTCCATTTAGAAAGATAACTCTCCCTGCAGTGTGGAGAATGGATTGCAGTGGAAGGAGACAGGAGAGGAACATCAGATAGGGGCTGTTGCAGGTGAGAAATGAAGGAAGCTTGGGTGAGAATAATGGCTATAGGAGTGAAGAGAACAGAGTGGATCTATGAGACATGAGGTGGGAGAGTCAATGTACCTTGTAGATTAATTGTGGAGCTGTGAGAGGAAGTGACTTGGGCTCTCTTGTTTCATTCTGGAATGTTCTAGGTGGATGCAGGGAACACTTAATGAAATGACAGAAATAGGAGGAGGGATAAATACTGGGTTTAAGGGAGAAGAAAACAAATTAAGTTGTAGGTATGGTGTTGAAGATGTTTGGAAGACACTTGCGTAAAGATGGATATGTATTAATTTGGCACTCAAGCAAATGGGATTAGTGCCATTTTTGGAAGCCTTGGAGTATACATGGTCTTTAAGTCATCAGAATGAATGGGGTCATGTAGGTAGAGTTTGGAGTGAGAAGTTAGGGGGACCCAAGAACTCTTTGGGTCCTGACATTGACATTGGGAGGTTTCCCAGAGGAGAAAGAAGTCTAAGCACTCCTTAAAAAGTAGGAATATCAAGGAGAATATTCTTACGGTAGTATAGGGTCCCTTGCCAGTGTAAAACATGGTGCCGAGCGATTAACTCAATTGGAACTCAGTGAAAAAAGACTAGAACCCAGGAGTCATCTCTGGGGTCTTACGTTATTTTTGGGTGACCTTGAATTTCTGAAAGTCCTCCTGCCATTGTTTTGGTTTGACATGGAGAGAAATGTGCCTTCATTGATACACTCTGAATTACTGACTGCTTTTTCAGATGCCTCAACTGTAACTTTAATCATCTGAGCCCTAGTTCTTATCACAGTTCCAGCAGTACCCCAGGACTCATTAAATTGCTGGGGGTATTTGAAGGCCTCCCAATTAAGGACCCATTTTATGTGCATAGTCGAAATCCTGGAAATTATCGTCTCACTGCGACACAGGAGTAGGTGCTGATATCTGCTAGGATGAATGATAATGTGGACCCCAGTGATTTGCTGTCCTTCATCATTTGATCAGCTTTAATGACCAGAGTGTAAGTCGCCAATTGTTATGTGCAGACACGTGTTACAAATGGAGTCGTAAATTCAGTTCCTTAAAAAAAGAAAAAAAAAAAAAAGAAAAGAGGGTATAAGATTCTCCCCTGCAATGCAGTTTATAGATGATTCTGGGGCAAAGTGAGATAGAGCCCAGAATGCCATCTTAGGGAAGAAGTCCACGACCATGCCCACGGGCACACACATACACAAGTTTGTGTTCTCAAAATTGAAAAAACAATCATCCCTTGATATAATTTCTTAGGGACATGTTTTTAAATGAGGATACAGAAACTGCTGACATCCAATGCTGGGAAGCTTGAGCAAAGGACCTCAGAGTTTTGTGCAACTGGATTTGTATTAATGATTGTGTCTGTGGCCCCTCCTTGTACAGTAGAACTCCAGATTATTCTGAGTTCTGGAAGTTCATGTAGAGCATGGAGCTTTTAACCTGGCTGACATCACTCAGTAATACAGAGGGAGCATGCATGGTAGTTAAGGTTTTAGGATCTCCAGAACTGCCTGTGTCCACAGCTGACTCTCCTATTTACTATTAGCTTGACCTTGGAAAAGATCTACTTAATGCCTCTGAGCCTCAGTTTCTCCGTCTTTAAAATGAGGATAATCATAGTACCAGACTCACTGACTTATTAGAAGGATTAAGGGGAAAACAATGCATGAAAAGCACTTGGCACGACACAAGGGATGTACTAGGTACTAAATATGCTGGTTATGATTCTCACATCTTCATCAAGTAACCACCTTCAGGCAGGAGAGTTGAACATGGGCCATTGGTATTTTAGAACAAGAAAATAATTGATACCCAGTATCATCTCTGAGCTTGCCAGACCATCCCTGACCACATGGCAATATGCACCAGGGCTCCTCAAACCACAGAGAAAGCCAAGTACCTCTCTGGGAGTGCTCATTTTATGTAGATGTAAGGAATGGAAGCCTTGTAAACACTATTTTATGTTAAAGAAATCACAGATATGCTATGGAGTTGAATGCAAATTGGATATAGATTTTCAGGGCACAGCAAATAATTCCAAATGCCTTTTGTTCTCCAAACACCTCTTTCTAGCTGTGACCCCAGAATTCTTGTGAGTTAAAGTCACTTTCCTCCATCAAAAGCTATTTTTCTCCCCAAGACCTGGTGGTGAGGGGGGCTATGACAGGGGTCACATAACCTCTCAAACTAGAAACGACAACTATAGTCTTTCTTATGCTTTCCTGAGGTTCCAATAGAAATTCAGAATTTTTGAAATTGGGGTTTAGAATTCACATTTTTTAAATTTAGGATACTCAGGTTAAAATGTCATCCTTTCAAAAGACTTTTAATTTTATTTTTTCTCCCTCTAGCCCCTAAATGTTAATTTGGGTACCACCAGAGATTTTAGCAAGATTCAAAATTTTGTGAAATATTTGAAATGGAAGACACCTAAGAAAGAAAATTGTGCAACTGATAAATACTGACCTATAAGTCTTGCCCGAAAGATTTTCCTTCATAGCACTTCCCTTCTATCTAGTGCTTCTTATATTTTTGAAGATTGACAATACATCCATATATCCAGACAATATACTGTGAATATGCTTAAGGTCAGTACTTTAACATCTTGCTCCTTCTTGTCAGTAACTGCGGAGTATTCTATAAGGTAGGTTGTGTTAGTTTGCTGGAGCTGCCATAATGAAGTATCACAGACTGGGAGGCTTAAATGGTAAAAAATCATTTCCTCACAGTTCTGGAGGCTGGCATTCTGAGGTCAAGGTCTTGGCAGGGTTGGTTACTTATGAGACCTTTCTTGTTGGTTTGCATATGACTGTGTTGTCCCTGTGTCCTCATATGGTTTTCCCTTTTTCCATGTCTGTGTGCTAATCTCCTCCTCTAACAAGGACCCCAACCACATTGTATTAGGGCCTATCTGTATGACCTCATTTTAATTTAACTAAAGATCCTATTCCCAATTATAGTCGTATTCTGAAGTATTAAGTATAGGACTTTTAACCTATGATTTTTGGGTGGGGGAGGAGACATTATTTACGCCATAACATAGGTTGCCATAATTTGTATAATCATGTTCCCGTTAGTGATCTTTGAGGCTGTTTGAGGTTTGGTGTTTTTGCTTTGTTTTATTTTTGCCAATTGAAAAACATTTGGAAATGGAAATTCAAACAATGATATACCACTACAAACTTCTCAGAATGGCCAAAATCCAGGGGCACTTTGGTGGCTCAGTCGGCTAAGCATCTGCCTTAGGCTCAGGTCATGATCCCAGGGTCCTGGGATCGGGCCCCGCATCGGGCTCCCTGCTCAGCGGGGAGCTTGCTTCTCCCCTCTCCCTCTGCCGCTTCCCCTGCTTATGCTTGTGCTCTCTCTTTCTCTCAAATAAATAAATAAATAAAATCTTAAAAAAAAAAATCCAGGTCACTGGCAGCACCACATCCTAGCAAGAATGTGGAGCAGTGGGAAACCTTCCTGGTTTGCAAAACCTTCCTAGGAATGCAAAATGGCACAGCCGCTTTGGAAGATAGTTTGGTGGTTTCTTACAAGACTCCATATGAGCCAGCAATTGTGCTCCTTCTATTTACTGAAAAAGTTAAAAACTTATGTGTACATAGAAACCTGCACATAGATGTTAAGAGCAGCTTTATTCATAATTGCCAAAACTTGGAAACAGCCAAGATGTCCTTCAGTAGGTGAATGGATCAATAGACTGTGGTACATCCACACAATGGAATATTTTTCAGCATGAAATGCACCATCAAGTCAAGAAAAGACACACAAGAAATTTAAAAGCCTATTACTAAGTGAAGGAAGCCAATCTGAAAAGGTTTTGTACTTCATGGTTGTAACTGGATGACCTTCTGGAAAAGGCAAAACTATGGAGATAGTAGAAAGATCAGTGGTTGCCAGGGATTAGAGGGGAGAGAGGCATGAATAGGTCGAGTACAGAGAATTTTTAGGGCAGTGAAGTTAGTCTATATGATACTGTTGTGATGGATACCCGTCATTATACATTTGTCCAGCCCCCTAGAGTGTACTCCAAGACAGAACCCTCATGTAAATTAGAAACTTCAGGTGATAACAATTTGTCTGTGTGGGTTCCTTGATTATCACAAATGTGTCACTCTGGTGGGGATGTTGATAATGGGGAAATCGACACATATGTGGGTGTGTGGCATGTGTGGGAAATCTTGTACCTCCTCTCAGTTTTGCTGTGAACCTAAAAGTGCTCTAATAAATAAAGTCCAAGAATAACATGAAAATGTTTCAATAAATAATCCACCCATAAGACTCACCTAGCTAGATAAAACAAATATTTTATTGTAATTTGGAATTTCATTTTTTTTCTTTTTCTCAAAATGACTGCCTCCACATAAGAATTTAATAACTTGGTTCTGTTTGGACAAAGATATTTAACAGAAGATTATTTTCCTCCTGTGGCAATCTGCAGATTAATCAGGTAATTTTAGGTGAATCACAGAGCTGGGAGGACTGTCCCATTCACGCTGTCTTTGTGCTCATGTAGGGGCAATACCATCATCCCCTGGAAGGATGTATGCAATTACATCAGCTTTGTGGTAATTATATGGATATTTTAGTTGTTTGGTGCATTTAATTATGCTTTGTCAAGCAGCCTCTGTTCACTCTTAGTGGGGCAAGCTCCAACTGGATTATTGCCAAGAGACTTGTACATTTAATGTTCCACACGATGCATTCTCCTAGAGGCAGAGAACAAAACGAAACTGGGCAGGAAGGTTCTCAGACCAACCACCTTTCCTCTCTGTTTTCATTCTTAAAAACAGTTTTTAATTGAAAGTTTCAGAGACCATTTCATCCTTTGAAAAATCCTTTTAAAAAAAAGTGATACATGACTTTTGGAACCAGTAACACAACACAGAACCATCTAAAGTAAAATGAATAGATGGCCCCTTCTCCATCTACCCCCCTAATACCAGCCCTGGAAGGATGGATTCCCATTTACACATGGCTGTGTGCTCTTCTGTGTAAATGCAGATATATGTGTTCATACGTGTGTCTTCCACAGAGGGGCTCACACTCTACATTTTATTGAGTGACTTCCCTGTTTTCACGTGGCATGGGCATTATCCTCACATGTTAATGTTAAAAATCTTTTGAGGGGCACCTGGGTGGCTCAGTTGGTTAAGCGACTGCCTTCGGCTCGGTCATGATCCTGGAGTCTTGGGATCAAGTCCCGCATCGGGCTCCCTGCTGAGCAGGGAGTCTGCTTCTCCCTCTGACTCTCTTCCCTCTCGTGCTATCTCTCATTCTCTCTCTCTCAAATAAATAAATAAAATCTTTAAAAAAAAATCTTTTGATTCTAGGGCCGCCTGTCTGACTCAGTTGGAGGAAAGTGGGGCCGTGAGTTTAAGCCCCACATTGTGTGTAGAGATTACTTAAGTAATTAAATAAATAAAGTTAGAAAACCACTTTGATTTTGATCCTTTGTAACAGCTGTGTAGTATTTTGACACACTGACACACTGTGAATTGTTCAGCTATCCTGCACTTGTAGCATTCAGATTCTTTCTACTGTGGATTTGTTCTGTCTCCTGATAAAATAAGCATCACCACAATAAGCATTTTGTGTGTATTTCTTAAGTCCTGTACTTTTTCCTTCTGTTGGAATAAATTCCCAGAACTGAAATAATCCGTGAAAATTTCGCAAATTTTTATTTTCAGTGAGTATTACCAGATTTTTACCCAAGAAGATTGGGATAATTTTCAGTCTTCCTAATACTGTAAACTACTTGGCCAACATCATATATTAGCAATTTTTAAAACATTACTAAGTATAGGTGTGGCCCATGGTATGTTGTTGCTTTAATTTGTGTTTTCCTGACTACCTGTGATACACAATATCTTTCCTGTTGTATGAGTCACTACTTTACCATCTTTGTCCATTTTCAATTGGTTTCTCTTTCTCTTGTTAATTTGTAGAAATTCTTTGTATGCTCTAGCTGTTCACCTTACTTATACTTGTTAGAAATACATGGTATCATTTGTCTTTTGACTCTGTCTACAGTGTCTCTTGCCATATAAAAATTGAATTTTTCTGTGATCACTTTCATTGTTGAATTAAGGAGCTATCCTTCCCCATCCAACTTTTATAAATTGCCTCATATTTTCTTATAGAAATTTATAGGGTTTTTTTTTTTTGCCTTTTCTTTAGATTTTTTAACTTACATGAAATTTTTTTTTTTTTTTTAAGTAATCTCAACCCACACCATGGGGCTTAAACTCAACAACCTCGAGATCAAGAATCATGAGCTCTACCAACTGAGCCAGCCAGGCATCCTTGGAATTTACTTTTTCAAAATTAAGTATGAAATTTAGCATGTTGAAAAGGTTATTCAGCTAACCCAACACCATTTATTCAGCTTTTCACCATTTCCACTAACTTGTATGTACACACACACACACACACAAACACATTATCATTTCTGCCCTCTTGTTCCCTTCAACTACTTATTTCTTGTTGTGTCTAGAGTTTCTCTCATTAATGCCCTTCAGCCCTGGCATCAATCTGTCAAATGACATAGGGAAGACAAGAATTCCTTACATTAAAGTTCTGGGCTGGTAATATTTGGGGTCAGAAACTTTTTTTTTTAAGATTTTATTTATTTATTTGAGAGAGAGAGAGTACAAGCAGGGAGAGGGGCAGGCAGAGGAAGAGGGAGAAGTGGGTTCCCCGCTGAGCAGGGAGCCCTAGGTGGGACTCGATTTAAGGACCCTGGGATCATGACCTGAGCTGAAGGCAGACACTTAACTAGCTGAGCCATTCATTCACCCCTGGGGTCAGAAACTTTCTGAGCCGATGTACTCATTAGGTTTCTTTTGGTTGTAAGTAACAGAAACCCTACTCAAGCTGGTTTAAGCAAAATTAAGAATATTAACTTTCAGAACTGAAAACTCCAGGAATTGCTCTAAGATTACTAGATCTAGAAGCTCAAACTGTTACCAGGACCAGGTCTCACTCACTCAATCTCCAGACTCTGTTTAGTTTAGGTTGGCCCCACCATTATAAAGTGGGAAGATGCTTACTCGCTGCCCCAGGTCAATGGCCTTAGCCCTCAGCTTAAAGCCCTGGATCACATGCCCATTAGTAATACAATTCCCATTGTCAGAAGGATGTGAGTTTCTCAGTAGCTAGGCTAGCTCACATGCCCGGCCTGAGCTAGGGGGTATGGGCAACTCTACAGGAACTGCCCATACTGGGGGCTTACCCTCCCTGAGAGAGGGAGAGCCTCTAAGAAGACATTAAAAGCTGTTACTGGAAGGATGGGGGTACTCCTTGACAATCCCAAACTAGTGATGTTCACTACAGCTGAGGCAGTGTGACTCAAATTTCCATATTATTTCTGCAAATTCATTCAGCCCTTTAAATGAGTCATTGCTTCATGTTCTCCTGTCCCTGCCACCAGACTTTGATCAAATATTGGCCCTTGGTGTGAAGGCAACACTTTGGTCCAAGTTGGGGGGCGGCTCTAATGGCTGCACCTAAATGTTGGTGTCCAGAGAAATACAAATTAAAATAACAGTGTAATACCATTTTCCACATCTTGAATTGGCAAAAGATTAACAAAATTGATAGTAGCTGATTTTGGCGAGACTGAGATAACACAGTCCTTATATACTGATGGTGGAAGTGTCAATTGGTATAGCCTTTGAAAAGCTATATTAAAAAAGATACAGCTTTAACCAGCAAAGCCTCTTTATTAATTAACCCTCTAGCACAAATGTTTTCAACTAGTTCCATCTTTTGAAAATAGCCAGTGCAGAAAAGCATACATGTGAAAAGGTTTGGCTCAATGTACCATTATTTATAATATCAAAGTTATATCCAATTTAATGTATATCAGCAGTGGACTGATTACAAAGTTGCCATCTGGCCTACTTTTGCCTGACATTTAAAGAAAGGGCAATTATACACCTGAACACCAAAGCCCAAAATCTTTTACTGTAAGGAAAACAGCTCCTCAGTGAGGATTCGGTGCTAACGTCACTGCCATAGTTAGTATTTTGCAAAGGTTTACCCTACAGTGGGCAGGTCACCTCTCTCGTGCTTTGATTACACCTTCCATATGGATTACGGATCATATTCAAAACATTAATTACTCAGCAACAGCATTAATCACTTTGCTGAATGCATTTCACCTTTTCTCCTTCCTATAATGTTTGTTTAAGCCAAGTTGACTGGATAGCAGTGCGTTAAAACTAGTAGTAGTATCTGTCAAAAGGAGAGCTAAGCCTCCAGGAGAAAAATTCTGGGGTGGGTTGTTAAGCCATCATTTATTAGCTCTGTTACCCCCAGGCAAGGTGCTTACCAGCTCTGGGAAGTCCATAGGCTCTTTTGCAAAATGGGCATAATAATCACAGCCTCTCAGATCTAGCCTGATTATCGTGAACAGTATCTAATAGCGAGTGTTTGTAAAATGTTCTATAAACCTGAAAGTCCTGGCCACTTTCGCAAGTGTTGCTCTTATGGAATTACCTTTTATGACGACATTCAATCTCTGTTCTCTTGTTCCCCTATGAGGAGCTTTTTACTCAGGCCGAGTGGTTGTTTAACACTTCATATGTTTGCAGAACAAGGCAGGGCAGGTTACTAGGAAAAATAAAAAAGTGGTGGAGTGAGTTTTGTTGTTGTTTATTTATTTGTTTTATTTGACAGGGAGACAGAAAGGCACTCTTTCTACACCTTCTGACCCCTAATGGCACTATTCTTCTTTTGACCTTGTAGATGAACCTGTAAGCGTCAAGATAAAACAGTGCATTTGATTCCATCCTTTACTGGACATCTTTTATTTTCATTTCTGTACTGAATGAGTTTGGCAGTTGAACTCAGCCCTTGAGTTCCTAGGACTTGGTTTCTAAAATCTACAAGGAAAGTAAAATGGCAATATCCTCACCAGCATGTTTAATGCACACTCAGACCAGAGTCTTCTCACTTATAAAGACATATATGTGTCCTTAAGTGACATGTGTTGGAACATGGCCTTGCTCATTTGTTTCCGTGTTGCTATGTTTGCTTTTGTGGTTAAAGGGCAGAGTAGCTGCAACAGAGGCTATATGGCTCACAAAGCAGAAAAAACTTACTCTCTAGCCGTTTACAGAAAAAGTTTGCCCATTCCTGATTTAGAGTGAAGTTTGAGTTGAGTCATTGATGTACCAGTAAAAAACTTGAAAACTATATATATTTATTTATTTATTTATTTATTTTTTTTAAATTTATTTATTCATGAGAGACAGAGAGAGAGAGAGAGGCAGAGGGAGAAGCAGGCTTCCCGCTGAGCAGGGAGCCCGATGCGGGACTCGATCCCAGGACCCTGGGATCATGACCTGAGCCGAAGGCAGACGCTTAACCATCTGAGCCACCCAGGCGCCCGAAAACTATATATATTTATGAGTGTGTGTATAACCTTTACACTTTCTGGCTAATCCTTACCAAAAAAAAAAAAAATTCAAAACCTTCAGTGGTTATAATCCTCTTGAGTGCATTTTTTTTTTAAGAGAGGGAGAGAGAGAGGTGGGGAGGCAGAGGGAGAGAGAGAATCTTATGGAGGCTCCATACCCAGCGTGGAGCCCAACGCTGGGCGCAATCTCACAACCCTGAGATCATGACCTGAGCCCAAACCAAGTCAGATGCTTAAGTCACTGAGCCACCCAGGCACCCCTTCTTGAGTGCATGTTGACATCATTTTATTTTTCAAACATTTTTAAATGCCTACTCTATCCCAATGTGACTGTGTTAGGTACTTCCACATATGTTATTTAATCCCCTCAGCAACCATCTGAATTTGTTGGTATTAAACCCATTTTTGAGGTGAGAAAACGGGTGTTCAGGAGGATTTAAATAACTTGCCAAATTTCTTGGAACTTCGCAGAGCCAGAATTCCAACTTAGACATGTCTGACTGTGAGCCGATGGTTGCTGGGTGTAAGGTGATTGGACATATCCTCTCTTCACTATCCTGGTGCCAACTGCATGGGAGGAATCTCTCAGGGAAGGAAATCAAGGGATAAAGAACTAGCCTAATGGGTACCCAAAGAGGCTTAAGTCAGAGTTTCACCTTTTTTTATTATCTTTCTAAGGAATTTTGAACTACATTAGGCTCTTTGACTTTGAATCATAGCATGTTATTCAGTGTGGATGCTCATACTTAGATTCTAGTGATGTGACTGACTGTAAAGTAAGTGAAGAAAAACGTAGAATCTATTCAGGTTGATTTCTAGGCAGAAAGGTACAGAAATCTGAACAATCCTTATTTTGGAACAAGTATTCCTACTCCATGTTGACTTTCATAAAATTAAATGCAGTCAATCTATTATTTATATTATTTAATTATTTGTATGAATTGCATTTAATGACATAATGAGGTTTAATTATATTTTAGTTATAATTATCTTAAATATATATATATATATATATTTTTCAGACTACTTTATTGAGGTAGGATTAACATACAAAAAGCTGTAGGTATTTAATGTACACAACTTGAGGAGTCTGGAGATAAGTACATACCTGTGAAATCATCACAATTAAGGCCATAAACTTATACATCACCTCAAGTTTTCCTCTTTTTTAAAATGTTTTTCTTTTGTAGTAAGAACACTTCATAGAACTACCCTGTTAACAAATTTTTAAGTATACAACACAGTATTGTTAACTATAGGCCCTGTTGTACAGGAGATACCCAGAACTTACTCATGTAACTGTAACTTTGTACCTTTTGACCAACATCTCCCCATCCCCCTCTCCCCTACCCTGTCCCTGGTACCACTATTTTACTCTCTGGTTCCATGAGTATGACTATTTTAGATACCTCATAAATGTGGAATCATGCATTGTCTGTCCTTCTGTGTCTGATTTATTTCACTTAGCATAATGTCCTACAGGTTCATCCATGTTGTTGCAAATGGCAGGGTTTCCTTCTTTTTCAAGGCCAAATAACATTCCACTGAATGTATATACTACATTTTCTTTACTTGTTTGTCCATCCATGGAAATTTAGGTTATTTCCATAGTTGACTATTTTGAATAATGATGAACATGGGAGTGCAGATCTCTCTGAGATCCTAATTTTAATTCCTTTGAATATATAACCCAGAAGTGGGATTGCTGGATAAATTGGTAATACTATTTTTAATTTTTTGAGGAACCTCCATACTGTTTTCCATAGTTGTGCACCAATTTACATTCCCACCAACAGTGTACAAGAGTTCTCTTTTCTCCACATCCTGCCCAACACTTTATTTTCTGTGTTGTTTTTTTTTAATAATAGCCATTCTAACAGGTGTGAGGTGATATCTCATTGTGGTTTTTATTTCCCTAGTGATTAATGATGTTGGGATTATTATATGTAAAGTGTTGTAGCAATACCAAGAACTCAGTTTGCATTAATATGGTGCTTATTTTTAATAGTGTTGTCATTATTATAATAATTTTATTACTATTAAATATAATGGCATACATGAATATCCAGGCAAGGTGACTTTATAGTAGCTGGGTTTCCTAAACTGCAGTATTTATGCCCCCCTAGAAATATAATTTGGTGAGATAGGGACCTTCAGCCACAGAGTACATAGAGCTGGTTTCCTGAAGCATCAGTTTTGCTCAAAGCTTTTGGAGGGAAGGTGTTATTTTTTATATTAAAAGCAAACAAATATATAGGTAAGGGAAGGCATATGAATTTTTAAAAGAAAGCATGAGACATCAGACACCATTTACATGCCATTGGTTTCTTCCATCTATGGCTCTAGAACTCTAGGGATAAGGCTTATATCTCCTTTGTCATTAGTTAGTGCTATTTACAGGGAAAATTTTGCAGAGCAGTAAATTATAACATCACCCAAAGGTGACTTTTATTTTTCCATACAGTTCTATGTTTGATCCTTCAAACTCTATACCTTTGTTAAGACAGAAGAACATGGTCAGTAAAGGGTTAGTAGGAATATTCCCAGAATAAGCTTTTTTTTCTTTTCTTTCTTTCTTTTTTTTTTTTTAACGTCTCTATTGGTGATCTTTATGGCCAGAGCATTCTTTATCTTTAGAGCTAAGGAAAAAAGAAAAACCAAAGAAACAGTATATTTATATCCAGGCCTGAGGGATGGGGGATGGGAGTTGAAGAGTATGTGTGGGGTAGGGATGGTGTTTTTCTCTGCAAAAGGATACCTCTTTGAAGTCAGCTCTTAATTGCACAGGGTAGATTTACTGCATAAGGTAGATAAATGTCCAGTGCCTTCCATACTGTGGTGGGGTTAAGGATGATTAGGAGCCCTGGAAGCCTATTTGGCTTATGTTTTTTGGTCATGAAGGGCCTATAGTTTAGCTTTTATTTTTTTCACCAAATAAAGACTTTAAGTCACCCAGATACATTGGCAAAATTGCAAGATTCAGTATTGCAATTCACCATACAGCTTGATAAACTTGTGTCCCACTGCTGGACCACACTGCCTTTTATGCACAATTTAATATATTTTTACATCCCCTGGAATGGTTTTGTAAAGAGCACAATTATAGTTTAGGACATTGCCATCTGCAGTGGGACATTTAAAACAGAATTAGGTCTAGAAATCATGACTGACATGTCATTGTCACTCAAACTGTGACTGGTACAGTACCTTCTGTTTTATTAACAATTCTAATGGGAAATAATTTTTGCCTCAGAAATTCTCATCTGTTAAATAGCCCTTAAATGACTATTTTTTAATTTTCCATTTGCAGGGATAAATAAAATCATTTTATTTGTGTGTCTTTGTTAAAACATTTAAAATATACAGCATAGACTTTTAAAATGTGTCCTTATCTTTCTTGTCTTGCTCGGTTCTCCCTTCCTCTTCTAACTTTTCTCATGGACCACAAGTCCCAGGATTTGGAAATGCTCTGCGGCATTCTTTTTTTTTACTCTTGAAAAGGTCCTTTCTTACTACATGAGCGACAAGAACTACAGATAGAAAGAGCTTGCAGTATATGCATTGCAACCTGAATGTGGACATTGGCTGTGTGAGGTCAATGGCAGGGTTTTTTCAAGAGGCTATTGGAGATCTGGTAGAAAAGAAAGGAAAGGGGAAGTAAAGAGAAAAGAAAGTGCTGGGGTAAAATATAAACAGTAGAATGGAATATAAACAAAATCATATCCAGGAGTTTGCAGCAACACCGTCAAGTCCTAGGAACACATAAAATGGTTGCGTCTCATGTGCTGGTGAAGTTCTAAAAATGCAACCATCAGTAGAGTCGGTCATATCTTCAGAAGGTCTCAATCGAAGCCTAGCCTGTTGTCTCTTTAGGAGACCCATCACAGCCAAATTTTAATCCAGCTCTGAATTGGATTCTTCTTTGATTAAACACCAGATGAGGCATTGGTTTGCTTTAAGGGGCCATGCATACCATGTGGAAAAGATGTGGCTTTAAAAAGGAGACTCACACTGAGGGAGTTAAGCTGCCCCTGCTCCGATGGGTATCTGAGAGCCCAAAACCCAGGAGTGAAGAGCAGATTGCCATCTCCTATTTCGTACTCACTCCTCAGCATAAGCTCAGTGCCTGGGATGCCTGTGCATTTGCTATCACTGTTCACATTGGTTTCCCTTTCTTTTGTTTTCCTTACTGTCCCATGTTCCAGTTGAATGGGTATAACTTGAGTAAGATTACAGTGTGACTTCTCAGAATTGGAACTTTGACCTTCCTGCAGAAGGAATCATCCCAGCATCCCAGAGTGCCCTCATGTCCCATAGCGCAGTGGGAGTTAGAAATCCTCCAGTGCCATCGAGACCTATAGGATAGCAGATAGGAACCTCACAATCCTATATTATATCTCATGTGGACTAAGCTGTTGGTGGGTGAATAACTTCCATCACTAGTGATAAGGGTTTGTGATGCCAATGGAGCTCACATTCTAGACAGCAAAGTGACCTTAAGAAATCTCTGTATCCTACTCAAACTTGGCACACAGTAAGTCCTGTAGTTAGCAAACACTCATTAATCATCTACTTTGTGCCTGGCAAACAGACATTTACGTAGTACTTTATTATTTTATTATCAGTCATTTTAAATATTTGTGTATAGAAACCTGATTAGACATTGTTTATAGCTAAAGTTCCTGCATCCAGGTAGGGCTGGCTGTTTGCTTTAGAGAACATGTCCCATTACGTGCTTCTTGAATAGGTAGAGTATGTTAAAAAAATAACATTTGATCCAGTTGGTTATGGTAACCAGTAACCAATTTGCAGCTTGTTAAGTGCTTGGATGTAACCATCTGGGTCATCTTACTATTGTAAACTACTCGCAAATATTAAATGTGTGACTTTATTGTTATATGAAAGCATAGATATGGCATGGTCTTGTCTACTGTACATTAATCCAAATGTAGGACTTGATTAACAACTGTATCCTATTGTGTTGCCTTGAGCATTAATAGTATCAAATATCAAAGGGTATCTACTTTTCCAAGATCTATGTCCATGGCTTCATCTTTTATGCTCATGAATTCTGGATGGTCTTCAGCCTCTCTCCAGAGTCCCTGGTCTATCTACCCAGTTCCCTGCTGGATAGCTCCATCTGGAGTTTCCACAACTATATCTGACTCAGTGTGGCCAAAATGAGCCTCTTATCTTTTCCAGATCTTTATCTGATGCTCCTGAACTTGGTCATTGGTGCCACCATTCGGTCAATAACTTACAAAACAAATCCAGGAATTGACATTGACTTTTTGGCCTCTCCTCCTCCTTCTTTCTTTTTTTTTAAACCATCCTACCCCTACTTATTTTCATTCAATGAGTCCTTTTAATTCTGTTTATAAAATATTTATCAAATCTTTCCTTCCCATTATATGTTCACTGCCATGTCTTCATTTATGTAAACCTTCATAATTTTTTGGCCTAAAATGTAGTAAAAGAGTCTCCTAATGGATCTCTCTGCTTCCAGTAGTCCATTCCCACACTCCACCTGGAGTGGCCTTCCTAACCACTGACTATTCCTCTTTCCTTGCAGGGGAATGGACTCCACACCCCTTAGCATGACATAGAGGGCCTTTATCATCTGACTTATGCCCACTTTCCCTGCCTGGACATCCACCCTAGCCATTAGCTCACACAGTCATGCCTCTCTGCCTTTACATAGGTTGTTTTCTCTGGTTAGACTGCCATTCTCTATTGACCATGTTGAATGAGCTCCCATGCATCCTTTAAAACTTAACTCAAGCATCACTACTTTGTGAATCCTTTGCAATCTCCTTTCTGACCTTAAGCAGAGCAAAAAGGCTCTTATACCAAGCATCACACTTTATGTCACTTATAATTATAATATATATCCACATCTTATAATGTATAAACTTCAAATATATAAATTTATCATAATGCATGTAATTATATTGCTGTTTTATATTATCATACCTATTGTAATTCTTCTTAAACTTATTCAGCTTTGTATCTCTGGGCCTAACAAGGATTCTGTAATTCATATATGGAGTTCAGTGGGTATTCACATATATAATGTTAAAAGAATGATTCAATCAATTATATTTTTGGTGACATTCTTGGGAAGACATTTTTATGCTTACAATTGAAAAAAAAAGCCTAATAAAGCCTCTAGTGTCAGAGAATTTGTATTTATTTTAGCACTCGGTTTTTAAATTGCATTTCTGACAGGCTGGCCCACCAGCTATGCTTCATGAAAGATCATGAGACACAGGGAAGAGGTTTATTCATCTCAGCATTGGGATATTTTGCTTTTCTGCAAAGCAGAGGGATCTGGGGACTCCTTTGCAGGCTGGCCATGTCCTGTGCAAGCCCAACTGTATCTAGAGATTCTAGCAGGGATAGAGTATATGGTTGGGAGTTTGTAGGAAGTCAACTTGCATCAGAAGCACATGGGTAGGAAAAGAAATATAGAAGTAAGAAGAAAGCTTTCAGTGACCAAGACAACAACCATCCCCTTCTCTGTCTTCCTCTGGGACCAGAGTCTTGTTTCTGCTTATCTCTCTTTCTCCCCCTCCTTCCTCCCATTTCTTTCTTGAGGTCACCTCTCACTACTTCTTTATTTCTCTGTAGACTGTTTCTCTTGACTACTCATCAGACTCTACCTTGAAAATCTACCCAGTCTTCCAAGTCCAATTGTCAAAGCTCACCACTCCATCTCTTTCCCAATTCCAAAAGTCTCTCTAGGAGTGAATCTGATTTGACCAGAGAGGATTATGTGTCTGGCCCTAATCCCTGGACTGGGGATTGGTTGAGGTGGGGCCACAAGAGGAGAGGTTTCTCTAAGAAACCTGCAAGAATAGGGGGCAGTGATGTCTGTGATGGGTATGGAGAGATGTTGGCTGAGTATTACACATATCTTTAGCATCAAGAGCCTTTCCATCTCTCAAATACCTTGAGTAAAGGACACCCTCAGGTGTGTAAGATTTCTACCCAGTTTCTGTCCTGGGCCCAGACCAAATTAAATCATTGGAATTAGGAGTCTTATTGTATTTCCTTATTTCCTTTGTAGGGCGATATAACTACTGAGACCTACGGGGTGAGGAGATTTGGGGAAAAGAGTGATTTCTAATCTCTTATGACTTTTAGTTTCCCAAAATGTCTGTGCAATCCCCTACTTAGGAAATTCAAGGGAAAATTGCTCTGAATAAGGTAGCATGAGCATTTGGGGATATCTTCAAGCAAACCTCTTCTGTCTTAAAAGTGTCCATGTTGGCATTACATACAGAAACACCAGTAATAATATGTGTATCTCTCTCCATACATGGGAGGAAAAGTCTTTTCCTCTACCCATCTTAGGTTTTCTGGCTGGGGTTCTATAAATTATACTGACAAAAGACAGATTAACAAGAGAAAAGCATACAATTTTTTTAATATAAGTTTTATGTGACACAGGAGACTTCATAAGGAAATGAAGACCCAAAGAAGTGGTTAAGTCTGAGCATTTTTATACTAGGTTTGATGAAGGGTTGGAAGTCGTGGGGAAACATGATATGAGCTAAGTGGTAAACTGGGAGCTTACAAGTCTTCTCTGTGTTCCTCCATCTTTGGAGATAAGGGTGTTCCTTCTTCCATGTACAGGGAGGGCACCTCTCCCAAGAGATCTTACAAACTGTTTCAGAGTAGATGGTAGGGAGGGGGTCACCTATTATTGCTCAGATTCTTTCAGCTTAAAAGATTCAGTATGCCAAGGTGCCATATTTTGGAGTAGGGAGTCCTGAACCCCTTTACTATCCACTGCAATCTTCTGCTCCAGGGCCTGAGGACACCTTTTAATATCTGAAAGGTTTTCCCTACTGCCTCCTCAGCCCTCAAAGGTCACAACCTGAACCTTATTTCTGGCCCTAACCCCCCTTGTCCACTTTGTGTTCTGATTATTACTGAATGGACATCATCCTACGAAGCTCTTTGCTGGCAGAGGACATGTCTGCCCTTTTTTGGTGACTCAACGGTGCAAGTCAGATGGCATGTGCTCAATCAGTATTTGAAGGAAACAAAAGCAGGAAGCTGAACCATGTAATAATAACTCCCAACAAACTAAGAATCATATCTAAGGCATCTACCCCAATTACATCCCCATCTCAATGCATGGTTTATTTCAAACATAGCAGTTACTAAAATCTGTCATTATCTTGTTTATTGTCTGTCTTACCCACTAGAACATAAGCTCCCTGAGGGCTAGGGTTTTGTCTATCCTATTTACCTAACATAGTATTGAATACAAGTAATCACTGTGGAAATAAACAAACACCAACCAAATGAGAACAAGCAAAGACTGTTTATTCAGAGCGTGCTGCAGCAAGGGAGTTAGCCACTGTCACTTGTGTTTTGTCAGAGTCTCAACGTTGGGCAATAGTGAGAAAGCTTTATAGTTGAAAAAAAAAGGGAAGGCTTCAGTTGTCCCCTAACTGGAGGCTTTTGTCCTGGGAAGGTTGCAGGTCGACCAAATAGAAGCAGGACCTTCTCTGTGACTCATTGGGTCCATATTGAGCTTTCTTTGGTTGGTCCTAAGTTGAAGTGGGTACAAAAATTAGGAAAACTGTCTATTACTAATCAAGTCATGGCTGTTTCTGAGCCAGTTGTTACAGGGTTTTTTGTTTGGCTTCCTGAGCTGATCACCAGAGACAGAAGTCAGAAGTGGTCTGATTTCCTGTAAGTATGATTTGTGGATAGCGGGCTGGTTTCCTGGGCTGCTTGCTGCAGATCATAGGCCCAAGTTCTATTTGTATATGTGGTTTGGTGGTTTTCCATTTGTATATTTGGTCTGTCATTGTTGATGGGAGAAAAGGAAGGAGGAAGAAAGGAAGGACTGTTATTTGAATTCCATTTTCATGATCCAGATTTCATTTTGAGTACCTCATGTCAAGGAGCAACTCATCCTAGAGCTGACATGGTGGCTGTTCTCAGGAGTATCCACCCTTGAATCATATCCCATAGCCCAAAGCTGGAGCACAGTAAAGAAGAGACTCTTTTCCTGTCAGTCGGCCAAACAAGAGCCAAAGCTTTTGAGGAGGCACTTAAAGAATTTTCAGTTTGCAATTGTGCAGAAGCTGTTGTTCAGGTAATTTAACATTGATTTTAGTTTAAAAGGCAATTAAGACAAAATGGGCAGCCACTAGCCACTTAGGTTAAATAAGCTTAGATTTAAATTGCTCCCCATTACCACCTTTGTTTTCTATGTTTGAGCTGTTTTATGCAAATTTAGCATGCAATGGTGTGGTGGCCCAGTTGGGGCAGGTGGATGGGAGAGGAACCGAGCCAGAGCCAGGAAGATGGTTATTGGAAGAAGAAATAGTTGGCTCAAAATTGTTCCCAGGGTGAGATAGGTTCTCTTCTATCCTGTTACTGGGTATATGGATTAGTAGAACATTCCAGGATTCTGGTTCTTTATATCTAAAATCCTAAAAATGGTGCCCGCGTTTTGACTCAATGATTTACTTCCAAATATTTATCCTGAAATAATTAACAGAGATAAGCTTGTAACATTATGGATCAGGATGTTCATTTCAGTGTTATTTAACATAGAGTGAAAAGAAATTGTACATCCCTATAGTGGCATACCAAAATTGATGTCTTTTTAATTTTTTATGGCAGAAAATCTTCATGATATATTGCAAAGTGCAAGAATAGTGTAAGACAATTTATATGGTAAAATGTCTGTTATGTACTCATGATTTTTAAGTTACATATGCCGTGAAAAATGTTTGAAGTGAGGGATGCCTGGTGGCTCAGTCGGTTGAGCGTCCAACTCTTGGTTTCGGCTCAGGTCATAATCTAAGTTTCCTGGGATTGTGCCCTGTGTGGGCTCTATACTCAGCAGAAATCTGTTTGAGATTCTCTCCCTCTCCCTCTGCCCCTCCCCAGCTCACATGCTGGTGCTGTCTCTCAAATAAAAAAGTAAATCTTTAAGAAAATCTTTGAAGTGGACAGATTTGCAATGCCTTACATGTGGCTATCTGGGTGATAAATAATGAGTGCCTTTTTCCCTATGCTTTTCCAATTTTCTCAAATTTCCACAATAAACACCTATGAGGTGAGGGAAGCTCCTGCTGCTGAAGTTTGGGGACAAGCATGCTGGGATCAGGACTCCTAAAACAACAAATATGTCTGAAAGGCTGTGGTCCGAGGCCATTTTTGCTGGTTATAAGCAGGATCTCCGGAACCAGAGGGAGCACATAGCTTAAAATTGAAGATGTTTATGCTCGAGATGAAACTGAATTCTGTCTAGACAAGAGAAATGCTTCTGTGTACAGAGGAAAGCGCAACACAGTGACTCCTGGTGGCGAACTGTACAAAACCAGAGTAATCTGGGAAAAGTAAACTCGTGCTCATGGAAACAGTGGCATGGTATGTGCCAAATTCCATAGCAACCTTCCTGCTAAAGCCATTGGCCACAGAATCGGTGTGATGCTGTACCCTTCAAGGACTTAAACTTCCTGAAAAGTAAATAAATAAAGGTGTAGCTCTGTAAAAAAAAAAATACTGGTTTTATAATTATAAAAAGGATTGAAAACAATACTTGCTTGTTGTAACACTATTTAAAAAATCTTCTCAGTAGTGATCTCCATACATACCACCCCAAGGATAAGGTTACATGTACCTGGTAAATGAGGAGGAGGTAGAATGCATGTTCTGTTGGAATAGTTCTGTTTCTTGCTCAAAGAAAGTCTGCTAAGCTTCATTAAAGAAGGTCATGCCCCTGGTCCTAGTGTAAAGTTGTAAGGTCAACTATTCTATAGAGCACACTTCTAAAAGATGCCCAGGTGATTCATGCATTTGTCTATTAGGAAATGTGGCCATTTACCAGCAACCAATGTTGAGTTAATGGGATCCATTTAGGAATATAACCACAACAAGCCCATCATAAATCGTATGCTCTCCCATCTGAATATGCTTCATTAAGCTCACCTTTCCTGATGCAACTGGATTATTAGATGTCAGGATGAAGAAAATCATTAGGTCCCACTGCTGTAATCCTACAAAGCACCAGTGTGGTTGCTATGTAATTTTATTTTATTTTTTTCAGATAGAACCTGCTTTGTGCTTTTCTATAGGAAAATATTTTCAAACTGGTAAAGAAGCAATATTACTGTATTGTGAGGCATATCTCAGTAGGTCATTACCATAACTTCCAGCAGAAGGGATAATCTACATCGCATTTTACTTCAAGGATAAGATTGATTTTTATAAAAATCTTTAGTGCATTGAAGCTTAGAAATTTTGTTTTTTTTCCTATGAAGAAGCAATTAGAAACTGGAGTTTTCCAGAAATGTTAGGTGAGTGTAAGCTAAACCTTGATGTGTTTTTGAAGGTCTTATTATTCAACAGTTGAAGAGAGAAGGCAGTTTCTGAGGGAAAAAAGAACTATTGGCACAATGGCACTTGTCACAACTCACATGGCCAGGGGTGTCCACCATTTTCTTACATTTACATCTATTTGGGAAATTGACAAATACCTGAAATAACAAAGAAGGAAATAATAAGCACCCTTATTTCCACCACCGAGAACCACCAATTTGGAGTCTTTTCTTCCAGGTACGTATATATTCTTATATGTGTGTAGACACAGACACACACACACTCTTTAAAAAGTGGTGTCCACCTTTCCTTTACAGTCAAAAAAGGATGTGTATAGCGGGCTGGTGTGTGTGTGTGTGTGTGTGTGTGTGTGTGTGTGTGTGTGTATTGCACACATACATATATTTAGATATATAATATAAAGGTATATTTTAAGGGTTTTATATACATACAAACTTTATTATAAAGGTATATGTATGTGCTTATATATATATTTATCTTT
Organism: Zalophus californianus; assembly: GCF_009762305.2. Taxonomy (NCBI): domain Eukaryota; kingdom Metazoa; phylum Chordata; class Mammalia; order Carnivora; family Otariidae; genus Zalophus; species Zalophus californianus. The sequence goes on from NC_045604.1 coordinate 74,641,672, forward strand.
ACAGGGTTTGTGTACATAAAGCACACACAGTCCTTTTATATATAAATGTTCTTTCATTTTTTAATTTTTAATTTTTTAAATATTTATTTATTTTTAGAGAGAGAAAGCATGAGCAGGGGGAGGGGCAGAGGGAGAGAGAGAGAGAGAGAGAGAGAGAGAGAAGCTCAGCGGGGAGTCCGTTGTGGGGCTTGATCCCACCACCCCGAGATCATGACCTGAGCTGAAATCAAGAATTGGACACAACCCACAGAGCCACTCAGGCGCCCCTAAATGTTCTTTTAAAGGAAAATTGAGGTCTCAACCTCAACCATCAACAGCAGTCCCCTTCTCCCTTTCCCAACACTAATATAAATTTGAGACACATTCTTCTAGATCAGAAGTTGGGGAACTTTTTTTGTAAAAGGCCAGAGAGTAAATATTTTAGGCTTTGTGGGCCATTTGGTCTCTGTCACAGCTACCCAGCTTTGTATTCACAATGTAAAAACAAGTAGACATAGTTGTATTCCAATAAAACTTCATTCATGGACACTGAAATTGGAATTTGCTAAGTTTTTCCTATATTCCTCTTCTTTTCATTTTTTTTAGCTTTTGAAATGTTAAAAAAAAAAAAAGGTTTAACTTGTGAGCTGTGCAAAAACAGGCAGAGGCTGAATCTGGCCAGCCCTGCTGTGGGTCATTTTCTATATATCCACAAATATTTATATAACTACAGAAAATCTATAATATGATTCCTTTTCTGCATTATCTTTCCTAAATAGTACCATAGTGTATGAATCATTTAATACTTGCATTTTTAAGGTCAGCAAAATTTTGACCGAAATATATGTTTATATAGCTCTGTGTAGTATGTGTAGATATTTTCGTCTCCATATACATTCATGCCTATATAGCTATAGATGATTCATACTTTAGTCATTTTTCACTGCTATATAGTATTCCATCATAGGATATATTGCATTTTCTTATGCCCACAAGTATTTGTCATTTTTCCCCCCATGACAAACGGTGGTGCAGGTATATCTGTGAGCACAGCTTATACATGTGTTTTGTTAGGGCAGACCTAGGAGTAGAACTGCTTGGTTACAGGCGTGCACATTTTCCATTTTAATAGCTACCAGTAAATTGTTTTCTGGAGTGATGATACCAATTTATATTCCCACAGGGAGACTTTCTGTCCTTGGTTTGGAGATCTCATTCATTGCTGTTTTCCTTTGGAATGGAAGCAAATAACCCATTTTAGCTGTGTATCATCTTGTTACCACAGATGCTAGTGTGGACCTTTATTTCCCTCTGGGTTAGTACAGACATTGTTTTAAGTCTTTGCTGGGGCACTTACACATGAGAATAGCAATTTATATCAATAACCAGGTTTGCCAACATCTGCCAAGGTTGTCATACTCTGTGATTAAATGGCCATATGTGCCAGGGAACATGGGGACAATGGGGTTGTAATTAGGGTTTGCTATCTTTCCACCCACCACCCACCATCGCCACCATCCTTAACTTCCCCTAACCTTGATTTTGTGAGGTGATTTGTGAATCAGATGATTCCCCTGAGAATGCCTGTTTCTGCTGCAGTAATATGACTTTATTTTGTGTATCTCTGTAATTATACAGGGTTCTGGTTAAGCAAAAGTCTAGAAACCTTTTGCCATTTTACCCAATGCCACTGAAAACCTTGACCTGAGATGATATGTGCATATATTAGACTTTAACTTAAATAATCAGAGAGTATAGTATATTCTGTACTGCACCATCACTGGAAAAGGAAGGTCTATCTAATACTATCTTACCATTCTTTAAATACCACTGCCCCTGCAAAAGACAGGCAGAGAAAACACACACCAATTTTCCTTAACTCCATAAGGAACAAGTTAAACACTATATTAATGCAATATTTAAACAGTCTTAATGCATAGAAGGAAAAAAAAAACTCTTCTCATTTTGTTACTGGTATGACAAAGATGGATGACGGTTATGTAAGGGACTTGGCATGTTCCAAAAAAACCTGGAAATACTGCCTCAAGATATGGAGCTATAATAAATGTGCAAATAAATATTTGATTTATTAGTATTTTAAAATTTGCTTACCAATATATAAAATCCTAATCACTTGTGCACAAGGTCTTTAACTAAAATCAGGTATCCAAGAAGATGACACAGGAATCCAATGAATATTTCACTGTTAATCGAATGTAGTCTGTATATAAACATAAAATTTTCTTCCATGTTTAGTTCCCTCCTATTCAACTAATAAGTGCTTGAAGAAGCAAGGCCATCTTAGTGTATATAGCTTGCAGTTCCGACTGTAAAGTAAAAGAAAAAAAAAACCCTAATTTTTCTACCTGCAAAAGATTGGTCTCTAACAAAAGCATCATTTAGACTGGGAATAGCCAGAGCCTGGTATAACTCATTCCCGTTTAATTAAAAAAAAAAAAAGTCACAGATCTATGGGGATTTTTTGGGAAATTTACTTTGATGCCATTGTTATTCAAGGTAAATACATTTTCACAGGTGATCTCTAAAGTTCAACAGGACGCAGTAGATATTTCCTCCTCAAAGCAGGGTCATATTTTAGAGCATTTCATTTAGCAGATAATATATAAGAAGATTTGAGATCACAAAGTTTTAACTAGTAGGAAAAGTATAAACGTTTCCACGGGGAAACACTGAGGAAAGCCTATCAGCTGGGGGGGGGGAGTGATGGGGTTTTCCATCTTTTACTAGTATTTATATGTGGAGTAGCATGTTGGAAGTCATAAATACTGTCCCGTGGACATTTTGAATAATGCAGGAGTAATGTTAAGTAATTGGAAGTGCTTATATCCTGCCTTTAGACATTTCACTGCTCGTGAGTTAAAATTGGTTGTCAAGTGTGGACTCGGAGGACCGTGCAAGGTGCCCTATTCTGTCATGTGGTACATATTTAATGCTTGAAAGAACAAGGGAAGGGACACGTGCGGGAGACGGAGAGGGAGGGCAAGCGGCGACATACTGCCGCCTGCTCGGTGCTTTGCAAGTGCTCCGGGAAGCAAGGAGGCGGGACCTACGCAGCCTCAGCCTCCACCGCCTTCCCCCGGCTGCAAGACTTTGCAAAAACATTGGGCGTCCAATTTGGCCGAGTGTTTTGGCGCGGAGGCCGAGGCCACCCGGGAAGCTTGGTGGCCTCCCTTTGTGTGCGTCTCCACGTTGAATGCCTCCTTGCTCGGGCTGCTCGCTCTCTCTCCCGGCGCGTTCTGCACCTGCTGGCGGTAGTGTCAGGCTGCCAGGCAGCCAGGGCGAGCTCAGGCACGGCGCGCACGACAGATGACTGGAGTCATTTACATTGCTAGCACGTGGCTGCCGTTTGCTGTTGCCTCGGACTTCTCCCGTGTTCTCCCGGGGAGGAAACAGGAGGCACTTTGCAGCCGACAATGAAATCTTGGCAGCTAATTGCAGTCGTGGGAGATGCCCTTCAGGTAAGGCGAGAAAAGAGGGCTCTAAACACTGTCAGGGAAGGAGAGGCAGAGAGGGAGAGCGAGGGATGGAGAAAAGGCAGCTTCTGCAGAGGTTTCCTGAAGCCCACTGACTCGCGGGAGGGGGTGGGAGAGGGACGGGGACCGGGGGCGGGCGACAGGGGGGAGGAGTGTGCAAACTGACATTTTTGGCTGCCTGTGGCAGAGGAGCCGCCGTCAGCCGCTGTCCAACGTTCACGCAGAGAGGGTGGCGTGTGCGCCTCCAGGGCTGCTGATTAGAATAGGGACTTGGCGGCGGCAGGAATCCGGGTAAACCAAAGCGGCGATGGGAGGCTGCGGATGTGTTTGCAGCGCGTGAGTGAGACTCGGTACGTGAGGCGAGCCCGGGACCTCCGAGGCTGGGTCAGGGCTCGCCCCGGGAGCACCCAGGGGCGCAGGACATCTGGAGAGGGCGAGGGGCGTTTGCGGCTGCGGAGGAGTCCGGAGAGATGAATCGATTTTCCTTACTGACTAGAAGTTAGCGGGGAACTTCATTGCCCATTCTCATTGGCTCCGTTTAACTTTATTTCCAGAGATGAATAAGCGTTTATAAGGAACCCCGTAAAAGTCCCAATAGGCTAGCAGGGGGTTTTGCAAGAGCTGCGCGGTTCTTTAAATGGGAGGTTTATGAAATGACTGGCCAGATGGGCCGTGCCTTTGGAAAGTTGGCACGCTCACGTTCCAATGGGGCATGTGTGTGCGTGTGTGGGAATATGTGTTGCATGTTTGTGTAAACATGTCTACCGTGCTGGTTGCGCTGGTGGGCCCTTACCTTCTCTGCTTTTCCTGACTCCCAAGATAGATTATATTGACAATATTGGAAATGCTTTGACTTAAGAAATAGGCTTTGTATCATTTCATTAAATTAAACAAGAGTTGCCCTTCTTGAGAGATCAAGTGGGAGAAATGTGCTCTGACTTCCAAAGTGATGGAATTACCTGCCAGGCATTTAAAAAATATGCAGAGTGTTGAATACGACATTTATCGGCCTACAAGGATCACCTGGAAGACTCAAATCTTAGCCTATCCCTCGAGCCATTATTTTAAGATTACAATGAAATTGGTGGTTTTACTTATTTCTGTTGACATAAGAGCTGTGCCTCCCCCTACTTAAGAGGGGCCCCAGGGGAATTCTGAATCCAAAAGTTTTGTTGGCAAAATCATCTTAGAAATTGTTCATTAAATTCCTTGCTGAAAGAGTCACTTTTTGAGTATCTTTAGATATCTCATAATTTACTCATTTTTCATGTGGTTTTAATTTTGTTCACATAGAAACGAATGCAAGCAATAATGGAGGCAGTAAAAGATGATTGTGTAATCCTCTTTCTTTTGGGTAGCTGGGTAGTAAATTGGTTGAAGACTCTAAAATCTTCCTCAACTGTGATTCCCTATTTTTGATCAAAATGTATCTTCGGAAATCCAAAGGCCATGATTGTAAATGTGTTTGGGAAACAGACTAACTTGCCTTTGTGGTTTGCTGTGATTAAGTTTTAAGAGGGTTGTTGTTCAAGTAAGTAAACTACAGTCCATCAGCAACAGCTGTTTACCACTGGCATTCATAGGGAATGCGGGCAGCATTCATGATTTTCATACAGAAAGCAGGATTTTTCAACTCTTATCTGCCCACTCACACTCTTCACACATGCCAGCGCTTCGTCTCTGTTAGAATACTCACGGATTATGAGGAGAAAATTGCTTCTCTGAAGAGTTGGAGGGAGTATTACCCATAGGGGAATATTTCTTTTCTCCCTTACTTCTTCCTCCTCTCCCTTTCTCTCTCTCCCTTGCTCCCTCCTTCCCCCTCTCTTTTTTCCTTATTTTTCCCCTTTTCTACCCCTTTTCTCTCTCCATCCACCTGTATTTCTTTCCATCTGTCTTTATTTTTGTACCCGAGCACAGAAAGCTTTCCAGATATCTTCTACTACTGCATTTTTATTATAACAAATGTTTTGCACCTTGAAGGATAATTGGAACCTAATTTTCTTTTTCTTTTTTCCTTTCCTTTTCGTTTCTTTTTTCTTTTTTCTTTCTTCCTTCCTTCCTTCCTTCTTTCCTTCCTTCCTTCCTCCCTTCTTTCTTTTTTTGTATTCTCTGCTCATATACAAGAACCAATTAATATCAGGCAATCTGCTGTACCCTAATCTTATAAATAAAGGCAAATATTCAAACTTCCTTGTCATTCCATTTTAACCAAGCAAATAAATTCTGGAGAATGCCTTTAGTATATGAAAAGAGCTAAATCTTCTCTCTGTTATCACCAAGTGATGGATTTTTACAACATTGCACTTTGCCTGCTCTAACTTTATTGGGCTGAGCATATTTTTATGTTCGTCTTTTGTAACCTTGCCCCTCAAACTTCTGTTTTCTCTATTGCCCGCCTTAATTGTAGAATCTGGATTCATTTTAATCTGTATTTACTTGGACTTTGGAGAAACAATCATCAGCCTTGACTTATGGGCCAGCTTATTTAAGTATCACATATTGTTTTTTTTTTCCAATTTTTTTGTCTCTCTGTGAGTATGACACAAAAGTTAAAGTAGATTTCATGTAAAGGGCTTTTTTTTTTTTTTTTTGCAGCAATTGCCTTCTTCCAAACTATAGTTGTAAGCTTTTGAGAATAAAGGGTCATGTTTTGAGAATATTTAATGAGAATCAGAGTATGTACCCTTTTTCATTTTCTCTTTGATTACAGAGAACCTGGTTGGATAGGTCAGTCTTGAGCTAAATAACTATTACAATGTCCAGTGAAAGATCATTTTGATCTTGTTTTCTGCTAAATTTATAATTTTTCTATTAGGTTTTGAGCAGAATTTGCAGGACCAGAGAAGTGGAATGTAGTCCAAAAAAGGAAGGATTTTTATGAAATAAAAATTAATCTTTACTATTATTAATTAAACTTCTATTTATGTTTAGTTATAGCTATTTTTTTTAAATTCATGTGTGTTAGTCTCAAAGTCATCACAGTGGATTGGAACAAGTTCTTTGAAGTAATTCTAATGGAATTAAAACGAAAGTCCTTTTATGAGACTTGAATCCCCATCTTGTATTGATTTTTCAACAAACATAAAAATAAATAGCGAGGGAGAAAAGCATGGACCTTTAAAGTTTTTTGCACTTTCAACTTTATTTTGTTATACATCTGAAAACTCCAGAATGTGATAATACATTAGGTCTTTGTACATATTTAGGGGTGGACGTCTTTGGTCTTCTGTTTGTTTTCCTTCATTTTCATGCAGAGTTGAGCGCTTGCATGTATTATAAGCAATAGTAAACAAGAGCAAATAGGGGCATGCAGAATTTCTTAATTATGCATTTTAATTTATTTGAATTAAATTACATATAACAAAATGACAATCCTGTCTATCTGGTGCTCATGCTGCCCCCTCCCTCTGCTTGCAGGGTACTAAAAGAATTAAGTAATTCTTTTAAAAGTCAGCTTGTAACATATAATGTTCAGCTTGGAAATCTTTATATTTAATTTTCCAATAGCTATGGTGTCCTAGTCTTCAGGAGTGTTTTTTTATTGACAGATATAAAGTTTATATGAAAAGTTATGCAGTGTGTGCGCGCGCGTTCACCCGAAACGCTGAAACAGCTTGTGTCAGCTTTAGCAACTCGTTTCTGATTCAGCAAAACTAGGTTATGAATTTAAGCAATTAAAAATGACAAAAAGCCCAATTTCACTGCCTAGATTAATATACTTCCAATTTTTCCTGCTCCATAAAAATTTCAAAGTGTTCTTTCGGCTTAGGTGTTTGCATAACCTATAAGGTATTGGAAGGCCCCCGTTTCACATTTCCTTATGATGTCTGAATACTTTGATGTAGCAAATGTAAATAGGATCAATTGGACGTTCTTAATACAATTTTGTCTTTGCAAGTTCTTGTGAAATTATTTCAGTTGGGTTTAAAGGAAAAGCAAGAAATGCGGTTGTTAGTTCCCTAACATTAATCGGTGGTGAGTAATCTTTCAGCTACTGCCAGTGTCATGAAGGCCAGGAAAGGCTTTTTGAGAAATGGTATAATTACAGCAGAAATAGTGTATCCATGTTTCCAGGGTGGCAGTAATTTCTTTTTTTTTTTTAAATTATGCAATGGTGGGCATATATTTATTGCTTTTTCTCTACTTCTACAGAAGTCGTCTCAATTCTCTATTCATGTTTATCTGATTAGCCAAAACTCAGTTCTTTAAAATGGCCCTTTTTTACTTACAGAGTAATTAGTAGTCACAATGAGCCACGTTGGATTCACAGCAGTTTTTGGTTAGTTGGTTAAATTTTCTAAACTGGCTTGATAAACTTCGATCACACAGAGAACGCATACACACAAACAGACAATCGAGAAGCCCCAGTATTCCTTACTTTGCAATGTCAATCCAGCACAGAAAACCAGCAACAACCAAGTGTGTCAAGATGGTCTGTATCCTGGCCTTTGCTTTGGAAAGAGGACCACTTAAGGGCTATCTGTTAGGAAGGCCTCCTCTGCCTTTCCTTTCCTTTTCCTGATAATTCTGCATCTGCATTTGCTACCTGGGGATAGATTTCTTTGTTGTTTAATTGAAATCTCTACTTGTAAGGAAATCAGTTGCTTGTTTGCTAATGAGATGAAAGTACCAGTTCTGTCTATTATAGTTATTTAAATGTTTGAATAGAGGCCTTCCATTTTTATTATAATGACGAGGATGATGAGGATGATGATGTGATAATGCATCCGCAGTAATAGAAATAACCACACAGCGCTGATTTCTCCCTGGGCACTCACTGCCTCTGTGTGTTGTGCATTGGACTGGGATCTTCAGCAGATTTTCTCTGGTTCTTAACTCTGTGAGGTAGGTATTGGTATGCCTAATTTAGAGATGGAGGGAGAAATTTTTAAGACTTTCTATAATTAGAGTAAGCGATTAGGCTCCATATTTTTCTGACTTCAATATACCAAGATACCATTGAAATTTATTACTCTGAATTTAGAAAGATACACAAAATGGGTACTCAAAAGAGGCCCTAGGCAAGTGGTTCTTAACCAGGAACGATTTTCTCACTCCCCTCCCCACAACAGAGACATTTGGTAACATACTGGAGCCATTTTGGGTTGTCGAATTTGCACAGGGGGTGCTACTGGCATCCACTGGGTAGAGACCAGGATCTTGCTAAACATCCTAGGATGCACAGGACAAAACAACAGAGAATTTTCCAGCCCATAATGCCAGGAGTGCCAAAATTGAGAAACCCTGTCCGAGGCAATATCAGTGATGCTCTGATGAATATGTACATGGTCTGATTTTTCAAGAGACTGGATAAGGTACATGGATTTCAGTTATTAAACTTTTGAAATTTCCAACTGGGTACCGTGAATGGATCATAATGCAAAATCAGAAGGTCCATATTTTCTTACAATTTGACTTTAAAATTTTACAGCTGCCTACTTTGAGCATCTTTCTTTATAAATATGACATGGGTCATTGTGATTAAAGTACCTACTTTTCCCTGATTTACTCAGTGTTACCTCTCATAAGTGCTGAAAAATGAGATTTCTTTCAATGGTACTGATGTCAATAGAAATGCAGCATCACAAAATGAGTCACGCAACAGTAGTTCCAAGAACCTTCCTTCTTCCTTCTCAGCATTCAAACACCATTATTTTCTCCTTATCTTTAAAGGTTTGGCACAGAGGCTTACTAGCTTATTTATTTAATAAATGCTGAAATAGTGTTTCATATGTGCCAAGCACTGTTGTTGATATTTTAAAATACTAATTAATTTAATCCTTACGATAAGCCTAAGGGGTTGATACTGTTCTTATCTACTTTTTATGGAGGAGAGAACCCAGGCCCAGAGAAGCTGAATAATTTGCCCAAGGTCACACAGCTTATAAGTGGCAGAGCTGGGATTTAAACTCTACAGTCTGTGTTCCTTTCCATCTTGCCAGGCTCTTTAACAATTCAGATTTGTATATGTGCAGAAGCATACTTGTTTAGGCAACATCTTCACTTGAGTTTTGAAAGAAGACATTTTTAGTTTTACTTGGGGGTGGTTAATTGTAAATTAACTTAACCATTTTTAAGTGAGAGTGAATGCTAATGCTCACAGCTTTATTTTGCTATTTAACTACTTGTAAATGTACACTGCACCAGAATCAGAAAGACTCGTGAGCTCTCTTTATATGACCACCTCCAACAACAAAAAAGGAAAAGAGTCATATTCAGAAGAGCATAATTTTCAGGATAGATTATCTTTGTTTTATTCCCCATTTAATAGTGGTATTAGAAAAATAGAAATTATTGAACTGCATCTCCTAAGGGGCTTCAAGAAACTTAACTCTTTGGTTGCCTGGCACTTTAAAAATTTTCTAGGGAGCCCAGTGTGGTCATACCAAGTGGGATATGGTGGATGTGGGCACGTTGATTCCCAGCTTGATCTTGCTAAAGCCAATCCACTTCTCCTCCCACATTTAGACCGTGGGAATGACCATGCCAATCTCATTCTCTGTTGAATCTCCAGCATGTAGTAAAACCAATGAAGAGAAAACCAATTTGAGTAGGTTTTTAAATAGAAGTGCTTATTTGACATACTTTATTCTGTGTTAGGAGAAGAAAAGATCTTTCAAGTCTGCGATTAAACGTGGATACCATAGGTTGTTCAGAAAACCAGGATGAGCACTGAGAATCTCAATTTATTTCAGATGAATGAATGAATAAATGGATGGAGGGATTAAAAAAATTCTTATCAAGGGTATGCATGGGTTTGTACTTTAAAAGAAAATATCTTACATTTTGAATACAAAATACTGGGGGAAGAGGAGGTAGTAGCAGCAGGAACCATCGATCTAACAGATGTTGGTTCCCTGTCAGCTGCCTCCTGAAACTTTTGACCCAAACTTTACATGACTTAAGTGTTAATACATAGCTCACTATGCTTTGCTCCACAAAAAACTCGAAGATGCTGAACCGCAAGAATAGATTGCATTCTACTCGAGGGGAGCCACAGATTCCTTCGTATGAGAGAAGCGTCACTGTGCTTGAACAGCTGTGGTGTGGCCATTCAGCATTGCCAAAGCCATGAAAAGTAGCTCTTGAGCCCTCCTCCCCCAACCCAGGGAAATTCTGGGAACTAAACTGGAAGTGGAAACCATTGCAGTTGTTCTTACATATTTCAGGCCCAGTGAACTCACATTTACACAGAGAAAGCAGAGTGAATCCCATTTCAGAACTGTCAAAAGACCAACATTGGATCCATTATCATCACATTTCCTTTTTTAAGTTCATTGAATTGGCTTTTGTGGAATACCTTTTCCATCTAAGTGTTGGTTCAGGAAATGGTTTAAGATTGAACGAGAATTTATTGTTCAATGATAATTAAGTGGGAATAAACTCACATAGCTAAGGGTACCCAATAAAGTTCTGTAAGTGTCGCCCATTAGTCTATAGTGCTAAAATACATATATTTCACTTAGTTGAATTTTTAAAAAAAGGAAATTGGATTTAAAGTGGCCATTTTAATTCTATATTCAGTGGTTTTGATTCTAACATATTTCCACATTTAATGAGAGAATCTACTTTTTAAAATAAAGACAACCAGCGATAAATTTTGTGTGCCATTGAGAAGAATGTGTCCAAAAAAGGGAAAATGAATTTTGGCCAAGTCTCTATTATCAAATTTCCCCAGAGAACTAAAAATATAAAGGTTGCATATGTTATAAGTGGTTCAGGCTTCAACTTTTGCTTCTAATAGAAAAAGAAGCCAGGCTTTGTTGTAATGCACTAGCTAACTGCTCGATATATAGAATTATACATTATTACTGTCATTATTACAGATACTGTCTATTGAGTGTTTGCAATGAGCCATCCACTGTGTTAACTTCTGGATATACATTGCTGAATTGAGTACTCCAGCAGCTTTATGAGGTGCAGAGTTCTTAGACCCATTTTTCATGAGGGGAGACTGAGTCTTGAGGTGTTTTTTTCTAGCGTTATCAATGGCTAGTAAGTAGAAAGATTGGCAATCAAATTTGAAACTTTGTGACTTCAGAGCCCATTTTCTCCCCTTTTTGACTCAAATCCATAGAAGTCTTTATTTTAACATGGGTGAAAAATGGATCTGATATAGATCATGTTTGGATAGCCCTGGATGGTCCTTGTGATCCTCTTATTAAGACTAACGTTTCTTTAGTCTTGTCAGAATATGTGGATGGATTGTGGCTGGATGGATATATAGATTGACTGATGACACAGAAGGGAAATTGGCAAAGAACATGAATATAGTTTTCAGAAAAATAAATGTAAATACCAGCAAGGATGGGAATATATATCCATATATGTACATATGTGAAAGTTTCATCTGTATATATAAATGTTTCATGGATTATATTGGAAAATAATATGTTTAATGAGATAGGCATTCTATACTATGTCGGAGAGAGTGTGGGATGGTTTGTTCTTTTGTGGGAAACAATTTGGAAATTTTTGTATATAAAAAAATACATGCTTTGGGTGCCTGGGTGGCTCAGTCGTTAAGTGTCTGCCTTTGGCTCAGGTCATGATCCCAGGGTCCTGGGATCGAGTCCCGCATTGGGCTCCCTGCTCAGCAGGAAGCCTGCTTCTCCCTCTCCCACTCCCCCTGGTTGTGTTCCTGCTCTTGCTGTGTCTCTCTGTCAAATAAATAAATAAAATCTTAAAAAAAATAAAAAAATAAAAAAATACTTGCTTTGACCCAGTGTTTCCACCTCCAGAATTTATATGATTGCTCAAATTTACAAAGATGCATGTTGGTTGACTACAGCATAGTGTATAGTGGGAAGAAAAAGTGGAACAAATTAGATGCCTAACAATAGGGGATTGGATACCCTGAACAGAATGGACCTTATATCGTCCTGAAGTAGTGGCTGAGGTGTTGGAAGTGAACAAGTATCTGAACTTCAGAAATGTGTTAGGAAAAGTTTGTTAGGAAATTAGCACACATGTGCAAACACTTTATATACATGGTGAAATTGCAAAAGATAACTAAGGGACTGCTCAGGGTGGTCACCTCTGTGGTTACTGTGGCATGTGACTGGGAAGGGAACAGGGAAACACGGAGAAATTGCTTTTAGGATTATATAAGACAGATAAATTATAGGGGTCTGCTGTTCAGCATGGTGCCTGGAGTTAGCCACATGGCATTGTGCACTTGAAAATGTGTAAGAGGGTAGATCTCATGTTAAGTGTTCTACACACACACACACACACACACACACACGCACACACTGGACACAAGGAAACTTTTGGAGATGATGGATGTGTTTATTACCTTGATCGTGGTGATGGTATCATGGGTGGATGCATATATTCAAACTCATCCAATTGTATGCAGTAAACCTTTGCAGGTTTTTGTATATTAATTATACCTCAATGAAACCGTTAAAAAATTTAACCTTTATTCCTTTTTTCTTTTTAACAAACATGCACTATTTTGATAACAAAAAATATTTAGTTTATTAAAAAAAGAGCTTCCATTTTTGGAATACATACGGTCAGCCCCTCACCCCCAAGTGGATACAGATCACCTTAGATAGCAACGTTGATATTGTATGTTAGACATAGGCAACCCAAATTGTTTTGAAAATGTGCTTAAGAGAGACTTATAAAAGGAGGTGAAGAAACCCCAAAATGGCCTGATTTAAAATTATGTCCTGGCTAAGGTTTGGGTTTGGTATGTGTTCTGAAATGGTGTGGTTGGCTGTTGGCAATTTCTGAAAATGATAAAGCTAAGTGTTAACTGTAATGGTTTGGCCACAAAGGAAACGAAATTCCCCCGATGCTGCAGACACTTGTCATTCATCGGAGGTACTGCAAAATCATGATCCTTATCCTTCCAGCTGCGTGTGTCTGTCAGGGAATGTGGGCTGCTAAAAGTTGTATACTATTATTTTTTTTATTCATCTCTGGGTCATTTCATCTTCCTGTGCAAGCCACATGAATGGCTGTGTATGAAAATTGTATTTTGTGCCGAATTTCCCACTGTGAAAGATGTTTACTATATATTTATGAAAACACTGCAATAACAAAACCCTTTATATAGCCTTTCAATTTGCTGTAAGGGCAGATAAAATATTTTTATCTCGAACTGAACTTCATACCTTGGGAGATTCAGCAGGCCCGACTCGGAATAATAAAACACTTCAGAGAAAGGCAGGCGCTGTTCAGATTGCTTCAGAAACCTGTGTACTTCACTCAGCAGACCTCAGTTCCTTTAAACATACCAAATGAATATATAAAACCTAGAACTAATCGGTATAATTTATGCATCATTAGACAAAATAATATTTTTTAAATTTATTAGATAGTTTTGTAATGTGTCTACAGAGATTCAGGGTGATTCTTAAGGAGCAGTGTTTCCTTAATGTGGGAAAATATGGGAAGGAGGTTGGTCGTCGCCTAAATGTATTCACGGTGCTCATTCTTCACCTTCATTTAAGCTGTGGCAGTGTTTTTAATTGAAACTTTTGTCAAGATAATTGTAGATTCACATGCAAGCATAAGAAATAATACAGAGATCTCTTGTACACTTTACCTAGTTTCCCCCAAGAGTAATATTTTGCAAAACCATAGTAGTCCATTACATCCAGGATATTGACATTGCTACCATCCACTGATTTTATTCAGATTCCCCCAGATTTATTTGTACTCATTTGTGTATGTGTATTTAGTTACATACAACTTTATCACATGTGTAGGTTGATGAATCTACCACCACACACAAGATTGCAGCTGCTTCCATTACAAGGACACTTAACCCCCATCCCTAAACCCTGTCAACCACTAATCTGTCCTCCCTTTCTAAAATTCTATCATTTTGAAATGTTGGCAAAGTGGAATCACACAATATTTAACCTTTTGGGATTGGCTTATTTGCTCATCATAATTTCTTAGATTTCTGTCTGAGTTATTGCGTGTATCAATCATTGTTTGTTTGTTTGTTTGTTTCTTTAATCGCTCAGGACTATTCCCCAGTACATATGTACCACAACTCTTGAATCATTCACCTGTTGAAGGACGTCTGGGCTGTGTTTGGCTATTACAGACAAAGTTGGTATGAACATTTCTGTGCAGGTTTTTGTGAGCATGAGTGTCACATCTCTGGGATAAATGCCCAGGAGCGGGCTTTGGTGATTTTTGATTCATGCACATTACGGAAAACATTAATATGTTGCGCCTGTGGGAAGTCAATGCCAGTTGCACACAAACCAATACCAGGAAAAATATAAAATCTTACCCACATCTTAATGTTTATTTCTACAGAAACATAGCACTAAATATAGAGAATAGCCAGCGTTTATGTGGCATCCACCATATGCCAGTCGGTATTCTAAGCGGGTTGTGTATGTTAACTCATTTGTCCTCACAACAGCTTCATGGTGTACATGCTCTTATTATCCCCACTTACAAACGAAGAATCAGGCACAGAGTGCTTGAGTAACTTGCCAAGAGGATACAACCGGTGCTTTTCGGGAGTCTGGCTTGAGAAACCCTCATCTTAACCACTACTCATGATTTGAACCTCATTCACAGATCTGTTGGTCATGCCCCTGGGTCGGCTGGGATGGCAGCTCTCATTTGGTTAGGTAAACATCTATCAGTATGGCTCTGAAAAGAAATAATACCTGGAACTGGGTCTATAGAACAATCAGCTAGCTGACTTCACTATCCCTTAACTCACTGCTCTGTCTTTAAGCTTACTTTATTTGACCATCTCAGACAGATGGAGGCTTCTTCTGGCTTTTAGATCTCCACGAGGTAGATTTCACAACCCTCCTTGGTTACACACTGCAGTATTTCACGGCTCTCTATAGCAGCATGTTCTGCTTTTCGGCATGGCCCAAGTCTGTCGTATGGCACACGGAGCCCCTCATCATTTGTCAACTTTCAGTGAAGATGTAGAGTTGATGGTGACCATGCCTACTCAAAAACACAACTTAAAGGTACCTATTTCTAACAGAATCTTGTATGGCTGCTTTACGTTAATCATGGAGCTATTCATTCCTCCAAAGGCATTTCATATTTCCACCAGACTTATAAAGTATTTAATATTTTCATATGCTCCAGTGTAAAGCCATCTGTTGCAGTGACAGGACAAAATGTTGACGACAAGAACAAGCGTATGTTTATGGAAAGATTCCATGAAATGTTAACAAGAAAGATATGTGCTACTCTAGGGTGTCTTGTAGAAAATGGCCAGGGGAATTTGGAAGGCATGGCCTCCAGCATTGGTATTTATAAATTGGCATTTATAAATGACACATGTTCTTTTGTTTCTGTCTCATAAATTTGGACTAGATCGGCAATGTAAGTGGCGACAGAGACCTATTTGAAAGAAAATAGTGGTATTATTTAATTTTTGGAAATTTATTTCATCTGTTGTTCTTCATGTGCTTCATTTGACTTTTTGCTATTCATTTGAACAAGTGGATTTGGGGCCTGCTGTTGCTAGGCATGCGTGTTGCTGGAATAGCTAGATTGTGTTTCTAAACAGCTAGAACCATTCCTCAGTGCCTAACTTTAATAGCCATGTTGTGGTCTTGCTAATATAGGAACAGTCAGATGGGAATCAATTTGGCTGCCCACTTGGAACATATCAGTCGAGGCACGGTTATCTAAAACTGTTGCTACACCACATTGCCCCTTGCTGAACTGAGCTCAGAAAATCAAAGCAAATGCCTCCAAGCTAAGGCCCTGATGCTCTTGGGGAAAAACATCACAGCTAAAATGCCCTGAGTATCTGACAAGCACTTGGGGAAGACACTGTACATTAACTGGCTTATTTCAGCCTCCCAAGCACCTTATGTGGCAGGGGCGGTCCTTCTTGTCATTGTACAGATGAGGTAGCAGTTTTAGAGATGGTAAGGCAATTTACCGAAGATCACACAGCTCATACTGCGTAGACCTTGGATCTGACCACAGGGAGACTGAGTCCATAAACAGCTGCTTAACTACTGTGTTTTATAACTGACACTAGATAGAAGCTTGTTCAATGCTGACTGATGAGGTCTTCTTGAGGTGACATTAGCTGGAATAGGTGGGTCAAAATTGAGCAGACTTCTGAAACGTGATGTGGAGCTTGGTGTCCTCCACAGACCTGCAAAGCCCTTAAGTTCTCAGTTCCTTTTTCACTCTCTGCAGAAAGGTGTCAGTGATTCTTGAAAGCCA
Source organism: Zalophus californianus (assembly GCF_009762305.2). NCBI lineage: Eukaryota > Metazoa > Chordata > Mammalia > Carnivora > Otariidae > Zalophus > Zalophus californianus. Next base: position 74,658,342 of record NC_045604.1, read on the forward strand.
GGGAAGGCTTGTGGAAGAAATTGGCATGAAGACAGACTAACAGCTCTTTCAAGTGCTACAGCAGGACAAGATCATGTGGGGTAACCCACAGAGGCCTCCTTTATACCAATTTTTGAACTGTGTCCTACCAAGAAGTGTGATATGAACACTAGGTCTTGACTGTACCCGGGTCAGAAGGTGACAGTTTCCGGCTAGCTACTCTGAGGTTAATAAAATTAATGAAATAGCAGAATTTAGGGAGATTTATAAGCAGAAACATATATGTTCAAGAAGAGTAAAAGGTCATCAGATGAAGTTAATAGAGGAAAAACTAATCAGAAAATCTGAGAGCAAAGAAAGACAAGGTAGCTTGTAAGGAACATTGTTTATTTCAGTCAGCCTCCTCAGAAGAATGTCAAGATTTGTTCTATAATCAGGCTGTTTTAGACCTATAGGTTTTGCCTGCAGGTGTTCATCTCAACAATCAGATTGTAATGATATGTTATAAACTTCATGAAAATGGAAAACAGGTGGACAATATGTAATTAATTCTTAGCACAATGCCTGGCCCATATTAGAGTCTCAATAAGTGTTTTTTTTTCAATAAGTGTTTTCAGAGAGTGTATGATCATATTGGATTGTGTCAGAATATTTATTATGTAGTAAGTCCTGGTAAACCCAAGTAATAATTATATCTATAATAATTAGGTAATGTTTTCAGAATCCTGTGTGGAAAGACTGTCTTATTTCCACCTACTAGTTCTCTCTCTCCTGAAGCTTGAGATATGTGGGTAATTATTTTCTAAATTATGACTAGAACAATATGCATAGTAAAAATAGTGGCATCATTTATATCTGATCTCCCAACTAAAATATTGATACAACCTTATATAGAGTATACATCAAGCAGTAATGTTCTAGTGCCTTCTCCCCCAGCACACCCTATTCATATTGGCAAAAAGCGACTTGTGGTTAATGCAACAGTGAAAATAAATTATTACCATTCTCTGTGTGACAGGTTAGTAATTAACTTATGTCACTAGTTGTCCTCACACAACTGTGTTTATTCAGCTTCATGGAGCACTTTTTAGGGAAAAAGGGAAGATTAGCAAGGCATTCTTTGTTTACTGTAGATGCTAGATGCTGGTGGAATGCATCTTTTCCTATTGACTAGGAAATAAGTTGGTTGTTAGGACATGATTTTCCATTCTTCAAAATGATATGGTGATGCAGGGAACTTGAAAGCTACCCTGGAATTAGAAAAGCATAAAGAAATTGCCCTTTATGCACTAATCGAGCCTTTGTGCCTGTTTTCTTTGGGGTGCTTTTTACTGTATAGACTCAGCAAAGAGCCATGTGTAAAAAAAGGTACAGAAAATTTTAATTAAAAGGAAAAAAAATGTGGTTTTTTTTTCCCCATTGTAGGTTAAGTGCCTATCACACAGCCTAGGGACAATGGTATTAGATTTGTAATAAGTACAAGTAAAGCTTTTCATTTTGATTGGATTGGGTGTATTTTTCATCAGCATCTCCCGTGTGAGCCATGATTCCAAGACAGAGTCTTGTAATCTTCTGCAGTGGGAATGATTCAGCTTAAAAATCAATAGGGCATGAGGTATTTCAAGTTCTCATTATTGTAATGTGTCAACATCACTTCAGTGACCCCAGAGTCCTATGTTGGCTGGTTTTTTCCCCTGATTTATTGTGCAATCTCACAGGGCAAACTATAATTTCACTTGGAATCAGAAAGTCTCCATTTATGGTTTGTGCCCCAGTCTCCAGTCATTAGGACATTCGCAGGGAATCAATACCTCCTCTTGTTGCTAACAACTGAATGAAGTTGTCACCTGCTTAGATTACAAAGGAGATGGGTAAAAAGATGCAGTAAGGGTGAGTACATTGGATAAGGTCTGTTTTGAGAAGGGCTTTCTTTGATGTTCACCTTCTGCCGCTTGGAGGGGTTTCAGCCTTTCTCAGGATGTTGATTATAGAAAACCCCACCACCTAATTAGCACAATGTTTCATTTCTTTGTGTGTGTGTGAATTGTTTGTAGATGATGTAATTCCCCTTGGTTAAAACAAAGTGAGAGAGCCTTTCTTGAAAGTCTGAGTTCTGGCACATTTTCTAGAACCTCTTGAGTCATGCCAATTCTTCTTAAATACCCAGTCATCATGCTGACAGTGTAAAGACAGGTCTTCCATCCCTTTCCTAATTGGCCAAATACCTAGAAACTTAATGAAACTTCCAGTAAGAAGAAGACCATCTGCTTTCAATGTGCTGTCGATCAGTGTATACACATTCGACTCTGCGGCTCTGCGGCACACATGCTCTCTCTCCCTCTCTCTCAGATTCTTCATTAGAATCTCTCTCTCTGAGATTCTTCAGTGACTGTTTATATGCTATTGTCAAGTCACCAATAGCACCAATAATGAGTCCCAGTGTTTAGCAGTGGATAAGAATGTCTGCATAGTGTCATCAGAAGTATAATTAAGTACCTATCATGTATACTCTGTGTGCTTGTCAATACATTAGAGAGTCCTTCCCTCAAGGAGACTAATCATGGGAAAAACCCAAGGTAAGAGGCAGTGGCATTGCAGGGATTGTAAGGTGAGGGAATGTGGAAGCATAGAGAGGAAGCACTGAACACATGAATATAAGCATCTTGGAAGATTTCAAGACTGACATCAACATTTGCTAATATCTTGACCATGTGTGAAGATGTTATCATTCTCCTTCCTCTCAAAGATTATAAAATCAACTTTGATATGTGGGCAGCAATCACCATGTTTTAAAGTTGCCTTTTTTTCAGTACGATCATGCTCTTTTATCATCACACTTGGGGAATGGTTGTATTCACCCAGGGGGCTCTTATATGTCTTATTCAGTTTGGGGTTGCTGGGGCTGCTCCAACAATGTCCCTCTTTTCTTTCTACCCTTCCTCGTAGACTCCCTTCCTCAGAGAGCTGATTCAATAGGGTGGAATGCTAACAGGGCCAGTGGCAGCCCTTGATCTTACTCTCTGATCTTTAGCCTGACCCTAGACCTTCATCTTGAAAATTTACAGACCATTTTGATGTGTCTTTTTGCAAATTGCCAGTTAGAAGTTTTACAGACAAGAACCCCATTTATCAAAGTTTCTGGTCTTCTTCTAAGACATACATTCATTTCAAAAACATTTATTGGGTACCGTACTGGTGCCAAGTACCCCTTTTTCATATTCTAAGCTGCTAAAAAAGAGTGATTCTTTCTAGAGACTCTTTGTTGATACTGGAGTACTTCTTTTTCTTGATTTTCATAACCCTTTTATGACTTGCCTTCTGTTCTGGATTCACTCATTCATTGATTCACTAAATACTTGACAGTGCTCTTTGCATTGCTGAAGAGATGGTGGTGAACAAGATAGACAAGACTCCTGCTCTTGCCAAGTTTACATTCTAGCAAGGTAGGTGAGTTTTTTACTTTGTTGGTCTGCTTTGGGGCTCATAGGGATGGAACCCAGGTTTCCTAGTTCCCTGGGAGTAGGTTGAGCTATTCCTTCCCGAACAGAATATTATCTAACTGGAGTTTAAAAATGACCTCGATTATGAATGGAACCATCTCCAATCAGGGGCTGTCTGTAATATTATGCAGCTACTAAAAGGATGAGAGATGTCTAAATGTGATACTATGGGGGAGATGATAAATATCAACTCAGCTTAGATATTGTGGGGGTAGATGTAAGTAAGTCAAAAAAGGAAGGTAATATATGTAGTATGATCATATTTGTGTATGAAGACATACATATGGATGCCTGGATATTTTCTGGAAAGACAGACAAGGAACTAATAATAATGAGTGTTTGAGAGAAGGGGGCTGAAATCAGAGTAGGAGGATCCTAATGATTCATTGTATGCCATTTTGTACTCACTGACTTTTTTTTTGCCATTTGCATGCATTACTTTTCCAACAAAATAATTATTAAAAGTATTAAGCACCTGCCCAAATCTCTATAGTAATTTATGAAGTCTTTCTTTATCTCTTTTCTATTTCTCTAGAATAAATTTGATAGAAGAGATTGCAGAAGCCCAGGGATTCATAATGCTTATGACTTTGTAATGATTAGCTTTTGCTATGTAACAAACAACTCCAACATTTTGTGGCTTAAAACAAAAATCATTTATTAGCTCATATTTCTGTGGCAGCAGTATGGACTGGGTTCAATTGGGCACTTTTTTTTTTTTTTTTTTTTTTTTTGCTGGTTTCACCTGGGTTTACTCATACCACTGGGGCTGGATTGTCTAGAATGGTTTTACTCACATGGCTGGTGATTAACCTGGGATGTTTCGGTTTTTCTCTATGTGGACTCCTCAGCAGGCTAGCTCAGGCTTGGTCAGCAGACTGTCTTGGGTCTCAGAGTTCCAAATGCAGTGAAAGGGCAATACCTAACTTATGAGCATTTTCTAGCCTTTGCTTGTATTACATTGATAATGGGTAGTTGGCCAAAGCGAGTTACATAGCCAAGCCCGAAACCAAGGAATAGAGTGATAGATAGCAATGAAAGAAGCAGCAAACTCATCTTGAAAATGTGTATGCAAACAGGGATGGAATATGTTTGTGCCCATTATTGGAAACTCACTCCAGCCCTCTTCAAGGCAAATCATACACTGAAGGGAAGGATACCATGTGAGAAGGACCATCCTTAAGCTAGCTCTTCCTCCTAAAATTATACTTTACAGTGAAGTCCAAAACTAGTCTCTCCCTTCTTAAGAACTGCCTTACATTTGCATATACCTAAGCATCCTCTTTATCTTTCAAAGTGTAAGTGCTTTTGCTAATATATTTTTTCTTCCTTCAGTGAAATGTCAGCCCAGAAGTTAGGTAATCCTATGCCCGTAGTGACACAGAACATCCCTAAGATAAGGGCCCAGATATTTTCAAGAAGTTCTGCACACGTGCATTGTAGAGCCAACATCAACAGTGTTCTGACAAATATGTCTGATTCTGAGCATCCTCTTAACCCTTCTGTTGGGAAAATGTTTGCTTTGAATCAAGTACGCTGGCGCCTCCAGCTTCAACTTCACATTCCCCTGTCCTTAAACATCAACTAATTTATTTCAGAGATCATTTGGGAAACTAATATGTTTGTTTTTCTGATTCTGCTGGCACCAGTTTATGCTTCCATTGGCTTATGGATGTACAGATTTTGGAAATGATGAGAGAGTGAGGAAGGCTGTGTGTGGTACCTTTTTTTATTTTTATGTTATGTTAATCACCATACATTACATCATTAGTTTTTGATGTAGTGTTCCATGATTCATTGTTTGCATATAACACCCAGTGCTCCCTTCAGTACGTGCCCTCTTTAATACCCATCATCAGGCTAACCCATCCCCCCACCCCCTCCCCTCTAGAACCCTCAGTGTCCATTGTCTCTCATGGTTCATCTCCCCCTCCGATTTCCCCCCCTTGTTTTTCCCTTCCTGCTATTTTCTTCTTCTTCTTCTTCTTCTTCTTCTTCTTCTTATTCTTCTTCTTCTTCTTCTTCTTCTTCTTCTTCTTCTTCTTCTTCCTCATCCTCTTCATCATCCTCTTCCTCCTCTTACTCTTCCTCTTCCTCTTCTTCTTCTTCTTCTTCTTCTTCTTCTTCTTCTTCTTCTTCTTTCTTCTTTCTTCTTCTTCTTCTTCTTTCTTCTTCTTCTTCTTCTTTTTTAACATGTAACGTATTATTTGTTTCAGAGGTACAGGTCTGTGATTCAACACTCTTACACAATTCACAGCGTTCACCATAGCACATAACCTCTCCAATGTCTATCACCCAGCCACCCCATCCCTCCCACCCCCACCACTCCAGCAACCCTCAGTTTGTTTCCTGAGATTAGGAATTCCTCATATGAGTGAGATCACATGATACATATCTTTCTCTGATTGACTTATTTCGCTCAGCATAATACCCTCCAGTTCCATCCACATACCTTTTTAATGAGAAACTAAATGTCATTCAGTTAAAAGTACAGAGGGCTCAGAGTAACTGGCAGGTAGAGATAAGCTTGAGATATGCCCATTTACTTTTCAAATACACTGAGTTTTACTTGACATCTTAAACTAGGTAGATAGATGGACAACTTGTGAGCAGTCACAAGGATAAGCTCTCCCACTGCCATATTGGTTTTCTGAAAACTCCATGTATGTGGATTTAATTGCATTCTTGCAAACCTTATTCTATAAAAGCAGAATAAAGTGTGACAAACTGACACTTCTATTTAAAAAACAAAGTCCACTCAAATTGTTTTTCTCTTCACCAGACTTGGGGATTCTGCCCTAGTTATGCAGTTTCTTGCTCAGTGGATGGATTTGAAGTATTTCTTTAAGCTGTTGATTGTCAATCACTTTTATATAGTTGTCACTTTCAGGATGTCACAGTGAATAGCACAAATGTAAAGCTTGTAGACACTCGTTCTCACTTTGACATTCATAACTCAATTGAGCTTTGTTTATAAAAAAGAATCTAAGAATATACAAATTAATGATTAGTAAAAATAGCTTTCTGGAAGGATCTTTTATTTAACAAACAGGAAAATAATATTTGGAAACAAAGTGCCCCCATTACATCCAGGAGAAGTGTGAATTTTAAAAATCTACATTGGAGTAGAAAAGTATATTAGGTATTCCTTAGTGCAATTTCTAGACATGTGCTTGCTCTACACCTGCTCAGTGCCTACCACAGCTAGGCAGAGATCATGGTGTACTGGCGTAAGTTTGGAAAGGGGCAAGAGGAAGAGAGATGATGCAAAATAAATAAGGCATTGATTCAATCCTCAAGAATGCTATCCGTTTAAATTGACAGAACAGACTTTCATAAAACACTCACAGGAAAAAAATGAACTACTCTTTGCTATAGACTAAAAACTCACCAATAGTTTAATAAAGGGAAAATCATATACACAAGAGTAATACATGAGCATTTCCTGGAAACAATGGTACTGGTAACTTACTCATTGATTTCACATATATCAAGGTCCCACTAAGTGTTGGTGCCAGTGTTAAACAATGGACAAAAAGTGACAGGGAACCTGTTACCCAGCAGCACACAGTTGAGTGGGGTTGGGAAAGGACAGTAGATGGGGAAGAATAAAATAATCACAACAGAAAACTTATAATTATCATCTGAGAGAAGTTGCTTCGTAACAATGTGAATATACTTAGGTACTGAAGTGTATATCCCAAAATGGTTAAGATGCTACTTGTATATGTTTGTTTACCACAATAAAAAAATTCAAAAAAGAAACCCACAAATTAATTCAGTTAATCCCCTACTTAAAATTCTCCAGTGGTGCCCCTTGATGCTTTGAAGAAGAAAAAAAAATGACTGTGGCCCATAAGGTTCCATAACATCTGGTCTCTGCCTACCTCAAAGACCTCATTTCCTCATACTTTGTGTCTTTCATACTCTTCTCTCTCTCTTATTTATCTTAAAACAGGCCAAGGTCATTGTCAACCTTTGTATCTGCAGTTCCTGCAAACCAAAACACTCTTCCCCATGATTCAAAAGAGGAATTCTTTGCCATACTTTAGGCACATCAAGAAGACATTTGTAGTAACAATAAGAAAAATAATAAGATGTTTCCTACTGTTGTTATCATTAATGTTATTAATTTTATATGCCTCAGGTCTCAGACCTGGTTTTTTATTATTGAATTTATGTAGAGTTTCCATTTTACAAGATTTTATTTTTATGGTATTCAAGATCACTTTTCAAAATGGCCCCATCCTTTTGGATGAAGTTTAAAAATCTACCGCTGACCTTCAGAAATGGCTGATTTTATTTCAAAGAAGTAACAAAGAATTTGCTTTCTTTTGTTATAAGTTGTCCAAGTGCTTTACCAGACAGCTTCTTCCAATAAAATCACATGATCTGGTAAAGTCTTTCTTCAGGGTTGGCCAATAGATTTAAAATTCAGGAGAAACCAGATTGGAGGAAATGCAAAATAAACTATAACTCTGAAAATGAGGGAGAAATATCATGAATACTGGGATACTTACTCAAAGAGAGATGTGAAGATAGGCAGCCCCTGACAATTGGCCACACATGATTCCGGGCATGCATGTTCTCATGCTTGAGACAGCTGCATGGTTGTGGCTGTCCTGTGAAATGTCATAGTTACTGGAAGCTTCTTTCCCTAACTTCCTATTTCCTGAGCTCTTTGGCAAGAGTCAGTAGAGAAAGAGAAGAGTGGAATTCTCTCTTTCTCATTATAACAATTTATTTTTATTAGCCCCTTTGTCTCATGTGGCTGGCATTGAACAACCGTAACAGAACCATTATTGGATTCTGAGAGCGTATCTGAAAGCTGGCTTTTCAGTAACCTCAAGTTGAAGTGTTTTTGAGATTTGAACTGCTTTTGCTCATGGCAGGTCACATGCAATGCCATAGAAGTCAACTCCCAAGGTCTGCTCTTGTTCTTGACAGCACACAGAGTCCCTGACCTGGCTAAGCCCCCTTACTAAGAAACATGTGCTTTTTGTCACAGAGGGGACCAGGTGAGGGACAGCATGCACAAATGACAACACATTATTATCATTCATTTGTTCATGACTCCCTAAGAAATCGTAGTCTATTGGATTCTATGTGATGGAGAAGTCAGTAGGATGAAAGCTTGTGTATTCCTCTGGGGACTCAGTCCCAAATGAATTTTAATGATCCAATCCCTCCCACAAACACAGTTGGATGCTCTGGGGGCAATAAAGTTTAAAGGTTGGAGAAACTCCAAATCTGGGCACAGAGAAATCTCTGCTTCGTTGTCCCAGTCTATTATAAAAAGAAAAACAATTCATTGCCAGTACCTAGATGGGCTGCTGAAGGTTTCTGTCATTTGTTAAGTAGTGTTGCACCCTTGAAAAGCTTTGTGTGTGCAAAAAAAAGAAAAAAGAAGAAAGAAAGAAAAAAAATTCAAGGCATGCCCTCTTTAATGCTCACTGGTGGCTGATAACAATTTCAGGTATAAAAGGCGGGGAGTGGATCTGAGCCTTGGCGTATGCTTCTTTTCTCTCTCACTATAATGTCAAGTGCTGTAACAAGCTGCAAAATGATGAAGATTGAAGGATGTATTTTTAAAAGCACCGTCTAGGTTAAAGGCAGCTGGGATCATTGAGGTATAGTGATCAGAATGACTTTTGGACCCAAGAGCAGACGATGGAGAAGTCTCAGCACTCCTGCTGGTGTTACAATGGACTGGTGAAAAAACCATTTCCATTGGTGGAGAGATGAGGGAAAGAGAGAAAAGTATGATGTTGGGAGCTGTTGGTGCCAGGACACAGAGGGGTTCACAAGAAGCAGAGAGGGATGGGCCAGTATACCTGACTCTGCTTTGGCTTGCTACCCGCAAGTTTCTTAAAGTTTACCTTGCAGTTTTCTAAGTGTCTGTCACATGGCTGAAATTCATCCGTCTGGGTAGATGGAGCCCATCATATGCAAAACAAACCTGGAAGTTTTCCTGCTGTCTTTATACGTGGTGAACTGACATGGGAGAATTTTTTTTTTAATTTTTAAAATTTTTATTTATCTGACAGAGACACAGCGAGAGAGGGAACACAAGCAGGGGGGAGTGGGAGAGGGAGAAGCAGGCTTCCTGCTGACCAGGGAGCCCGATGTTGGGGCTTGAACCCAGGACCCTGGGATCATGACCTGAGCTGAAGGCAGACGCTTAACGACTGAGCCACCCAGGTGCCCCAACATGGGAGAATTTTAAAACGTGCTCTTAGAATCAAAATTTGTTTTCCTGTCCGCAGAGGCAAGGAGCCCATGGAAACTACCAACTGGCACTGCTAAGAATAATTACTGTCAAACTGAGTCCATTGCGAATAGTCCTCATAGATAATTGCCCTGGTTAGAACAAGCACCAAAGAGGGAATTTTAATATTTACTAACTCCCTGATGAAGAAAGACACCCTTTGCTTTATTAAAGGTGATGGTGTTGGTAATTTGCAGGTGGAATGCATTAGTGATAGTGCACTGTAGGACATTCTGACAGTTACAGATTTTTTTTTTTTTTTAATAAGCACTTGTCCAGAGAAGATGATTCAAATTCTACCACTGGCTCTTCTCTTTATAGCAGTGTTTGGACTTGAAGTCAGAGCTTCCTCCTATGAAAATGTCTTGATTCTACAGGAAACCAGGGAGTCTGCTGGGCTCTTTATTATAGAATAGTCTATTTCATGAAGTCAGTGGGATTATGCCACTATTTCACGGTGACCAAGTCTTCTCCAAAGACTTCCCATGACTAGGGTAAAAGAACAGGAGCGATCACCTATGCATTTCTTCAAGAAACACATGCATTATCATAAAAAAAGAAAAGGAAGGAAGGAAAGGAGGGAGGGAGGAAGGAAGGAAAAAAGAAACTTCACTTACAGGTTCTCAAAGTTTAAAACTTGGATAGGGTTAGGATTACATAATTGCATTCAGGCCCTGGACATATTTTTCTCTTTCTTCTTTCTTTCTTTCTTTTTTTAAAAGGTTTTATTTTTAAGTAATCTCTACACCCAACATGGGGCTCAAACTTACAACCCAGAGATCAAGAGTCACATGCTCTACTGGCTGAGCCATCCAGGCACCCCTGGACATGGTTTTCTTTAGAGGTCAGGCATTGAGTTGAAAGCTAAGCATGCATGGGGAGGTTTCAGGGTCTAGCCAAAGCCTAATGGTAGGAGTCCTTCAGACCAAGCTGGATATTTTGTATTTGAGATGAGGGGCTCCATTTTAGCTTTCTGCCCCTAATGAATGCCCATGACTGATCCTGGGAGATGGATGCAACCCATTTCCAGAGCTATTCTGAGAAGATGGGGATATTTGTGAGATCTCTTCTCCATTGTCCACTGCCCATCAGCTACAAGGACTCTCACTGTCCTGTGTTTTCTTCATCTTGACCTTCATAGGGGAAAGTCTGGTTGCAGAGAATGTTAACTCTGAGCTGGCCATACATGTTGTCTGTGCTTCTGTCTTCTGCCATTCAGGTGTAGGCTTCTGGATTTGATTTTGATATGGAGGCGGGGAGCAGAGGGGTGTTGCAATGAGTCCCTTTTTCTCATCTATATTCGCTTCTCACTCTGATAATCCGCATGTCAGTATAGCACAATGCTAAAGAATTTGACCAGCCGGTTCTAGCTTGGCTGCAGGTCCTCAATCCGTAGTCCATTCTTAGTTGTGAAACCTTGGGTCATACACAGCCAACTTCTCTGAGCCTCAGGTACCTCACCTGTAAACTAACAAGGGCAACAGGTCTTATCTTGGGTGGGGGAGGGTTTAGGTAAGATTTAGTGAGTTACTGAATTAGGGCACTTAAACACAGTGGTTGCCATGTAGCACATGCTCAGCAGTTGGCAGCCATTGTTAGGGTTGGGTTGTTGGCACTGGTTCCCCACAGCTTCACCTCCGGTGGGTGCCGGCTTTATGCCTATATAGCATTCCTAATGGCCTCATGTCCACATACCACACTTTTCAGGGAAAGAGAGAACATGCTTGTCTCATCACTCTGGTTTCATGAACATGACTACCATTTTTATTTCCGTGGACAAAGAGGAACCAGTCACTGAGAACAAAAGGATGACATGGTCTCATTGGTTATCTAGGTTACATGATCTAAACCTAGCACTTGAGGGGGAGTTAGGCTCAAAGAGATCCCAGAATGGAAAACAGGCTGTTGGGAAATATGGAAATGGGGAAAATTGAAGTAGAGGAAACCCAGTACACATACCTGGCGTGCTTTGCAAAATTTCAACATGTTCACCTTGGACAGATAGTTCTGATTGCTGAGCAGGAGACGTTTTTTTCTTATGGGGAATTAACCCTTCAAGGCAGAGGTCATACTGCTCTGTAAGACCACAGTCATTGATCTTCTAGAATGAGCCTCACAAAAATTAGGTGAACCCAGAAATAATCAGCCCGTGGTGTCATGTTCCATCTAGTGCTCTTTCTGATTCTGAGATACTCACTTAGCCAAAGCCATACACTTCATCCTTTGGGGATGCTGTTTGCTTAAGATGTTTAGAACAATGCTCCTAAACTCTCCTAAAGAGAGTTGGCACTCTCTTCCTGCCTCATCTTAGCATATTCATCTGAGTTTGACCTCCTGAGAGCCCCTGGAGTTCAGCGTGGTTGTTAGTAGCTTCTGTCCTTCAGAGGGTGCAAGGATCATTGGTTGTCTTCCCTTTCCTGGCTTGTATTCATCCCACACTTCTTCAAGCAGCAGGTTTCATTCCCTAATGAGATCATATTTAGCTCTACTCAATACTTTTCCGTTTAAAAGCATCCATCTAGTTTGTAATATTTTATTTTTGTCCCAGTGATATTCACAAATGTGCTTCAGCAGTGGGAAGTGTAGGCACACATGCATGGGGCCATTTTCTGCATACTCTTCCCTGTGCCCCACCATCCTTTGTCCGTGTCTCTTCCATCTCCAATTTGACAGCACCAACAGTCTCTCCTTGAAGTTTTGCTCAAGGCTCTCCCCTCCTCTGTAGTCTGTAGACTCTGCAGTTGCTAACAACAACAATAAATATGACTATGATTATACCAGGGAGGAAGAGGAAAAGGAGAACAAGAAAGGATAATGGGGAGGAGGAGGAGAACAACAAAGTAGTCGTCGTCGTCGTCATCGTCGTCATCTTTGCCTTCGCCTTCGCCATAACAGGAGAACAAGTTTGGCACAGGCATCAATAATTTATGAAGGAAAGAAAGAAGGAAGGGGAGGAAGATAGAGAAAGAAAGGTGGGGAGGGTGGGAAGGAAGAAGGGAAAGAGGAAATGAAGAAAGAAGTGAATACGTGTTAAGGGTTTGCCATGTGATTGCCACCATGGCCCAAACTCTGCATTGTTTTTCTCTATCACCCCCACGAGGACTAGACAAGATCAATCATTTCATTATCCTCATTTCACAGACAAGGATGCAGAAGCAGAGGGCTTAATTTTCTTTATTCTTTCTCCCCTGGCCAATCCTTTTGCACTCAGTTGCCAGGCACAGTGTCGATGCCACTCTTCTTCTTTGAACAATCTTCAGAAGTTCCCGATGAGCACAGATCAAAACCAGAAATGTGTGGCTGAGATTTAGAGTCCTCCCCTTGTGGTCCTGGGCCGTCTTTCCTTGGAGTCTGAGGTTAGACTGATAGGTCATCCACCTCCTTTTACTTGTAGCCATGTGGCCATCCACACTATTCCAAAGTCACCCCTTGAGACTAGCAGCTCGTGAACCTCAGCTTAGATAGGGTAATTTTCTCCCAACAGAACCAGTTTACTTACCAGACTCTGTCCATTTTCCCCAGGCCCACAGAATTTTCCCCAGGCCCACAGAACTAAGTCCAAATTATCTCTTCAACTGTTTACCTTCTTTAATGCCATTTTTGAAAACCCTCCCCTGTTTCCGCTTCATACTATTCTGTGCCTCCAGTATACCGAACTAGCCTTAGTCTTAAACATACTTGCATCTACTGGTGTTTTTTTTTGGTCTGGAATACCTCCTCCACCCACCTGAGGTCCCCCACCCATCCTAATCTCTACCTGGGCAAATTCTGCCCTATCATTTAATACCTAGTTCACATGCCATCTTTGCAAAATATTCCTTGGTTCCCCTAAATAAAAATGAGTCCATGGATGGAATCAGTATTGTTTCCATATATCTCTGTGGAAGCACTTGAATTTTGTATGTAAACCTCCAGGCCTCAAATTTTAGCTCTGCCTGGTACTAAGTGTGTGATATTTATTAGGCTACGGTAACCTGTGTAAACCTCAGTGTCCTCACCTGTAAAATAGACATAATGTTCAGACCCACCTCTTCTAGCTGTGAGGATAATAAAACTGTGATTATAAAACACTTAACAGTGTTCAGTGAAAGATACCTGCTGCTGTGTTGTTATTATGATTATTTTATATATGTGTGTGTGTGTGTGTGTGTGTGTGTGTGTATTTTTTTTTAAAGTGTCTATAGTTTCAAAGCAAGAGCTCCTGAAGTATGAGGCTTATTCATTTTCATAACCCTGGCACTTTGCTCAGTGACTAGTTCATAAATAAAACCCAACACTTTCATGGAATTTAAAAAGACACTTTTTCACTGAAAAAGGCACTGGAAGACAATCTGTTTATTGTAAGAATTTTGATAACTCACCACCAATCATTTGGAAGGAAAATGAAAAATCTTCTCTATTCTCATCCCCCGAAATAGATAACTTATGTGAAAAGTGCATATGTGAAACCGTAATCCCCTCTATGTCTAGTAGAGAGCTTTGTGGCAGCAGTAAACTGCCTAGCCACGGAGGATAGGCAAACAATGGATTATTATGGGAATGCTATGTTTGGGAAAGAGCCCTACTTTTTGCACATTGAGATCTTCTAGGAAAGACTACCTTCTCTCCCCCACAAAATGTACTCTGGGGTCAGAGAAAGGCTGGATGTGAAGGTGTGAACATAATCTACTGTTACAGATTCCAACATTATAAATTTTCCTTTTAGCCTCTTTATCTAAATAGAGAAATAGAAACATGGCAGGAGTGTTTCCAGACCTGTGTAATAGGATAACTGGCTCGTTGTGGACCAGTTGTTACCAAGAAACTTCCCAGCACAAGCTGGTTCCTATTTTAAGTCCTTGACTAGTTTCTGACAAGCCACTTTATGGAAGGGCATGATGATATATGGCCTTCCCCAGCTCCACAATGTGAATTTTGACATTGCCCACAATTCTGCATATTCAGTTTGCTTCTATCCAGAAATAACTGTTCTCCCTTCACCTTTAGTATTCAAGGTTGTGTCTTGATCCCGATACATCTGTGTTTAGGGCAAAACTGGAGGGTCGTCAATTAATCTTATGCATGACAGTTAATTACTCCCCAAAGCCTCTTTTTCTCCTCCCCAGCTGGACAGGGAAGTGGAGAGTTCCCTTTCAGATAGCAGCATCTCCCATCTTCTGATTGGCTTCTTTCTGGCAGCATTTACTTTTCCCCCTCTATTCCTAAAGTAGGAGGGGACTTGGAGATTTATATAGAAGGAGAATTTAGAAATGCTTTGTGTTTCAAAGAGTGCTTTGCCTAGGCATTTAATACCTCTGACCCTTAAAATCCCCCAGACGGGGCTGTGCTGCTAAAATAAAATGGCCACTGTCTTAGTCCCCGGTTTTGATTTCAAAGCCTGTCTTTGCCCATAATGGACTTGATTTTAAAATTATTCTCTCCATCTTTGCCACAGTCCTTTGTGCCCAGGATTTTTTTTTTCAAGTAGTAGACTTTTGGCTTTTCTTTGTTGTTTACTGCTTTGTTTTCCAGTTTAAAAAAGTACATGACCGTGGATTGCACGAGAACTATATCTCCTATAGGGTCTTGGATCCTAATATTGATGATAATGGTAATGCTTCTGCTGCTGGCCATTTTGCATTTAGGACAAATGATACCCATTGGGTTGCACTGATGTTCTTGATGCCTCACTAACTTTGGTAAGCTCATATTTGTGTTTGTTGAACCAATTCCAGCTGCAGATTTTCTTATAGTCTCTTTTCTTCTGAATGTTGCTAGTTCCTGAAATGATGAAAATATGGATTTGTCTGTTAGGATCTGAGTAAATGAGATTGATAGCCTGCCATATGGTTGGTACTTGATAAGTGTCTTGATTAAATTGAAGATTGTCTGGTCCAAACACCATGCACAATTTAAAAAGGAAATGATAGTTAACTAAGGTCTTTATCTGACTTAAGGAAGACAGAAAAGAAAAAGAAAAATCATTGCAGGATAATGTATCTGGGGAAGGGGAAAGCTGACAGATTCACTGTTCAGTCTCAAGCCTTACAGAAGGTGGCAACTTAGGAGACACTAGAAAAGAAAAAGAGAACTAGTAATGGGCCAGGTGATTATCTTGTTATTGAAATTGATTTGTTTCCATTTTATAGATGAAGACACTGAGGTGGTTTTATGCCATTTTCCCAGGGTTGCAGAGACCTGATCCAAATTCAAAAACATGCTTTATCCACTGCTTTGCTGCTTCTCAGAAACGTTAAAACATCCTGGGCCATTCATCAGAGAGATGAGAGTTCAGGCTACTCCCATTGCTTCCAGCTCCTGAGTCTCCTTGAGGTTGCCCTGGTTTTGCCTCAGAGGTTGCCCAGAGCCCTTGCTCTTTGGAGTCTATATATCCTATGTATCCTATTTTTAGGTGTGTATGTATACATTTGTGCACGTGCATGTGCATAATTCATATTTATATAGTTTGTGGAAATAGCAAAAGTTGTGCCCCGTTCTGCCCTGAAGCCAGCAGAAGGAGGAGTGACATTTGGCTCGAGCTCAGCCACACACATTTTTTGTCCCTGCATTACCACCTGGATGAGCAGGAAAATGAAGGGGAAACTGTTTTTTCACTGGGTTCCTCAGGACCGTGATAAGAGGGACACTTTATTCTATCTACTTTCTCCTTTCTTAATGAGAAGCTGCCGCACACCTTATGTAGGTATAAAGTGGAAAACTTGATTTGCCGCATCAGCCAAACATTGCTGCAGTCAAGATGGGAAGGAGCTGTCTGTGTAATTTATCTCTAAAATGGGATTGATCATACCTGCCTGCCTGTTACACTAGACTGAATGAGGATGGACAGACAGTGTATGTGGGAGTTCTTTGTGTACTAGAAAGGGCCAGATAAGGCTAGACTGGTGGTACTATTGCATCGCACTGTCATTATTGTTGTAACCAACTTCTTTTGAGAGAGAAAATTCTGTACATTGGGGTGCAGGCCAGCCATCCACACAATGCCCCCACCTCTTAAAAATCCAGAAAATGCTCCTTTTTGGTGAAGATTCTGCGAGACTACCGATTGCACACCACCCATTCTCTGCCTGGCTCTGTATTAGCAACTCTATATACATTTCTCATTTAATCTCTACAGGGGTTTGTTATTACCATTTTGAAAAGTCTGAGGCATAGAAGGATTAAAGGATTTGCCCAAACTCAGGAAACTAACGTGTGCTTGAGCTGTGGATTTGAACCTATCCTTTTAAGCACCCTGCTCTGAGGATTGAGGATATGCCTTGGATTAGTAGGAATGATAGTAAGCTACTAGTCTTGCTTCCTTGGTGTGAGAGAAACACAGATAAATATTGAGAACCCATCTGTGTGTTTGTGTACTTTACTTACTATTCTGTTACGCACCATACCCCTTTTCTTATTCTGTGACCAGAGGCCAGAATTTATTTCATCTGCAGGGTACTTAGGGCTTCTTTATGTCTGCCCATTGCAACTTGGAGTATGTAAGCAATTTTCTTCTCTAAATTAGAAGCTTCCCAACTTGTGGTGGAGCATGCTCTTTAAAGTGAAGATGTGTGAAGATTTTTAAGTGATGTTGATCCAAGCATTTTGATATTATTGTATTGTAGGCTGTTATCCTTCATCAGTGATTTACTGATTACCTACCCTTTAACAGACACTCCCCCAGGTGCTGGGGAGATAGAGATGAGTAAGGACAACCATCTCGTGGTGCTTACATTCCAGTTGATAGAAATAGGCAGTGGACAATGAAACAAGTAAATAAGATGATTTTAAATACTACTGAAGGAAAGTGACCCCTAGGGAGGAGTCTTTGGCTGAAGTTGAACAGGAGGGCTTCTTTGACATTGAAAGT
Source organism: Zalophus californianus (assembly GCF_009762305.2). NCBI lineage: Eukaryota > Metazoa > Chordata > Mammalia > Carnivora > Otariidae > Zalophus > Zalophus californianus. Next base: position 74,675,935 of record NC_045604.1, read on the forward strand.
ATAAGGAGTCTGCACTTTAAAGAACCTGGAGAGTGATCCCCCAAAGTTAGGACAAAGCAGAGTCCCTGAGTCCAGAATGAGCTTAGGTGGTTTCAAGAAATATAGAAGGGAAGACTGTGTGTCTAAGATGGAGTAGAAGGTGATGAGTAGGAAGGGGCTAAACCCTATAAAGCCTGCAGTTCAAGGTAGGGGCTTAGACTACATCCTAAATGAAGAGGGAAGGCGTAAAAAGGTGTTAGAGGATGACATAATCTAATACCCTTTGTCAAAATATCCCTTCTCATGGTTCACCCTTTCTTAGATGTTTTAGAGGAAGTCCGATTATTTAACCTTAGTTAAATATTAACCTGGTTATTAATATTAACCTACTTATTTAATCCCCATGCAAGCTATGGTTCCTGAATAGGTGATATTTACTCTATAAGCTACCCCCACATCTTCCCATCAACTAAGTTAATAGAAACAGCTTCATCTAGAATCACTCTCCTTATGCGAAGCTGAGACATATTTTGCAGTCTTTTAACTGTCTTACTTCATTGACTGGAGTTGATGTCTTCATAAATATATTTTTTAAATCCTCCAAATATTATGGAATTGTGCATCTCTTGATGAATGGTCAGATTGGGTCAAAATTAATCCAAGATGGGAAGGTGGCAAACCATCACTATTTGAACAAATACCACCTCTGGAATTATGGCAGTCTCTCCCATCACTTCTGGATTAATAACGCTTTGCTTTATGATCTCTTCACTGGGGGCAGGACAGAGGTTTATCTGCTTGGGGGACATATAAAACGTTCATCCTCATTTTTCAGACACACGTGCTGTAGGTCCCCAGAGCACCATTAAAATGTGCTGCATGATCTTTGGAAATTGACTGAAAGAACACAGATGCCAGTTTTTCTGGATGCAAGGGCATTTTTACACTGCTGAATCTCCTAACACTTTCATTAGAAAACAAATATTTGGCTTTGTAGAAGCTAGTCAATAACCTTGGTGAAAATGTGAGAGCTGAACTTTTCATTCCTGGCGTTTGATATCCAAGAACCCTTCAAAAGTACCATTCCCCTTCCAGTAACTCTGATTTAAGACCCAAACACGGAATGAAAATGGGGTAGTGGTAAAGATTTCATTTCTCAGTTCTAACCCTAAGCCCTCCATTTTCAGACAACATGAGGATTCCTCACTATTTAGTTTTAAGGATCATAGTATTTTAGGAAATAAAGATAATTGATTTCTTAAGGTGGCTTAGGTAAGTTCAAGGTGCAGAAATTGGGATGCATTTTGGTGGGGAAGGTGGTGGGGGAGAGGTATCCAAACAAGGATATGATCAGCCATTGAGTTCCCAGGTTAGTCCACAAGTCCCTCTTTGAAACACAGAGCGGCCTAAACATGCATAATTGTTGGTGTTTTAGGTAAAGAAGATTAGGAAGGAAAGGAGGGAGAGAAGGGGTGGATATCATTGGTGGATAAATTGATAAAGTTTCTAGTCATTTAGATAGCAGAGGTTTCAGATGGTTTGATATGGGGTTGGGGGACACTAGAAACAGTGAATTAGATTGTATGCATGAGTACTTACATGGTATTAATGGCTATTAAGAATGGGGACATAGATGGTTCACTGAAGCAAAGAACATTGAAGTTAGCTTCAGTCTTTTGTTAGGTGAGCCCTGTAGTTGATCATGGACACTAGCCGAATGACCTCAGTAAATTACATTTTCTTGACCTCAGCTTTTCAGTCTGTATGCTAAGTGCACACTTATTAGGTCAGAGATTTTTACATTCCCAAGATTTGTTTAAGACTTTAAAGGCCCCATAAATTTCTCTATATTAATTTCATGGATTGTTCAAACCCATTAAATAACTTCAAAATTATACATTCGTTAAAAGAGCCATATGACCCTCCTTGGTTGGCTTTATAATAAGCAGCTTTTGAATACTAATAATACACCACTTATTTTGTCACATTTTGAAACTGCATATAGGATTTCCCTTGGGGGGAAAAAGTGCCCCTGATAGAAAAATTTTTAAAAAGCCACTTTCAAAGTATGTCTACAATTTTACCTTTTCACACATCAAGTTCCTAGTGAAGATTTGGAATGAGGATAAGGATACAACAAGGTTGCAGGCACAGTTCTTGGAATTGCTTTTATGCTAACGGATTATGAGGGATTATATTTGTTCCCTAGGGCTGCCATAACAAAGTAGTACAAATGTCCCCCATAGTTTCAGAGGGTGGAATTCTGAAACCACAGTTTTGGCAGGGTCAGCTCCCTCTGAAGACTCCAGGGGAGGATCCTTCCTGCCTCCTCCAGCTTCTTGTGTCCTTTGGCTTGTAGCTCTGTCACTCTAGACTTTCACACTGATCAATGAATCAATTCCCATGTTGAAAAAAATAGAAAAATAAAAGAAAGTAAAGAGGGAGGAGGCTTTGCCCCAGTGTTTCGGCCACCGATGAGTAATTGGCTGTTGGGTTTTCTGTGGTATCATTATGATTGGGACAAGTGGAGTCATTTCTGTTCTGCTGCTCAGGAGGGCCATTAATACCAAGTATATCCACTGATGTTGTGAAAGGCTCTGTTGTAATTTATCTGGGTTGAGTCACTGCCCAAGAGATTCTACTAGTACACGTACCAGTCATGCTCATTGCTTTAGAGTGTTGTTGCTGGTGCTGCAGTAACACGTTCTAGGCATGGGCTACATGGTTTATACATAATGCCTCATTTAACACTTAAATCAAATACCCTAGCAGGTAGGTGTTACTCTGCTTGTCCTCATTGAACATAAAAGATATAATCTCTTAAATAAATTGCCCAAGGTCACATGCCTGTCATCGACAGAAAAGAAATTCAAATCCAGAACACCAACTTAAATCTGTGCTTTTAAACATTGTTTGACACTGGCTCCTAAAGGAGTTTGGCTAAATTTTCCATTAGTCTTTTGTACTTTTGTCTTTTCTTTTAAAATTAATGTATTTATTTTTGAATATGTTAAAGTATTTTTAAAAACCAGAAATTATAAGCAGTATAGAGGAGAAAGCAAGTCTCGTTTTCACCCATGATCTCTGTCCTCTCATTTTCCATCCTCAGCGGCAACTACTTTTTACCAATTTCTTTTGTAGTTTCCAGAGATAGTATGGGTATAAACTAAGATACGTGTGAGTATATCCATTTCTCTTTTCCCCACAAAGTGATAAAAATGCTACACAAGCTATGTAGTACTTTCCCCCTAATTAATGTATTTTGGGTTATCTTTCATATCTATATTGTCAGCTTTGGCAGTACATGGGTAGATATTCAAGCAGAAACATGGAACTTAGGTGGATTATAGGTTGTCACATTTCTGCCCATTCTCTGCCTTGTTAGGGCTACATGAAACACCTTTTGGTGTTATTATTTAGGACCCTCTAAGCTTTAATGACATGCATCTGCAACACTGTTGAAAATCCGTATCTTGAGAGTTGGTCTTAATTGTGTACTACTTATGTAAGGGAACTGGAGAGCGTGAGGATTTTCCTCCGATGACACAGTCCCAAGTCATTGCCTCTTGGCCTGGAATTCCCTTTCTCACTGTGGAGCCAAAGATACCTTTTAGGAGAGGAGATGGTTACTAAGAGTTTCTCCCTCCGGAGGGCAGGGATGCATACAATTCAGGTTCACACCCGTGCCCTCCTATGCAGACATCCCTGGTGCAGAAGAGTGTGCAGCTGTCATTCAAGACTGTGCTTTATCCAGCTTCATCTCCCTTGGTTACCCTCTTTCTCAATTCACGACTGAACTGTATTCTCTTCTCATGTGCCATCCATGACCTACCCTGTGCTTTGGTCCACACGGTTTCTTTTTCCTTGAGTGAGTCCTTCCACTTGACCTTAAATCCTTTCTGCCCTCAAAGATTGCCAGAGTTCTGCCACCTTCAGAAAACCTTTTATGATTCACCCAACTGGAATCTCTCCTTCCCCTTTGTTTACCTAGACCCTTATTCTCATTGCACTGTCTTTTCTGTTCCTTTCCTTATCTCTTAAGCACCTTTGTCCACCCCTCACCAGATTGCCCTGGACATTGTAGTTGCTCAATAAACCTTTCATAATTAATCCCATGGAAACACATGAGATGTGAGCTGCATGCCCTTCAGCTATCAGAGACAACTAGACTTCTACTTTACAAACGCATGGCGCCTCACTCATTAGAAAATTGACAAGCTGCCTAACTGTTTGAACAGTCTCCAGCACATTATAAATGTTTGGATAAAACCACCATCAATGCACAGTCATTGCAGAGCCAATAAAAAATGACCTTGTCTTCCCCTCTTTATTTGCATGTTTCCTACAGTATCATCTCCAAAGGCAACAGGAGAAAATGGTGAACAGCTGGGAGAGGGAGATGTCCTTCACACATCCTATATTTGGAACTGGTAGAAATAGCCGCTATGATTCTGTGTCAGTTTAACAGGATAGATCTGATTTCAAAATTATATCTTAGTTGTGAGCCCCTTGAGGGCAGGGGCTTACTCATCTTGGCATCACCTGTATTAGGTACATTGTAGCAGAATTTCTCAACCGTAGGATGGAGAATTCTTTGTCGGGGGGGGAGGGGTTTTCCTGTGCACTGTAGAATGTAACGGCATCCTTGCCCTCTCCTACTAGATGGCAGAAGCACCCACCTCCCCAGGTTGTGCCAATCACAAATGTCTCCAGACATTGCCCAAATGAGACCTGGCAGAAGAGATTGCTCTTGGTTGAAATACGCTGTCGTAGTAGCTCAACAAATGTTGAATGAACACATAAAATTATTGTTGTTTGAATATTATCAGTTGATTTTCTTTTTGTCCATGTAAAGAACAATTAATCCACCTAGGCAAATACTTAGGAGAAACACATTTTACTCAGTACCTGATTAGTGGTAAAAACTTGCTCTAAACCACCCCAAAATTCTAGCCTCCGCCTTTTTACAGACTCTACAATGTTATGAAGGTGTGTCTCTACCTGGCAACTGGTCTATATAACTTGGCATTTTCAAAAAAAAAAAAAAAAAAAGATGTCATCAGACAGGGGTTATTTGGATAGTAAGCTATTTTCTAAACAAAAGTGAATTTCAAAGATTACAAGCTGTCCCACTGTATTTAAAAATACTTTATCCTAAACATAACATTGAGTTCACTGTTTTCACTCGGGGTTCAGTTATCACATGAAGTGAGATATACATGCATTAAAATAAGAACACTGATGAGTTATTGCTGAATGGCTGCATAGATTCCATGGTATGTGTGGCTGTGCATGCTTACAGTTCTAACCAACCCCCTTTTGTATTAATGCTTGGAGATCTAAATTGCATGTCGTACTGAGATGTCTTTATTTAACATTATTATTGAGCACTCACCAATTTATTGAACAGTCTCAGCTCAGTGGGACATACACATGAGATGGTTTTCCTTCCAGTCACTGTCCCCTGCTGTGTTGGGCTGCATGTTTCCCCCCATTTCTTGTTATATCTTAAGCAGATTTTTCAACTCTGAGGTCATTTCTGGTTATTAGCATAGTCTTGCTCAGTAATTATAACTCTGTCATTTTCTTTTTTAGAGCAGTTTAGTTTATTCAAAGTTTCTTCTTTTCCCTTACTAGTGAGACTTGTATCTCTGGGCCAGAAGAGGAGAGGGGGTGGTATGTTTTTCATCCTCTCCCTTTTATCTTGGAATGGTGGGGGAGGATTTCATATGAATGCCTTTGGGACACTTCTTCACTCTTTTTCTGTGGCCCACTGCTGCTCTGATCAAGATTTGGGGCAGGAAAGGAAAGACAGAGCATCATGGTTCCCAGACTCAAATGTGCCATTGTACTCCCCTTGCTGCTGATTATTGTGACTTGTCTGGCTTCTGTGTGGCAAAAGTTCTAGTTCTAACTTCCTCATGATGCACACATATCACTGATACCTCAAATAGACATGCAGGGGCCTCCAAGCTCCTAAATTTCTCCATGTGGAAAATCTAGCTCCAGCAAAACCCCATTCTACTCCCTTCCTAGTGTCTGTTCCAATAATATATCACTCAGGCCATGGTCCCCATCACCTTGCAAATGACCCTCTTGGAATGCATGAGTAAGCTGGATCAAGCCCAGCTCTTCCTACTAGAACTTCACAAATGAACCACAGTAAATTCACTCATACTTCCTATGCCAGATGGAAGGATTGAAAATTCTTCCTTTGTTTCCCCCACTCCCGCCCTGCTTCAAATCCTTCCCCAGTTCTGTTTTGTGCTCAGCAATGTCTCTCAGACATTCAACAAGTTTGCTGCATCAGCACACATCCAAATGGGGAAGGAAATTTCAATTTGGTTTTTTGCAGGCACTGCTGGTGTTTGCAAGGGCTTCTCTTGGCATGGATACATGGCTTTTTCAGTATACCTGGGAGCAGGTGCTGGGGCTCTCAGATATATGATCGGTTTTGTAAACCCTCATGCTCGTTGCTAGATCCCTCCTGAGACCTATACCTCCTAAGGACAATTACATTTGGGATAGAGTATTGTGAATTTGGGCATATGGTGAAAATTGTTTACTCTTCATTCCACTGTCCTTCGGAAAATATCTGAATTTGGTGTATCAAAAAAAGCTGAGTGCTGTTTCAATGAAAGTGTCCCTAATTTTCTGTATCTCTGTTAATAAATGACCCATTTTCAGAGCATATGTGGTGTAATAGCCCTTGTCTTGTCTTTCTAGGAGGTAGAGATAGTTTCTCATGGACCCAAACAGGGCTTCTTAATGGAGATTCATAATAGCAAAAGGGATTACATGAGAACTAAGTAATTATTCTTCATGTATGAATATCAGCCAATTTACAAAGGAGTGAAATTAAACATTGCAGTTAATTATATGGACAATCTCACATTTGTGGACCAATTAGGGCTCTTTGGTTGCAAGCAACAGAAACCAATTTTCCTCCTATATTAAGCACAAGGGATGTTTAGTAGTGGTTATTGGGGAGTTTACAGAGTTGAAGGGAGGCTGAAATGCAGTATGAGCAGCATGACATTCACAAAGCAATAGTGAGTTCTCCTCTAGGGAAGCAATGAATTCCAGCCATAGCTTCTGTCCATCTGTCATTCTGCTCCAGTTCTAGATCCCAGGGGAGCGCATCCCATTGGCGAAGCTCAGGCCACAGATCCCACTCTTAAATTCACTTTGGCAGGGAGAACAAGGATCTGACAGAAGGTGCTTTCAGGAAACTGTCATCTTCTGAAGGGGGTCCCACCAAGACTGCACAAAATGAGGGAGTTGTAACCCCTAGAAAACTCGGGGTACTCTTAGGACACAGAACCAGTTGCTGGGCAGTCAAGAAATTATGGTCAGTCTCTTTTCACTGGAAGGCTGATCTCTGTCCTCTTGCTTGGGGGTTGATTCAGAGCTGCTTCAGGCTACATTTCAAGGTTGCTTTTACACAGCATTGCCCATCTTCCCTTTTCTTGGATGTATGGAGAACTCTACAGTCTTCTTTTGCATTAAGGTGGTATTTATTAACTACTGTTTCTGTATATGGGGTGTACTGTCCTCTCTGCCTCCTAAACATGCCTCTTGATCAGGCGTGCACTCCCTTTATGGAAATCATTCCTCTGGTGCAGTTTGCTCTACCTCCTGGTCAATGTCTATTTTCTCCTACAGTTTTCCTCTTGCACTTACACATACTGATAGTACACTTTTCTGTTGCAGATTTCTCTTCTAGACTGTCCTCCCTGCTTTGGACTCAGTACCCATTTGTCTGAACTTAGATTTATTATTATTATTTTTAAAAAGATTTTATTTATTTGAGAGAGAAAGAGAGAGAGAACAAGCCGGGGACAGAGGCAGAGGGAGAGGGAGAAGCCAACTCCCCGCTGAGCAGGGAGCCTGACACAGGGCTCAATCCCAGGACTCTGGGATCATGACCTGAGCTGAAGGCAGACGCTTAACCAACTGAGCCACCCAGGCACCCTTATGAATGAACTTAGATTTATTTTCATTTTAGTACAGTTACCCTCCCCACTTCTGTGCTGCCTGTCTCTGCTTCTAGGGTATGTATACTTTGGAAAGTAGAAAAGCAAAGTTTGCAGACTGCCCGTGTGAGTAAGAGACCACACTCTGGCTCCCTGACCACCGGTGTCACCGACATCACCAGACACTTCTTTCTCACCTCCTATCTGAACAAAGGAAAGCCTCTTGATGTCCCCGAGGAACACTTGTGGTTATAGAAAATAGTCTTGGCTACTTGGGAATAGAGTCCTAACAAGACTAATCTTACTTCTGGTGAATCCTATGTTCTGTCCTGTAAAACACCCTTGGCAAACACAGGACCATCCTAGGTTGGCCAAGTACTAGATTGCAGACATTAGAACTGTCAAGACCAATACAGGAATAGCAAAGCCAAAACCTGGAAGTGGGTGAGATGGATACTGAGAGTGTGGACAGATGAACTATACCAGTTCAGGGTTTATGATCATCAAGAAAAACATACTTAAAATTATTGGCTCAATGTTTTTATTCCCACTGCTTATTCTTTTATTCCCACAGCAACCTAAGGGTTGTTGCCATGTCTAGTGTTTATACACCGATGTATCTTCTGTCTATGGAAAGGGCCTGGCACACACTGCTTATTAAATTTTGCTTGAATGATTGAATGAATGACCAATCAATCCGTCAGTTTTAATCAGTTTTAATTCCTTTAAAGAGCAGAATACTGACACGTAGGAATCTCTCTGGCTTCAAGCCACAGCCCTTTGAACTATGTTCTGAAGGAAGGCCCTTACAGGGAGATCTCTATCTTTCTTTGGGGCTAAAGTAGCCAGCATAAGTGTGTTTAATTATGTACTACCTATTTTGTGTATGCCACACTAGCTCTCAACCTCCTTCTCTATTCCCTTTTTCCTGGATGGTGGCAATATGGATTTTTAGAATTTATTTATTTATTTCTCTGTTTCTTCCTCTTTCCTGTAATCTCCCTCTAGAGTTGACCTATCTCAAATTTTCACCCCCTTAAGATGCCTCTTCTTTTGCTACTCAAAGACTTCGTATTTATTTTTCTGTAGGCCATTTGCAAAACTCAGAGGCATGATTTCTGCTTTTATGTCACTAGAACAGACATCGAGCAAATAGCAGAGATGACACAGAGATATTAATAACCAAATACTCAGTAGACATTGATACCCAGATGCTTTATAAGGCCATTTTGTATAAATGCAATGAAAAATCTTATATTACAGATGTGCTTGCTTCCTTAGACTAAAAGTAAGTAGCCAGTATATTCAAGAGTCTTTTGAAAGTCTTCCAGTGTTTCCAGCTAATCTTATGGGAAGGGGAAAAAATAGATATCATTTTGCAATTTATGTTTTTACCAGCATGCAATTGAGTACATTCAATTGACTCCAAATGTTTTGCACATTCTAATTTTTGTCCCCTATTGTTTTCCCCTGTTGACTTCAAGTTAATGCATAATTTGAAGTAGGACATCCCTCATAAATTCTATATCATCAGAGTAATGTGGCTTTGATGATGCACTGCATTTTAAATGAGCTCTTCCACAAAAGGACGATGGGGCGCCCAGGAGGTTTTTTTCTTTGTTTGTTTGTTTGTTTGGGGGTTTTTTGTTTTTTTTTTAAATTTCCTTCTGTTCTTGTAGTGTGAGAAGTCTAATTATAGTTAGCAGCAAACAGCAGTATTTCTTCAGCTAGTATGGCTTGTGAGGTCCCTTGGATCCCTATGATATCTTCAGATTTTTGTAGTATTTGTCTTAAAACCAACAAGTTGAGGTAGGTCTTAAGTGGAAAGAGTTCTGAAAGATAAAGGGGAGATTGATAGTGCAGGAGATTAGTAATGTTGGTCTGCCACAGTCAAGTTCACTAACATTCTTGTTGCTTATTTTACTCATGGGAGTTAAATAACATTTCCAGAATATTAGAATAATTTGGAGGAGGGGGCATGGCTTATCTAAACTATCTGTAAGGAATGATTGTTATTTCTTCCAATATTCTGCTAATCTGAGGGGATTTCTCTCTCTACATTGCCTTTCCCAGGTAGAAAGCCAAGTGTACACTCACGTCTGTTGTAGGAAGTATAGAACTATAGCTGCTCCCAGCCCTGCTGTAGAGAAGAGGCTTTAATGCTGTCTTTTCTTCACCTTTTCTATTCTAGTGCACCTCAAGCTTTATGAATTTGGGAATCACCTCGGAGTCTTCTCAAAATGCATGTTCTCTAGAATAGGTCTGTGCTGAAGGCTAAGATTCTGCATTTCTTACAGGCTTCCAAGTGACGACGATGCTTTTGTTTTGTCACACTATGAATAGCAAGATTTTATAGGGTGTTAACCAAGAATAAACGTACTTGCACATGGATGCTTCTGCAATAGAGTTGCATGTAGAGAAGGAAAAAAGCAGGCATTAATATATACTACCTAATATGAATGGAGTCATGACTGTTATTTAATACAACAATATAGGTGGCCACTGTTTTTATGCCCATTATATAGTTGAGGGGCTATACAGCTTGGAGAGATTTAGTGATATGATCAAGTTGCAGTGCTAATGATAGTGGAATGCATGGTAGAGATGGAATTTGACCTCAGGCATTCTTTCAGAAACCATGTCTAAACACCTACATTGCCATAGACTGTTGCCTTAAATGAAGTTTGTCTAGAGTGTAGTCTCTAGAGTTTTGCCATTTTTATCATCATAAACACTTAAACAGGTATTAATTGAGTACCCGAGGCCATGTGTTATGGTTTTGCAGCTGACAAGAGAAGGTGATGTGGTCCCATTAAAGTCCAGCAAATAGTACTCATTGATAGCTGAAATCCAAGGAGGAGATAATATGTATATAAAATTAAGCCATTATCTGAAATAATTATCTGGCTGGAGAAAATGACCTATGGGACAAGATAAAGAAATTTATATACTAGGAACTTTGAGGTCACCTGCAGATTAATTCTGTCTTTGTTTATTTAGATTTATGCTTTTTAACCTTTTTTCTTTTTTCCAGGCAAAATTCACATAGCATAAAAGTAACTGTTTGAAAGTGTACATTTCAGTGGCATTTAGGACATGCACAATGTTGTGCAACCATCACCTCCAATAAGCATCTAAAAAGATGCTGGACATCATTAGTCATTAGAAAAATGAAAATCAAAACCACAACGAGCTACCATTTTATACCTACTAGGATGGCTAGAAGACAAAAACCAAAAAAAAAAAAAAAAAAAGGAAAGTAACATGTTGAGGGTGTGGAAAAATTGGAACCTTCATACATTGCTGTTGGGAATGCAAAATAGTACAGCTGCCATGGAAGATAGTTTGGGGGGAGGTTCTCAAAATGTTAAAATGGAATTTGTACAAACTTTTGATGACTGAATTTCTTTGCCTTTTTCCAACTGCATCTTTAGTTTTCTCACTGCTTCTTCCAGAATTTGTCTTAATTGCTAATGTTCACTTCTTTTTGGCATATATCACTATATTAGCCATTGATATCTAAACTTGCTGTGTTAGAAAGGATTATTTCCTCATCACAAGAATTCATTGTCTTTTCTTAGCCAGGACCAGCTGGGGAGGTTAAAGAGTTTCCCCCAGACCCTGCCCCAGTACTCTGATATCACAGGTATTATACTCACTATGTCATGTAGAGTGTCCTATATGATTAAAATAAGAGTCCTCCCCCATTGTTTTCTGTCTACGACAGACTCCTCTGACCCCAGGAGAAAGAACAGATAATGACTTTTGGTGCAGAAATTATCTACGCCATGGTTGTTCTTTTCCTTGGCAGGAAAATTCCATTTGAATCACTAGGCAGAATGATGGGGGCAGATGTACGTTTAAACCCTAATTCTGCCACTTGCCAGGTGTGTTACCTTGGGCAAGTCACTCAACTTACCTGGGCCTCAGTTTTCCCAAATAAATCATATTGTGGTACTTACAGAAGTGGCTGATAATCAAATAAGATGATTCAGGAAAGCATTCAGTATAGTGTCTGGTACATAGCAACTATTACTGTATTATTTCTCTGGTTGTCCCTGCCCTAGTTCTCTGCCTTGTTCTGTGGTTTGGATCTTACTTGCATGTTACAACCACTTTTTTTTTTTTATAACTTTCATGATTCTCTCAGTTTCCTTCTACAAGCTAATTGCCTTTGTCCTTCTTTGTGAACATTTTGAACCTTCTTGAATAAGACAAACTTTAAACATAAATTTTGGAAGTTTTCTCTACAGATAGCCACCCTAAGAGTGAAGGTTTTATAATGTTTAAGAGAAAGTGAAGTTTAGTGCTTTCAGGTATATACAGGAACCCCACAGGCCCAACAGTCTCTGCCCATAGTGTAGGGACTTAAGAATCTTGCTTTTGATGAAATAGAGAAGCAGATTGCCCTTGCCAGGTCAGTTTAGGACCCAGTGCCTATAGATAACGATCCAATTTTGTATGAGGCTTGGAGAATCCCAACTTGTAATTATAGAGGCATATTTTCACATTCACATACATACTTCACATTTCAAGTACTTCACTACTTGAATGTTCTTACAAGCAGTTTTTGGCCTTAAGTCTTATGAAGTTCTCCTTTAATGTTGTTTATTCATAGATGGCCACAAAACAAGATGGTTATAAGAATTCACTCTAGCTACTGTCCAGAAATTTCATGAATGCTCATCACACATCTGTGATGTCTTTGTTGACAAATTCTTATCTAATGCACAAAAGATGCTTAGATTTTTAAATTTATCAATTTATCTAATAAATAATTTAAAACAACACTGTTTTAAAAAACCATTGACTTCTATTACCTAGTTGCAGCTTTTTTATTAGAGAAAGAGAATAATAGTAGATTATTTTGTTTTAAATTATATTTATAATATTTCTACATTATAAATCTATTAAAATATCTGTTCTCTGACTTTTTAGAGTTTAGGTCAGTGATTATCTGGTATCAGAAGAAATCCCTGCCCAGATCACCCACATACTTCCACATTATGAGAGAGTACCAAGAGCAAGCAGTGATCATATTAACTAGGAATGGATAAAGTACTTGTATAAAGAAGAATCCGAGGACAAGGACACTTTCAGAGATGGAAGAACTCTAAGATATTTCCAAATAATGAATGAAATGAATGAATGAATGAATGAAAACCTTATTTCAGACAGGAAAAATATTCTTACTAAGGTTGCATAATCAGTTAGTGATGGATTACAAATTAGAACCTTTGCAGTCTGCACAGTCATATAATAGCTCTGGGCCCTTCCATGTTAGTGTTGGAAGAGAAACTGATTGTAGACTCTCCTAGAATAGTCTTGGAAGGGAACTTTGAGATCAAGGTACTCAACCTCCTGGGGCACCTGGGTGGCTCAGTTGGCTAAGTGTCTGCCTTCGGCTCAGGTCGTGATCTCAGGGTCCTGGGATTGAGCCCCACATTGGGTTCCCTGCTCAGCAGGAGCCTGCTTCTCCCTCCGCCCCTTGCCCCGGCTTGTGCTCTCTCTCTCTCAGTCTCTCTCTATCTCAAATAAATAAATAAAATCTTAAAAAAAAAAAGAAAAGATATTCAGCCTCCTCACTGTATAGAGGACTCTGACATTCATTCATCTTCCTAGTATTTATGGAGAACCTGCCAAGTGCCAAACACTGTTCTAAACAGGGGTGACAGCAGTGACCAAGACTGCACATAGCACCACAGATGGAGCTTTCATCCCAATGCAAGAATCAGCCCATACACAGGGGCGCCTGGGTGGCTCAGTCCGTTAATTGTCTGCCTTCCACTCAGGTCGTGATCTGATCAGGTGTGATCCACTCAGGGTCCTGGGATTGAGAATCAGACCATAAACAGTTAGTTGATGATCAACTGGGAAACACTAGGATGACAATAATGTGGGGTAATTTAGTGGCACCAAAGATAGGCATAGCAAATAGAAGGCATTAGTAAGGAATAAGGATATTGGGATTTTTTTTTTTCTAAGTGCAGTGGAAAGATACTGTAGAGTTTTAAGTAGAGGAGGAATATGATAGGATTTATACTTAAAAGACCTCTTTGACAACTCTGTGGAGAATCTGTTATTAGGGGTCTAAGGGGCAAGCAAGAAGACCGACTAGTAGACTAATGCTGTAGGTCAAGGGAGAGATGATGATAGCCGTGCTAAGATGGTAGCAGTGAGGAGGCAGAAGCAGTAGACAGACACAGAATATATGCCAAACATAAAGATGAAGACTTGCCTCTAGACTAAGTGTGAGGAGAGAGCAAAAAAGACTTTAAGATAACTTTGGTTTTTTAGCTTGACCATCTGAACGGATGAAACCAAGAAAAGTTTGCATCAGGCTGTGCAACCAGCATTCACAGTATTGATTTACATTTGTGTTTTTAGAATAAATCTTGAGATCCACAAGCTATGCCTGACCAGAGGGTGGATGCTTATTTCCTTCTTTTCTCTTTCTCAAATAACACCTCACATAGGGCTGGATTGTGGGGTGGAGTAAATTCAGGGATCAGTGCAGGTGTGCTATGGAGGTTCACCCTGCTGCTTGCTTTCCTTTGAGTCCACTGATAGCAGAGCTGAAAGATGTCTCAGTGGGTAATAGCATGATCAGCCTCCCTGCATGGGACTACAGCCTTAGACAAGGGTTCTGCCTTCTTGGGTGCTGCGATCATCTTCTTTTGTAAGACTGTCTGTGAACTTCATTAACCTGCCATTGACTTCCTCTTGATACATTAATGGGGACCACACAATGTTGAGTCACAGTTTGAAAGGATGTTTGTCATCACAGTGTGACATCTCTCTGCTCCCTGACACTCTGCTGTTTATCATTCCTCTTCCTGTGCTTTCCTTCCCCAGGCTAGTCTATCTTTTGGCAGTGATCACATCCAAGCCAATTTTGATCAATAGATTTTTTTTTCATTTCAAATTGAAATGAGCCTAATGTTTAGCAGCTGATGAAAGGTATACTCAAAATGTGGCACATTTGTACCCTGTGCTTTAGTTTAAGCACGTTGGAATTTTGTAGGTGGGGGAAAGCATTCTCTTGGCTTTGTGTTTCAAATTCATAGTACGGTGTCTCTTCCCTATAGCCTGTAGCTTATGAATTCAGGAACCCTGGGCATTTTAACAGCTGCTTGTCATTAAGATACTTTACTGCCTGTGACTTGAAAAGATGGAAGGGCAGAAACCACTTGGACTATATCCACCCTCATGTATGAGCATGAACAAGGTCTGCCTGAAGAAATATTTTCTTTCTTAACTATGGCTTCTGACTTGGGAGATTATTTCTTCCCTCTCTTTGACCTTTCCTCCCCACACCTTGAGTTTTGCCCTTTTTATACCTCACTGTGACTCAGGGAAGACCTTTGCTGCTTTGTTTTTCTTTGTTTTCTACTTACGTGCCCTTCTGGCCTGAATGATTTTTGCCTGATTAGAGAGAGGCACTTTGAGGGAAACCTACAGGGTTGTGTGAAAAATTTTCCCTGAGAATCACACTGAAGCATCCCCAAGGAAGTTAGAGTCTCTTTCTAAACACTCTGTAAGACAAGTTTTCTAAAATGTCACAGGGTGGTCTTCTCTGGGAGAAGATGTATCTAGGCAGAGCACCTGCATAAAAAACAACAACAAAAAGAAAAAAGGCAAGGGAAGGACAAGATATCAAGATCATTTGGGCATTTGGGAGACAAAAAAACCAGGGCACTTTACTTTTAAGCTTAAAAGATGTAAAAGAGAAAGATCATAAAAAGCACTGTGTCTGTGATTTCTTGCATTTGCCAGTTCTGTACATGTAAATATGTACATGAGGTCTTTTGCTGAGTGTTCCATCATGTGCCATCTTGCACTGTGAGCTATTTGAGACCTGGAGATGTCTTGTCTGTTTCTGCATCAGTACAGTATTTCACACATAGGCCCCCAGTGACTGCCAGTCTTCTCATGCAGAGGGCAACGGGCCGTATTTGAAGGTGACATCCATATTATGGTACATGGGCTCCACTTTGAGGGAAAAAACATACTTATGGGCCACATATATGGTGACAAGAAATTAACCTGACAACATTGAACATCATTTGAATATTTGAACATTGTTCAAATCAAGAATGTCTAGATAGTAGCAAATCATTACTAATGGTATAAAAGAAACCTTTCCCCACTTCCAGTCTGAGAAACACCTAGCAAATATTTGTACCTAAATTATTTCTCTCTTGCATTCTGCAGTTTATGTAAATTGGTGTTCTAGGAAGTACTGTAATTTAGCATTTCATATGATTGCATAGAAATTTCTACATATGGGTTCAGCTATCTCATTATCACCAATTATAAGTGACTATTCAGATAGTTTCTTCTTAGCTTCAAATCATACTATTTCTTCCTTTTTTTTTTGAAGATTTTATTTATTTATTTGAGAGAGAGCGAAAGCGAGAGAGATCACAGAGGGAGTGGGAGAAGCAGACTCCTGACTGAGCAGAGAGCCTGATGAGGGGCTCAATCCCAGGACCCTGGGATCATGATCTGAGCCAAAGGCAGATGCTTAACCCACTGAGCCACCCAGGTGCCCCCAAATCATACTATTTCAAATGCCTTTTTTATTAACTTAATGGTTCCCTGTAAGATATTTGGTGTATTTGAGGACCATACCTACAATTTCACTTGCAGCATATCAACCCCATACTAACTATGTGCCTCTGGACAAGTTTCTTTACCTTTCAAAGTCTCAGTTTCCAGGGTGCCTGGGTGGCTCAGTTGGTTAAGCATCAGACTCATGATTTCACATCAGGACCTGATCTCAGGATCGTGAAACCGAGCCCCATGTTGGGCTCTACACTGGACATACAGCCTGCTTAAGATTCTCTCTCTCCCCCGCTTCCTCTACCTGTCCCCCACTTGTGTGCACTCTCTCTCTGAAAAAATAAAAACAAATACAATAAAATCTCAGGTTCCTCATTTTAAAAATAGAGATAGTAATACTAAGTTCTCAAAGTTTGTGTGAGAACTGAATGAGCTAGGGTATATAACATGCTGAATGATGCCAGGCACACAGAATTAGTCAGTGAAGGGTATGCAATGCCGATGTTCCTATTACTGAGCTCCATCCAACTTGGAATCAGTTACCTTTGCCCAGTAGCATTGTTTGCACATATCTGCTTTTAAAATTATTAGTTAATTTTTTTATGGGGAATGTGGAAAAGGGTGATTGAGCATAGGTTATTCAGTTTAGACTAATGAATTTTTTTTTTTTTATGGGCTGACCATCTGTCAGGAAAGTGGCAGAAGGCATTCCAATAGGACAGAGTTGAATTAAATTAGGAGATAAAAGTAATAATAATGGCTTTCCTCCAAATGAGATCTCAAAATCTGTCTGCTTTTTCCTAGTTCCACTGTCACCACTTTGATCCAAGCTACCCACATCTGGACTCCTAACCACCTAATGGGTCTCCCTGTTTCCATTGTCTTCTAATCCATTTTTTATAGAATAATCAGAGTGATCATTTTAATATTCAAATCAGGTCAGTTCACCACATCCCTTCCAACCCTCCCAACCATGAATAAAAACCCTGATAAAATAAAAATGGCTAACTTGGCCTGTAGTCCCAGTATCATCTGGCCTCTTGCCTTTCTCTCCAACCCATCTCCAAGGTTTCATTCCTAGGGTTCTAACTACAGTGGGCCCCATGTTCTTTCCAGTCTTAGAGACATATTCTTCTATCTTCCAGAGGGTGCTCCCTGTAACCATCACCTGGCAAGGTCCACTCTTATGTCAAGTTTTAGCTTGTTTTAGCAGAGAGGCATTGTCTGGCCTCTCCAATAACTGTCCCCCAAAGATCTCATTGCACTCTCTTTCTACATTACTCTGATTCTAGTTTATAATTGCAGGTTTGTTGTTGTGGTTTCTTATTAAATTAGTCACCATTGTATCCCTAGAACTCATCTTAGTGGCTTGATGAATGAAGAATGTTTCCCACTACAAGGAGATTTTGATGTATATTATTCCAGTTGGAGCTCATAGCATCCTGGCAAGAAAGGCATTTGCTGGACTATCTCAAATGTATAGGTGAAGAATCTAAAGCTCACTCTGGTAAGGCCTTGGAAATAGAAGAACTGAGTCTTTTTCTTTTTTTTTAAGATTTTATATTTTTATTTGACAGAGACACAGCGAGATAGGGAACACAAGCAGGGGGAGTGGGAGAGGGAGAAGCAGGCTTCCTGCTGAGCAGGGAGCCCGATGCAGGGCTCGATCCCAGGACCCTGTGATCATGACCTGAGCTGAAGGCAGACGCTTAACGACTGAGCCACCCAGGTGCCCCAGAACGGAGTCTTAATCTCAGAATTGTCATGCCAAGTCCAGGGCTTTTTCAGCTCCAGTACTATGCATTCCATACACTCTGTCTATCATGATCTGTGTACTCATTGTTTATTGTGTGTCTAGGATGGGTCATTTTTCATGTCTAGGATGGATCATTTTTTCATTCTTTGTATTCATTTTTCATGAACAAGCTTTCTCATTGCATGCATATCACCAACCAAACACTGTCCTGGGCACATTCCAAACCCTTTCTCATCCAGTGTGTCTTAGGATTCTATAAAGTACTGCATTGGTTTCCTAGGGTTGCCGTAACAAAGTACCACAAACTGGATAGTTAAAACTATAGAAATTTATCATCTCACAGTTCTCGATGCAGAAAGCCCCAAATCAAGGGGTCAGCGGGGCTCTGCTCCCTCTGAAACCCGTAGGGAAATTCTTCCTTGCCTCTTCCTACCTTCTGGTGGCTTGTCATCAGCTGTGGGCATTCCTTGGATTGTAGCCATGCTGCTCCTCCCTCTGCCTCCATCATCACATGATGTCCTCCCTGTGTACGTTCACAACACTTTCCTTTTGTTTGTGTATCTGTTCAAATTTTCTATAAGGATAACAGTCATATATTGGATTAAGGCCCACCCTCATGACCTCCCTTAACTTGATTATATCCGCAAAGACTCTTTGTATGTTAGCTCACATTCATAGGTACCATTAATTAGAGGTTTAACATATTGTATTTTGGGTGGGGGAGGGGACACAAGTCAACCCATATCCTTAGGGTTCCATATCCATAGCAAGTACACATCCGATACCCTTTTCACAAATAAAGGGCCACAAGCTCTGCAACATACTCCAAGGTTTCACAGCTTGTAATTGGCAATGTGAAGTTCAAATACAGATCAGGATTCACAAGTCCATGCTTGGCTTTTGGACCAGATAGATGGACTGGTTTTCAAGCCCTAAAATCAAAGCTTGGTCAGATAGATTCAGTTAGCTTTGGAAAAAAGTGAAGCAGGGCCCATTTTCTTTATGCAAAGTGAGCTTGGTTAGGAGAGGCAGAACTTTATAGGATTTGAGTGTGTTTTATAACTAGCCCTGCATGCAAAAGCAGAGATGTGTTCCTCCCTTGCCTTACTCTCCTGCATTTAGAATAAAGTGTCTGATACTCTTAAGGGGAGACATGCCATTCTTCATTTTAATTGGGGGGGGGTGGAGTTCATTATGAAGTCTTCTTTCCTCCGAATAGTTCCCTAAAGTTGGCTGTAGTGTCTACATTGTTTTCATTCTCTTCTCTTCCCAGGAATCATTACCAGCCCTGGTTGGTGATTTATAATCACATTCCCAACAAATTCCACTGTTGTTAATGACTACTTATTTTTCTATACAAATGGTTTTTGCTCTCCTTCCTGAAGACAATTAACTAAGAAACTGGTCATAAATTACTGATAATGATCAGTTTGTCAGAGATGATTGTCGAACGGTGCCATCTTCCATAGTAATTAGATAAAGTTTCTTTAATTGCTGATAACAGCGGACAAATTGTGGTTATTTTTTTTCTTTTCTTTTTTTTTGAGATACTCATGACATCTTCCTGGAAGTCAGGCAGAGTAACACCTTTTTTTTTTTTTCCTTCTCCTGAAGGAGGGGAAATGGAAGAAACATTCATCATTTACAGGCTTCCAGAAATATAATAAATGTGACAGCTTTTCGAGGTTTCAAATAAGACGACTGATCTTTCTAAAGCAGAGATCAGAGAAAACCTTCTCTGGGACACATTTCTTTTAGGCAGGAAGCAGGGGTCCTTCCTGGTCATGTTTGATTTTTTTTTTCCTCAGGATCACATCTCTCATATTTGCATCTAAACCTTGGCCTTAAAATGTGACTTCTTTGAACTCTGGAAGGGAATGGTATTTAATTCACAGGGTTTCTCACAGTTAGGATGCTGATTAAACCCCAGCCTATTTTTGTACGTCGGGCTGTGGTGGCCTCTTAGCTGGGAAATGAAGAGGAGAGCTACCACAATGCATGGAGACAGAACAGTCTCCTTTAATCACAGACCTTATTATCCATTAGCTTATTGATAAGCTCAATCAGACTATTCATTGATATGGAAGTACCAGGACCTACTATTAACATTCTGTAAAGAATATACATATTTTACATAGTGAAGGGTGGCTTAAATTTAATCCAGTTTAATATATCAGCTTACTGACATGCCTTGAACATTGTTAGTCTTTGGGTCTTGCAGAACATTATAATCCCCTTCAGTTTCATAGCTGTCTTTTGTTTTGTTTTGTTTTTTGGAGTTTTTTTTTTTTTTTTTTTTTGCTAGATGGCAGCAACTGTCAAACAAACTTTGGTGTCTGAGATTATCTTAATTATTCTGGCAGTTTAGAAAACAGTGTGGTGCTTAAAAGAAGAGATGTGGATTCCAAAGGGGGTCTTAATATCAAACAAATTGGGGAAGTGTGTAACATCTCTTCAAACTTACTAGTTTTTGTTATGAGAAGGGAAGCTACAACCAGTGCAGAATTAGAATGCATTATGTTACAGGATATTTAGGCACCGATTTCATCAGGATTCCTCCAGTTCCAAGTGAAACACACGTACTCACACACACAAACAATTCAAATAAACTGAAGAATAAAGAAAGTTTGGGTTATGGAACTGGGCAGCACAAAAGGTAGGCTTCAGGCATGGTTGAGACTCAAGGTTTCATGATGTCACAAGAACTCTGATTCTCTCTTAGGTCTGCTTGCCCTCTTGGTATCAAGCTTCAGTGGGCTTCTATATGTGTTCTCTGAGAAGTTAGCACCTTTTGGGGGAGTACTTCAAAAATCCTAGGGAAGGCTCTGATTGGCCATGTGCCTGCTACTGAGCAAATCCCTGGGCTATCGGACTGGTTTTTCTGATTGGCTGGTCTTGAGTCTCCTCCCCATGGAGTAAGGTCATGGGGGAGAGGTGTAGATCTCCACTTAAACTGTGTAGATAAATGTAGAGTAGTGTAAAAATGGTTCTCCAAAGTAAGGGATTTGGTGTAGATCAGAAATTAAAACAAATAAAGAAAGACAAGTAGAGGGGCCCTCTCATTCACTCTTTTGCAATTAGCCAAGTGCTGTCTAATTGTTTGCTCTGCTTGCCAGTTTATATCTGTTCACCTTGGGAGAATCTGCTTTTGCAGAGGATTTTCTGACATTTCCTGAATATTGCCTAATAGAGGTGACAGTTTCAAGTCAACCCGAGAAGTCTAGTCTATACTAAATGAATTCAGCCAAAATGTTTTTCTCATGTGCCTCCAACCTAAAATCTTTCTTTTCTTCCTGCCTGGAGCCCCTCTTCCCTTCCCATACCCCGCCCAACCCATCTCTGATTGTTTCTTCATGATTTTTTTTCTAAAAGGAGTCCAAATAAATTTCCTCTTCCTCTGTGTTCCCGTTGAAACTTGTATTTTTCTTATACCTAGAATGTTTGGCCTTTAATTTTAGTTTTTAAGAATCCATTTCTTTCTTTGGAAACAGGATGCCATTTTGTGTTCTTTTTAATCACTTCATGATTGATATAGCACAATGCCTGGTACCACATAGGGATTTAATTTTGGTGAAGTTTTCCCAGACAAGACTAATGGAGGAGGTAAGCACTTGGGCAACTCCATTATCATTTGGGTTTAGCTGTGTTTTATTATGGGGATGTGAATGTGGGCATTAAGTGATCATTTGGAGGAGAACAGGAGGACAGTCAACTGATGTAAGCGAAGTAGGGGAAGGTTGTTTCTGTTGGGGGCCCATGGGAATTTGATTCACCTGGCCTCATTTTACATGATAATTGCTCTGAGTTATAGGAGGACACGTTCATCTCTCTGAGATTAACACAAAGCAAGGGTCTTTTTTGCATGTCTGTGTAGATCTAGCCCAAGCCAGAAAAAAAGCAGCTTTTCATTCATTCATCCAATTTTATAGATCATTGGCTATGTTCTGGGGGTATGTGATGGTAAATATATACGTGGCTCTTGCCCTCATGCTTGGAACTTGATTGCCTGGGGTCCAGTCTGGGGCTACCTTTTGCTGTCTTTGGGATTTTAGACTAGTTATTTAACAGTCCTACACTTAAATTGTCTTATCTATAAAATGGGGCTAGATAGCTACTTCCTAGAGCTATTGTAAGGATTAAAGGAGCTATTACTTGTATAATGTCCAGCACATAGTAAGCTTTCAACAGACAACAGCTTTTGCTTATAGTTATTGGCTCATGAGGCCTACAGGCTGATGGAACAGAAATTGATCAAATGATCGTATTTGCAATGAAAATTTGGACATAATTGATCTGAAGAGGAGGTGCTTAGTATTATGAACACTTAAAATATGAAATTCTGTAAATTTTGCCTGGCAATGCATAATTAATCTAGTTATCTATAAGATCATCCACAGATTAGAGCCCAAATGAACAATTTATCAATTTTTATGATTACTGATAAAGCAGCAGTTATGTGTGGCTGAGATAGATGGTCCTTATCCAACCTGGATTTCAATGCTGCTGTGATTATCAGTGGGATTTGATCTCATATTCTGCCAAGATGATTCTTCTATCTCAATGCATTGACCATTTTGGAAAGAGAAAAGCTTACGACTTAATATCCTTTAGAATCCTATCTAATCTTTAAATGAGTGGGGGGGTTTCTTTTGGACTTCAAAAGAATTTTCTTCTCCTTTTCCAGTCATATCCACTTGCCCATCAATTCAGAGCATCCATCAATTCAGCCAAAGATGCAAGGAGGAATATCCATGCTTTCCATTCCTGCTTGGTACCATTGATTATGCTTTAGAGAACACTTTATTACTCACCACTTCTTGTTGGAACAGTGGTGTTCATGTTATGGCCAAGCTCTTCCAATGTTTTGAAAAGGTAGAACACATTCAATTGATGTTGGTTCTTTTGAAAATCTTACTTCAAGTTGAATCAGACTTTAATCAGTGATTAAAATGGTGACAATGTTTGAATGAGGGGAGCACTTTTACTGTAAAAGGAAAACTGTACAGCTAATATCAAGGAGGCGGTCAGAGCAGTGGGTATCATTCCAGCATCTGGGGTCTGACAGATCCAGGTTGTCATCACTGAGATGTTGGATTAGTTTCTTCAGTTCTCTGAGACTTAATGCCATCTGCAAAATGGAAACAATCAACAATGGATTTTTAAAATCAATTTTTAATGGATTAAGAGATTTTACAATGGATTTTTAGATCCACTTTTTATTGGATTTTCCCTGATGATTGAAGGAGATATTACCTGCAAAAAGATCAGAAGATTGTCTAGTATATAGTAATTGCCGATTAAATGATAGTCATTGTCCCAGTGTTGTATCCATTGATGACAATAATAAACAAGAACTCTGGAAGAATTTTGAGGTTTGAGGAATAATTTTGTAGCCCTTGATAAAGGGAAGAAGAAACAAAATTTTATGTTCACTTTGTCTCAGAAATTTAGTTATATGACATATGCACATATATGTATGTATACTTTTTAATCTATAGTATTTATAGAATACATATATACACAATTATATGTAGTAATATATGTAATATATATAACATAGACTATAATATAGAGCATATCTAGATGTGTTATATTATTAATAGATTTAAAATAATAACATAAAGTATATCTAGTATTATATTCTGTTTTATGCTATACATAACAAAATATATGTTGTTAGATAATACATATTCCTTTTTCCAATTAAAAATAAAGAATTTATTTTTTTAAGAAAAAGCATCAGTTACCCCCAAGTTCTGTAAGGGTTGATTTTTATTGTTATTTATTTTGACAGTTCAGTGGCAGTGACTTAACAGTCTGGCCAGAGCCTCACTGTGTAATCCTGTGGAAATGTCCCTAGGTAACAAGATGTGCCCACTGGTCATGGAAGTCAGTTCTGTTAAATAGGGAGGATTTTATCTGTCTGAATAAATATTTCCGGGCTCCCCTCACTCTGTGGATTTGAGATGTGCACAGGCAAGAAGGGTCATCGCCATAAATCAGTAGTTTTTGTGAAACCACAGATTTAGAGATGACAGCAGCTTTTTGGTTGAAATAAAGATTGTGACATGCAGGCATAGGCAGCAACTGCTGGGCATAATGTATGGAGTTGACAGGACTATCTTGTGAACATATATCAAGTGTAGATAGGAAAAAATAATTTTTGCTCATTTTGAGGTAAGTTAACTAATTGATACCAGCAAGAAGGGAAAGACAAAGCTACTTGGTAGAAATTGATGCCATGTATATCCATCCATATATGCACATACACCTGAAACACACCACCCAAAATTCAGTGTGTCCTTTAAGTCTCAGTTCAAGGGTTAAGTCCTTCGTATCATGTGTTACTCATCTTTCCGCTGCTTACAAGTTGCTGTGGAGGTAGTGGGAATGGATGATGTCTCCAAGGAAAGGAAGATAGAAGAGAAAGAAGAACACAAGGATTTACCTGAAGAAAGGATCTCTTGAATGAATGGAGAAGGAGAGAAGAACATTAAGAAGATCGTCAGGGAGATAGCAAGGCAACAAGGTGAGGAGAGTTTCACAAAAGATAGAGAGAATTTCCTAGGAACAGGAACTGTGGATGGTGTCGAGTATTGTAATGAATCTGAGGATTAACAAGATTTCTTGGACTTACATTCTAGTGGATCTGTTTTATATATTTTATGCAATTTTGTACATAAATCATTCCCAATAATTAAGTGTGAACTCCCTGAGAGCAGGTATCAGATTTTATTCATTTTAGGAGCTTCAGAGTCTGGCAGACATATTAGGGACCAATAAATGTATTTTGAAAGTATGAATGGATGGTTAAATGGGTAAGTGAATGCTGACCTTAATATAGTAGTTTAATGTCTATGCAAAATTAGAATTATGAAGTGTTAAAGAAGTGATTTGATATCACTAAAATAGAGCACAAGAAACAATTCCAGGTATGTGGTAGCTCTAGGGGTTCAAAGAATAAAATCCTCTTATTTCCCTACTGAATAAGAACCGACCAAGCAAGTAGAACAGAAGGAAGGCAAAAGGAAATAAACAAACTTCTTTCACTTAGCCTAATATTTTCAAGGTTCTGATCATATTCATATGAAATGTCCAGAATAGGCAAATATATAGAGACAGAAGGTAGATTAGTATTGCCATGGGTTGGGGGTGAGAGAATGATAGGAAGTGAGTGCACATGCTATAGGCATTTTCTTCTGGGGTGAAAAAGGTGTTCTAAAATTAAATTGTAGGATAATTGCACAACTCTGTGAATATACTAAAAACTTGAATTGCTCACTTTGAATAGGTGAATTTTATGGTGTATGAATCACATCTCAATGAAGGTATTATTTTTAAAAAGGCAGTACTAAAGTGTTAGTTTTTATTAATGAAATAAATGAAATACATTTTATTAATGAAATAAATCTAAGTTAAAATATATGACCAAACGGGTTTGTCTGTACTCTCCCAATTTTTTCAGACTTACTATCAGTCACTGATAGAGTAGGCACCCATACCCCTGTCTTCATTTTCTCCCTCCTCTCCACTCCTCTGTATACTCATGATGTACATCCCTCCTCCCCACTCCTCTGTACACTCTTATGGCTGAGAAAGAGGACCAGAATATACCCTTTCACCAGCTGGGGAATCTACAGCAGGTACCCTGGGGAACAAACTGCTAGGGAAGAAGAAAGAAGATCAAAGCCAATGCCTCTAAACTTTCCCACTGACCCATTTATGCCAGGAGCTTTTCTATGCCAAAGACCACTCACTCTGGCTCTAAACTTTAAGAATAATCTCTATGTCTGCATGATTTTTTTACAGCCCTCAAAGAACTTTCATAGACTTATTATCTTCTCATAACAGTATCGAAAAAGAGGGGGCACAGTATATTTATCTTCTCAGGAGGTCCGTTTATTATGATTATTCTGTCATTTCTATGATAAATACATTTTAAAAATTTGGAGTCCCTAGGGATCAGAAGATGTTCTCTTCACTGCATATCAGCTAAGATCCATGTCTATAAATGACTTCTCTTGAATTAATTTTCTTCCACCCAAATCCTGTCTGTGGACATGATCATACTTATAATACATCAATACCAGTGGTATGGTAATGGAATGAAATATGGTATGAAATATGGACTGTGACTCAGTGATAGGCAGAAGCCCCATTCTTCATGTATTGAAGGAAATCACCCCATCTGGGGTGTGTGTGTGTGTGTGTGTGTGTGTGTGTGTGTGTGTGTGTGTGTGTGTGTGTTTGTGTTCATGTGCACATGTGGTTGCATAGACACTTGGGTGAAGTTGCACTCACATTAGACACATTTGCCTATTCCAGACATTTCCTTATTTAGATACAAGCACCTAGGACAGTGTCTGGTTCTTAATAGATTCATGTTACATATTGGTTTCATAAGGGCTTGGGGTTATAGATATTCAGAATATAGGAGAATTGACTCTATTAACTCAGGCATTACTGGATGAAAGGCTTCTTCTTTGAAACCAGCTATTTTTTTCGTCCTGGCAATATTATTCTTACTTTGAGGCATAAGAGCATTTTGAGAGTAGTGAAACTTCCCATGGCTTTCAGAATTATAATTTAAATCTTTCATCCCTCCAGAACTCAGGACATTTAATTTATCATGATTCATAAAAGACCAGTAATAAACCCTGTCTTTATTTAAACATGGGCACATTGACTTCCCTTTGTAGGAATCGGGTGCTCTTTATCTGTGTTTCTGTATCTACTTATCATGGATCCTGCATGTGTACAAAAAGCCATCTTTGTCAGTCAGGGGGAGATTTTATTAACCAAAGGTTCATTTGTTCTTGAAGTGACACTATCTCTTTGGAATTACCAGATGTTGTTCAAACTGTGCCGTCTCGCCTTTTATTCTGATGATGGCAAATGTTGAACGTGGTGAATAAATATTGGGCACTGTCCTCGGTCATCTTAAGTAAATGTGATAAAATGAAAACATGTCGCTGCCGAGGTCTCATTTGTTCCCAGGAAGCCCACAGCACATTAAGGCTCGTGGACAATGAAAGGCAAATCAGCCATTCACTGGGTGTTCCATTATGAGATGTTCTTGTCATTTTTCAGATTCCATTTTAGATTAATATATAGGGAGAGATAAGATGGCGTGTATTTAAATGATGACATGGTACCATCACAGAATTGTTTTGTTATAATTGCACAATGTAGACAATTAAATATAGTGCGGTGGTCTTGCCCTAGAAACTTGCATTTAAAAGAAAAAGTGGCAGAAAAATGAATTAATGGGAAATTTCTTATGACTTGGGCCCGTAGGGGCTTATGTTAATGCAGATGTTGTATTATGACCCTTCTTTGCTCCTGTGGCAAGACTGGTGGCTGTCTTTTGAGGAGGAGGAGGAGTAGGGGAGATTTCACTTAACTGGGTGATCACAGAGCTAGATTTTGTCATTCATTGTTGAATCATGTATTAAATATTTATAATATAAAAGAAGTGGGAAAGAGCTATCTGTCAAAACAGACATTTTGGAATCACCATGCCCTTCTTTTGTGGTTGATGTGTGACACCCATGAATTAAGATTAAAAATAGGATATAAAGAAGAATCTTTGCTTTCACAGTGGGGGAAAAGCTTATGAATGCTTTGATAATAATTGCTAATAATTATACTCAAATCGTATTACATCAAGAAATTGAGATGTGAACCACACTGGGGCACTAAGATTTCACAATAACAGCCACAGTTTTTCTAATTTATTACATTGTCATCAGTCTTGTGATTTAAAATCCTTTTTCACAGTCTCCGGTAATATATGGAATTATTAAAAGTTGGTGACTGTCTGTTGTTCAGAAATGTTGAAAGAAATGGAGTGTTTCTGGGGATGTTGCTGGAGTCCTTTTGAAAGGGTAGTTAAGTATTGCTGATTAATTCCCATTCTGTGTCTGATGAAATAGAGAAGGGGAAAATTTTCTCTTCTACCAAGTGTCTCATTGCAAACGGCAGCCCAGGAGTTGTATAAGCATTTTCCTTATTCTGTATAAATTGATTTGGTGTGAAAAATCTCAGACAGTTCCATTTCAAGGCAATGTTTTATTTGGTGATGCAGGACAAATGTAGAGCTAAGTAGATTTGTAGGCTAATTTATTGGGCATTTTAATATTGTGTGTTCTCCACATCGGTGTGGTAAGTACCTCACTAATGCTTCCTTGGCTGTGAACCGCTCATGGCATGCCCGACTCATCTTAATTAAATTCCTGCCAGCAACAACCTTATTTCTGCTCATGGGATACATTGCTGTCACCATGAGACATTTTCTAGGAAAATTGAGATATATTTTTCACAAATGGAACCTTTTCTCTCTCTCTTTTTTTATACTCCAAATATTAGTCATTTAAATTAATATTAAGTTATTATGTACTCCAAATGAGTGCTTTACAAATCTTTCAAAACATATCTTCTGCCAGAAGGCCTGGGGAACGTGTGATAGAGGTGGAGAATGTGTAGGTGTGTTGGGTTAGTGATGGGTGAAATGACTTCAGGTGTCTTGTCCCCACCTCCCATTGTCGGCCGAGGAAGCACCTCGCAAACTGAGAAAGAAAAGGGCCTGGTACTGCTGCCTCTGACCCCATCACTGAGGTAATTGCAGTGTCATCTTCCCTTATAGGAAGAGGAGGGAAGTTTGTCTAGAACTATGCACTTTCTAAGAAACACGGATTTCCTGCTCAGGAAGTGGGAGGTTTCTTGAATTCTGTAACTTGAGTCACCTGCCATATTGGAAGGACACTGGGAAATCAGCTGTTCATTTAGAACTTTGTCATGACCTTCAAAAGTTTGGCCTGCAAATTGACACGGGGCTTTCAGGATTTGTCCTGGGGATGTGCAGCTGTCATGTCAATGTCTAGAAAAATTGTGACTTATAGCCCAAAATGGCTAATTAAACAAAACAAAAGAAAACAAAATGCCAAAGCAGCAGCATATTCATTCTTCATTCATTCAATTTCTCTTTCCCTCTCATAGGTGAAGAATAGCTTTCAATTAACAGAATATGGTTTTCCCCATATGTTAAATCTTCAAACCCACTTGCTCACGTGCTACAGCCACATTGCAAAAAGACAGATTGCAAACACATCAAGCTCTTCCTCAGTCGTGTACTTTCTGTTCCCTCCGCCCCACTCCTTTGCTTCTTACTTCTCATTTCAGTTTCAGCTCAACAGTGCCACTTCTCCTGGGGAAGCCTTTCCTGGGATTCCCACCGGACCCCAACTCCAACTCCCTAGGATAGATGAGAATTGACTTGCATGTGATCTTATAGCAATATATGTTTCTTCTACTCAACATGCATGCATGTATTTATATACATATATGTATATATGTGTGTGTACATGTGTGTGTGTATGTGTATGTATATATTGAACACCTCCTATATGCCAGGAATTCCTCTTCCTATTGAGAACCTATCAGTGAACTACTTGGACAAGCCTTCATGGAGCCTCAATTCTAGTGGGGCACAAAGACCATGAAAGTGCATATAATAAATAAGCAAGTCATTGTAGAAGGTGACCAGTGCTATGATAAAAGGAAAGAGGAAACGGATAAGGAGGAACAGAGCAGGGTGGAAGAATTATTTAAAATTTTAAATGAAGAGGGAGGGGAATCAGGGGAGGCCTCATTGTAAAGGTGACATTTTAGCGAAGAGGGGAACAAGGTGAAGGAGTAAGGTCTGTGGATATTTGGGGAAGGAACATTCCAGGCAGAGCAAATAGTTAAAATAAAAAACCTAAGGCTTGAGCATACCTCTGTGTTCAATGCACAAGGGATCAGAGAGACTGGAGCAGAAAATAGTAGGGAGGGAATGAGTTCAGGGGATAGCAAGGTAGGGGCGGGAAGGGGGCAAATATGTAGGCCTTGTAGATAATTAGAGACTTTGTTTTTACTTGAGTAAAATAAAGAATTGATTTATATTTTAAATGGATAATGAGGGCTTCTACATTGAGAGTATATTTTAAGGGCGTTAACAGAGTTCGTAGCCATAGACCATAGGCTCCAGGAGGGCTGGTTTTGCTCTTCACTGAAACCCCAGGATCAAGCCCAGTGCTTGGCACATTGTTGTCCAGTAAATATTTAATGTGGAAGAATAAAATAAGTACAGGGCACATCAAGATGATGCTAATTTGCATCCATCCCTTAGAGGCAAGTATTGTAGGCAACCAATGTGCAAATTTCAAGCTCAGGATCTAATTTTACCCATCCATTTGAAGACTACTTCAGTACCTCCCAACCAAAGGCTTGAGTTTAATTATCCACCTAATTGTTGCTATATGCAACTGTTCTTAATCAGTCCTGTTTTGCTTTGCAATATGTGAACTTTGATATTTCTAAGAAAAAGAAATCTGACGCTAGGTTGAAAGACTTTCCTCCTTAAAATGAACATGCTTCATGCCCAAACAAATGACTAGAAAGTATCCCTATGGTCCACCAGGGTAATGATTCATGGGGCAGGGGTTGTACATGGCAGACCAGAATGTTACACTCTAGTGGATAAATGATCCATGTTTTAGCATTAGTATGCATGCATTCCAAAATACATATTTACCTGGTAGTCTGTAACTGTTCAGCAGAACTGTTACAGTCTAGTAAGTAAATAACATGTTTTTCAAAATTAGAATGTGTACCAAATATGTATTTACCCAATAGTCTGTGACAGTTCTGAAGAAACCTTCCCAGTCTTTAGTCTATCAGGCTAACTTATGGGTGTAGTTTTAATGATGTTTTGATTATGGACAGAGTATAAAAGAGGATGTGTGATTTTTAGAAGAGTGAGCGTTTGTCATGTAGCACAACCAATTTTCAAGGGAAATTTTAATATAGTTGTAGACTCAACTGTTCCTCCTATTTTTTCCTTTTTCTCCTCTTTTTCTCTCCTTTCCTCTCCTCCTCCTCCTCATTAATTTTTAAGTTCCTGGAAGACTGAATGCTAATGACGCTGGGGTAAATTTTTTAAATAATTTAATTCTTGGAAACACAATATGGCTTTGTAAGTGATTAGTGTCTGTACACTTCTGAACATGTATAGGGGCCAGTGTTCCAGTTGCTAATCTCATGGATATAGACAGATCCAAAAGTTGGATTCTGATAAATGATTTCCATAAGAATATCAGTTAATGAGTATACCTCACTATAGTCTACTTAAGCCAAGGAAAAGAGAATCATATTTACATCAACCATCTAGATATATTGGACAGGAATGATTTTTGTAGAGTTAACTGTGAGGCCATGTCAGTGTTGTGAGGCATTAAGTTTTCAGTGGGACATTATGAAATTTCCATCATAACAGATGTTCAGCCTGCTGCTGGCTACAGGAATAGAGAATTTGACTCATAGTGCAAGGTAATTCATGGATGTGTAAAATTGTACTCAAAAGCTTGTGGCTCTGGAACCAAATGACCAGGGCATTAGTTCTCTGAACTTGGGCAAGTCAGGTAACTGCTTTAAAACTTGATTGCCTTATCTGTAAAATGGGTGTGATTTATGAAGTTAGTACCCACTTCATAAGGTTCCTGTGAATGAGTATCTATAAATCATTTACCTTTCTTCAGATCAAATACTGGATATTTAATGAATTTCATCAACAATTGTCTACAATAATCAAAAGAGTTCAACTCTACCTTCCATCTGGGGTGGAGCATAGTAGGAATAGCAAGATTAGCCCAGTCCAGACCTCCAAGTGGTTGGCTGGGAAGCAAATGAAGAGGCCAGGCATGTAATTGGATGTTTCACTAATAGGTTATAAGTGGTTGTGCAAGTTTCTAAACAGCTTGCATACTCTAATAGATACCTACAGTTGACAACTGAGAAAGCAACCATGGATCTGGAACTCCTTTCTTGGAACCATGTGAAACAGTCATTTATGAAATACCCTTTAAAACTCCTTGGAGGTTCATATTCTGCAAAAGTTGCCTTTTTTCTCTCTCTCTAATTGAGAATGTTGCTGCAGGTTGAGTTGGCATAAACGACTGCAGGCCTTGATTTTTTTTTCTTTCATGGCTGTGACTGTTTTATAAGGCCAAGCACCATGGGGTGAACCTCCGTAACCCCCACTTAGGTACATTCTTCTGTGTGATGTACCTTCTGTGAGGCTCACTGCAGTTGTCATCATAGGTTTGATGTCATTTGCACAATTAGATGAGAGAATCCTCAGAAACCAAATGGCAAGTGTCCTCTACGTTTCTGGGAAGCAGTTTAGTCCACGTACCAGTTTAATCCATAGTCCTTTCATAGACAACACTTCTTACTGGAGGACTTAAGATCAGATGTAGAGGATGCAAGTAATGTGGTCTTGGGGGAATAAACACAATCCTAAATGGAATTGTGGTGCTAATAAGGATCATGGTCCTATGTTTCAACATTTCAATATGGCTGGAGTCCTGTATTTATATGAAGGGACTCCAGTGCAATGATTAATTTTAACACTGAGTGAAGAATCTGCAGCTATTTCTATCACCAAAAATGTAACCCTGCTGTGGGCAAAAAGTGAAGTTAAATTGCGCTTCAATTCAGTCTTCAAAATATACCTCAAATCTTTACTCTTCTGTCTTTGCGTCCACCATCTTGCATCCAGGCCACTGTGACCTTTTGCTGTGATATCCTGGTAACTAGCATCACTATCTTTTGTATATTTATCCTCTTCAAGCCATTCTCACAATGGCTCTTTAGCCAACAAACCCAACTAGGTCACCCCACATCTAGTGGCTCTGCATTCCCCTTCAGATAAATCCAACACGGCTAACTTGATTTCAAGGGCTTTCAGGAGCTGTCTCCTGACTTCCTCCAGCGGAATCGCTCTCCACCCCACCCATAATACAGCCACACCCAGCAGCCTTCAGTTGTATTCAGTGTCTTTGTCTCTCTCTCCTCCAGCCATTTGCAGCGCTTGCCCACAACACTTGCCCCTCTTCTTGCTTTGTCTGTTTTGTTTTTACCCCCTGGAAGCCATCTCTGGCCACCTCACTCCCCAACCTTTGCTCAATATCCCTTCTCTGTGTTCTCATAGCTTCATTGCTTATTGTTCCAGCTTCTTTAATCTTTTGTGGGAAGATTGTAAGCTTGGTGAGGGTATGAACCCTCACATCATTGTGAAGGAGTGATTGGAATGGCGCTAAGACTCCGCAGTGTTTTTGAGAAAGCGTCATCTATACATCAAACACATCCTATTGTTTTTAATGAAAATACATGGGGCATTTGCCTGTCCACAGTGCTGAGGGAAATGCAGAGTAAGCACCTGCTTTTGAAAGTCAAAAGGCATTTGCAAAAGGGAAGGTGAAGAATGATGATGGCAGAAAATTGCTCCTTATAGAACACGCTAATACAAATAGCCAGAGACCCCAAGATGTCAAATAAATTCCTCTTCAACTTATGCTGGAAGCCTCACCTGGTGAAAAGAGACTAGAAGGATTAGTAGCTAAAAAAGGGTATCAGTCAGCACAGGGCAGATCATGCCGTAGTGACAAACAGCTCCGTGGCTTAAAAGGACAATTGTTAAACTTTTTGCTTATCACACATTCTCTAGGTCCTCTGTGGGTTGGCTGGTAGTGCTGTTCTGTTACTCCCTCACTTGAGGTCATGGGCTCCACTTCCATTCTTCTACAATTACCTAGACAAGGAAAGGACAAGGTTAATTGCATACTGGTTCTTAAAGCTTCTACCCCAAAGTGACATGTGTCACCTCTGTTCACATTGCGTTAGCCAAAGGAACACATTTGCCTGCACCTAAATCTAAGCAGGCAAGGTAGCACAGTCTCCCCTTCTGCCCTGAGGGAGAAGCAGAAGTTTTTAGTGAATAGCAACTAAGATTTCCTCCCACAGCATCATGGGAAATAGCCACACCTGACCACATGTCCATTCCCAGTGCAGTCAGACCAGAAGCAGTGCTTTTAGGATGTGCACTAACCGTATTTTAATTCTCATCTGTGTAACTTTTGTGGCTAGACATCCTGATATACATCTAATTTGATTTTTTTCTCAATTTTACTTTGCGTTGGTCCCCAGACTGAGATGTTGGATCCCTTAATCAACAGACGCTTTCCCAGTTAATGGGCAATTAATTTTTAGTTTCGTACCGTGGGCTGCTGCTTTTTTGAGTATTACTTGAAACATTTGTTTGCCAAAATATCATTTTATTTTGTTTCTTGTCTTTTTCTTTAGAAGGTATCACTAGTGGGTCCTCGTTTTGACTCTTTTCCTACTCTCCCTGTTACCCCCTTCCCCACAGGCTAAATCAGTCTGTGTTCCATTTGTCATCTTCACTGTTCTCCGTACACTCATCTGTATGGGAAGCGGGATCTGTGTTTGACAAGCATGCTTACCCTTTGCTTACTGTTTTAATAAAAATTTCTATCACCATTTTTATCTACAGTAGCAGTCAAGGCACTATTTGATATCGAGATGCTAGATTTCATAGACTTTGAAATATTTTCCCCATATCTTTTTTGGCAAGTCTTTGAACATAGACTACAAAAAATTGACATGTCGGAGATGAATTTGCAGACTGTAAGTTAAGTAATGACTACCTGTCCCAGTTTAAATTGTGTTCTAGGATTGAAACATTATATTACACAGTCAAATCATTAAAATTAATGGTCAGACTGTTCTATAACTGAGTTAGTCCTTGAGATTGATATTCTATTAAATCAGCAGGCTGTCCAAATTTTCCTGCATTGCCTTTGGTTTGGGGGAAAGTGTTGCCCCAGTCTTGGTGATTTCAAAGCTGGACCAAAGCAGTCATGCTATTTTTAAATGGGGAAAAATGAGTAGTGGCATCTCAATTTTTAAGTTTTTCTTTTCATATATAGACTCTCACTTCATTCTCTTTGCCTTATGAGGCAAATTATTATTGTCCCAAGTGTGCAGATGGGGAACAGGAGGCCCTAATGTTAGGTGTCATACCAGAGAAGATACAACTATCGAAGAGGCCAAGTTACTTGGTCTTTTCCTTTCAGATCTCTCCTTGGCTGGGCCTTTCTCATCATTCAGGACTCTTCTCAAATATCCCTCTTCAGGGAGGCCTTTCATGACTATTCTATCCAGAGAATCACGGTCATCACCTATTTCAGTGTTCTATATTATTTCCATAGTACAATCTCTTTGTTTTTTTCTTATTTATACCTACATATTTATTGCCGGTCTCTATCTGCTAGAATACAAGGAAGGAAATCTTGTTTCTTTTTTTTTAAGATTTTATTTATTTATTTGAGAGAGAGAGAGAGAGAGCACGAGGGGGGAGCAAGGGGCAGAGGGAGAGGGGAAGCAGACTCCCTGCTGAGCAGGGAGCCTGACAGTGGGTTAGGGTTAGAGCCAAAGGCAGACGCTTAACCGGCTGAGCTACCCAGACGCCCCAGGAGACCTTGTTTCTTTAGTGTCCACATCCCAGCACTACAGCAGCACCTGGCACCTAGTAGATTTTCAAAAATATTAATAGATGAATACATATTTACACACAACATTATCTCTCTCTCTCAGGAATGGAGTTTTGATTAAGACACCTTATTGAACTGCTCTGTATAAAGGAATGAATTAGGCATTGAAGTCTATGAACAAACCCCACTACTTAAGGTCTTTGAGAGCTCAGCTTTGCTGGTAATAGCACGTATTATATTAGTTATCTAACACCGCATAACAAATTACTCCCAAGATGAGTATGTTGAAACAATAAGCATTTATTATCTCACATCGTTTCTGAGGGTCAGGAATTTGGGAGCGGCTTAGCTGGGTGGTTCTGGCTCAGGGAGCCTCATGAGGTTGTTGTTAAGCTCTCAGCAGGGGTAGCTGTTAAATGAGGGCTGGAGGATCCACTTCCTAGCTCACTCATGTGGGTGTTGGCAAGCCTCAGTTCCTTCCTTGTCACATAGGCCTCCCTGCATGACTACTGGAGTGTCCTGGTGACTTGGCAGCTGGGTTTTTCCAGAGTGAGTGTTGAGAGTAAGGGGGTGGGGAGTGTAGGATGGAGGGAGGGAGGGAGGGAGGGGGAGGGAGAGAGAGAGAGATTCTAAAATGGAAGTCATGGTCTTTTATAACCTAATCTCAGAGTGACATACTATCACTTCTGCTGTATTCTGCCACACAGACCAACCATGATCCAATGTGGGGGAATCAGTACAAGAATAATGGATACCATGAGGTCCACCTCATCATTAAGGTTAAGATATCATTAAGGGCCATTCTGGAGGGTGGTACCATATATCTTGTTCAGATTCTCAGAACAGTGCGATGGATTGAACATGCTTCTCAGAATACCAGAAGCCTTCCCTACTTCCTTTTCCATCCCAGGACCCATTTGGGTGGATGGTTTGATTCCTAAGACCGAGTCTTTTTTTTTTTTTAAGATTTTATTTATTTATTTGACAGAGAGAGACAGAGAGAGAGGGAACACAAGCAGTGGGAGTGGGAGAGGGAGAAGCAGACTTCCCGTGGAGCAGGGAGCCCAACTCGGGGCTCCATCCCAGGACCCTGGGATCATGACCTGAGCTGAAGGCAGATGCTTAACTACTGAGCCACCCAGGTGCCCCTACTAAGACCAAGTCTTAAAATATAATATTTAAAAACACAGATCCTGGTGTTGGCAGCCCAACTTTGAACACCGTCTCTGCCTCTTGGTATCCATGTGAACAGGGGATACTTTTTGTGCTTCTCTGACCTCAGTATTCTGTACTATCAAATGGAGCTACTATTAGTACCTACCTCATAGAGTTGCACTTAGGAAGTGTTGTCTTGTTTTATTTGGACTGTCCCATGGCTAATGAGTGCGGGCACTCATTTGTGCTTTCCTCAGCTGTCTTTGAATGGATTGGACAGCCCTAGTCAGACCTTCGAGGTGGAATCAAGCTCAACTTCCTTTGGTAAACTGCAAATAGGTCACATAGTGACCACATGAAGCCTAATTTTTGCCACAGGGACTCTGTCCACCATATATGTCCATGCTGTCTGTTTTCTATGGGTGCTTATCCTGCAGCCTCAGCACATCTGTGCAGTAACCTTCACCACCATCCAGAATCCAGGATCCTCACTTCCCTCTCCAGAGAAAACCAAAGCATCTCTTCCCGAAAGTGATTGGCCAGTGGCTGAATTCTACTGCAGTTTTCATAAGTTCACTTTGAGCAGATTTTTTTCATGTCTTCCCTATTTATATCTTTTCAAATCCAATCTCCTTCAATCAATTTTAATCTTCTAATGTGTTTGCTATAAGTACTGTACAATTCACTTGTCCTCAATAATAAAATTCATTTTGGTTCAGCCTCCCGGTAATTTGTTTGAGAAGAAGTCGTTAGGAAACCCTTGCATTCCCTTCTGATTTAGAGGACGACCTTCAGTATTGATAGCATTTTGTTGTCATGCACTTGAAGTATTCTTTCATGACTGACAGAGCTGTTTAAATAATGGACTGCCGAGCCATGTGCTTCAATGAAATCTGACTATACTAATTCCGTCATATGTTAGGAAACTTCAAGTGTTCTACAAGGACACGATTTCATTGACCATGGATTTTTTTTTTCCGGCTTGTACAAATTATCTCCACTGTGTATTGGACCCCCTTCACTGTAAGATACACTTTCCTTCTGAAAATGAGTGCTTTTATTGCTTTACCTCTCAGTGCACTCTGTATAAGCAAGGTCTTGTACTTTAGGCCTCTCCTGGAAAACATCAAAACAGATAAGATGGAATATTTTCCATACAAAAGATTGAAATGTATAACATCACTAAGTTTGCACTCAAGGCTAAAAAAGTATATAGTTTACTGTGTAATATAGATATATCTCAAAATATCTATATAAACACACACATAAATATGTACGTATAATTTAGATATATATCTTAAATGGGAGAAGTAAACATTGAAAGCATGTTTTATTGTTAATCTTATGTATCTCTAGCTTTTTAAGCAGCACATGAAGACAAAGCACCTTTTTATTTAGACTTGGCTAAAAATTATCAGTCATATGTAGATATTATGCAGTATCTGCCAACTTCCTACTCAGGAAAAGTTAAAGCAGATGGCAGAATTTATGTGCCATGTGGCATTTGTTTAAGTGTGGCAATAGCTAATATTTTTTTCTTTGATTATTATAACTATTTTACGTTTAAAACTCAATTAGCTTTGAACTACTGTCCTTGATGGTCGTCTTGGTTAAGGGTGGGGTGGGGAGAAGGAAGAGATTCTGAACAGTTAGATGCTAATCTTCCAGGACCATTGATTACATGACTATTATAGCTTCTTATTCAGGGGCACTGAGCACCCCGTTCTCAGAATAATGTTATTGTACTTTAAATATAGACTCCCCCAGGAACCGTTAAGGGGCAGGCTCTATTCAGATCAGTGTGTGCTTTTGATTGGCCTTTATACTACAAAAGACTGGAATTCACATTTGTGAGTCTGCGGGACTCCAGGGAAGACATCTTGGAGTCAACATCATCTCAGGCATGTAGCGCATAATTTGTTTTGATAACTGCAAACAAAAGGGGTCTATTCCCACAAGGCCTCTTCAGAAATTGTCAGAGGCTCTTCCCCTTAGTAATATGAGGGGCTCTGAGGGCCCCGAGAACCTGGGCAGGACTGGAGGGCAAAAAGAAATAGGGAGGATGCCCTGCAAGAGATGCCAGGGGTGGGAGGGCAGCATTCCAGAGAAAATGGAGCATTCTAACCCTGGGAGGTCATTCCTATCAGGAATCGATATCTCACAGCCATGATCTATGGCCTAGTCCTAGGGCTCTGAGTGCTTTTTATACTGTGTATGTTTCCAGTGCATTTTCTTTCCTGACTCAAGTCTTTATGCTTTAATGAACTAAGAGGTAGGGGGTATGTGTGTTGACGTGGTGGAGGAGGGAGGGGAGGTTGATTGAGATAATCAGTGACCTATTGCTTGCCAATACTTTAAGAATCCTTACCGATCATCTGCTCGTTATGGAGAATCTTGGGGTTCTCCTAAGCCTCCTGGAGGCATGCCTCATTAAATTGATTGACTGGGGGGGGGGGGCGTGCCTGGGTGGCTCAGTCGTTAAGCGTCTGCCTTCGGCTCAGGTCATGATCCCAGGGTCCTGGGATCAAGCCCTGCATCAGGCTCCCTGCTTGGCGGGAAACCTGCTTCTCCCTCTCCCACTCCCTCTGCTTGTGTTCCTTCTCTTGCTGTGTCTCTCTGTCAAATAAATAAATAAAATCTTTACAAAAAAATTGATTGACTAGGGAGAAAGGTCTTGTCAGGAAATATTTATTACACAGAAGAAGGAGGAATGCACCTATGGAGTGCTGGGCGCATTGCAGGCATTCAATAAATATTCCTCGAATGAGTTTATAAAATAGGATATGTAAAAAAAAAATTAGTCATTATTATGGGAGGTCTGATTGAGGATAATTTTTCTTTTCTCAGTTTTCACAAATTTTAATAGTTTTATTAATCACTTATTATGATTATAGATTATTATAATTTTATATACAAATAACACAATGCTACTCCTCACCCCTGTTAACAGTTTGGTGATAGCCTTGCACATTTTTTATGGCTTTACATTGCATGTACAAGTATATTTCACTCAAATATAAATGAAATGATACACAGTGTATTTTTCTTCAAATGCGCACTTAGCAGGTGTCCTGGGCCCTTTGTTTGTTAGTCCATAAATGTCTACTGCCTTCTTTCAAAATGTTGCATCCCGACACATAGTGGGGACTTGACATCATTTATTTAACCATTTTGTAGCAGTGTTTAATTTTATACTGAATATTAAAGTAACTGATCTATATTAAACTCTGTATGGGATACAAAATAAGCCCATGACACTCACAAGTTGTTGAATATTTAATTGTGTATTTTGCACATTTTTTTATTTTTTATTTTTTATTGTTATGTTAATCACCATACATTACATCATTAGTTTTTGATGTAGTGTTCCATGATTCATTGTTTGTGCACAACACCCAGTGCTCCACGCAGAATGTGCCCTCCTTAATACCCATCACCAGGCTAACCCATCCCCCCACCCCCCTCCCCTCTAGAACCCTCAGTTTGTTTTTCAGAGTCCATCGTCTCTCATGGTTCGTCTCCTCTTCCGACTTACCCCCCTTCATTCTTCCCCTCCTGCTATCTTCTTTTTCTTTTTTCTTAACATATGTTGCATTATTTGTTTCAGAAATACAGATCTGTGATTCAACAGTCTTGCACAATTCACAGTGCTCACCATAGCACATACCCTCCCCAAGGTCTATCACCCCGCCACCCCATCCCTCCCACCCCCCACCACTCCAGCAACCCTCAGTTTGTTTCCTGAGATTAAGAATTCCTCATATCAGTGAGGTCATATGATACATGTCTTTCTCTGATTGACTTATTTCACTCAGCATAACACCCTCCAGTTCCATCCACGTTGTTGCAAATGGCAAGATCTCATTGCTTTTGATGGCTGCATAATATTCCATTGTGTATATATACCACATCTTCTTTATCCACTCATCTGTCGATGGACAGCTTGGCTCTTTCCACAGTTTGGCTATTGTGGACATTGCTGCTATAAACATTGGGGCGCACGTACCCCTTCGGATCCCCACATTTGTATCTTTGTGGTAAATACCCAGTAGTTTTGCACATTTTTTTAAAGATTTTATGTATTTGAGAGAGGGAGAGAGAGAGAGCATGAGGGTGGGGGAGTAGAGAGAAGAAGCAGGCTCCCCATTGAGTAGGGAGCCCATCACAGGTGGATCCCAGGACCCTGGGATCATGACCTGAGCTGAAGGCAAATGCTTAACCGACTGAGCCACCCAGGTGCCCTGCACATTTTCTTTAATAAATATGTTTTACTTTTTAAATGGGAAAGGTTAAATTTTTTAAAATAAACTTACAGAATCAAAACTGTACACATGAGGGGTTCCTGGCTGGTTTAGTTGGTAGAATGTACAACTCTTGACCTTGTGGTTGTGAGTTCAAGGCCCACATTGGGCATAGAGCTTACTTAAAAAAAAAACAACAACGGTACATCTGAAAATAATAAGAATGTTTAGCTTTGATTGGGCTCTTATCTGACAGACCCTGCCCTGCTCTAAATGTATATATAACACATCTGATTTATATATACACACATATATACTTAATATATATATGCATACTCATATACATGTGTATACATGCACACACATACACATCTAATCCATTACAAC
The DNA here is from genome assembly GCF_009762305.2 of Zalophus californianus. Taxonomy (NCBI): domain Eukaryota; kingdom Metazoa; phylum Chordata; class Mammalia; order Carnivora; family Otariidae; genus Zalophus; species Zalophus californianus. The sequence continues at coordinate 74,717,387 of NC_045604.1, forward strand.
ACTATTTAGCATGAACCATACCCAGACATTATTGCTAGTTCTTCCCCAGATAGACACTGAATTTTTACAACTTCTTTCTTTGGCTTCCATGGAGGTTAATACAATAAATGTTTATTAAGTGCCTACCATATCTGTAGCGCGGTACTGGGGACTTAGCAGTGAACAAAATAAATACCTTCCCTCAGGGATCTTGTGCTTAAGTCTAGGTGGGGGCGTCACTCTATTTAGAGAGTAGGTCAACACTCTGCCTTTCTACAGAAACAGGACAGTGCTTCAATTTCCCCTTGATCCCCTTAGAGAGCTGATACTGGAAAGAGAGAGACCTATTACCCTAGACGTCATCATCACTGTCATGTGGATGGAGACAGTGCCCTTTGAGTAGTTGGCATTAAAGCAGACATGGAGCATGGTGGGGTAGCTCTGGCTGTCACACATGTCCCTTGCTGAACGCTGCTTCAGACACCAGACTCTTCCCCCCTAGAAAGATGGCGCTCTCCTGCTCCAGGCTGGGGCTCTGTCCACTCTGAGGAGTTTCTTTAAAGATGTTACCTTACCCTGGCTTGTCTCTTAAGTAAAAGGACTGGGGGAAGTCGGCCATTCACACAGATCAGGTTTGGAGCATGCTGTGACTTAGGAAAGGTTTTACAAATTCATTTTACTCTGAATCCAGATCACTGATAATCCTGCATCTTGCCATCTGTCTTACTTTCATTCTAAGTGTAGCATGACCTCTGAAAGGAAGCAGCGTGTTTGGAGAGCTAGTAACACCATGAGTAATGTCACCGATGGCGATGGTCACCAGCTCAGGTAGATGGCCTGCTCTGTGACAGGCACAGCGTGACACACCTCAGGAAAGGGAAGTTAGTGGAGAAGACATGAGCGTGGAGTGCTGCTGCAGGGAGAGTGAGAGGTTTAGCATGCCGTCCTCCACTCTTTGCTGCAGATTCCCTTCTGAGCACCGCGGGGAGGCAGTGACACCCACTGGCATCACAGGGACAGTCCCGCAGCTGTCCTTTTTTCAGGCACTGATGGGCTAGGTGTCCTGAAGGACAGCAGATGAATGCATGCAAGGCACATTTTGTGTTCCTCCAGGGTCTGCTCTCACTCGGTTCGCTTGTTTCTAAAAGACGCCTTCCATTGGTGTTGAGACAGCTGGTATAATTGTCTCCTGGCCAATGCCTCTCTCACGTCTTGTCTGTGAATCTCCTTTTCCTTCGTGAGAATTTTAACTCTTCAGCAGGCAGACTATGACTGGGGAGGCTAATGCTTGAGCTATATACTCAGGAAGTTTTTGCATTTAGTTTTGACTCTGCTGCTTGTTATCTGTGGGATTACTTCTTAGGATCTGTTTCCTTGTGTATAGAATGGGGTTACTGTTGGCACCTCTGGCGTAACTGAAATAATGCACATCGTTCGCATCCAGCATGCCTTTCACTGTAGCTCTACCCAGGTCCGCTCACATCCAGCATGCCTTTCACTGTAGCTCTACCCAGGTTTGCTCACATCCAGCATGCCTTTCACTGTAGCTCTACCCAGGTCCACTCATGTGAACAGGTTGGGTGCTTTCTGCTTTTACGGTGTTTTCTCACCAGTGCCAGCTCTGTGTCAAGCCTTTGAGACCAGAAACAAGAGTGCTGTGCTGTGTGATAAAGGTGGCCGTCTGCCTAAAAGGGTAGATCTTGGTTTGGCAAGGTTTCCCATCCATATCTTCTCTCAAAAACCAGCAACAGGAATCACTTTGAGACATGCTTGGGACTTCCCCCAAGGTGATCAGGCCAGATTTTGATACTTTCTTTAAAATCTGCCTTTAGAAAGACACAGCCTAATTTTATTTCTGGGGAATCATTTTCTCTATATCATATCATAACTCTGATAAAGATAATTATACCCTAGTGTCTAAAAGCAATTATGTGCTTGATTAAGCACATACATGTTGTTTGGTCCTTGTGTATTTATATTTTCTTCAAATTGAAATATACTCTCAACTGTACATTCCCGTGAAGGTCCTAGAAACTTGAGGACATTACCAATTGTATAGTTTTCTCTCCTATTTTGGTGTCTGTGTATTTTTTTTTTTTTTTTGTACGAACATAAAAGGGTACTTAGAACCCTGTTGGAACAAAAACCAGGAGGAAATGCCAGCTAAAGGAAGGATTGTTCTATTTTTATTGATAGGGTAAGGGAGGTAGTGACTGAATTCCCCCTATGTGGGAGGATATCTTTTCTGCTAAATAAGAAAGGCAGTAATTTTTTACTGTTAACTTTGGAAGTTTACACTAGATGGAAGGATGACATTCCTCTAGTGTGTGGGGTAGGGGGTGTTGAGCAAGAGCAAAGATCTCATGGGTATTGGGAAATTGCTTCCTGAAAATATTAAAGGGTACTGTGGCAAAGTGGCTGGCTATCTGCTGATAATTCATGCTCATCTTTCACAATAAATTCAAATACCCAATAAATAACTGCCCAGCTAGGGACACATTTCCAGCATATCTTTTATCTAAGCAGTGAGATGTGATTGAGTTCCCCCCAGTGAAAATGTGGGAAGAAGTGATAGGTCACTTTGAGGACCAGCTCCCAAAATTCCCTCTGGGATCCTCTATACTTCTCCCTTTCCCCACCCTCCCATTGACCCTCGCTTGACCTTGGAAGCTGTATGTTGAATTTGGTGAAGTTCTTAGGTCCCTGAATGACTTTGTGGATCAAAACCACCCCCACTCCTTCCTGCTGTTCCCTATGACATTGCCTATAATGTGGGGGCATGTCTGTTATAGCAGCTAGTGATGCCTAAAATAATAGTGATGGATATTTGCATCTGGTGTGAATTGAGTCCTTACTGAGAGCAAAGATTTGGATTTTGGACCAATGGTGCTTAACATTTGGCAATAATAGCTTATGAAATGTAAGTAGTAGGTTCACCCAGTGCTAAGACCTTTACCGGTCTTATCTCCTTTCATCTTTCTTCCAGTAGTCTGTTCTGTATCAGTCAGGGAGGGCTACATGATGCTCTCGTAACAAACAACCCTGAAATCTCCATGACATAACTGAACACAGGTTGATTGCTTGCTCATGGAAGTACACTTGAGGGTCTGAGTCCCTCTATAGGGAAGCTTTCCTCCATGTGTTGGCTCAGTATTCCTAGTGTCTTATACTTAAGGAACCTCCATGCTGATTACTGTTTTCACACCACCCAGGGAGAAATTGGCCTGGTAGTCTTACACTGGCTGTTGAATGCTTTGGCTGGGAAGTGATACACTTCACTTTCCCAAATCTTATTGGCCAGAACTAGTCATATGGCCTGCACTGTCCTTTTGTACCCTTCCCAGAAGAAAGGGAAATCAGCTGGTGGAGCGGGCAAGACAATTGTTGTTGACAAATTACAGATGACAGAACTGTAGCACTGACAGCTTCATTAACTTGGACAAGATTTCCCAACTAGTAAAAGACAGGCTTCATCATGAAGGATGTTACTCAGGAGTGATCATTTTACTTACTAGTCATTTGTTGAATTCTTTCTTCATCTTACAACACCAAATGAGATGATGTCCTTGTCCTCAAGAATCTTACCATTTCGTGCTGGAGACAAATAAGTGGACCAAGCTGTTAACTGCATTCGGACCACTGGTAGATATTAAACAATACCGTTAGTCTTTATGTAGTGATGTGAGGGTCTAAGAAAACTCTTGCAGGTCCCTGCAAAACCCCTTTTCAGGGACACAAGAGTCCTGGCCTGAAATGGACAATGGTGTAAGAGTCTGAGTGCAGGGTAGGGGGAAGTTAGCACAAGTAATGTCCTTGAAATATACCAGTAGGGAGCTAGTATTTCTTGATTCATTACCTTATGGATGGACGGTGTTCTCTTCTCTCTGTCTTTGGCTGGGTAGTTAATGGAGCACTGATGTGCTTCTAAGGGTGTTTAGAAGAAATAAATAAAGATCCATAGGAAAAATGAAGCTATTTTGCATTTTATTCAGCACAAACATTTTATCCTGAACCTCACTTACTGTGTTGATGGAAGAATATCCGCTATGGGGTGTGTGTGAGAGACAGACAGACAGACAGACAAACAGAAGGAGACAGAAGTTGAGAGAGAAAGAGAGATGTGGGGAAGAGAGAGAGAATGGGAGGGAGAGAGAAAGTAAAGAGAAAGAGACAGGGAGAGAGACAAATGGAGAGAGAAAGAGAAACAGAAAGAAAGTGAATTTTCCTATTTCCTCTTGATTGCGGCTCAGGTCGTCATCTCAGGGCCGGCTCCCTCCTTAGTTGGGAGTCTGCTGGAGATTCTCCCTTTCTCTCTTCTCCTCCCCCCGCCCCTGCATTCATGCTCTTGCTCTCACTCTCTAAAGTAAATAAATAAATCTTAAAAAAAATAAAAATAAAAATACATTTCCTAGTTACTAAAAAAAAGTCTTTGCTCAGAAATGAGGCTACTGACATCATGTCTTTTCACCTACTTTGTTTTTACCTCAATATCTTTTTACGCCAAACTCTTTACCCTTAGTACTTTTTAAAGCACAAATTCTATGTGTAGGTTCGTGGACATGTCTACCTATTAAGGAATTACATCCTTTGACTTTTTCCATCACAAATTTGATTTGCTTCAGTCTGCTGATAACTATTTCCAGGTAATTTTGAGTAAAAACAGCAATGCCAATTTTCTGGAGAGGAATGCTACTTCCTAATTATGTGGTCGTTGAATAGCTGAGCATTAAGCCTCACCGATATGCAAAGCCACAGTAATAAACACCATGCAAGATTAAAAGCTCCCAAAGACATAATCCCTTATGGTCCCTTTCATAATCATACAAATAAAGAAAAAGGAAATAAATACATGTTTTCTCAATACTACCAAACCAGAAATGTCACAGGAAGGGTGAGTAATAAGGGCTATACTGAGGGACCACTCTTTGTTAAGCCACTTTTGTGAAATATATAAAATAAAGCCAAACACAGACCTGCAAGATAGGTATTAGTATTCTTACCACATTCTGGTGATGTGAGGAGACCAGTTGAGGCTTACAGAGGTTCAGTAAGTTCCCTGGACCCACACAACTGATCCACTTCTAGAGCTGAGTTCAAACCCACATTTTGTTACACCCAAAGCCTATGTGCTTCCAAACATGTCTTAATGGAATTGAATTTTTACAGGGAGAGAATTAAAATGAACAGAGCCACAGTTCCCTGGGCATCTCATTTGGGTGTTTTGCCCTTTTCCCTCCAGAGGTAATACTTGCAGAGGCAGTATTTAAAGAATGTTTTGCTTTTGATGATGGATGTCTGATCTTAGAAGGTTGCCCCAAATGTTTCTCCAACCTCATTTTCTTTTTCCTCCTCTCCTTTGCCCCTGCCTTCCATGGTGTGCTGATTAATTTAAAGCTACAGACCGAAAGCCAGTGGGGGGCTCTATGTGCCATGACCATCCCTCATGAAGCCTCTTCTGTTGGGGTTTCCAGGCCTGCAGAAGCTGTCCCTTTGGTGGGTAACAAAGTCTAGCTGTGCTTTAGAATTTATTTCCTACCTAGGTGCTATCCCTTTGCTTTCCGAAGACTCCTGTTAAACACAAACCCAATACTCTTGCCTTCCTCTTTGGCAGAGCTAGTGGTTATTTATGAGTGTCCTTGTGGGCTGTTTGTCTTGCTGCTTTTGCTCTTGAAAGCTGGCACAGGGCTCCCTCCCCCAGTCATGTAGACTGCTGCTTTGGGAAAGAAGGCTTGCCCTTTCCCTTCAGAGCCCTGCCAGGTTCCCAGGGGGTCCGGCTGAGGTGAAGCAAACAGCAAGTGCTGATTAGGGACAGGCCCTTCCCTTGCAGAAGGCAGATATCGATCTTGCCATTTCAGTCCTGTTGCGTCTCTATGAAAATACTACACCGCCTTCTCATAAACAGGTGACCTATTGATTCCCCAGCTGCTGATGAGGCCTCCCTCATGTGTCCTGGTTAGCTCATTAATGAGGGACTCTCAGCTGGGTTTATGGAGGTCATCTGGAACTAAAGGTAGGTTTTACCGGAGACTCTCAAACTTTGTAAAAATTGGATACATGTCCCAAATTCTTAGCTTTGCTGTTATGTTCCTCCAGGAAGCAATTGTTGATTATATATCTAACACAATCAGAGATATTTCAAGGGTTTCTTTTGCCCCAGGCATTCATATACGCCAGTCATTCTCAATGAAGTTACTTTTGCACCTTCTACCTCCCCATCTGTGGGACATTTGTCAATGTTTGGAGATATTTTTGGTTGTCACAACTTGGGGGAGTGTTGCTACTGGCATCTAGTGGGTGAAAGCCAGGGCTGCTGCTAGACAGCCTTCCTACAAGGCACAGGACAGCCCTTTCCACAACAAAGAATTATCTGGCCCAAAATGTCAAGGTTGAGAAAACTTGATATAAGTTATTAATTAAAGTGCACCCAAATTTAATATAAAATACAATTTTAATACAGCATAATGTTGAAAGAGGTTTTTTATATTCTTGCTATGAAAGTGAATTAACTCTTAATAGCCCATTTAATTGATGATTAGTTATTATTTCTCAGCAATTGTCCCATAAACTTGGGAATTCCTATAAGAGGAATAAACAGCATACAACTTGTCTTCTAATGTCATAAAATATTTATGAATCCAAATTTAACACTTAATGATGATGATATAATGCTGCATTTTGGAGAAATATAATTAAGCAGGTAATAATTTTGACTTTGCTGCTTCAAATGTTAGAGCTAATAATTTTTTTCCTTTAATTTGGTTGCCCTTGGAACTCAATGGTCCAATGCTACATACAGTCAGGTGGATAAAAAGTCCTTGAACCCATCAATCTTGGACCTCCAGTCCAAGTCAGGGCTTATGAAATTCATTGTAATACTTAAATTATGACATCGTAGGCCAATATTTGCTCCACTGTCGGAATAGTCATCTCTCAACGCACCTCTAGTTGTTTTAGGGTGTCCTTAAAAAGGCATCCCACATGTACCAACAAACTAGTCTGCCAACTGCCATCACCACAGAGAGATTCTTTATTCATGGTAGGGTAATAATTTCTAATGTCTTCTCTTGGGCATTTAGAATATAGTCATCCCTTTGCCCACGAATCTATAGGATCTGCTGCTGCTCTCCAGCCTCGCCTCATGTCACTCTACCCCTCAGGTCAGTGTTCTAACTTGTCTTCTGTTGCATCTTGCTCCTCTGCATGAAGCACTGTTCTATCCTGCTGCCTCCCTGTTCAATATCTGGCCCTGTCTCTTTCTTCATATCCCTACATCCATGATACCTCATCAATGAGACCTCCCTTGACTTACTCAGTCCTTCGTTAAATTAGATCTTCCCTCAGATGTGCCTACAGCACCATGTAATTCTGTGTTAGTGCACATGATTATTTTACTAATAACCAGTCAAATCCAAGCCTTATAACATTTTGGAACATGTGTGTTGTTTTCTGCTATTTCTTCTATGCTTAGCAAAGGGGCTGGAACACACTGGGAAAGTGAAACATACTGACTGAGTGAATACATGAATGAACAAATGAACACGGTGATGGGAGTAATCTTAAGAAGGGCATCTAGTGAAGGAAGCTTGTGGAACTCATCCACAAATTCAAAGATGGCCTAGACCTAGAACAGAGGTTCCAAGCGTACAGGGACTATTGGTAAAAATATGGCACCAGAAGGACTGTTGTTATCGGTGGTTCTTGCTCTGTCTTTCTCCCTCTCACCCTCACCCTACATCTCTCTTAGGAATTGACTCCATTCTCAGGTGGGTTCTCCCTCCAAGATGTCAGATGGCTAACCAACAGAGACAGGCTTTCTCCACTCAGAACACCAGCTGGGCAATAGAGGTCTCCTTTCCTGGTCAATCCAGCAGAAGGCCCAACAGAAGTTCTGATTGGTCCTGGAACGAGTCAGTCACTGTGGCCAGAATATGCGATGCTATGATTAGCCAGCTTGGAACACTGATACATCCTCTGAACCAGGACTTAACTGCACCCAAACTCCTGGTCTGAGACTGGATCCCTCCAGCAATGGGCCTGCTGATACCAAACAAGTGGAATGATAACTGGGCAAAGAACCAGTGTCTGCTCGTTAAACCACCTCACTGCTAAGTTTTGGGGAGAGCATCTCACACCAGCCTCCATGTATGAACAACATTTAGTCAATGGAGGAAATAACTAGAGCTAACTAGGTTCCATTTTACATTTTATTTCTTTCCTCCAAGTAATTGTGATTGGGGAGAGCATCTTGTTACCTGTTTCCTTTCTAATTGGATTCTTCCCATTCTTTGTAACTCTTAGTTCTTTGCTCTCTGGCTGGTTTTGTCAAGGTAACTAGGCATTTTAAATCACAGTGTAATTTCTGGTAGCTCAGAAAACTGAACCAAAGTAGTAACTTTTAATAGGTCAATTACATTATTTTTCAGCAGCCTGCTACAGCCTAATGAAACTGCAGTTTAATTAGGTTGGTGTGATGCCAAAATAAATGTTTCATTCCCAGCTTGTTTTATTTACTCATTGAAAAGCAGGGGAATCTACAAATAATCGGATTGGAAAATGTTAAAGGCTAATGAGTTTGGCTGCACTTGTTTATAAAGAAAGGTGATTGTATCACTGTTAGTCCAGTTTGGTAAATGAGAAAGCTATAAACTTAAATAAAATAAAATTAAAACAGCACATTTTTTTTTTTAACTTGGGATTCCTGAGTTGAGGGCTCTTAAAAAAAAAAGTGAATAAATCACAAATACTAAAAGATTGTTCAGAAGGAAACATAACTGTCATCTTCCCTTGATGTGCTTGGTGTTCCTACTGTGTGACAGGCATTTTGCCCGGTGTAACCACATCTATTTTCTCAATAGACCATGACAGCAATCTTGCGAGATGGAGTTTTAGGGTCCAGCAAAGGTGGTATTCTGGATGTGATCAACACATCCACCATTTTGACTTAAATGAGACCGGTATGTGAGGGTAGCAGCCTTCTTAGGCTCTTTCCTTTTAAAATACCACACACCCAAAGATCTCCCAGTTACTCCTAGTCTCCCACCTTCAGCTGGAAGGTGGTAATTCTTCCCCACCAAGGCAGCGCCAGTCTAGTACTGATCCCTGAAGGGTTGTGGCAAACCGGAATGGTTTTGCCTGCAGCCTCCAGCAGATCCCCCACAAGCTGGGCTTTAGCTTCAGCAACAGATGAGGGTGTTTGGCCATTATCTCCCTTCCTGAGGCAAGGATTATGCACTGTGGTGAAAATTACGGCAACTTCCCTCCACCTTACTTAGATAAAGGGGAATCAAGTACTTAAACTGAAGCAAAAGAGCCAGCAAACAGGATTCCTAAACTGAGTGACCTCTGGCAAGGGCTCTGTAGGTGTCACTTCTGCTTCTTACAAGTGGGGAGAGGCTCCCTGTCTCTAGATGCCTTAAATATACACAGTGGTCAGAACCTTAACAGAGACATTCTCATGGAAAGGGGGGTAAAAATCATTCTAGGGCAGTGCCAGGTTATCCTAGTGTTCTCTGGGTGTTTTTCCTAAGCACCTCCCTATTAGGCAGTCATCATCTGTCCTGTCTTAGAGAAAACCTTTATCATCACACCTTTGTGAAGTAAAAGATATTCTCACAGTGCCGTCATTCAGCATTTAAAATATACATGTTTACTGTGTGAAGAACAGCTCCTTCACGCTCTTGAAAACTTTGGAATCTTCTCTTCCTTGCTTGGCATTGACTTTGACTTTATTTCAATTTTAATTCTAAGGTTGACTTGTATTCCCTGTCCCTTTTGAATAGAATCATAGATCCCCCATGTCACACTCAAAATAAATGTTTCAAGTCCCATTTTTCATCTTGACATGTTTTGGAAGGCTCTTGCCTTTGTGACTTTGAGCTCTGTTTAATTCCCTCCAATGGTCTGCATGGGGCATTTCCACTCCTTTGATTGTGCTATGTTAGATCAAAGATACAAACCTTTTCTGTTCAAGAATAATGTGGTAAACAATGGTGAATGCTCAGAATGATAAATATTTGCTCCTAAAATCATGCATCTGTTTGCTGCAGTTCAAAGGGAACAAAAACAGATGTACTCTCATTGGCCATCACTGCAAAACTAATTCAGATTTTTTTTTCCTCTGATGCTCAGACAATTTAGGCAGAAGTCTGTGCAATGATACTGAGAATTTTAGGGGAAGTTCTATAAAATAGGTATTTGTGAGTATTGCAGACATTACATTGTATGTAATTCTTTCTCTTCTAATTGAAGGGTCTACAGATAGCTTTAAACTATAGGCTTTCACTTTTAAAACAGTGGGATACATTTTCCCCAACACGTGAAATTATATACTACAGTATGTAAAACAGATATTAGCTGTATTTGAGAGTAAACATTTATATTTCACTTGAAATTTGTAACATTTTCCTATACACCCATTGTCAAAAACAATGAGTCTGTTATGATAAATTTAAACATTTAAAATCAGGTGATACTGATCTGTTCAGAAGGAAACATAACTGTCATCTTCAGCTGTAGGCTGAAGGTAGCTGTATGTGTGTTCAGCCTACAGTATCAGGAAAATCCCAATTCAATGAGAAAGGTAAATGTGAGAGCAACAACTTCCTTTAACAGACCACCCTGCATTCTCAAGGGTATTCTTTATTATACAGAGATAACTGAAAAACTGTTTATTTCTAAAATGCCCACTAAATGAATTAAACTAGCATGAATCCAGTAGTTATCTCCAATGTGTTGTGATTTTGTGTATCACACCTCTGTGACTTTCTCTTACTCTTTCTATTAATCAGAGATCTTTTGGGTGGTCAATGACATACACCCACCTTGAACTGGCTTAAGAAAAAAGAAATACTGGCTTAAGTTATTGAAACACCTAGATATATAGCAGTTTGGGAACAAGGCTGAATCAGGATGCACGAGGAATGTTGCCCAAGTATCTCCTCCTGCAATTACACATTCCCCTGTATTGGCTGTATTCTCAGGCTGTTCCCTAGAAATAGCAAGATGGCTACCAACAGGTACAAACTTATATCCCAACAGCTCAGGAGCCCAGTGGCAGAGAGAACCTAATTTCAGTGGTCATCCATCTTAAGAAGCAAGGTTTTGGGTGAGACTCATCATAACCATATGGACTGATTGTAGGGAAAGGGAAAGGGAAAGGGTTGTTTCAAGGAGTCCTTTTTTTTTTTTTTTTGAAAGGTTTTATTTATTTATTTGAGAGAGAGAGAGATAGCCAGAGAGACTGTGAACGGGGGCAGGGAGAGGGAGAAGCAGGCTCCCCAGTGAGCAGGGAGCCCGATGTGGGGCTCAATCCCAGGACCCCAGGATCATGACGTAAGTCGAAGGCAGACATATAACCGACTGAGCCATCCAGGCACCCCTTCAAGGAGTCTTAATGTTAGAAGAAACTAAAGGCATGATGGACAAGTAAATCCTAGAACTGTACTACAATACAGGTTTTTAACGTAAAAACTATAAAAATGATTTTTTAAGGAAAAAGTATCTTTTCTTTCCAAACTTTTTTTTTTTTTTTAAGTAATCTCTACGCTCAACATGGGGCTTGAACTCATGACCCCAAGATCAAGAGTTGCATGCTCTACGGACTGAGCCAGCCAGGTGCCCCTCTTTCTAAACTTTTAAAATTTAAACCTGCAGAAAAATTTAAAGTATAGTGAAGACCCATGTAGCTTTCACCTAGACTCACTGATTGTTAACATTCTGTGACATTGACCTTCTCTTTTTCTCTCTCTCCGTTATATATATTGCACTATTTAAAAATTGCAGGCACCATGAATACCTCATGCCTAAAGATTTCACCATGCATCTCTTAAAAACAAGGGTATTTTCTAAACCACAATACAATTATGATTATTATTTTAATCCAGGATACAATTAAGGAATATATGCATTGCTTTTGTCTTCTTTCTTTCTCACCTTTGATCTAGAAAAGTCTCCCTACCATTTTTTTTTTTTTTAATCTTCTATAGTATTGACATTTCTGAACAGTCCTGGATGATTTCCTTGCAGGATGTTTCAAAATCAGGATTTACTTGACTGTTTCCCCACAGTTAGATTCAGCTTCATCATTTTGTCATGGGCACTACATGGTCAGTGATGTTGACTGTATCCCACTGCATCTTATCTGGAGATACTTTATGTCTTTTGCCCCACTGTTGATGACAGTAAAGTTGATCACTTGGTAACTGGCAGATCTCCCCAGAATAAACTAGTGTAGTAATTAGGAACTAACCTGGGGGGTGCCTGGGTAACTCAGTCTGTTAAGCATAGGACTCTTGGTTTTGGCTCAGGTCATGATCTCAGGATCCTGAGATCAAGCCCCACATTGGGTGCTGTGCTGGGCATGGAGCCTGTTTAGGATTCTCTCTCCCCCGCCTCTGCTCCTTGCTCTCTCTCTCTCTTAGGAAAAAAAAAAATGTTAACTGTACCCCTACAGCAGAACCATAGCACCAAGTTGGAATATCACTGCCAGGAAAAAAATATATACTTTGAGAGTATTTGGCAAAAATGAGATAACTCTACCTGTAGCTACAGCATGAGTTTGAAGAAAAATATCAGTAATGACTGAGGTCACAACTTACTCCCCTTCTTTTAACAGCATTTGGAAGACTAAGAAGTAGTTCTAAGTCTTGGCTGAGATCTTAAAGAAAGAAAAGGAAAGAGAAAAGGAAGGTACAACTGGAATAATGACAATCAGGAGAAGAATGAGGGGGCCTGGGTGGCTCAGTTGGTTAAGTCTCCAACTCTTGGTTTCAGCTCAGATCATGATCTCAGGGTCCTGAGATCAAGTCCCAAGTTCAGCTTTGCACTCAGCTGGGAGTCTCCTTGAAAATTCTCTCCCTCTGCCCTGCCCCCTCTCCCCCCCCCCCCACTCTCTCTTTCTCTTTCTGTCTCTCTTTCTAAAATAAATAAATCTTAAAGAAAGAGAAGAATGAAAAGGTTGAGTACTTGCTGACGTTTTTTTCCCCAGCATTAAATACTCAGAAGTGTGGAAAACTTTTATTTTATCTCCACGTGGCATATTTAAACTCTCCTTGTTTAGAATTTCAAGAGTGACTACTTTTCCTTTGATTTGGTTCGATTATCTTTCATGATCTCAGAAATTGTACTTTCCTCTCCCTTTCAGACTAAGAAAGTCCTTAGTCAAATGGCCTCAACCATTGGATTTGCCTGTAGGTGTCATTCATTTGTGTTGTTTCTTTTTCCTCCCCTGGGGTTTTTCAATAGTGCTTCCTTTCAATCAAAAGCTAATTTTCTTTGTGTGTGTAGGTGGTGTAGAATTCCAAGCTTTTACACAGTAGCAGGCCTGTATTTGATGTACCTGGTTCAGAGACAATTGTCCTTTATAGCTTTCACAAGTAAATTCAATGAAAGCCCCATGCGACTGGTTTGTAACTCATTTAGTGGAGAGTTCTACAGAATTATTTCACAAAGCAGTTTCAGCTTAAGAAGCTAAATTGGCTTTATTGTGCCTAGCTGGAGGCCTCTTCATCTCTGAATTCAGAGGATATTTACATGCATACCGGGAATCTTTCTAGAAAATGGGAAGGGGAAGTGTCTGCAGGTGTAAATTTCCTCAACTTCCTCTGCGCTCTCTTCAAAGGGTCCAGGGATGGCTGCATTTGATTTAGTGCTCTCATTTGTTTCATGATACAGGAACATGTATGCCATATCGTTGGGTGCATTTTTATGGCAAGAATCACACTACTCTAAGAAATATCCCGTGGCACAATGGGTCATGCATCTGCACATTTAGCTTAGTGTAGTTATTAAAGAACCTGGGGTCATACTAGTGAGTCCAAATGCTGGCCCCACCACTTAATCATTTTCATTACCTTGGGAAGTTACACAACCTCTCTGAGCTTGGTTTTGGCATTTATAAGAAGCAGATGAAGGGCCTCAGTGGGTAGACTGTGCAGCTCTTGATCTCAGGGTCGTGAGTTTGAGCCCCATGTTGGGTGTAGAGATTGCTTAAATAAACTTAAAAAAAAGCAGATCGATATAAATGTGTGCTAGACAGGGTAAGCTAGGATATGTTGCAGTAACGATCAACCCCATAGTTCAGTAGCTTCAAATAATAAAAGTATTTTTCATCAACTCCATGGACTGTGCTTCTTGTCAGACACACTCAAGGACTCAGACTTGTGGAGAAGCCACCATCGAAATTACTGCTGGTCACCTTAGCAGGGGGAGAAAGAGTCTTCTGGAGGGTATTGTGCCAAAATTCATGCTCAGCTGAGAGGTGGCACACAGGAGTTCTGCTCACAGCTCATTGGCCAACATAGATCATAGAGTACTGCCAAACCACAGAGGGTCAGGCATTACAATCTTACCATGTGTTCAGGGGCTGAGAGCTCCCAGTGATAGTGAGCCATGTCAGTCACTGCCACACAAACTTATTTCATGAGTTGTTAGGAGGCTTAAATGAGCTAACTGATGGAGAATATTGATACAGTGTCTGGTCACACAGTAAGTGCACAATGAAATACATTCCTTGTTGCTGCTGCTGATTGTCATTATTTATATTAGCTCATCTTTTCTGTTCTTGACAACAATGATTCAGAAGTGTGGGAATTTTTAGGATGTTACAGAGAGTTTAGAATTCATAGAGTCCCAGTAGAACATGTGAGCAATGAGGAAGCTGAAACCAGACATTGAGTCACATTTATACTAAAATACTGAGAGTAGAAGCCAGATTTCCAGGCTGGTAGTTCAGGCCTTCTTTCCTCTTTTGGCACAAATAGCTCCACTTAAAAGGGGGGTGGGGGAAGGATGTACTGACTCTCCTCTTCAGAATGTATCTCCATTTACATAAGGATTATTGTATTTGCATACAACACTGGTCTTCGCTGCTTTGCTTAGTTGGCTCCCTCATCCTTTAGATTCTTGCTATGACATCATTTTCTCAGGGAAGTCATGTCTGACACCCCAGCCAGACCAGATGAAACCCACTATGAGATGCCTCTTTTTTTAGCACGCATAGCAGTTTCAGTTTGGCATATATTTGTGGAATTAATTCATTGATTTCCATCTCCCTTATGAGATTCTAACTTCCATGAAATGACTTTATTTTCGTTCATCATTAATTCCTAAGATCTAGTACAGTTCTGACACATAGTTGGTACTCCATACATATGTATTGAATGAATAAATGGGTGAATGAGTGGATAGCATTTTGTTGGTATAGCAATCTTATCTCCTTCTTTGAAATATAACTGGATTTACACCTACACACAAACCCACAAGCACAACCACACGTGCTCTCAAACAAAATCCAAAACATTTTGGAGCCACAGTTTTGAGGATGTCTCTACTTTGTAGAATCAGATATACCTATTTTCCTAAACAGAAGGATATGGACAAGTTAGTATCCAGGCACTCAGAATGTCTCCTCACTGTTTCTGTGTCCCTTTGGTTGTCATTTCTTCAACTGCTGGCCTCAAAGAAGAAAGTGTGTAATGTGTGGCAATGTAACCACACCAACATAAGTCTGCTCCTTGGTGAGTCATAGATAGACCAGGGGAAGTTGTTGTACAAAATAAACTTTATTTGCAGCAAATAAGATCATGGGGAATAACTTCCAAAGCCGTGATTCCTCAAGCAAGGGTGAACAGGTTCCTTTTATTTAGAGTTAGGATAAATATTTAAAAAGGGAATCCTTGTCCTCGTAAGTACAGGTGGCATAAGGTCCGTGCCTATACAAACGTATGTTATGTAAGTGAGGCTTTTGCTCCTCCTTGTGCTGAGATTTTAGTATTACAATGAGGTAAATGTAAACATTGGTCATTCTAGAGGTTGTTCCATGGTCTACCTGCATGCACAGGAGCAGCTGGGGGTTATGCTTCAAACTGGTCTGGGCTGGCTTGAAGTCTTGTCAGGGAAGTTGCTATTGCTTGAGAGGTGGTTTTTGTTTCCAATTGCTGGAGTTAACAGATAAACTGGAAAGAAGAGCTTAAGGAAAAATGTGGGACAAAGGTCGGCAAGTAAAAGCAGGTGGGCAGTGAAGGTCATGTCTTGGGGTCTAGCTGGTGACAGCTGTGGTTCTCAGACTTTGGGATTTCACACATCCATAAAATTTGTAAAAAAATAAAAATAAAAAATGTGGGAGGGAACCAAAAAGCAGAAATAGAGCTAGCATCGTTTTGTCTTTCCTGAAAAGATAATCATCCACTGCATCACAATGTCATAAAACAGAAGACAATTTGGGGTGCCTGGGTGTCTTAGTCGAGCGTCTGCCTTTGGCTCAGGTCATCATCTCAAGAGTCCTGGGATCTATCCCTGTGTTGGGCTCCTTGCTCAGTGGGGAGTCTGCTTCTCCCCGCCCCCACTCATGCTTGTGGTCTCTCTCATAAATAAATAAAATCTTTTAAAAAACCAAGACAATGTAAGGTCAAAGAATCAGAAAGGATGTCACCTCAGAATAAAGAAAGGATTGTGCTTAGCCTTGAAAGGAGAGTTGACTTTCTTATACCAAACTATACATGAAAAACATCAATCAATTTTCTTTTTTTTTTTTAGTTACTCTTTAGTTCTTTCTTTCTTTCTTTTTTCTTTTTTTTAATAGAGGATTGGTAAAACTTGCTTGTAAACCTTTTCTGGCCTGTGAGTCAGTGTTGGGAACACAGTTGTATTTGATTTCTATTACTATCATAATAAATGCCAAAAGTTTGATGGCTTAAAGCTAAGACAAATGAATTATTTCACAGTTCTGTAGGTCAGATGGCTGGGGCAGTGGTTTGTTTGGGGTGGATTCTCTGGTCTGTGTTTCACAAGACTGGACTCAAGGTATCAGCTTATCTGGGAACTTAGGACCCTCTGAAAGGGAATTTGCTTCCAGGTTCATTCAGCTTATTGGCAAAACTCAATTCCATGTGATCTTGGGACTCAAATCCCTGATTCCTTGCTGGCTGTTGGCCAAGGATTTTTTGTCAGCTGGTAGAGGTCACCCACATTTCTTGGCTCGTGGCCTCTTCTGCCTTCAAAGCCAGCAGTTATGAGTCAAACTCTTCTCGTGCTCCGATCTCCCCTTCTTTCTCAACTGCCTTACCTACTGCCAGAGAATGTTCCCTTGGTTTAAGGGTTTGTGAGATTACATTCGATGTAATCCATGATAATCTCCCTATGTTAAATTCTGTAACCTTAATTATATGTGAGTCCCCTTTGCCATGTTATGTAACATACTCACAGGTTCCAGGGCTTAGGGGACCACTCAGCCCACCATGGCAGGTAAGATGCAGGCCTGAGAGGTTGCTCTTGGCCACTAGTATGGGGAGCAATTTGCACCCCATTTGTTCTCTGTGTTAGTAACTGATACACATGCATACATTTCAATCTATATAAGCTTTGCAGGGGTGCCTGGGTGGCTCAGTTCGTTAAGTGACTGACTCTTGATTTTGGTTCAGGTCATGATCTCAGGGTCCTGGGCTTGATCCTGGCATTGGGCTCCATGCTTAGCACGGATTCTGCTTGGGATTCTTTCTCTCCCTCTCGCTCTGCCCCCCCCCCCCCCCCCCCCCCCCGCTTGCATGGTCTCTCTCTAAAATAAATTTAAAAAATCTTAAATGAGGTTTGCAGATGCACACCTAGCCAACATTGGATTCCTGCATGAATCTTTGGGTGAAAATGAAGGTGAAGTAGTAAGTGCCATGATTGCACTAGGATACCTTTAAGAGTGGGTACACTGTGCATAGTATGTAGTAAATATATCATCACTGAGGGAGCTCTGTGTTCAGTACATTCATTATTCAGAACTCCTTCTATAAAGAACAGCAGAGACTCTCCCTGCCTGAGTTCCTGGCAGTGGGGCAGGGACTATTGAGGCACTGGGACCGCTTCACTAGCTTTTGTCAGGTGCTAGAAACTACTCCTCTTTCAGTCTTGGTCTTAGCTGCTGTGACACACAGCACTGAAGTCCTTACCTACCTGTTTCTAGTAAAGGAAACAGGTTCCCTCAAGAGCAACCTCTCAGGCCTGCATCTTACCTGCCATGGTGGGCTGAGTGGTCGCCTAAGCCCTGGAACCTGTGAATATGTTACATAACATGGCAAAGGGGACTCACATATAATTAAGGTTACAGAATTTAATTTTTGTTCCCTCTGCAGCGCAGTTTCTATCCTTAACTTGTACCATGATGTTTAACTTGAAAATTGCCCAGAAGGTAGGATCTAAAATGCAAAATAAAGAAGACGACATATTTTAAATGCATTTAACAAAGCTCACTACTAAAGGTGAGATTAGCAGATCATCCTGTACATCCAGACATCCTTTTGAAGGGATTAACTCTTTCAACTGTGGATAGAGAATTAACTCACCTTCCCTGAGTACCTACTATGTGCTGCGTGTCTTCAAAACCCTCCTATTATCTAATTATATAGTTATTAATTATATAACTTAACATTTTTATACTGTTTCACATACATGAAATTGGAGATTCACAGAGATTAACCACATGCCATAGGTCACGGGGTAGAAAGATTCACTAAGTCTGTATTTCAAATGCATCTCTCTAAATTTCTTCTCTTCCGTTCCTTCTCTAGCGTTACTTTGCAGTATTTCAATATAGGAAGATTGAACTGGAAGAATAATAGCTACCAGTTAACTAGGCTCCTCTAGGGTCCTGAGCAGCAAGCTGAAGTTGCACATGTACTAATTATAGTCATCCTCCATGATGAATATTTTTATTTACATATGGGGAAACTGAGGCTCAACTACTAAGTGAGGGGATCTGCACACCTGTCTGGCCCTGCAGGTCATAGTCCCCTGAGCAAGACTCTGTGTGTGTGTGTGTGTGTGTGTGTGTGTGCGCACGTGCGCGAACGTGTGCACACACTCCCCCACATGTGCCCAGAGAGCTCCAGAGGCTGATGAAATAGGTCTGTGGGCTTCTTCCTATGTAGGCAAATGTACCCTGGACATTAACGTTGCAATTCCAATTCTCCCACTCACCAAGACAAGCAGCTGCGGAGCCTTCCCCCTCATGGGTTTTTAGAGCATGGGATTGTGGATGGAGAATAGGGGCTGTTCCTGCCCATGCGTCCTTCTTGCTCCAGTGGATCCTTATGCTTTCCGTAGAATATGTTGCTCGGTGTGCCTTGTGAGTTTACCAATGGGTCACTGCAATGCGTTTAGGCTGAAAAAGAAAGGATTAACATAATATGGAATCATAGAGCAAGGAAATTTTAAGCCTTTCATTTTTCTTATGAGCCTCCTGATTACCTTAAGAGGAAATTTTCAGTTTGGTAATGGTTTACCTTTAATGAAGTTTTCCAGTCTTCCTTTTAACAGAGGGAGAGTGAGGCCTTGGGCTGGCAGTGTGATCTTGCTACAGCTGATGAACGTTTTTGTTGGGGTTGCTTTTATTTTTATAGTTACCTTCTCTTTATGATAGCATTCCTGTTTGTTAATTTATTGTAGCCATAGAAGAATTCCCTTTTATAATTTTTTAATTTTGCTTATTTGAGTAAAAAAAAAAAGTGAATTGTTTGGAAGAAGTAATATCTTCTTTTATCTTTTTATGTAACAAAGGTGTACCATTCGATAGCCCTGGGCCACATAGTCAGAGTACTTGGTTAGTAAATAAAAAGACAGGTGGTATGAGCGTATGTCAGATCCCAGGTATGGCAACATTGGGAAGATAGTCCATGACTGATGGAAAACTAGGGAAATGCTCAGGGTATTGGTCTCCCCTTGCCTAGCTTTTTACTGGAATCGCAGACTCCACCCAACCCCACTGCTTTTGTTTAATTTGGCCTTGAGGATCACTCTTGCTCATTGGAAAGCTACGGCCTCCCTCTTTCTGATGTTGCAGTGTGAATTGAATATGTATTAACTACACAGGAAACAAGACTGCTTGAGGACACTTGAGTTGATCTGTATCCACAGAAGGTGTCCTTGTCATATTGAAGTGGAGAAGCAATTCATAAGGAATGACAGGGCCTTATCAAGAACAGATAGAGGCACACCCTTTGTCTAGTGAGAAAAGGAAGTGCCAGGGAAGGTGCAGTCCGCAAATAAAAGAGATTTGGTGCCTGGAGGGCAGCAATGTGGAGTTCAGGAATCACAAGAACAATTCACACAGCCATACTTAGTGACCTAAGGAAACAGACCAGATCAAATATTTCACTTGTCCTTAACCACTTCATGAGGAATGCAAGGATGCATGGGTGATTATGAATGGTGGCTGACTTCTCATTTTAGGCTATGATATCTAAAGGGAGTGGTGGGAAACCAGACAGTGAATGCTCTGGGTGAAGAGGCTCCGGAGCTCTAGCAGATTGTTGACACGTAGAGCCGTGGGCCAGATCTTATGATTTCCAAGAAAAAAACAAATGTTTTTAATGTGATATCTTCTATTTTCTAATTATTGGTACTAAATCATTTTTTAAACTCTTTGGACCCACACCAAGGGCGCTCAGGTTGTGCACTGCACAACTCCCAGGGCCCATACACGCAAATACTTGTACTCTTTTTTAAGCCTCTTTATTGAGAGTCACATACCATATAATGGTGAGTCACAAAACTCACCCATTTAAAGAATGTAATTCAGTGGTTTTTATTATATTCACTGAGTTGGACAAATATGCATGTAATCTAAATTTAATATATTTTATCACTCTAGAATGAAACCTTGAATTCATTAGTAGTCACTTATCATCCCCCTCACCACATTCAACCCCCAGTCCTAAGCCACCACCATTCTAATTTACATTACTATCGATTTGCCCATTTTGGATATTTCATATATGTGGAATAATGCAATATGTGGTGTTCTGCGTCTGTTTTTTTTTTCCCCAGTTAGCATAGTGTTTTGAAGGTTCCATGTTATATAGCACATACCAAAGTTGTATCCATTTTCTGTAGCCAAATAATATTCCATTATATTAATATACCACATTTTGTTTGTACATTATTAGTTGATGGACATTTGGGTTTTTTCTGCTCTTTGGCCATTATGAATAATACTCCTGTGGATATTCATGTACAAGAACTTCTGTGGACATGTTTTCATTTCTCTTGGATATATACCTAGGAATAGAATTTCTGAGTCACATAGTAATTCTGTGTTTAGCATTTTGAAGAATTGCCAAACTGCTTTCCAAAGTGGCTGCTCCATTTTACGCTCCCATCATTAATGTCTGAGGGTTGCAATTTCTCCATATCTTTGTCAACACTTATTATAGTCATTCTTTTTGATTGTAGACATTCTAATGGTTGTGAAGTAGTAGATCATTGTGGTTTTGATTTGCATTTCCTTGGCATTAACTGGTTTTGATTTGCATTTCCTTAATGACTAATGGTGTTAAGTATCTTTTTATGTACTTATTGGCTATTTGTCCATCTTTTTTTGTATAAAAGTCTACTGGAATTCTTTATTTTTTAAAACTGGGTTTTTATTACTGATTTTGATTATTGAATTATAAGGTTTTTTATACATTCTGGATAGAGGTTTCTTATCACATATATGATTTGAAATATTTTCTCCCATTCCATGGATTGCCTTTTTGCTTTTTAGATAGAACTGTTTGCAGTACAAAGTTTTTTATTTCTATGTAGTCCAATTTATCTATTTTTCATTTTATTTGCTTACTCTTTTGGTATTATATATAAGAATTCATTGTCTACCCCAACGCCACAAAGATTTACTCCTGTTTTTTCTCCTACGAGTTGTACGGTATCAATTCCAACACTTAGGTTTATGCTCCATTTTGACTTAATTTTTCCATGTGATATGAGATAAGGGTTCTCTTTTATACTTTACACGTGGATAGCCAGTCGTCCCAGCATCCTTTGTTGAAAACACTATTTTATTCCCATTGCATTGTCTAGGCACTTCATACTAAATTTGACTGTAGGGTGCCTCTTTGTGATGGTCTATTTGGATAATTTAAATATGTCAAGGTGTACTAATTCTACCACCTAGCAAAAAAAAATAAGGTTCTGCCAAAGGAGGAGTATTACTCTTTTTTTTTTTTTTTTTATTTGAGAGAGAGAGAATGAGAGAGAGAGAGCACGAGAGGGAAGAGGGTCAGAGGGAGAAGCAGACTCCCTGCCGAGCAGGGAGCCCGATGTGGGACCCGATCCCGGGACTCCAGGATCATGACCTGAGCCGAAGGCAGTCGCTTAACCAACTGAGCCACCCAGGCGCCCAGAGGAGTATTACTCTTGTGTCCCTGCCTTTTTCACTCTACATCAACATTAACTCTGTGACAAGAGAAAGGTAACTGTTAATGAGGATGGAACTTGAAAATAAAAGGCCTGGCTAGAAAAACAACTTGCTTTTTAATGGACTTTCTGATACATTGTATATGTGTGACTTGGACAATCATAAATGCAACTGATTCTAATGGAGTAATTTGAGTTGTAAATCTGACGTGGACTCTGAGCAAAGGTGTTCTTCCTCCTTGGATATATATGTATACACACACAGACACACACACATACAGTGTCCCCTTGTGTGCAAAATCACTTCTAGTTGGGAATTGCTGATATTAATAGGGTTTTATAGAGATACATAAGTAGATATAGATGTAAATATATATATACATAATACATTCACACACACACACACACACACACACACACACACACACACAGCTTTAAATTAAACATGGCCAGCTACTACTTTCTGCCACTGGTAAAGTTTTCTGAATGAATGGACTCTCAAGAGGGAGACTTACTGGAAAGCCTTTTGTCAACTTGATAAAAATCTGATTTTTTTGTCCTCTACAGTGGCTGTTTGTCACCAGAACCACATCTAGGAATACTGTGTTCTTTTCTTTTTGTGGAGAAATTACAAAAGGAGTTTACATCAACTACATAAAATGTAACCTAGCAAGTGTATAAATTACTAAGGAACATTCTCTAATCTTCACGGAGACTCGCATCCAAGGATAGCCAGAGAAATAGTTTGGTGCATATTCACCCAGACCTTTTTTTTTTGCAGTAAGATTTGTCAGTTCTGTATGTTGTAGCACCCCCTTTTCTTTCTCAGCCTCCCATATCCATCTAGAAAAGCCAGATCCTCAATATTGTAGTCTCTTTTGCAACTAGAGACCCCGTTCTGTCTGATGAGACATTAAGAATTAGGAAGTTCAGAGGGAGTATAGCAGATTTTCTTCCAGTTTCAAAGGAATGACCACATGAGGAGCTCACTCTTTGTTTCACTGACCATTGCCTGCTTCTTGGCTTTGGATATGGTATTGATGATTGGAGCCTCCTGTTCATCATGGTACCATGAGGTGAATCCTCAGGATGAAAATCTCTGGACTCAGGATGGTGGAATGGGAAGTTGGAAAGAGCTTGAGTCCTTGTTGAATCTGAGAGTAGCTGAGAAAGACTAGGCCTGCTTTTTTTGTTGTTGTTGTTCTAGAATTTTTAAGACATAATTAGTATTTTTTTTGTTGGTTTTTAATTTTTTATTGTTATGTTAATCACCACACATTACATCATTAGTTTTTTTTTAATTTTTTATTGTTATGTTAATCACCATATATTACATCATTAGTTTTTGGTGCAGTGTTCCATGATTCATTGTTTGTTCATAACACCCAGTGCTCCATGCAGAACGTGCCCTCCTCAATACCCATCACCAGGCTAACCCATCCCCCTACCCTCCTCCCCTCTAGAACCCTCAGTTTGTTTTTCAGAGTCCATCATCTCTCATGGTTCATCTCCCCCTCTGACTTACTCCCCTTCATTCTTCCTCTCCTGTTATCTTCTTCTTTTTCTTTTTTCTTAAAATATGTTGCGTTATTTGTTTCAGAAGTACAGATCTGTGATTCAACAGTCTTGCACTATTCACAGCGCTCACCGTAGCACATACCCTCCCCAATGTCTATCACCCAGCCACCCCATCCCTCCCACCCCCAACCACTCCAGTAACACTCAGTTTGTTTCCTGAGATTAAGAATTCCTCATATCAGTGAGGTCATATGATACATGTCTTTCTCTGATTGACTTATTTCACTCAGCATAACACCCTCCAGTTCCATCCACGTCGTTGCAAATGGCAAGATCTCATTCCTTTTGATGGCTGCATAATATTCCATTGTGTATATATACCACTTCTTCTTTATCCATTCATCTGTCGATGGACATCTTGGCACTTTCCACAGTTTCGCTATTGTGGACATTGCTGCTATAAACATTGGGGTGCACGTACCCCTTCGGGTCCCTATATTTGTATCTTTGTGGTAAATACCCAGTAGTGCAATTGCTGGATCGAATGATAGCTCTAATTTCAACTGTTTGAGGAACCTCCATACTGTTTTCCAGAGTGGTTGCACCAGCTTGCATTCCCACCAACAATGTAAGAGGGTTCCCCTTTCTCCACATCCCCGCCAACATCTGTCGTTCCCTGACTTGTTAATTTTAGCCATTCTGACGGGTGTGAGGTGGTATCTCATTGAGGTTTTGATTTGGATTTCCCTGATGCCGAGTGATGTTGAGCACTTTTTCATGTGCCTGTTGGCCATTTGGATGTCTTCTTTGGACAAATGTCTGTTCATGTCTTCTGCCCATTTCTTGATTGGATCATTTGTTCTTTGGGTGTTGAGTTTGGTAAGTTCTTTATAGATTTTGGATACTAGCCCTTTCTCTGATATGTCATTTGCAAATATTTTCTCCCATTCTGTCGGTTGTCTTTTGGTTTTGTGGACTGTTTCTTTTGCCGTGCAAAAGCTTTTTATCTTGATGAAATCCCAATAGTCCATTTTTGCCCTGGCTTCCCGTGCCTTTGGCGATGTTTCTAGGAAGAAGTTGCTGCGGCTGAGGTCGAAGAGGTTGCTACCTGTGTTCTCCTTTAGGATTTTGATGGACTCCTGTCTCATGTTTAGGTCTTTCAACCATTTGGAGTCTATTTTTGTGTGTGGTGTAAGGAAATGGTCCAGTTTCATTCTTCTGCATGTGGCTGTCCAATTTTCCCAACACCATTTGTTGAAGAGACTTTCTTTTTTCCATTGGACATTCTTTCCTGCTTTGTCAAAGATAAGTTGACCATAGAGTTGAGGGTCCATTTCTGGGCTCTCGATTCTGTTCCATTGATCTATGTGTCTGTTTTTGTGCCAGTACCGTACTGTCTTGATGATGACAGCTTTGTAATAGAGCTGGAAGTCCGGAATTGTGATGCCGCCAGCTTTGCTTTTCTTTTTCAATATTCCTCTGGCTATTCGGGGTCTCTTCTGGTTCCATACAAATTTTAGGATTATTTGTTCCATTTCTTTGAAAAAAGTGGATGGTATTTTGATGGGGATTGCATTGAATGTGTCGATTGCTCTAGGTAGCATTGACATCTTCACAATGTTGGTTCTCCCAATCCATGAGCATGGAACCTTTTTCCATTTCTTTGTGTCTTCTTCAATTTCTTTCATGAGTATTTTATAGTTTTCGGAGTACAGATCCTTTGCCTCTTTGGTTAAATTTATTCCTAGATATCTAATGGTTTTGGGTGCAATTGTAAATGGCATTGACTCCTTGATTTGTCTCTCTTCTGTCTTGTTGTTGGTGTATAGGAATGCCACTGATTTCTGTGCATTGATTTTATATCCTGCTACTTTACTGAATTCCTGTATGAGTTCTAGCAGTTTTGGGGTGGAGTCTTTTGGGTTTTCCACATACAGTATCATATCATCTGCAAAGAGTGAGAGTTTGACTTCCTCTTTGCCGATTTGGATGCCTTGGATTTCTTTTTGTTGTCTGATTACTGTGGCTAGGACTTCTAATACTATGTTGAATAGCAGTGGTGAGAGTGGACATCCCTGCCGCGTTCCTGACCTTAGGGGAAAAGCTCTCAGCCTTTCCCCATTGAGAATGATATTCGCTGTAGGTTTTTCATAGATGGCTTTTATGATATTGAGGTATGTACCCTCTATCCCTATACTCTGAAGAGTTTTGATCAAGAAAGGATGCTGTCCTTTGTCAAATGCTTTTTCTGCATCTATTGAGAGGATCATATGATTCTTGTTCTTTCTTTTGTTAATGTATTGTATCACGTTGATTGATTTGCGAATGTTGAACCAGCCTTGCAGCCCAGGGATAAATCCCACTTGGTCGTGGTGAATAATCCTTTTAATGTACTGTTGGATCCTATTGGCTAGTATTTTGGTGAGAATTTTTGCATCCATGTTCATCAAGGATATTGGTGTGTAATTCTCCTTTTCGATGGGGTCCTTGTCTGGTTTTGGGATCAAGGTAATGCTGGCCTCATAAAATGAGTTTGGAAGTTTTCCTTCCATTTCTATTTTTTGGAACAGTTTCAGGAGAATAGGTATTAATTCTTCTTGAAATGTCTGATAGAATTCCCCTGGGAAGCCATCTGGCCCTGGGCTTTTGTTTCTTGGGAGATTTTTGATGACTGTTTCAATTTCCTTAGTGGTTATAGGTCTGTTCAGGTTTTCTATTTCTTCCTGGTTCAATTTTGGTAGTTGATACATCTCTAGGAATGCACCCATTTCTTCCAGGTTATCTAATTTGCTGGCATAGAGTTGCTCATAATATGTTCTTATAATTGTTTGTATTTCTTTGGTGTTGGTTGTGATCTCTCCTCTTTCATTCATGATTTTGTTGATTTGGGTCATTTCTCTTTTCTTTTTGATCAGTCTGGCCAGGGGTTTATCAATCTTGTTAATTCTTTCAAAGAACCAGCTCCTAGTTTCGTTGATCTGTTCTACTGTTCTTTTGGTTTCTAGTTCATTGATTTCTGCTCTGATCTTTATGATTTCTCTTTTCCTGCTGGGTTTAGGCTTTATTTGCTGTTCTTTCTCCAGCTCCTTTAGGTGTAGGGTTAGGTTGTGTATTTGAGACCTTTCTTGTTTCTTGAGAAAGGCTTGTATTGCTATATACTTTCCTCTCAGGACTGCCTTTGCTGTATCCCAAAGATTTTGAACAGTTGTGTTTTCATTTTCATTGGTTTCCATGAATTTTTTTAATTCTTCTTTAATTTCCTGGTTGACCCATTCATTCTTTAGTAGGATGCTCTTTAGCCTCCATGTATTTGAGTTCTTTCCGACTTTCCTCTTGTGATTGAGTTCTAGTTTCAAAGCATTGTGGTCTGAAAATATGCAGGGAATAATCCCAATCTTTTGGTACCGGTTGAGACCTGATTTGTGACCTAGGATGTGATCAATTCTGGAGAATGTTCCATGGGCACTAGAGAAGAATGTGTATTCCGTTGCTTTGGGATGGAATGTTCTGAATATGTCTGTGAAGTCCATTTGGTCCAGTGTGTCATTTAAAGTCTTTATTTCCTTGTTGATCTTTTGCTTAGATGATCTGTCCATTTCAGTCAGGGGGGTGTTAAAGTCCCCCACTATTATTGTATTGTTGTCAATGTGTTTCTTTGCTTTTGTTATTAATTGCCTTATATAATTGGCTGCTCCCATGTTCGGGCATAGATATTTACAATTGTTAGATCTTCTTGTTCGATAACCCTTTAAGTAGGATATAGTGTCCTTCCTCATCTCTTATTACAGTCTTTGTTTTAAAATCTAATTTGTCTGATATAAGGATTGCCACCCCAGCTTTCTTTTGGTGTCCATTAGCATGGTAAATGGTTTTCCACCCCCTCACTTTCAATCTGGGGGTGTCTTTGGGTCTAAAATGAGTCTCTTGCAGACAGCATATTGATGGGTCTTGTTTTTTAATCCAATCTGATAGCCTGTGTCTTTTGATTGGGGCATTGAGCCCATTTACATTCAGGGTAACTATTGAAAGGTGTGAATTTAGTGCCATTGTATTGCCTGTAAGGTGACTGTTACTGTATGTTGTCTGTGTTCCTTTCTGATCTTTGCTGCTTTTAGGCTCTCTCTTTGCTTAGAGGACCCCTTTCAATATTTCTTGGAGGGCTGGTTTTGTGTTTGGAAATTCCTTTAGTTTTTGTTTGTTCTGGAAGCTTTTTATCTCTCCTTCTATTTTCAATGACAGCCTAGCTGGATATAGTATTCTTGGCTGCATATTTTTCTCATTTAGTGCTCTGAAGATATCTTGCCAGTCCTTTCTGGCCTGCCAGGTCTCTGTGGATAGGTCTGTTGCCAATCTAATATTTTTACCATTGTAGGTTATATATCTCTTCTCCCGAGCTGCTTTCAGGATTTTCTCTTTGTCTCTGAGACTCGTAAGTTTTACTATTAGATGTCGGGGTGTTGACCTATTATTATTGATTTTGAGAGGGGTTCTCTGTGCCTCCTGGATTTTGATGCCTGTTTCCTTCCTCACATTAGGGAAGTTCTCTGCTATTATTTGCTCCAATATACCTTCTGCCCCTCTCTTTCTTCTTCTTCTGGGATCCCAATTATTCTAATGTTGTTTCGTCTTATCGTATCACTTATCTCTCGAATTCTGCCCTCGTGATCCTGTAGTTGTTTCTCTCTCTTTTTCTCAGCCTCTTTATTTTCCATCATTTGGTCTTCTATATCACTGATTCTCTCTTCTGCCTCATTTATCCTAGCAGTTAGTGCCCCCATTTTTGATTGCACCTCATCAATAGCCTTTTTGATTTCGACTTGGTTAGATTTTAGTTCTTTTATTTCTCCAGAAAGGGTTTCTCTAATAACTTCCACGCTTTTTTCAAGCCCAGCTAGTATCTTTAAAGTCATGATTCTGAACTCTAGGTCCGACATCGTACTAATGTCCGTATTGAGTAGGTCCCTGGCTGACGGTACTACCTCTTGTTCTTTTTGCTGAGGTGATTTTTTTCGTCTTGTCATTTTGTCCAGAGGAGAATAGATGAATGAGAGAACAAAATGCTAACAGGTTTACACGTCCCCAGCAAATATACTGTATACAAATCAGAAAAGACCTGAAACCAGGGGAAAAGAAAGGGAAAGAAAGAAAAAAGAAAGAGAAAAGAAAGAAAAAGAAAAAGAAAAAAAGATAAAAACAAAAACAGAACAATACAAAAAAAACAGAATATGATCAAATATGATCAGGCTGGTGCATAGATCAGTGCCACACACTAGATTTTGGGCGTATTTTGGTCTGTTAGAAAAAAGTGCCTCATAAAATTTTAAAGGAAGAAAGACATATATGTACAAAATAAGGGTTGATACAATGAAGGGATGGAAGATGACTGTAAAGATGAAAATTATAAAAGATTTTATAAAAGGACTTGATAAGATAAGAAGTTGTTTGAAGAAAGAAGGAAGATTGAAGAAAAAAAGTAAAGGAAAAAGGGAGAGAATGTGATCAGGCAGGAGACTAGAACAAAGCCATACACTAGTGATTTAGGGTATATTTTGGTCTGTTAGGAGAAACTGTATCTCAAAATTTTAAAGAGAGAACAACTTATATATATATGCCAAAAATAAGGGTAACTACTAAGAAGGGATAAAATATGACTCTAAAAATGAAAAATAAAAAATGTTTTTTTTTTTAAAAGGGATTGATAAGATGTTGGTTGAAAAAGGGAAAAAGAAAAATAAAATAAAAAAGAAAACAGTCAACAAAAATTAACTTTGATGAACTAATGAATCATGGTAAAAAAAAGCCATGAATTCTATATGCAGTATTCCCCTAGCGCTGGAGTTCTCCCGTCCTCCTTGATCGGTAAACTTGGTCTTGGCTTGCTGGCTGTTCGTGCTGATCTTCTGGGGGAGGGGCCTGTTGCTGTGGTTTCCAAATGTCTTTGCCGGAGGCTGAATTGCCCTGCCCTTGTTGGTCCAGGCTAAGGAAGCTGCTCCGGTTTGCTCTCAGGAGCTTTTGTTCCCTGCAAGCTCTCGGTACAGCTTCGGAGGACCAGGGCAAAAATGGTGGCCTCCCAATCTCCACCCGGAGGAGCTGAGAACTCGGGGCCCCGCTCCTCAGTGCGCCCCCAGAGAAAATCAGACACTCCCGTCTCCCTGGTCTCCGGCCGCACTCCGTGCTCACCCGGCCTGTGACTGAGCGTTGCTATCTCTGGTACCCGACCCCATGTGGAGTCTCCAAACCCAGCAGATCCCTGCAGTGCGCTCCCGCGCCGCTCCTCCCGGGGGAGGAAGGGGAGTCTCCCCGGCTCTGCCGCTTGTGGGGTCCCTGCTGGAGGAGCAGTGGGCCGACTGGGCCGCGGATCACAGTTTATGGCAACCCCGAGCTGAGAGTCCGCGCCTCGGCTCTGTCTCTGCAGCCGGCTTCCCTGCTCTGATACGTGGGAGCTCTGCCACACTCAGGCACCCCCGGTCTTTCTGTGACCCCGAGGGTCCTGAGACCACACTGTCCTGGGAGGATTCCACCTCCCGCTTAGCCACTGCAGCGACGTCCCTCAGCGGAGCCGACTTCTAAAAGTTCCGATTTTGTGCTCCGCGGCTCTAGCACTTGCCAGAAGCGGCCGACGGAGGCCCCCTCCCCCACCGTCTATCCTCCCGAATATCGCCTCGGATTCACTTCTCCGCACGTCCTACCTCCCAGTAAGTGGTCGCTTCTCTGTTCAGAGAGTTGTTGCTACTCTCTTCTTCGATCTCCTGTTGAGTTCGTAGGTGTTCAGAATGGTTTGATCCCTATTCAGCTAAATTCCTGAGACCAGACGAAATCCAGGTCTCCTACTCCTCCGCCATCTTGCTCCGCCCCCCATAATTAGTATTTTTATGGTTATGGTCCTTATTGGTCAGAGTTGGTTTCTGTTACTTGGGGCTAAAATCATCCTTACAAATGTGTCTATACATGTACAAACACGTACAGATTCACAGATTCACACACTCGTACATTTCACTTCTACAGAATGTAGGTCCACAAATTTGTAGGTTTTTTTTTTTTTTTGTAGGGTTTTGAAATGTGATCAGACCACTCATAGCTTTTAATTTGCTTTTTAAACTCAAATATATGTTAAGACATCTCTTGTCTGGAGATAAAGTTTTAGCTTACTATTTTTTTAAAGATCTATTTATTTATTTTTAGAGAGAGTGTGCAAGCAGTTGGGGGGTAAGTAACAGGTAGAGGGTGAGAGAGAATCCCAAGCAGACTCCCTACTGAGTGTGGAGCCCAACGCAGGGCTTGATTTCACAACCCTGAGATTGTGACCTTAAGCCAAAATCAAGATTTGGACACTCAACCGAATGAGCCACCTAGGCGCCACTTAACTTAGTGTTTTAAATGACTGCAAATTATTTTATATTATGTGTGGATATGATTTATTTCACAATTCTAATAAACAGTTGGGTTAATTCTAATTTATTGGCTATTACAAGTAATGCTGCAATCACCATAATAAAACCGATATTCTTGTCATCTCCCAGTAATCAATCCTTGGAAAATAAACAGAGAAGGGCAGATGGCTATGTACAAGGTGATTATTCCAGGATTAACATAATAGCAAAAAATGAGAAACATCTTAAATATGACATACAGGACTTGTGAAGTAATTTAATATGTATCCCTACCATCAAACAGTATGCAGCCATTCAAATGATGGTTTTTAAGAATATTTAGTGTCAAAAGAAAAATTTCACAATAAGGGCATAAAGAAATCCAAAAACTAAACCCATAAAATACCATATTTATTATGAAGATATTTATAGTGTTTAGAGTGAAAACTGACAAAATCCACCTCAAAATGTTAACAGTGGTTCTCTCTGGGCGGTGAGATGATGAATACTTTTAAATGTTTTTCTTTGTGCCAGTCCATTGTTCCAAATACTCCGACGTGCACATTTGGCAGCATCCATGGCCTTGTACTGAATAATTTTACTCTTCCAACCCAACATTCGCATCAAAGCACATTTCAAATCATTGTCCAGAACATGAGTATTGATGACTGCACTGTTCTTGCTGCTTTGCACAAA
The DNA here is from genome assembly GCF_009762305.2 of Zalophus californianus. NCBI lineage: Eukaryota > Metazoa > Chordata > Mammalia > Carnivora > Otariidae > Zalophus > Zalophus californianus. Next base: position 74,749,126 of record NC_045604.1, read on the forward strand.
TTTAAATAAAGCAAATCTGCATTTATTGAATCCATTTTAAGTTTCCAATCAGCCAGGGGGCCTTTAGTAGGTGTGTGTATTTGTAAAATTGTTGATCATGGGAATAGTAGTAGCATCCTTTTCTAGAGAGAGAACTTGGGCTCCAGTGACTTCAAGCTGATGAAGAGCCTCCCCAAATATTTTTCAATTCTAACCTATTTCCCACTTGTGAGTTAGAGTACTCTGGAAACATACTCCATTCATCTCGGAATCCCCTACTTACCTCAGAATAGCAGGGAACATTTACACACACACACACACAGCAATGCACCAAAGAGGTGACCAGGCAGCTGGAGAGCATAGTGGTTAGGAACTTCTGTTCTCAGGCACGCAGGGAGACTTCTGCATTTATTACCTGTAGAGATTTACCTTATTCCTCTGCAGCAGCTGCTAATCACAGTATCTTCTTAGTCCATTCTGGCTGCTGTAACAAAAATACCGTAGACTGGGTGGCTTCTAACTGATAAGTATATTTCTCACAGTTCTGGAGGCTGGAAGTCAAAGATCCAAGGCACGGGCAGATTTGGTGTCTAGTGAGAACCCACTTTCTGGTCCGTACTTGATGTCTTCTTATTGTGTTCTCAAATGGTGAAAGGGTCAAAGGAACTTTCTGGAATCTCTTTTATAAGGCCTCAACCTTTATGACCTGATTACCTCTCAAATGTCCCACCTCCTAATACCATCACTTTGGGAGTTAGGATTCTATTTTATTTTACTATTTTTGTAAATCTTTTTTAAAAGTAATCTCTACATCCAGCATGGAGTTCGAGCTCATGAACCCAAGATCAAGTGTTGCATGCTCTCCCAACTGAGCCATCCAGGTGCTCCAAGGGGGGTTAGGATTTTAATATATGAATTTGCGGGTGAGGCACAAACATTCAGTCCATTACACCTCTTAACAGGGTCACTAATACTATTCATATGGGGGAGTGGTTAAGGGTTGGGACCATGAAGCCAGACTGCACAGGTTCAAATCCTAGCTGCTCACCTCCTAGCCAGGTGATCTTGAGCAGGCACTTTAACTTAATACAGGTCTCACGTCTGCATTTGTCAAGTGTAGGAAACAAGAGCCCTTAGCTTATAGGGCTCTGAGCACTAATGAGTTAACGCTCATGTGGCAACTAGAAGAGTAGCTGACATATATGGTTAAGTGTTTAATAAGTGTTTCTAAGTGTCATTCAATCCCAGTGAATAGGATAATGCAGGCACTGTGTTGAACGCAACTCATGGCACATATAAGTGTATCTGAAATGTTATTATATCATCTTCCCCAAAATCCCGGGGTAACCACAGAGAGAATCTGGATGTCATTGCCGGGTGTTGGAATGAGTCAGTGTAGGAGTTTGCGAGTCCATCCATGGGTTCTTTAGTCTCGGTTTTCTCACCTCCCTTATAAGACCCATCACACAAGTTTGTGGCACACAGACTCTGATGAATTTTTGTCCTCAGACAAATTTTCCTGAATATTAATTATGGTGTTGATGGACACAACATCCAGCAGACAGAATTCCTGGTGCTTTGTTCATACTCCCCCACGCCCATCCCCTGGCATCGTGCTCCAGCTGAGCCACTGTCAGGAGGTTGCTCTGCTAAGCAGCCTGTCACATGTTCTGTTACAATCATGTTTTATTATAGCTTTCAAAAGATGACCTCTCATTCCGCACACTCGTGTTTATAGAGGACTTCTGGCATTCTGAAAGGAAACAGATAGCAGAGTCTCCAAACCCTTTATTTGCTTCAGCTGATAACTGCTCTGGCCAGAGATGAACGCTGTGGTGATTACAAGATGTAATTTACTACAAAAGACAGTTAATATTACTTACAAACCTGTCATCAGTGCTGGGGAAATCAGAGCCGAAACCATGCATGGGACCAATCTGAATCTGCCTAAATATCTTGGTCCGATACAATTACAAGTTTATAGATTTACCATTTAAGAAACAGCCCCGTTACGAAACATTCGTCCGCACAGACAATATAAGTAACAAGCAAGATTATATCCTTTTATGTGGATCAAGGACATAGGCAACATAAGAAAGAAAGGAAGGCAAAAAATCCCTTAAGAGGAACTTAAATGCTACCTTGTGAATTATACCTGGGGATATTAACTGGGGAATTAAATTTGTGAAAAAGCCTCTAATATGACTAAACAAAGTCCCTCAGGTAATGCTCTGAATCAGAAAAATGTGCGAAAATATAGCCTCTTAAATGTGATTATAGTTACAGTTGTAGTTGCTCCCCGAGAAAGGGCATTGAAAGTACAGAAATGAAAGAAAAAAATGTTTTAAAACTTTTGTGTTAGACCAGAAATTATAGAGTAGCAACAGCTTAGGGATTTAAATAACCCCTTTAGCCCAATTCTAAAGCCTTTGTGCTTTAAATTGAAGAAAAGAAAGAAAATTAGATACCCAATTTAGGACTTTTTTTTTTAAGATCATGAAATGGAAGAGTCACTTTCGCTGAATGACTAATTGAGTATATGATTCCAACTTGGGTTATCATTTGAAAGATACAGCTCTAGCATTTTAGCTTCTTATGGGCTACCCTCTCTGATGGGCTTTCAGGAGAGTTTCTTTTTCCGTTGGTTATTATTTAATGGAGATTAAGGTTAAGAGTTTTGGTGTTTCTATTGGTCTTATGGTCAGAGTTCCTGAGACTCATGAATTAGCTTCACCGTTTATATCACTTCCTGTAGGGATCCTAAGGGAATTCTAGACGCAAGGAACAATACCAGGAGAGAAACTAGGAACATTCCAGAGCTTTGCAAGCACTCCGTACTTGAGTTCAGCTCTGTTAAAGGGCTGCTGGGGGATCTTTTTATTCTTCCCTTTTATCTCCAATCTAATCCTTGGGACTAGGTCACTCTGGCATACTCATGGGTACATACAGAGATTAGAAGAAATCAGGTCTATAGAAGCAGCTCCATCTTAACTTTTCCTCTCAGATGTATTTCCTGAGGACAAGAGATAGAAAGTAGAAAAGACATGGCTGGTTTGACCCAAGCAAACAGGACTTTCCTCGGTCTACTGATTTCTACCCCATGGGATTGAAAGGCATGGAGGAAAGGGGGTGGAGCCAAGGATCCTGCCTTTTGAGGCATGGAGGCCTTGCCTTCCAGGAACAAGGTCCACTCATTAACTTGGATCATTCTGTCTTGTGGGGAGGGGCAGGGGATCAAGGAGTAAGTGGATAGAAGCAGGCTTGGCATGAGGAGAGGGATGGAATTCCATTTCCCCCCATTATTTATTTCCTGAGCTCTTTATCGGTCATTTGTATATATTCTTTGGAGAAATGTCTGTTCAAGTCTTTTGCCCATTTGAAATTGAATTTTATTGTTGTTGAGTTTTAGGGGTTCTTTATATATTCTGGATGTTAATTCCTTATCAGATCATTGATTAGCCAATATTTTCTCACATTCTGTGGATTGCCTTCTCCCTTTGTTGATAGCGCCCTTTAATGCACAAAAGTTTTAAATGTTGATGAAGTCCAATGTGTCTGTTTTTTTCTGTTTTGTTGCCTGTGTTTTTGTCCTAGACTGTTTATAAGAACAGCAGCAAATGGTTTATTTATTTGAATCTGGGGTGCTCTGTGTAGAACAAGAAGGGAAGGGCAGTTAAATCTCATGATTCGGTGTTCAGACCTCCCACTGGCAGGCGAGAGGCTCAGTGTGTGATAAAACCCGAATTGCCAACCCCCAAGAAGCTGAGATGTTCTTGCAGAAAGGCCACCTGAAGGGTGGGGATGCACATGATGCTGGGAAGCTAGGCTGTGACTCCTGGGAAAGCATCCTTCCAGTCCCCCTGGCTCACCTCCAAGGTGCTCAAGTACTCACTGATGCATGGACAGCTCATATGTTCATCCGTGAACCACATCTGCACTCAAGATGAGCTGGAGATGCAGTGCTCCTTGTCCCTGCTTTCTGTGGGTTTCTCTGGCTGTCATTTAGCACTTAGAGAACTGTCGAATTTTACAACGAAAAGACAACTGAAGCCCACCCCTGTAATATGCACATGAAATCACTGAGGCCTGAAGTGGTTAAGACTCCTGCCCAAATTCCTGTAACTAATGAGCAATAAAACCAGAGCTGGATACTGGAAATCCTGACTCAGGGCAATGCCCTCCTCATTTCCTTTTATCATTAACACAAGAAAAGAAGAAGCCTCACAATTTCATTAATTTCAGTAATGTTTACCTAGCCTCATACTCTAGACTCCATCCTAGTGGCAAAATAATAAAATAGACTTGCAAATGGATACTAATCATTGCCATTGTGGTCTTAGTTGGGTTATTGTTTCAACACAAGATGATCTAGAGTGGTTAGGGATGGTCTGAGTCAACATTCTTTTTTTTTTTTTTTTAAAGATTTTATTTATTTGACAGAGACATAGCGAGAGGGAACACAAGCAGGGGGCGTGGGAGAGGGAGAAGCAGGCTTCCCGCTCAGCAGGGAGCCCAATGCAGGGCTCGATCCCAGGACCCTGGGATCATGACCTGAGCCGAAGGCAGATGCTTAACGACTGAGCCACCCAGGCGCCCCTGAGTCACAACATTCTTGAGGGATAAGAATCACAAACTCACATGTCTCAAGACCACGCTTATGGCAGAACATGGCTGTGTAAAGGGTTGAGTGGCCACATGGGAAGGTAGCCCCAAATTGTCAGAACTTCTGATTTTTTTCAAGAGAACCTGGAAATTGGATTTTTATATGAAGTAGCTCAATTTTTCTAATTTAAATTTTTAAAGCAATCGATTTTAAAAATTCACTGTGAAGGGGCTCCTGGGTGGCTCAGTTGTTAAGCATATGCCTTCGGCCCAGGTCATGATCCCAGGGTCCTGGGATTGAGCCCCACGTTGGGCTCCCTGCTCCGCGGGGAGTCTGCTTCTCCCTCTACCCCTCTCACTCCCACTCTCTCTTTCTCTCATTCTCTCTCTCAGATAAATAAAATCTTAAAAAAAAATTCACAGTGAAAGCCACCACCTCCCGCACAAAACAAAAAATCTTTCTTTGCGATGAATATGGACTATTGATTTAAGCTCCTTGCTTTTGCAGTTAGACCAGTGTTTCTCAACACTCACACACATTGGAATCATCTGGAAAGCTTTTAAAAAATGCCAGTGCTTCGTTCAGCCTGACTGCAGACCAAATGAATCAGTCTCTCCGGGTGGGTTCCGGGCATCAGGACTAGTTATAGCTGCTGGGTAATTGTAATGTGCATCAGGGCTCAGAACTGGTGGGCTCAAGGCAGCGTCTACAGCCAGGACCCTCTTCTACCCGCCCCTTTACCATTAGTAAGGACATCTTGATTGTGATTGCCGGACAACAAGATGGCCCTAATTTTAGGGTTAACATCTGGATTATTGCCTGTGTTTTTTGCTTCCTGTCCTTTTTTAGGTGTTTTATAGACACGGACAGATGTCCCTTTAACTTCATTTGCCATGGGTACCTTCTGTAAAGTTTTGATCCCAAACTTTGTGATTTATCACATCTCTGGAGCAAGTGAGTTGTTCAGTGAAGTTTGTTTGTACCTTCTTAACTTTGATGTCCTCTTTATCTCTCAGCCTCTGGGTTTCTCCAGCCCAGCTGCCTTTGGTCTTCTCAGGCTTGTCCTTGAGACATTGGGAGCCCTGGTTGGTTCTTGTGAGCCCTTTTCAGTTCTTGTTTCAGACCCACCTGCTTCTCCCTTCTCTCCTTGCTGTTTGCACACACACTCCTCACTTCTTTCCATGCTCGCTTTTTGGAGTCACTTAGATAAACCCAGCAAGCCCTACCAAAAAAAAAAAAAAAAAAAAAAAAAAGGAAGAAAGAAAACAGGAAGCTATCATAAAAGGATAAGATGATCTTTAAAATGACTTTAATTACCAAAACCTTTATGAATCTTATCATTGATTTTGCTACCTGTGATGATAGCATTGTGGTTGTATAAGAAAGTATCCTTAATTTTTAGTGGCAAAAACTGATAGGAGATACAAGTGAAATGATATGAACTCTAGAGTTGCTTAAAATAAGCAAATAAATGAATGAAAGTTAAAAACAAAGGTAGCAAAATCTTGATGACTGTTGAATATGGTTGATGGCTATATGGGGCTAATTATAAAATATGTTCTACTTTGTGCATGTTTAAATATTTTATTATACACACACAGACATAATCCTAAGATCTGTAAGAGTCTAAAGTTTGACAAGAATGTGATTCCAAGATTCTATAATTACTTCTTTCTTACCACTTAATCTGTGCTTAAGAATAATGTGACTGCAAAAGAAATGAGTGGATGACTTTTTAAAAATACATGAATAGTTTCATAATAAAATCAGCACATACAATTAGGAAAATAAGAAATAGAGAACATCACATCTACATGTTCATTCTCTTAGCATAATTAATGTTAGCTCTTCCAGTTAGCCCTCTGGTATTGTTTTCATTGCTGTACGTACATTTGGATTCTGCTTTATTTATTGACAGTATTGTCAAGCACAGACTGTGTATGGGGTCTTGCATTGTGGCAATATTACCTTTCTAGCTGCTTTGAATTTACAATCTTCAATAAACCCTAAAGCGGGAAACCAGAAGTAACAGCATTTTGCCCAAATGCAGTCATCCAATGGATTTGTCACTGGAGTGAGTCTCTTGTTCTAGCTTATGCCTGGGCATCTTATAATGCTAAGTATATTTCTAGTAATACAGGAATGTAAATGTTAGGGAGAAAGATAGGCAGAGACTTGGAGAGAGAAACAGAGACTGAGGTGGGGACTACGTAAAGTATTGCTTCTGATATTGCTTGCATATCAATACAACAGAAAGCCCTTTCTTTCTGAAATTCACACATCCAGGCAAATTATCTTGAGGACTTTGGGTACCACGTCACAAAACCGGCCGTATATCTTTGAATCTATCCGAGGTGACTGCACTCCAGACCTACTGAATCATAATCCCTAAGAGTAGAACTTGGGACTCCATATAATTTTTTTTTTTCAAGAGAGACCACATGTGCAAGTGGGGAGGTCAGGGAGGGGCAGAGGGAGAAGGGGAAAGAGAATCCCAAGCAGGCTCCACACCCAGCGCAGAGCCTGATGCAGGGCTCAATTGCATGACCCTGAGATCAAGACCTGAGCCGAAATCAAGAGTCAAATGCTTACCCAACTGAGCCATCCAGGTGCCCCAGGACTCCAGGTCTTTAGTGGGCTTCCTGGAGAATTCCTGGGTGACTAGTGTAGCGTCCATTCGACTAGACATTAGAAAGCTACAGAGAGATGTTGGAATAGGCTGAATCTTTCAGAAACAATTCATTATGTTTATTTATTTTTTAAGATTTATTTATTTGACAGAGAGATACACAGCAAGACAGGGAACACAAGCAGGGGTAGTGGGAGAGGGAGAAGCAAAGCAGGCTTCCTGCTGAGCAGGGAGCCCGATGCGGGGCTCAATCCCAGGACCCTGGGATCATGACCTGAGCCAAAGGCAGACGCTTAACGACTGAGCCACCCAGGCGCCCCTTCATTGTGTTTAATACAGTTAAAAGGAAAGGGAAATCTTAGATTTTAGATCTTTGAAATCCATGTTTTGTTTTGTTTTTTTTTTTTAAATCAAGCATTAGGCCCCACCTGGGTGGCTCAGTTGGTTAGGCAGCTACCTTTGGCTCCGGTCATGATCCCACAGTCCTAGGATCGAGCCTCATGTCAGGCTCCCTGCTTAGTGGGGAGTCTGCTTTTCCCTCTCCCTCTGCCCCTCCCCTCACTTGTGCTCTCTCTCTCTCTCTCAAAAAAAAATAAATAGAATCTTTAAAAAAATCAAGCATTAGTATAAAATAATGCATTTAATATAAATGTTACTATAATCAGACAGTGATTTCCCAGTCAGTTTAAGCAGTTAGGATCCATTCTCTCTCCATGTTTTGTGTCTGCGTATATAAATACACACATACACACACATACAAATAAGGCACAAATATTTCAGAATTTTATAGTTTCCCCATGTACTATGTGGTTCCAAAATTCACTGAAAACACCAAAGACAAAAATAATGTTTTACCTGCTAATGAGCTATCACAGGATGGGGAGAACATAAGACTATGTCTTATGTCCTCATTTCACGTTTAACTGCCGTCTGTCCACAAACATCCTTGCTTCTGGAGTTGGCAAAGTGCTGAAATAGAGCAGAAGCAAACTTGGAGAGAGAAATAAGCTTCACCTGAAGCCTTGGCTCTGCCCTTTACCATGTAAGCTTTGGCAAGTTATGTATCTTTTATAAGGTTTATCATTTTGTAAGTCAAAAAACAGTTTTCACTATACAGAATTTCTAGAGAATTTAATAAGACAACTTATAGAAAACTGCCTGAAACAATAAGTGCTCAAAAAATGTTATTTCAATTGCTGCACATTTTCTTAACTCATGTTTTCTTAGATTAAGTTTGCTTTTTTTGAAAAATCACATTTCTCTGTTTCTTTTTAGAGCAACATCACTTTGAATTACAAGCAATACTACATATCCAAATTAAGTGAAATATTTCAGAGTAAAACAATATAGCATCTTCAAATTAAACATAAAATAATACAAAAACTGTGAGTTTTGGAGCCAGAAAGACTTTGGTTTAAATCCCAGTGCTGTTGCTACTGGTTGTGTTTTGTTTGGTTGGTTTTGGTCCATGCTAGTTTTCTCATCTGCAAAATGGGGATAATAATCCTCCTCTGTACTAGATTGCTTTTTTGTTTGTTTGTTTGTTTGTTTCAGTTTAAGACATTTTATTGAATATATACCTTGCGTAAAACACTTTTTCTCATGACTGGAGATTCATAAGTGAAATGCTGTAACCTCTGAGGAAAGCCCTACCAAAACCTAGCGCTGACACAAAGAGGCAGAGTTAGACAAACATGATTTTTACAAAATGCCATAGGCCTACAGAATTTGACAAATCAAAACACATTAATATTGAAACTTATACTTGGCTAATTCACATTTTTTGATAAAAATAGATAATACCTAAGACAATGAAAATTTCTATCCCACTATGATGCAACATCTGGGCATCAAAACATAAATGTACTTAAAGAGAGTGAGATATATCTCCCCAGTACTATGTTTCAAACTATTTTTTTTATTTGAACCACTTACACAAAAATCATCTGATGAGCATTTTTGTGAGTCAACAATTGGTATAAGAAAATGATGAATTTTAATATAAAAATTTTCAATGGATGAACACCCAATGCTCTATTTGAGTACAGAAAAAGGAACAATAAGCTCTGTTTTTTAAATTCTTTTATTGTTATGTTAATCACCATACATTACATCATTAGTTTTGGATGTAGTGTTCCATAATTCGTTGTTTGTGCGTAACACCCAGTGCTCCACGCAGAACGTGCCCTCTTCAATACCCATCCCCAGGCTAACCCATCCCCCACCCCCCTCCCACTAGATTGCTTTTGTTGCTGTAACAAATTATGACAAACTTAGTGCTTAATAAACAAGAATTCATCATCTTAGAGTTCTGGAGGACAGACATCTAAAATTGAGTTCCCTGGGCTAAAACTAAGGTGTGAGCAGGGCTGCATTCATTTCTGGAGGCTCTGGGGGAGAATTCATTTCTTTGCTTTTTCCAACTTCTGGAGGCTGCTTGCATTCCTTGGCTTATGAACTCCTTACATATTCAAAGCTAGCCATGGCCAAATAATTTTCTCTCATATTAGATCACTTTGACATTATCCTTCCTCCCTCTTCTCCTTTTAGAGACCCTTGTGAGTGCATTAAGATCACCTTCATAATCGAGGATAACATACTTATTTTAAGGTTGTCTGTTTAGCAACCTAATTCTTTCTGCTACCTTAATTCTCCTTCGTCTAACATATTTACATTTTCTGGGGATTGTGACATGGATATCCTGCCCCTCACAGTTACCTCATGGGGTGGTCTTAGCGTTTAATGAGAAGATGTAGGTGAAGTTCTTTGCACAGTGGCTGGAACATCATGTAGCAGGTCCTGAAGATGAAGATGTTGATGGTAAAGATGATTTTTAAACATAAAGGCCTTTCCTTCTTTTTTTTTTTTTTTAGCAACTTTGCTTATTACTGTAGCTGGATTAACTGTATTTATATACACCACAATGAATTTTCTGCATGCAAAGTTTCACTAGTATGGTTCAGTGGCCCTTCCCTGCATAAGCTATCCCTTTTGTAACACTAACAATGGTGATTTGGTGGGAAAATGTCCAGAGAGAAGTAAAAGAAGAATGGAGATAAGAGGAATTCAGTGACCCGGTGGGTGCCATGTTGATTCTCGAAGTCTGAAGCTCTTTGGGCTTCACTAGACTAAATTATTATTCTGATGACCTATATATACATTTTGCTTTCCACTGTTTATTTTTAAATGTTATTAAGATTTTATTCATAAAAGACCTCAAGTTTTTAATGAAGCTCCTAAGAAATAATTTCAGTTAAAGATAGATTTCAACTAGTTAGGTTTTAGATTTTATGACACAAAAGTCATACTTAATAACAAATCAGGTATTTCACTAATATAGAAGAAACTCATCTGGATCAGTGAAACATTGACAATATGTTTATAGATTAATTGTGATGAGTTTCATATAGGTGAAAACACACTAGTAAATCGTAAATCAAATTGCCAAGTGGCTACATCACTCAGCATCTTCCCCCAAACCATCACAATAATACCATCAACAAATGTATATGATTTTTTAAGTCATCTACTTTGAAGAATAGAAATATATGTACATATACTCTAGGCATACACACTGCTTATGAATTACTGCCAAGCTGTTCTTTTAAAAGTCTGTTACTAAATATAACTGTTCTATTCATAACATATCAGAATATATGATGGACCATAATATATGATCTTCATTTGCATGGCAGCCACATTCTAAAGTGTATATTTAATGCTAAATTATAAGAAGTTATATGTTATTGTAGAAATACGGTTTTACTCATAAGTCCTTAGGCACAAAAAGAAAGGTTGGGAGTTATAGGGGACTTTATTGGTTTTCATCTACCTTCACACGGTGCCCATATTTTACTTAAAGGTCTGTGTCAAAGCTTATTGCCCACTTTTGATTCTGGTACTCATACAACATTACTTTTCATGACACAATTCTCCATAATGAGCATGGTTTTGCATAATCATGTTCCACTGTTCCAGAAAACTGCCCTGGGACACTCAGAACCTTCCTCTGCCTCTGCCCTGGTTCCCATTTCAGAGGAGGATGCTTCTTGGACTATGGCTTCTGGGTATGTTTAGGCAGTTGCATGCATGGATGGAAAACTTGAAAATGGGCAAAGCCAGCCTTATTTTTCTGTCTCTGTGCTTCTTGGGGCATCTCCAGGTCCTCTGTCAGCATTCCCCTCAACAGTCTCATCTCTCCTGGGCAGTGCGTCCTCCATTGGCGGTGCCCCTGATTTCTGACCTCTGAAGATACCACCTCTTCTCATTGGTCTCCATTGTCAGGGGAAGTCTCCCGGTTCTGGGTTCTCCCATCACCCCTCTTTGATTCTTCCTCTCTTCCCAACTGCCTGTGTTAAATTCTTTTTCATTTAAAAGTCTTAGAATAGTCTCTGTTCCTTGGATTATCTTGATATACCTACCTTTGAAAAGGTACTCCCCTCTTATACGCAAAAGATTATGGATCTAGGGGTGCTTGGGTGGCTCAGTCAGTTAAGGATCTGCCTTGGGCTCAGGTCATGATCTCAGGGTCCTGGGATTGAGCTCTGTGTCAGGCTCCCTGCTCAGTGGGGAGTCTGCTTGTCCCTCTCCCTCTGCTCTCTCTCAAATAAGTAAATAAATAAAATCTTAAAAAAAAAGATTTATGGATCTAAGTATTAGCCCTGGTAAGAATACTCTCCTGTTTATTTGTTTGTTTAATATATATTTTGGGATAATTCTAAACTTATAATAAGTTTAGATTTACAGAGAATTCTTCTAAGTCCCTCAACAATTTCCCCCTAATGTTGACATTTTGCATCAACACAGTATATTTATCAAAACTAAGAAACCAGCTTTGGTATGACACTATTAACTAAGCACCAGACTTTATTCAGATTTCACCAGTTTTCCCATAGACATCTTTCTTTTTTTTTTTTTCTGTTCTGGGATTCAGTCTAGGTACCACATTACATGTAGTCACCAAGTCTCCTGAGTTTACTCTTGGCTGTGACAGTTTCTCAGTCTTTTCTAGTCTATCATGACTCTTAACAGTTTTCAGAAGTAATGGTCAGGTATTTAATGGAATGCCCTTGAATTTAGGTTTGTGTGATGTTTCCTTCATAATTAGACTTGCATTAGAGTTTTTTTAAATTTTTAATTGTTATGTTAATCACCATACATTACATCATTAGTTTTTAATGTAGTGTTCCATGATTCATTGTTTGTGCATAATATGCATTAGAGTTATGGGGGCAGAATATCAGAGGTGAGGTGCTCAGTACATCATGTTAGACAGTATGTGATACACACACTTGTTAAGTTGGTATCCAGCAGGTTTTTCCACTGTTTGGGTATTATTTCTCTCCTCTTCCACACTTGATTTTTGAATGTGGGCAACTAAGTCTAGCATACACTCAAGGTGAGAATAATTCAGTTCCACTCCATGAAGGAAAGTTATCTAGATAACTGTATTATTTGGACATGTTGGTAAGGGATATTTGTTGGTTCTCTCCCAATTTTTTAATACAGTTATTTATTTCTGTCAGCGTAGACTCATGCCTAGTTATTTTATGCTCTGGCTGTAATCTTAAAGTATTTCTTCCAGTGGTTCTAGCTTTAGCCACTGTGAGCCCTTTCACATTGGCTCCTGTGTCTTTTTGACCTGCCCCCATTCCTTTGTTTTGAAAGTTTCCTTACTTTCTGCACTAAAATAGCATTCATGTTCATTATATCTCTCCTGCCCCCATCCTAGGATCAAACATTTCTCCTAAGATAGCTCCAGATTTTCCACTTTTTCCTTGCTTTTTGTGTCTTTCTCTGTTACTTTTGTCAAAGGGTGAAATGATGCATTTCCTCACTCAACAAATATTTATTGAGTGACAGTTATAAAACCAGACAATGGATTACTCTCTGGGTACCTGTTTTTGAATAGAACAAAATACAGCCTTGGCTTTAAAAGATGCAAGATACATACATGTGCTGTGTAGGTGTGTGCATGCAAATCTCTAATTAAATATCTTGGCTTCAGTTGTACATTATTGTACAGCAAAAACTACTTTTACAAGTCAGTGGAAATTAGATGACAAGCTTTCCATGGGACTAGGGCAATTAATTTCCTCTACATTTAAAAAAATATTTGTTTGTTCCAGAGGAGTGTATCCTTAAAACTAAAGATCCAGATTACCAAATTCAGTTTGACAAACCAAGCCCCATGCAGTTCATGAGCAAAGAGAGAGGAGGCAGGTGCTTTTCTCAGCATCTGTGTGTGTTTTGGAATTCACATGATAAATACCGTGGTACAGGAACTGTCAGGCCTGATTAATACCTTACACTCACGGTGCATGTGCCTTGATCTATAGGCTTTATGCTTGCTGCATGGGTCCCCCACAAGGCAGCAGTGAGCATCAGCTTCCCAGCAGCTCCCTGACTGAGTGCTTCTCCTCTGTGTCATATGCTCAGTTGTCATCCTTGCTAAAGGATTTTCAGCTTGGAAAATAGGATCAATTGGGAAAGATGGGGAGCAATTTCCTTTGAATGCCTATGGTGGGGGCCAGTTCATAATACACAAAAAGTCCATATAATAATGCATGGAACAAAAGAGCTAAGTAGCTTCTTTAGGTAGTGGAGTCATTAGTAGATTAAACCATAGGGTCTCACAATGTCTTCCACCCCAAAAACTTACAGGTAAAGTCAACAGTAATATAATTTTCATGTAAGGACAACTGATTTTATGCAGTGGCAACCATGTAACACAATCCTAGTGGTTGTTAGATAAAATATGACATGTTGATCCAATACAATGGAATTCTAGAGGACTACTAACCATAAAGAGGTAGAAATCTAATTCTACCATGTGAAGATAAGTAGATGCAGATATTCCAAAAATATGGAAGAATGTACCTCAGTTACTAACCGGAGTTTTTCTTTTTTTTTTTTTTTAAGATTTTATCTGTTTATTTGAGAGAGAGAGAGCAGAGCCAGAGAACCAGCACACAAGTGGGGGGGGAGGGGCAGAGAGAGAGGGAGAAGCAGGCTCCCCACTTGAGCAGGGAGCCAGACGCGGGGCTGGATCCCAGGACCTGGGATCATGACCTGAGCTGAAGGCAGACATTTGATTAAGCCACCCAGGCATCCCCTATCCAGAGTTTTTCTTTGAGAAGTGGGTTTAAGAGTCACTTTCCCTTTCTACATTATAAATGTCTTTATTGTTTGAGGATTTTATAATGAACATGTAATATTTGGGGGATTCACCAAAAATCTTGAGTGCCCCATGTAACACAATATATGCTATATTGTATCATTCAGAAACTTTTCCTTGTAAATAATGAAATAATTATCATGTCCGATGCATTTCAAATCACCTGCTATAGGAAAGAATGTTTTACCAAAGATTTGAAGAATTCTAAGTATTGTGTTGGATTAACTTCCTGCCTTCCAACCATCTTTAAATATCACGCTGAGTGTCAAGAATTAACATCACTGGGAATTTTTTGTGAAGCATGTGTGCATCTACCCAGGATATAGATGGTTATGATGAAGAACAAAAGCAGAACTGATTTTTTGGATATGGTTGATTTTAACCACGGCTGGGTAAACCAATTACTTATGGGGCCACTATATTTTTGTCCTAGGGCTGCTGCAATAAAATATTGCAAGAACAAAGAATCTTGTTCCCTCAGTTCTGGAGGCCAGAAGTCTGAAATCAAGTGTTGGCAGAGTTGGTTCCTTCTGGAGACTCTGAAGGAGAATCTGTACTCTCCTAGTTTCTGGTGTCTTCCCACAATTCTTGATGTTCCTTAGCTTATAGATGTGTCACTCCAGTCTCTGCCTCTATCTTCCTGTGGTGGTCTTTATGCGCTCCGGTCTTCACATGGTCATTTTCTTGTAAGGACACCAGTCATATTGGATTAGGGACCCACCCTACTCTGGTATGACCTCATCTTAACTAATAACACCTGCAATGACCCTATTTTGACTAAGTTCACATTCTGAGGTGCTAGAGGTTAGGACTTCAACATATCTTTTTGCTGTTAAAAGATATAGATACCTGGATCTCATCTGCTCAGTGCAGTTATTTTAAGATGAACCTAGGCATGAATATTAAAAGAAATATTGCCCAACAAGATCTACAAGCCCTCTGCTGCAGACTAAGGGCCATTTGGATGGCATCCTGAAAACAGTTATATCTTTGCTTAATGTTAAATGAAATGTGGTTTAAATGTACAAAACAGATATTTTGTTAGTGGCTATTTTTCCCTCTACAAATGGCATTTTCTACCCTGTTAAAGATTAACTACTTTTTTATTCGGAGAATTCCCCAGTGGATAGAAACTAGAATTTCATTCACCAATGTTAATAATTCAGAAAAATTCACATTTGAGTATGGCCATGGGGTCAGTTACCGTTACCTCAAAATAAAGAACTTCTTCTACATGAAATGACCATATGCTTTCCATCACCCTCTCCTGATTCAGGAGATTATCAATGCAAATGCTTATATTTTCCCTCCTTTGAAAGCCTCTATTTATAGCTTTCGTCTGTTGGCATGCACGTGAGAAATCGGCACTGGCATTAACAGATGGGTTAGGCGCAGCCACATTTCCCTTCTCACAGGCACTGCCTGCTCGGCATGTGGAATTACATTCCCTTGCTTGCTAATCTTCATGTGATGCAAGACATCCCCCACCCCCACTTAATTTCCTTTAGTTCCAGGAACTAATTGTGAGCCAGTTGTACCAATTCCTGGACATTATAGCTTGACTTGCTGAGTTCTGATTTTAAATCCACACGTAAAGACAAGGACACTGCCCAGCTTCACTGTTAGGAAAGATAGGCTGCTGTTGATATGGAAGGCTGCCTAGCAGATCAGGATAGAACCTCATTTTCAAAGTAGAAAGTCTTTTGTGGGAATTGTCAGGCTTTTTTGCAGAAGCAAATGTTGCATCATTTTATATGCACTTAACTTTTTTTGCTCTTTGGGCACTTGGTTAGTTAATAATAAAAAGCATATCTATGCCCATTTTACCTTCCTTTTAAAAAGTTTACTAGTTCATTATTAACTAGTTCATTAGTTAACTATATGCTATAATCTGTAGAGCCCCCTTGTCTCAAATAATAATGATTCGGATGCAATAGAAGTGTTTTTTTCCAGGCATCTCAGTCCAAGTTGGGCATGCTTGATCAGGGAGTGGCTTCCTTCCCTCCAGTGATTCAGGGATCCAGTGATTCTACCCATTTCATGGCTTAGCCTTCTCCTAGGGTGTCATCATCATCACCTTCACCATCACCATCATTGTCCTTGTCGTCATCATCATCATCATCATCACTATCTACATCCAGCAGGTGGAAGGGATTAAAAAATCATGAAGAACACATATGCTAGTGTTAGCCTAGAATTGATGTGTATTTTTTCATTCCTATTGTATTGTTGAGAACCAGTTACATGGAAAACCTCTTTGCAAGGGATGTAGGAAAAAGATGGAAATGGGAAGTTTGGGGGAGAGTAAGGATAATTTACTACAACTGGGCTTTTAAAAATCTTTTGCATGACCTACCATTTGATTTTTTTTCTCTCTCTCCAACATTTGGTTCAAAGTAAGGCATCTCAAGTTACCTTTTATTTAATAACCAAGTTATTAGCCACAACTAAAAGACTATTTATTGGAACTTTCTGTTACTCGAGAACAATGGATTCTAAGCATTACTTCAATAAGTTTTCTTATTTCATTGCAAAAGGCAGGACTTTTTCAAGAAGTGTAGCCACTGTAAAGAAGGATATTATAGCTAGGCTCATTATTCTGATTAATTCTGGGATGACCTAACACCAGGTGATGGCAAACTACCACCCATAGGCCACACCTGGCCTGTGTTTATGTAAATAAAGTTTTATTGGAACACACTCATGCTCACTCATTTATATATTGTCTCTGGTTGTTTTCATTCTTCAACAGCAGTGTTGGATTTTTTCCAGCAGAGACCATATGGTCTGATTTTGGTGATATTTACATCTCTTTGACAGTAAAAGTTTGTTGATCTCTAATCTACACTGCTGATCTTCAAATAGCATTCTTAAGAACCTAGAGGGCTTTGCGGCACCTGGGTGGCTCAGTTGGTTAGTGTCCAATTCTTGGTTTCGGCTCAGGTCATGATTTCAGTGTCCTGACATGGAGCCCCACATTGGGCTCTGTGCTCAGCTTGGAGTCTGCTTGAGATTCTTTCCCTCTCCCTCTGCCCCTCTCCTGCAGTCCTAAATAAATAAATAAATAAATATCTTACAGAAAAAAAGGGGGAACCTAGAGGGCTTTGGGTCCACTATGGAAGATTTGGGAGATGTAACTGGTGGATGGTGAGTCCTCACAACTCTCCTAAAAGGGCAGCTCCAGCTTTACCTCATCTCTCTGTAGGGTTCTATGTAAACTTCCATTAGGGAAATTTAAGTTTGAATTGATTGCACAAAACCATTGGTGTCCATAATGGGGAGGAAGTGGATCCTGATCTTCCTCCCTTGAGGAAGCCTTAAAAAGTCGCCTTTATCTAGATGTCATAGGCCTACTGAAGGCATGAACCTCCAGCTAGGAGTCACAACATTCTTTTTTTTTTTAGAATCTTTTTTTTTTAATGTTTTTATTTATTTATTTATTCATGAGAGTCTCAGAGAGAGAGAGAGAGAGAGAGAGGCAGAGGCAGAGAGAGAAGCTGCGGGACTCGATGCCAGGACCCTGGGATCACAACCTGAACCAAAGGCAGACGCTTAACCATCTGAGCCACCCAGGCGCTGAGGAGTCACAATATTCTTAAACTCATTCATTGAAAAACATTTGTTGAATGCTTTGCATGTGTTCCAGGTGCAGAGGATAAGACAGTGCACATCACAAGCAAGGTTTTGACTCTCAGAGTCTACAGTCTAACGGAGAGGGGACAGACAATAGACATAGCATGGATATTTTATATAATCTCAGCTGGAAGAAATAAGTCAAGTCAGGGTATATAGTGAGTGATAAGAGTCCTCTGTTATTTAGGAAGATCGGGGCATGTCTCCTGAGGAGGTGACCTGAGTTTGGATAAGGATAGAAAGTAACATGGTTATCTGGAAAGTGTCAAGGCAGCTATAACAGCAAAAGTGAAGCTTTTCAGATATTAAGATGGCTCTCCAAGTATCCTTCTATGCAACTCTCCAGAGCTGTTCACTCTTTGCATCCTATTCCATACTTTGGTGCATGCCTGTGTCTTGCGTGTCCATCAGGAAGGCTCACCTTGCTTTTCCTATCCAGGGGGCAAATACTTCCTCATTGTCATGCAAGACTCAGCTCAAATGCAGCAACCTTTGTGATGCTTTCAATTGCCCTGGGTAGGATTTCCATTCCCACCTTTCTTCCACTGTATCTTGAATGTCTTTATTCCCAGTGTTATATTTGTGTTTCTGTGGGTAGTTTGAGTCTGGCTTTCCATCTTAGCTCTAGGCATCCTGCATAGTGACCTTTTTCATCATGATACTTAATGATTACTGAATGTGATTATGTGTATCCCTTAGAATGATAAAATGATAGCAACAAAACCATTGATTATAATTGATACTATTTCCTGAACATTTACTTCGAACACTGTTCCAAATACTTAACATGTATAAACCCATTCAATATGCACAGTAACCATACAAATTAAAGACTATTATTTTTGGAAGAAGACACTGAAGCACAGGAAGTTTAGAGTAACGTGTCTGGAGTCTCATGTTCATAAAGTTAAAAAACGAAGTTCAACTGACTAAAGATCTAGTTTCATTCAACAATTCATGAATCAGGCAGCATCCCATCTACCAGATAGAATGGAACTCTGAAGGGCTGTGCAAAATGGAAGACTTCCATAGTCAGAAGGAGGCGGGGCAAGGAAGTTATTGTGGCAAAGAGTGGATTGTTTCAGGCAAGGTTCCCTTCCTTTAGGGGATGGAAGGGGCCTACAGGCAGATGACCTCACTGTGCTGACCAGGTTAACTCCAGACTGGTTAAAGGCCACATCCATGGGAAAGGCTGAAACTGCAGTAAGGGTAGGTATGAAGTTCTGGTTTGTTGGTGTGGGCTTAGCATAAGTGACTCCATTTTGAGCCTCTTGTTTTGTTTTTTTAAATAATAATTGTAATCCACAAGCATAATAACTAGTGTCTTTTTGTTACCACTGAGCACTTAATGTGGGTTGTTTTATTTAATCCTCACACAGCTGTCTGAAGCAAGTAGTGTTAGGATGCTCATTTCATAGAGGAGGGAATCAGGATGCAGAAAGGTTAAATAACTTGCCCAAGACCTTATGGCTAGTATATGGCAGACTTGGGTTTCAAATCCATGTGCACTTGGTTCCAGAATCCTTGTCTTCACCCTCAAACTTGAATGTGGGGTGTTGGCACCAGAAAGGGAAAAGACAGCCTACACTAACATATTCTAAAGCTGACCACTCAAGGTAAACACTTAGCAGAATCCACCACCACAGTGTCCTTGGAGCCATTTTGTGTGCCAGGTGTGGCTGCATCGTGTTCTTCTTGATGAAGAATTCACTGTCTGGAACACTATGTTTACTCCTGCTGTTGTCCTCCCATTAGATGAGGATTGAGCCATCCACAACAGCAGAGTTGTAGGGTGAGAACACAATGCAGAGAATGCAGGAGGGTTATTTATAGTCCTGAGTCCCAGGCTGCAAAGACAGTATGTGAAGAACTTCATCATTTCCCAGGGAATCGAGGAGTACAGTGGACAGGGCAGTAAAGAGCTTCCCAAGGCTTAGGGTTGCATTCCAATTAAAATGACTTCCAGGCACTTAACATGCATGGCATTTAGCTAGAGACTGATAGCATGTTCTGGTAGGGAAGGAAGAACAATGCCTGATGTCTCATGCCTCTGTTCCCTTAAGCAGAGAGGCAGCTTGTCTAACACTGTTGCTACGACACAACTCTAATAATTTCAGGTTCCGTGATAATGAGTTGGTGGCCTCAGCACTCTGGCTGGTGTATCTTGATACAAGGGAATATATTCAGTCCAGTCTCACTCCTTAAATAGCTCTCCATGCCAAGCTTCCCATGAAAGGTGGGGAGGGCTTGGCAATGTACCCACTTTCTGCAGACCAGTTTGTGAAACTACATCAATTACAATTCAACCCATTCTACCATTATCTCTTTTCTCATTAAATTTATGGTTTTCTGCTTAGTTAAGACTCTTTAGGTTGCAGTAGATAGAGCTCTTAACTAAGCTTGGCTCAAGGAAAATACAGAGGGTTTCTTCATGCTTATGAAACTAGTGTTTAAGGATAGGACTGGCGTTTTGGCAAGCCTGGACTTTGGGCACCATTGCCAAGCTCTGTTTTTCCACTTCTCCCACCTGCTTTCAGCTTTGTTGGTTTTATTCTTGAGGTTATCCATATATGGTCACCGGAAAGTCTACATGGACACTGAGTGTATTGGTTTCCTGGGGCTGCTGTAACAAGTTACCACAAACTGGTGGCTTGCAAGACAAATTTATTCTCTCACAATTTGAGAAGCCAGAAGTCTGAAATCAAGGTGTTTGTGGGGTTCTTTCTGAAAAAGAATCCCTGCTATCCATCTCTCCTACCTTTTGGTGGCACCCTGGGCTTTCCTTGGGTTGTAGCCACATCACCCCAATCTCTTCCCCTGTTGTCACATGACCTTCTTCTCTATGTGTCCCTGTGCCTCAAATCTTTCTCTCCCTTCTCTTATCAGGACACTAGTCTTTGGATTTAGGGTCTACTCTCAATCCAGGTACAAGTACCAAGGGTTAAGACTTGGACATATCTTTTGGGGGGCACAGTTCAATCTACTACACATACCTATATATCAACCTCAGTGCAAACCGAGCAAACCTCAGAAGACCTGGGCTACTAATGCTTATTAGCTCTGATTACCTGGCTTAAGGAATAAATCCACTTCTGTGCTCATCACTGAAGTTAGATGGACTCTGTGCTCTTGTTGGCCAGTCCGAGGACATGTACTGACCTCTGGGAAAGCTCATACCAGTTCGAAGAACACACAGATCAGATAAAACATCTTGAGGGATACTTAACAAAGAAGATGGGCACTCATTTACTGTGAATGTATTGATTAAAAAAACAAACAAACAAACAACTGAAGGGCTGAGTAAAAATGAACTCAGAAAAAGTTGTCACACAAAGGAGCTACATAGTGTTGCAAAGTTCACATCAGCCACAGGTGCTTGCCTCATTTTCAGACCATTAAAAGATCTGAGACTGATAAATTGGTTTGAGCGGTGTCTGGGTAGAAAGGGAACAGTTGTGGAACATTTTAATCTTTTACTGAGTCATTGGCATATTCTAGGCATCCCTTAAGGGATTTTTTTTTTTTTTTTAGACAGAGGAGGAGAGAGAGAACAAGGGTGGGGGTAGTGGCAGAGGGAGAGAGGGAATCTCAAACAGGCTCCATGCCTGGTGCTGAGCCTGATGTGGGGCTCGATCTCACAACCCTGAGATCATGACCTGCGCCAAAATCAAGAGTCAGATGCTTAACTGACTTAGCCATCCAGGTGCCCCCTTTAAGGAATTTTTTGAATGAAGGGGTGAAAAAGTAAATGAACATATAAACATATGTTTATATATAAACATACATAAATGCACATAAAATATGCATAACATATAAACACACATACATAAGCATACCTAAAAAGTAAAGGAACATATAAAATAACAAAAAAGGATGAATGAATAAGTGAATGAGCCCCTGTCTCTCCTTCTGAGTTTCCCTCTTTGAAAGATCATGCTTGGATTTTTGCCTTTTTTTAAATCAAAATTATGATACTCAGTGCCACTGATGTGCTTGAAGCCTGCAGCACAGTTCTGGGCACAGAGCAAACATGGAATTCAGTTTTTGTTATTTTTGTCCATGCTGTTATTCTGTCAAGTTAGGCAACACAGTGGACTCTCAGAAGATGCTAGTTAATAAATTTAATTCTCTTATAGGCTTATAAGAGAATTAAATTTATTATAGTCTCTTATAGTCTCTTCTTTAGACTCTGAAAAGAAAATGGAAACATTTTTAAACAAATAAAAGGGACAGCTATTTAAATGGAAATAGCTATTTCAATGCCACATCTTTAGCAAATCTTCTTTAACCAAATGTGTTTTTTGATGACTTTTGTCAGTCTGCTACTTACATGTATTTATTAAGCACCTACTATGTCCCAGGCAGTATTATGAGAACTGAGCATGTTGGCGAACTAGCAAAGGCTTCCCCACATCCCTACCTCCACCCAGCAGCTTACATTCTAGGACAAAGAGATCAAAAGATACATGCAAACAGATTAAGCTAATAAATATGAGATCTTGGGGCAGAAGAGGGAGGGGATCCTTTGTAAGGGAAGCAGAGCTGACCTGAATTTTGAAAGCTGGTGTTTGCTCGTCTGCTATGCTGAAGGTGGGGAGCAGAGACCACAGCACGAGGGACAATGAATCCTAAATTACAAGGAATGTGTTTGGTTGTTAGTTTCATGCGGGACTGATAATGATTCCATGCTGCATAGTGCTATGTGGAAATTCTTTTCTGTGATCCATCTCACAATTATATACCACAGAAAAAGAATATATGGGGGGAAATGGCAAAAAAAAAAAAAATAGAACTATGCAAAGGAATGCAACTTGCATGTGATGTAGGAGATAAGTAGTACATATGGCTGGTATGATTACTCTCTTTCCTCCAGAGCAAGCCAGGGAAAGACACTTTGGGTCAGTGAAATGTCTCATTCCTTCCTTTACAAAGCTACTTTTGTAGTCTGTCTTCTGAATTCTTAAAGGAAAGAAAAAAGCCTGTCCCTTGCCTACTTGAAATTCTTGGCTATTTTTCTGGTTTTGGTGAGATCAGGATTTTTGCAGGGCTATTTCCTTTATTATATCTGTCAGGAGGCTCAGAAATGAGTGATGATGGTGACTAAACTGTGGACCTTCTGGAGCTCTTACAATGCATTCTACAGACCTGAACACCTTACCTTCCACCCACTTGTGTTCTGGTCACAGTGATGTTCTGTGCCTTAGGAGTTAGGACAGTTTTACTTTGAATTATTTTTGCAAGACCATCTTTTATTTCAAAAGTTGCCACATGGTAACAGTGTTTTAAATAAAAGTGAACAGAAATGTGTTTTATAGGTCTTTTTGTTGTTGTTGTTGTTTGGTAAGTTTTGTGGCATGTTCCTGAGGTCACTGAAAATTTCCTAGAGGTGATTGTAAAACCATGACAAGAGAAGAAAAGGAGATTCTCTCCCACTATTCAAATGTCAAGCCCATGAAGATAATTTTTTAATAAATTCTTTTATCTTACTTAGCACCTGATGAGCATGTACCACGTTGGCCATCATAAAAGACCCTAAGGACCAGCCCTGGTCTTTGAAGAAGCTACCTCCTGTGGGTACTGGGGCAGGGGCACATTCCAGAACAACCTCACATTCAGTTACTTCACTGCAGCTGGGTTAAGTACTAATGTGAGAAGTACAGGTAGCCAAGTCAGTTTAAATTAGGAAGGGGGCACTGGGTGACTCAGATGGTTAAGTGTCTGCCTTTGGCCCAGGTCATGATCTCTAGGTCCTGGGATCGAGCCCCATGTCAGGCTCCCAGCTCGGCGGGGAGTCTGCTTCTCCCTCTCCCTCTGCCTCTCCCTCTGCTTGTGCTCTCTCTCTCAAATGAATGAATAAAATCTTTCAAAATAAAAAATATAAAAAAATAAATTGGGAAGACTCCAGAACATCAGTTTGAGTAATAGTGGATGCTTGCCAACAAAAATAACAATTTGAATGAATGAATGAATGAATGAATGAATACATGGGTGGTATGTAGACATGCCCAGTAAGAATCTTCCTGTAACCAAGTTACCAGTTATAAAATGAGATATGAAATTATGGCTCCTTTCCTTTCTAAGGTATTTCTGCTGCAACCACAGTAATTCCCCCTTATCTGTGGTTTCAGTTACCCACAGTCCAGTGGGATCAAGAAGTAATCGATCCTCCTTCTGAGGTCTTATCAGAGGGTTATCAGTGGCCTAACACTAGGTCATAATACCTCCATTGTCCCCCTTGCTTCATCTCATCATGTAGGCATTTTATCTCACATCATCACAAGAGTGAGTCCCATATATTAGAGATTTGGAGAGAAACAATATGCATATAACTTTTGTTATGTTATATTGTTATAATTTTTCTATTTTATAATTAGTTTTGCTAATCTCTGTGCCTAATTTAGAATTTAAACTCTATCATAGGTATGTGTGTACAGGAAAAGAAGTATATGTAGGGCTGAGTACTCTACATCGTTTCAGGCATCCAGTGGGAGTCTTGGAATGGATCCCCCATGGAAAAGGGGAAACTACTATAAATTGCTTTGTTAGAACTTTAAGACAGTGTTCTCTCATTCTATGTTGTGTTTTTCCCACTTACTCTCATGCTCCCTAATTTCTCTCCAACCATGGTGGAAGCCAGTCTCATCACAGTTTTCAGAACTGTGTGGTTTTCAAAAAAAAAAAAAAAATGCATAGCAATCTGCCTTATCAGTATCTCTTCCAATTAATGTAATCTTGTTTCTGTTATTTCCACTATATTTTTCAATCCGGCGAGCCTCATTACATTTGCAAGTGCATTAAATTAGAGCCTCTATAGAAAGAGAATGATGATTATCAGCTAATTTAATTATGTTTCTACATTTGCAGCATTTAATGATGTCTGCCATTGTTGTTGAGGATTCTTACATTGGCTCTAGGTAGAAATTAGCACTGATCCCATGTAAAGTTTATGTTATCAGATAAAACTTGACAGCTCATTGAGGTGCATGTTCAGTAATTTTTGAATCTAATCAAAATTGATTTATGTGCAATCAAATTACAGAAATAAAGAAACAGCTTCATATAATTTAGTTGCTGATTATAGTGTTGCCTTCCTCTGAAGTCACACCGATGTGCGTCTTAGAGTTCTGTACCAACATTTCATCAAGGTCTAAAACTCTGGTTTTTTTTTTTTCTTCCTTCTTTTTTTAGTTTTTAAATTGCATAGTGTTTCAATACTCCTGATCTTCTGATATAGATCAGATGGAACATTTATGCCCCGTGAGTTTTGTGTTCTGTTCAGCAAATGTTGTCTGGGTGTCCTTTAGTATTGAGCACTGAAGGACTAGGCTTGCTACACTAGAAGTCTGGCCCACTCCTCAGAATAGGAGGGAAGATCCATGAGAACAGAGAAGTGCTTGTCTAGGAGCTGGGTACTGAGGATGGAGGGAGCTGATTCATCATTTTCCTCCTTCCTTACAGACTCTCAACCTAGGGAAAAATAAGTACACAATCCCAGTGGCAATTAAAGTATAGAATTCGGTTTATTTACTCATGAAGCTTCCTTAGAAAATGGTGCTTTTTATATTTGTTTGGAAGACAGTTATTTAACAGTTATTGTGTGTCAGGTGTAATTTGAAGGACTCTGTACTAAAAAAGGACCCACTTAATCATCCTAATAACCCTGAAAACAAACTACTATTATCACTCCTACTCCCCAAATTAAAGATGAAGAAATTGAGGCACAGAGGCACAAATTGAGGCCACCAATCTGGAATGTGAAAGAACCAGGAATATAACCTACATGGTCTGGCTCCAGAGTTTGTGCTTCTATCCTGTTGCTTTTCCCCAAGATGAAATTGGCTCTCACCCAACCCCCTTTATCTCTACAGCCACATCTAGACTGTGGAACTAGTTGAGCGGTATAGAGGACATTGCTATACCTCTTACCACAGAGGAATAAGATTCAGAGAGATGGAGCATAAAGCTGGCCTCTAGAAGGTGGGACTCTGGACACTGCCTTCGGTGTGCTTACCTGTCCTAGGTGAGCTTAGGAAACAGAGGTGAAAAAAAAAAACATGTGTTGTTTGGAGGTATCAGGCAGAGAAAGAGAGGAGAGGGAGATAGAGGAGTGCACCTATCAGAAAAGTCCTTCTACCCTCAGTGAGGTAGATTCGGTGAAGGAGAAGACTGGACACTTGCTTCCCCAAACACTCCTAACATAGTAGAGGGTTGGAGTAAGTCCCTAGTCCATGGGTCATGGGTGCATTCATGGAGGAATGGGAAGGAATGAAAATTGTTAACCCCTATATGGAATCTTAAGAATCCATGGCATGTGGTGAGTGAAGTAAATTTTTATACAAATAAGCAGCACCTTCTAAAACAAAGGCATGGTGGTGGGAAGGGTCAACCATTCCATGAAGCTGGAGGGAGGATGGGAATTTGGTGGAAGATGAAGCTATAGCTCAACTATGAAGAGACAGGCCTGTCCCACAGGGCAGGGGTAGTGTTTGAATAAAGTTGAATGTGCCTCACTGTAAAAGGAGAATATTCACAGGAAACATTTAGACACTCTGTAATACTGAGTAGCTTAAAACAATTACTCCTGAAAGTAGTGATTATCTTCAACCTTTTTCTCTTCAAGGCCCACGCTGAACATCAGTAAACCTGACAACAGCGATAAAAATATAATTGTTGCTGTGATGTGCCCTGTCTCTGAGTGTTCATAAAGGCATCTATGGGTCACACTGTTTAAACATAAATATGTAGGAGCCTGATCAGACTCCCTTCTTTGTTCATGAGGAAAAGTTCCCCCATCTTCTGGTTCTGATTGTAGTAGACCAGATGTCGTTCTGGGACATCAGTTGAATTTAACAGTTGGCCTCTTACAGCTTAGATACCTTGCTCAGCTCCCTGTTCTCTCTGGAGAACACTTTTAAGAATGTATACTCAGTAGTAACGGAAGTATATTTTGTATCTTGTTCAAAATTTGGCAACCTTCCCATGAAGTGTTCATTGACTGTAGACCACTGTAGACCACCAGGGTGCTGCTAAGACTGGAGTATGTTCCAATAGGTGTAATTTTATTTTTTGTGGTGTATGGGTAAGCATTTGGTTATAATTTCAGGTATGTATTTTTTTCAACATCTTACATTATTTTTCAAATATAGAAAAGATGAAAGAGTCATGAACACTGATATACCAACCAGCAAGATACTAGAATTGATATTTAAACATATTTGTTTTATCACAGTCTATGCATCTATCCATCACCAGTCCATCTTATTTTGGTTTTTATGCATTTCAAAGTGAGTTGTTGACACTAATACCCTCCAACCTTGAACACTTTAGGAAGCAGATCTTTAACAAGAGCTCACTATGTCCATTTTTTTTCTGAGGTAAAATTGATTTCTATTGAAATACACACATCTTGGGGCGCCTGGGTGGCTCAGTCATTGAGCATCTACCTTCGGCTCGGGTGATGATCCCAGGGTCCTGGGATCTAGCCCGGCATCGGGCTCCCTGCTCCGCAGGAGGCCGGCTTCTCCCTCTCCCACTGTCCCTGCTTATGTTCCCTCTCTCGCTGTGTCTCTCTCTGTCAAATAAATAAAATCTTTAAAAAAAAAGGAAATACACACATCTTAAGTGCACCATTTGATGAGAGCTGACAGCTGGGTGCACTTATGTGACATGAATTTCTCTGAAGATCTAGAACCATCACTTCCAAGAAGTTTAGATATGTATGGGTGTATATTAAATAATTTGCATACTAAACATATGATTACATGGATAGTTTAAATTAAAAAGTGAATGAATGTGTGTGTATATGTATGCATGCATAGATATGCGTGTCTGGATAATTTGTAGTGGATAAATAGTACAGGTGGCATGCAGAAGTGGCAAAAATTGCTAAGTGTGTGATAGTGTGCCTGTATTTGTCAGTTACAGACCTAGAGAACAGGTAAGCTGATCCTATTAGCAATGTCTTCAGAAAGAACATGAGCATATAAAATGTGCAAGGCTACACTGATGTAATGTCCAAGATGAATGGGAAGGAACACAGTGTTACTTGTCTAATTGAGGATGTTTAACGACTTTTTGCTCTGAGAGTACCAACGGTTACAATTTTTCAAAGTCAACCTTGATTTACATTTTATTTTTTAAGTACTCATACTGTCACAAATACTTAAGTTGGGATCAGCTGTCTTGGTTTCAAAAAGTAGGTTATGCTTTCGTCTTTTGACCCCGAAACATGTAGATGAAAATCAACATTAATTGGCAGGATGAATGAGGGTGGGGAAGGTGGGTGTCTGGCTACAATCTTCTTAGAGCATTGAGAGAGATGCTCACAGCTCCTTAACTGGGGATGACAACTGGATTTTAATTAACAGCAGGTGAGTCTTGTGGTCAGCCATTTGACATTTAGGTGGATCACACAATAGCCTTTCCCTTTGAACCACATTTATTTCTAGCTTAATTAGTCCTTCTGAGATAGCCTTGCTATTAGCAACAGCCTCTCCATTTAAGATCCTTTTAACCAGACCTTTTATTTTTTTTATTTTTTATTCTTTTCATTTTAGTACTGGCTTAATGTTATAAAGGGCCTGGGCTAACTCATTTTAATGACCTCTGCTACATAAATGCTAATTTTACATTTGGCCTTATTTCAGTAGATTTTTTTTTTTAAGACCATTGCTTTCAGAAGGACAAAAATGGAAGATTAAACCCCTTAGTGTCATCTGCCTGAAAAAATCCTGTGGTTTCTTCTGACAGGAAGAGTGTTTTCAAATCCCTCCTTGGTCTAAGCTTCTGTGCTTGACATCTCATTATTTAACTCAGCTGTTTCAGCTTCACCTTCACCCAGTTAATTAAGTAACTCATTGAATGTATTATTCAGTTTGGATTCCCTGTCCCTGACAGAGAGAGATGGGGGATGCTTCTTCATCCTTGCCCTCCTGCTACTTTCTCTTGCCTCTTCTTTCTCTTCTACACATACCCAAAAGAAGGAAAAGAGAAGTGAGCAGAGAGAAAATGTGTTGGGAGAAGAAGAGAGAGGATGTTATTTGCTTAGTCAATTCATCAGTTCCTGGAGGGAATTTTTTTTCTCTTAATGGGACTGTACTCAAAAGATGAAGTTGACGATGGTGATGATCTGATAATCTGGCTTGATGATAATCATAACATCCCTCTATGCAAGGTCCTGCTTGAGGTGTCTTTCTTACATGATCTTTTTTAATACTCAGAACAGCCCTATGAGGGAAACACTTGTAATATATGCACTTCGCAGACCGGAAAGCTAAAATTCTATTGAGTTAACTCATTTGTTCAAATATCACAGCAAGTAGGCATCAAAAATTTTACATGAAGCCAGAACTAGCTGATTCTTAACACTCATGATAGCAAGAGCATCTCTGGCAGGGTACCAAACTTGACTACTACAAATAGTAGTCAAGTTTATATTCCTGACATTGGTGGTGGTGGTGGGGTTTATGACAACATATCATGGAAAGGATGTCCTAATGGAAGATTATCTATATCTCTTGACCTGTTAATGATCAAGTTGACTTTCCTCTAGAGCAATGGTCCTCAACCAGGGGCAGTTCTATCCCCCAGGGACTTTTGGCCCAACAGCTATGATATATGATCCTCTATGTGTGTACATTAACTTCAATAAAAACATTTAAATGTACCCTATAGAATATATACGGATTTGGTTGGGAGAGGACGGCTGCACTTGGATTTAGCTGGTTGATTGCCGACCTGGCTGGAAATAAATCAGGAAAGACATTTAATATGGACAAAATTAGAAGGGGGGCAGGGAATACTGGGAGGGGGTACATGCACAAGGAAAGAGAAAGAAACCCTAACATGCAAAGGCAGATAGAAATTTAGAAGGTCAAGCCAGAGTAATTGAAATAGACTTTGGAAATTGTGGATCTGAGAAAGAATTAGAGGTTAAGGGGTAGGTAAATAGAAAGATAAGGAAAAGTAAAGAGACAAATAGAATAAAACCAAAAAACGTATGTGCACTGAATAGGAGGAGGGAGAGAAAGGCAGGGGAGGAGAGGGGGAGAAATGGGAGGTAGTAAGAGAAGAAAATGGATATTTAATGCATATTTAAGAAAAAGGAAGGCAGAACCTTGTAAGAAGGTAAAGCAGATGTTTTTTAAAAACCCTTATTTTTATGAAACATTCTTTGGGGGGGAAATAACCCCAAAAAAGGGCAAGTGGTGTAGGGAGGTGGGTAAGAGCAGATTCAGACATCACATTCTTTAAGTTACTCCATTTGTCACTGAACAGATACTATTTGCCAGCTACTGATCTAGGTGAGGATACAGCACAGAAAAAAAGCAAGTGAAAGACCTTGCTTTCATGGAGCCGAGTCTAGTAGATGTAGAGAGAAAAATAAACAAGATCAATGTTGTAAGTGAAAAAAATAATGAGTACAATAAAGAAAAGAGAGAGAGATGGTAGAGCATTACCACATGTCGGGGGCACAGCCCAGTGATGAGCTGGGGTTGGAACCCACACCAGAATGGGGGAGGAGCTTTCCAGGGGGGAAGCAAGCAAACACCCGAAGGTGGGCATAGCCACTGCATCTGAGATGCTGTAAGAAGGTCAGTGTGGCTAACGTGGAGTGAGCAATGGTAGATAGGGATGGTCACTAGGGGATGGGTCAGACAGGGCTCTGTAGGGAGTTGGATTTCATCTTCAGTGGTCTGGGAAGCCATTAGGGTTTCAAAGAGAGAAATTTCATAGTTTGATGAATATTTCATTAGGATATACCTGGATTTGATAACTGTATCTACCACTTATTAATTATATGTCCGGAACAAAAATTACTTTGTTTTTCTGAACCTTACCTTCTTCCTCCCTGAAGTACAGATAATAGTAAAACTTACTGCATAGGATTGTTGTAGAAGTGATGCATGTAACCCATTTCAGGATGTGCTTGCCACAGGTCAGTACTCATTACATGCTAGCTAAAAATCTGAACAGCAATAACAACCACAGATTTGGGAAGCCTTGGACCAGCTATTATAAAGATATCCAGAAAAAAAAAAATCTGCCCTTATACACTGTTGGTGGGAATATAAACTGGTACAGCCTCTGGAAAACAGTATGGTGGTTCCTCAAAAAAATTAAGAGTAGAACTACCATATAATCCAGCAATTACGCTCCTGAATATGTATCTGAAGGAAAAATCATCATCTTGAGATACCTGAGCCTCCATATTCATTGCAGCATTATTCACAATAGCCAGGATGTGGAAACAACCCAAGTGCCCATCAATGGATGAATGGATAAAGAAGATATGGTATATACTGAGAGTGACATTCAGCAATTAGAAAGAAGGAAATCCTGCCATTTAGGACAACATGGATAGACCTTGAGGGCACTATGCTAAGTGAAATAAGACAGATCCTACTTATATGTGGATCTGAAAAAAAACCCAAACTCATGGGAACAGAGAATAGATTCGTGGTTGCCAGAGGCAAGGAGTAAAGGGTAGGGGAATTGGGTGAAGGTGGTCAAATGGTACACACTTCAGTTACAAGATGAATAAGCTCTGGAACCTCATGGACAACATGGTGCCTGCAGTCTCCAGTATTGTATTGTATGCTTGAAAATTGCGAAGAGAGTAGATTTTAAAAATTCTCATCATGGGGAAAAAATTTGTTACTGTGTGAGGTGGTGGATATTAACTAAACTTACTGTGGTCTTTATTTCACAACATATACATATATCAAATCATTATGTTTTACACCTTAAACTTATACAATGTGGTGTGTCTATCTCCATAAAACTGGAATAAAAGATCTAAACTCTGTAGAGAAATAGGATTTTATAAGCAGCATGGAGTTTACCTGCCTGTATTCATCAGTTATGCTGCTGAGACAATATTCCTATGGTTCTCAGAAGAATGTTACTGCATTCCCTTGCCTGCATATCCGTGGATGCTAACCATGTGCCGAAAGTCCACTGGCGGGGGTGGGAGGGAGACAGAGACACAGTGTCTCTTGCCACTATTGATGGATTTCAGTAGAACAAAAAAGAACCATCCAAGGTAAGAAGGTAGGCTGGCATGGGTGTTTTGCTTGAGGTATTCCTTTGATGATGCTACGCCCATGTGATACCCAGCAAAGCTCCTTTTTAGCTGAAGTGTCTGCCAGGCCTACCCAACCTGGAACTCATTGATAAAGCTTTAAGCATCCTCGAGGCCTGTGACCTCAGAGAGTGACTTAGGCTGACTTTATCGGCAGTGACTCTTCTTTTTCATTATATTTGCTATTACCAGAGCTGATCTTTTTTTCTTAAAACCTGTTAACCTTATATAAGGGGATGGGACCATTTGAGCTCTCTGACAGGAAGCTGATGGGAAATTGTAAGCCTCCAAAATAGGTTGAGAGCTTCCCATTGTTCGGGGTCCTGGCAGAGGTTACTAAAAAAAAAAAAAAAAAAAAAAAGGTGGGGGAGAGATTGGAATATAAATTCTTGGTGTGTTTTTCTGGGGTTGGCCGGTTTCTTCCCCATGGCGTGCCTTTTTGCAAGCCCTTGGGGGAAGACTGTATGCATCTTACAGACAAAGCTTGATGAGTACCCCAGTGTCAATGTGGGGTATTAGGACAGGTCATATGCTCAGAATTGCTGTTTGTGGCTATAGACCAAGAAATACTCTTCTTCCACAGGTAGGCATAAAGTGTTCTGCAGTATTTAAGTCTGTAGAGTCTTGAGCTACAGGCTACCGGAGGACACACTATTGCTTGCTTAGAAGCCAGTTAGTGAAGATTGTGATTGGGCATATGTATTAGTGACTTACAAATCCAGGCTCTGTGTTAAACCCTTTATATGCATTTTTCATAAACACAAAAATACATACACACACACTCATATATTCTGTTACACCAGTCATACTGAGTAATTAATGGAAGTTCAAAATGGTTAGAAAAGCTAATAAATAGCCAGACTGCCTTCTGTTGTGTTTTCATTAACTTCTCCATCAAAAACAAATTTTTCCTGTGGGCTGGGTTACTGTTTTAAGAAAGTGATGATGAGTTCAACAGGAAAACCAGTTGGCTAAGTAGTTAAGATCACCAGCTTTTGGGTAAAATAAACCAGGTTTAGCTCTTAGAACCAACATTTGTCAGCTCTGTGACCTTGGGCAAGAAACCTAACCTCTCTTGAGTTTGTTTTCTCTAAAATGGGGATAATCATTGTGTCTGCCTCATGGGATTAAGTGAGGTTTTATATCTATATATATATATATTTATATAATATATTTAATATATACTATATATCATACATCATATATATGATACATAATATAGACTTATTGTATATATTATATATTTATTTTTATACTATATAAATATAAAATATATTTAGATTTTCTTTATTTTGTATTTTATTTATATATAATATACATCTCATGTATATATACATACACACACACACACACATACACACACACACATTTTATCACTAAGGATGGCTTTTTAAAAGAAGGCTAGTTGGTTGGTTTTGGTACCCTTGCCTTTGAGGAGCTGATAATATCGTGGAAGAGAGAGGCAGGAATACAGTGCACTGGAAATACATATGCAGATGAGCTCAACCCTGCAGCAGAAGTGCAAGTAGAGGGTGGTGCCAGAGAGCAGTCTGCTCTGGGTGGACAGAGCAGAGAGAGAGGTGAAATTAGCTTTGGTAAGCAGGTAGTTGGGTAAGCAGAGGGAGAGTGATTCAGGTTAAGGGGACACAGTGAGGCAACTTCCTGGAACATAAAAATGTTTAAGAACAGATAGATTCGTACAGAATGCAGTATCTGGGGAGGAACATCATAGAATATGAATCTAGGAAAGGAGGTGGGATTGGTCAGGGCATGGCTCATTCCCCTGTAATTTAAATAAATTCAGGTAGTTCCATGCTTTCACCAATTCAGAATCGCTTTGGGGTGATTATGGTACCAAAAGGAAACTTATTTTTCATTTTATGTATTTATATATTTTACCCAACATAAACTATTTAAACACACTTGAAAAATCAAGCTCATATGTTTAGGTCAATATCAAATGCATCTGTACAAAAAGCAACCAGATATTAAAAAGGTATTAATCCTCTAATTAATATATCAGAAACCAGACAGATTTCTATTATGGTTGATCATCTGAAACTCACAAATGTAGAAGTTAGTAAACAAACAAGCGGCAGACAAAACACCAGAACATATATTTAATTTTAAATATTTAAAAAGAATGAAACTCTGGGGCACCTGAGTGGCGCAGTCGGTTGAGTGTCCGACTCTTGGTTTCCACTCAGATCTTGATCTCAGGGTTGTGGGATTGAGCCCCAGGTTGGGCTCTGTGCTAAGCGCTGAGTCGGCTTGGTACTCTCTCTCCCTCTGCCTGCCCCTTCCCGCATGCTCTCTCACTCTCAAATAAATAAAAAAAAAAATTTTTTTAAAAAGATTGAAACTCTATCCAGGCAACCGGTTGTGAATTTAGAACCAAATTAAAAGAAATGACAGCAGGAAGTACAGCTAGGCATGAAGGCAGACAGTAGAACACTGACATATGTCTACATATTGTTCAAGAACACAACAATCTGGGACTATTTAGCAGGAGGGCAAAACTTGCTAAGGTTAGCATCTTGGAGGTGGCATTGTACTGAGTCAGAACCAACTATCCATGTTTTAGAAAGTGGAGACAATGAAACATTTTATAGGGATTTCACCCCAAAGGGTTAAAGTGACAAAATTTCTGTTTTTAAAGAGATCAGCCTTCCTAATTGGGATTAGTCAGCATTTGTTTCTTACCTTGTTCCCAGGACAGTATGGATAATTGAGGTATTTAAGACATCCTGAGGGATAAGCTTAGATTTCTGTTACTCTTTCCCAACATAATGTCTATGTCTTATAAATTGTATAGGCCTGCCAATGCAAAAGAAAAAGTAATCAGAACTTTAAAGAAATATTCTTAATTCTCTTTTTGAGACTAAAAACGAAATGATAGTTTCTGCAAATAAACATGGCATTTGGGAAAGAGGGTGAACAAGCAGCGAAATGTAATTATCCTAAACTGTCTCTTTTAAGGTACATTTTTTCCTGTGCTCCTGTAAGAATTGATATGAGTGTTTTGCAGAGTGGATTACTAATAAATCACATGGCTTGAGAAAGAACATTTACATCCATATTTCTATTGCATTTTTCTGAAAAAGCTTAAGTGGTTATTTCTCTTGTGATTTTTAGATTTACTCTTGGGGATCTGAAGTTCAGGGTCTGCCTATTTAGATTTATAAGTTTATTATAATAAAAAAAATTAAACTTTTGGGGCGCCTGGGTGGCTCATTCAGTTGAGCATCTGACTGTTAAGTTTCAGCTCAGGTCATGATCTCAGGGTCTTGGGATGGAGCCCCACCTCTGGCTCCCTGCTCAGCGGGGGAGTGTGCTGGAGATTCTCATTCTTCCTCTGTCCCTCCCCCAGCTGTGCGCTCCATCTCTCAAAATAAATAAATAAATCTTTAAAAAAAATAAACTTTTTTTTTTTTGTTATGTTAACTTTTAGATCCATGTTGTCAAACATAGGAATTTTCCATTGGAAGCTAAACCAAGATAAAATGTTCTCTGATGGGTGAAGATATGTACACGCAAATTGAATATCTTGTGTTACACTTTTATATAATGTTTGGCCCTCCAATAGCAAGTTTCTACACTGAGTGTTTGTCTCATTCATAACACCCATAGAGCAGAGCCACTTCTTGGAAACTGGTAACTCATCTCTGTATACTCAAGAGGTAATACGAGATTGCTATTTTTTTTTTAAAGATTTTATTTATTTATTTGACAGAGAGAGACACAGCGAGAGAGGGAACACAAGCAGGGGGAGTGGGAGAGGGAGAGGCCGGCTTCCCACGGAGCAGGGAGCCTGATGCAGAGCTCGATCCCAGGACCCTGGGATCATGACCTGAGCTGAAGGCAGACGCTTAATGACTGAGCCACCCAGGTGCCCCAAGAATGCTATTTTTTTTTTTTTTTCAGATAGTTTGCACTAACTCTGTTGAACTTCGGTTGTGCTGTACCTTCTCTTCTTGGCATAATCCTTGCTTTGACCATTAGATGTGTTTTGGGGATATCTGATTCCTAGAAGGAGATTAAATATTAACTAAGTGGTTTTGTTTAGTCCTTGTAGTGTGAAGATCCTTACAAGAGTGGTTTGGTGTTGAGGTAGACTATCAGCATCAATTCCCAGGGGACTTGTACTCTTAGAAATTCCCATCTTTTGTTGTCCCTAGGGGTCCATTTAATGGACAAAGATAGCAGTGACGCAGAAGAATTCAGGCAGTGTTTAGAACCATCTCATATAGAGAAGAAAGAATAATAATGATAAAATTAATATACAGAATAATATCTAATGAATATAGATAAATATAATAATGTTTAAAAATTGCAACTATAAAAACAAACACTGACTACATGACAGCACTTTATGTGCTTTATCTCAGCTTAATACTAACACCAGCCTGATGGTATCCGGACTGATACTAATCCTATTTTCTGAAAAACTGAGGGCACAGATAAGTTGCCTCATAAATTTACACAGCTATTAAGTGGGAGAGGCAGGATTTGAAGCAAGGTAGGCTCATTCCTGAGTCTTCTGTCTTCTGTATTTTGATCCATACGTGGAGGTGAAATTAAAATACAACTTATCATTGCCTTTGCCCTCATGTATCATTATGAATTATTTCATTATCTTAGTATTGCTGTATGTTCACTGTGTCACATTTCCTCAAGAGGTTGGTATATTAATTAAGAACCAGGCTATATTCTTTATTTTTTTTTCTTAATTTGAATCCTTTATATAGTCAATGTGGGAAATAGCTACATTGTGTCAGATGTAGGGGACACTGGGAAAACACATGTGGCCCTATAGTAAGGAATAAAAAGCTCCTTGTGAGAGACACAAGTTCCAGGTCTGACTCTTCTTTCAGTTGACCTTGAACCAGATTAAGTTTTCAGGGCATCATATCAAACCAGTACATTTCCTGCTCTAGCCCCCTCTTGGGGTTGTTTTAAGGCAAAGATCAACAATAAGCATTAATAAGAACACAACAGCAACCAAAACCCAAAGGAGACTCTAGACAGGAAAACAATCACGATGGTAGCCAGCTCTTCAAATGGAAGGCCAGGCTTCTTTTTAAAAAGGACCTGATTGACAGCTAAGCTGCTGGCCCACTCAATGGGCAGGGCTTAAACCCTTTCTGCATCCCGCTTTCCTGATGTTCAGTTCTGTTGCTTAACTGGAGTGCACTAAACTTCAATTTGATAATTGCATCCTCAAATCCCTTAATGAAGGTGCCTATCAAAGTATAAATAATTACCCAGTAATTTTGTATTTGCAAACTCTATCCTGGCTGTTTATGCTTCTCTGTGGTTCAAATGGGAGTTTCAGGGGCCCACCTCACACTTTGCTGAGTCAGGGAAATTTCAAGAGCCCAGAGGATGGCATCTTAACACCATTCCCCACCCAAGGAGTTCAGCCCCGCTCCCTCCCAACACTTACCTCCCCTTTTTCTCCTACTATTTATAAATCCACTGGAGAGCTGCCTTCTGTTTTGGTGCTGGTCATGCAGACATCTGTCTGCATCAGAGGTACTGCCCTGGAGCTCCTGGGTGCAATCGCTTGGCTCCTTGAAGGCACCCGGGATCCCTGTGAGCCTGGGCTGCTTGCTCCTGCACTTGCTTCCTCATCAGGAACCTGTTTTGTCCTTTGGACAATATCCACCTTAGTCATGGAAAGCACACACCAGTGGCCTGTTGGGCTTCTTCCTTCATCTTCCCTCCAGTTCCTATTTTTTGGGCTGAGTCCCTTAATTATTCACAAAAGCCCATCAATGGAAGTGCTGGGGATCATCCAGGAGGCTAAAAGCCAAGAAGACAACACAACAAAACAAAATGTAATAGGACAAAAACCTGACAGGGTTTGGGAGTTTTTGTGGGGGAGCTTCTCTGAGTATGCTGTGGTGGGGGTGTACTTAGCTGCTGGGGCCTGCTATAAATGAAGAGAAGCTGCAGAGCTGGCAGAAGCCAGTGACAAACCTAAGGCTTCCTGGGCTGGTGTTTTTCTCCTGGATACTGTTTTTAAACACATGGAGTTGTGAAGAGCCCGTGCAGCTGACAACCCCTCTAGAAGTATTCTTCTTAAAAGCTGCACTAAAATTATTCACCTCATGTAAAAACAAGTGCGATTTACATCTAATATGGGTAATTACTTTTACAGTTAATTAAAAGCGCTCTCATTAAACCCCTGCTGTGAATCCAATGCATAGCTCTTATTTGCAAACAGATCCTTGGTTTGAGCTTACCTTGGTGACATATTGCTCCTACCTGAGAGGGGGCTGCCTTCCTCAGTAGCAAATTTAATGGTGCTGAGCCAGCAGCCCTGGGCTGCCAGGGTTCCTGCCAACTCTCTCTTGTCCCCTGATAACTAAGCTGCAAAAAACATAGGAAGAAGAGAACAAAATAATTCATGGGGGGGTTGAGGGTGCAATCTTCAAAGAAAGAAGTCACGATTCTAAGATGAAAGACCTGTTATCTTTATTTGCTAAAGATGGGGTTTGGGAATTGTTTTGTGGTCTTTCTGGCTTCTACAGCTCTTTCCGGCTACCTCTGTCCCAAAGAAAATATCCCATAACCCATCCCCCACTTAAAATTCCTCTCAAACATTTATAAAGTCAGAAACATTGTGTTCTGAGGTAGCCCACTAAAGTAGATTCTACTCTCTTGGTTGAATGGATTTATGCTGAGATCTTAGTTTACACATTTTTTTTTTTTTTTTGCCATTTGTATGAATTCAGGTAAAACAGCTCTGAAGTAAATTCTCAGTCTTCACAATCAGATTGAAACTTCCTGTTTTTGGAGTATCCTGTGCCTTGAAACAGGGATCTCGGTCATACTGAACCTTCTTAAACACATACTAATAAAATGCTTTCTCAAATTATCACATTCCTGGTAAGTAATTAAAGCTTATTAATTAAAGCATACAGTCATTTGAGACTTAAATTTTGAGGGAGCAGATAGATTATAATATTTCCAGAAGTTTACAGACTCCGTGAATGGGATGCTCTGGTATAGTGCTTCGTGCTTTTTAGTATTTTACAAAGTTATTTGCTTCCATCTGCTGGCGCTCTGTGAGATTGCAGGGACTGAGCAAATTTGTGAATGGAGACCTATGAAGTGGATAAAATATGTCAGTACAAACGTTTTCTTCTATTCTTTATGTATTCAAGTGACCTTATTTGAATCTTGGTCTTTTGAGCTGAATGAATACACACTGAAGAATCCAGCAGGAAGGCACGCATGACTCCAAATTTGTACCAACTATAGTTACGAAATAACACTCAGTTTTTTTTTCAAAAAAGTTGCAGCGCAATCATTATCCTTAAATAATGCAATTGAATTTGGAATATTCATCTAAATGTTCAGATCCAAAGACAAAATATGGTATAGAGGAAAGCATAAAATACAAAGCAGGTAGATTGGTTTCAATCACTCTTACATCATTTGTTATCAAAGCCAGTGCCCTACACTCTTTGATCCTCAGTTTTCTCATCTGCAAAATGGAAGCCCTGGGCCAAATGGTCCTACAACTTGTATTTATTTTCAAAGTTTGAATCTCTGTGAAGGTAGGAAAGAAAAAAAACACATTAGAACCCAGGTTGTAGTAAATGTTCTAAGTCCTAGAATCTCAACTCATATTAGTTAGCTTCTTTTAACTGACAATTGTTATTTGCAGAACAGAGGAAACTTAAGTGTCCAAACTCTAGAAAAATTGCTGTTGAAAAGGAAATGATCTATAAATGAAGGGGAACAGATGCTACCCCAAAATATGCCTTTTTAGCATAAGGATTATTTGGGGATGATTACTTCAGGGAGGCTGCAGAGTCAGTAGAAGTTGCCCTTTTGTGAGAAAAATATTTACATTTATAAGAGAAATCCCATTTTTAAGGGTGTCTCCCTTCCTGTACCAGAAAGAAAAGGATGACTCTAACTCTCCAGAAACTCTCATCAGTGGAGGAGACAGTGGCTTAAATCTGCATAATAACCTTACCCTTTTGTGTTTTGCCTGATGATCTACCATAATGGGCCAACTCCCCACCCCAGCTTCTTTCTTTGCCTTTAGCTAAAGATGGTGTTTTTGATGGCCTGGGCCATTTTGGGAGTTACTCCTTTTTTCTGGGTATGTCCCATGTATACAGGAGGTGTGTAAAAGTCATTAAATTTTTGTTTGTTTTTCTCTAGCTAATCTGTCTTTTACTATGGGGGATATTAATGAAGAAGCTAAAAGGGTAGAGGGAAACTTATTTTTTTTCTCCCTGCATACTGTTGATTTAGAATTTAAAATGCACATTTGAATTCTTTTTGCAGTGTGATATCGAAATGTACTTTTTCGGTAATGTTCTAAACTTCCTTGCCATAGCTTTTATTTTCTGTTTGAAAAGAAAGAGCAAAACACCTGGATTTCTCCTCCAGTAGAAGGGTAGTTGATCATAAACCGTATTTGGGTTTGTCATGAATCTTTGACTGTGTCTCCCCTGATATAGGAAAGATGTTAGCGTTTGGGGGCTGAGAAAGGATTCTTGAGACATGTTGGTACAAAAAGGGGACAGAATGTGTGGTCAGAAAGAGCTACCCTGGTGTCGTGAGGGGTGCCCAATTATATACTTTCAAGATGGGATGGGGTTAGGGATAGCATAAGTCCCTAAGGAATTTGGAAGCAAGGTTTCCAGGACCTCGAGGGGGCTAGCTATTGTTGGGAAAAGGTCATTTATTACTGTCTAATAAAACCTGAGTCATGAGACCCTTCAGATGTATACCGATGGGTCATATACTTGGGGATGATTACTAACATATATCTTGGGGGAGTAGAGATAAAGGAAGTTTCCAAAGGAATTTTTATATGTTAAAGTAGACTTACGGGATTCTGGGGGTCAGGCTAAGATTGCCTTTTGCCCTCAGCAAAGTATTAGCATTGAGGCAGCTGAGTTCCTAGAGGAATGTCTCACTGTCTGTTTCAAGGACTTGTCAGTGGGCTGTAAGTAGTAAGGAAATTTAAATTTTTTTTTTTTTTTGCCTTTGTTTCCCATATCATCCACCAGCTCTCAAGAGATGTTTTAAACCGTAGGTATTTCCTATGAAATGCTCTCTGGGACTTGGTGAGTATCTGAGTCCAGGAGAACAATGCCATGTCAAAGATAAAATGACCTTACTTTACTCTCACGTCCAATATAAGCACCCTGGTCTTTTCTCTATATTGTCTTTCCAGGGTTGATACCTGAAGTCATTAACACAGATTCCAGGGACTGTCCTCTGAAAACACAGGGGTCCATGAACGTAACAGCATGCACCTGCCCTGGCATCTCTTGTATAAAGGGGTTTTTCTTCTCCCTAGGGCTCAGATTACATGGCGTGGTCTCTGGATCGTGCCTTTCTTTTGTCCGTGATGAGTAGGCAAGTATCAAACACAAGAGAGTCACACTGGAAGCTCCTTGAGGCTCTTGATTAGTTTCCTGTGGCTTCTATTAAAAAATTGCCACAATTTGTGGCTTAATACAACAGAAATGTATTTTCTCACAGTTCTGGAGGGCACAAGTCTGAAATCAATATGTCAGCAGGGCTACTCTCCTACCAGACTGTCTAGGAATGCACCCTCCCCTTGCCTCTTCCAGCTCCCGGTGGCTCTGGGCACTCTTTGGCTGGTGGCCATGTTGCTCCAGGCTCTGCCTCTGTCTTCACAGGGCCATCTCTTCTCTATCTCTTAAAAGGACACTTGTCGTTGGATTTAGGGCCCATACAGATAATCCAAGATGATCTCACTTCAAGATCCTTAATTATATTTGCAAAGACCCTATTTCCAAATAAGGTCACATTCACAGGTTCTAGGGGTTGGACGTGGACATGCTCTTTTAAGGGTTACTATTCCACCCACCATAGATTCCTAGCTTCTAAATCCTCTGAGGCCTCCAGAATCCCACCGGTAGACATTGGTCCCCACCTGTTCACAGGGACCTTTAACTTCTGGGCACTTCAGAGCTGTGAATGATGCTGATACATGATCCAGGATGATGGTTCGCTGCACTGTGGGCATAAATAACCCTGACCCACAAAAATCATCAGAAACAACTAACACACAAAATTCAGAAGAAAAGAAGTCTCTCCTGGGAGAGAAAACAGCTTCTGAAAAGAACAGACACACAAGTGCTTTGATGTCTAAAAACCAGAAGAACTCAGAAGACTTGGAAGAGCAAACTTCAAAAATAGAACTCTCTTTAAGTTCTCAATACTCTCCTCAGAACCAGGTCTCACAGAGACATTTGGAGGATGCCATCAATGATAGCTAACATTTATCAATGACTCGCCATATGCTAAGACATTTGCGTGCATTAGATATTCCTGACAACAAATGAGGTGGCTATCATTAATTTACAGACAGGGAAACTAAGCCACCAGCCCACAACGAGTGTGGTGCAGAGTCCAATTATGTGAAGCCAAGCAGTGTGACTCCATAGAGTGTGCAGAATCCCATCTGTTGCTAGCGATTGAGTCACTATTTGGAGTTTTCCAGCTACAGAAAGGAGAATGCCTGGCTTCTGTAGGGAAATTGATTGCTTGGTGATGAGTACATGGCTCCAAATTCATACTTAACACTTAAGTAGTTGAGCTGTTTTCCAACGAAGTCATCAAGTAAGGCTGAAGTACTTACTTGACTATTCTGGTTCGGAAAAGGTCAGGTCAGAGCCCATCTGGAGACACCAGCTCTACGTG
This sequence comes from Zalophus californianus, assembly GCF_009762305.2. Lineage (NCBI taxonomy): Eukaryota > Metazoa > Chordata > Mammalia > Carnivora > Otariidae > Zalophus > Zalophus californianus. Next base: position 74,791,937 of record NC_045604.1, read on the forward strand.
GAGCAATCCGAACAATAATTTGTTCCCGCCAAAGTGACATTTTTCCAATTTGAGTCCAGCATTGTTCAGAAGCAAGTGCAGTCCCCTGTGGTGCCTCCCACGTAGATCTGCAGCGGGTGACAAACCAACAATATCATCTAAATAAAAAATCCAGCATGGGTTTAGTAAATTAATCCTGACAAGAATAAATTGAATAATCTTCGGGAAATGGCAAGAGCTCTGATTCTGCCAGATGGCTTTTTTCTGTTGCTTGTGTGGGCCCTTGGTGGCAGATTAAAAACAAAAACCTGCCTTTGGCTTATTGATTTCGTTAGTTAGTTGATTAACACCTGCCACTTCTTTGTGGGTAAATCAAAATTGGATATGGACTCTTCCCTGCAAACTCAACATATTTTCACTGGAGGAAAGAAAAGAAATGCACACTTCACCTGGTCAGAACAACCTAAAACAGACAAGGAACTGCTTTTACTTGCCTCATTTCTAGATGGCATCTCCTGGGTTTAAAAATAATTCATGATTTTCATCATTCGCATACTGAGTTAATCTCTGTGTGTCTTAGTGGATGAATTCAAAGAGAGTTCTCAGTAAGAGTAAGGGTTCAAGGTAAGCCAGGAACCTCAGCCATTAAATCAGGGGTGTGGTGAGAAAACCATGACCCCAAGTTCTAAGAGTGAGCCTTGCAGATCATCTGGGAATCTTGTCTAGTCAGCTTGGGCTGCTGTAACAAAATACTACCAAGTTAGAGACCTAAAAAAAAAGAAATTTATTTTCTTGCAGTTCTTGAAGCTGGAAGTCTGAGATCAGGGTGCCAGCCTGGCCAGGTTCTGGGGAGTACTCTTCCTGGGTTGCAGACAGCACCTTCTCTCTGTGTTCTCACATGGCCTTTCCTTTGTGCATGGATGCAGAGAGAGAGGGAGCAAGCTCTTTGGTGTCTCTTCTTATAAGGACATTAATCCCATCAGATCAAATCTCCCCCTTTTATGACCTCATTTAACCTTAAGTACTTCCTTAGAGGCCCCATTTCCAAATACAGCCACACTGGGGGGTTAGGGCTTCAACCTCTGCATTTTTGGGGAACACAGTCATCGCTCTACAGGCTTATTAAAATGCAGATTCTGATTCAGTACATGTGGGGTGAAGCCTGAGATGCTCCATTTGGGGCGCAGACCCCCACTCTGAATATCCAGTTCCTCGTAGTACCCCTATGTCACAGATGAGGCAATCAAGACTTCGAAAGGTAAAGACACTTACCTCAGCTGTATAGCCATCATGTGATGGCACCACACTTGGGATGCAGGTGTGTGGCTCTGCACAGGAACTGCTAACCATGACAGTGTCCTCCAGTGCTTCAGTCCTGAGCTCCCAGTGGAACCCCTGGAAGGCTTGCTAACGCACAGATCTCGAGCGTATCACCAGGTCCTGCCCCAGAAGATGCATTTTTGAATAGGTTCTCAGGTGCTGCTGGTGCTATTGATATGGGGAATCACACTTGGAGACTCACAACTGAGCCTCTTCTCTAGATAATTTTGCTTTAGATGTCCCTCTTGCCCAGAGAAAGGAAAATGACGAGACGTGTGGCCTGAATTATCCAGACTGACCAACCACCTCGACTAAAATAAAAGCACCTGAAAGGAATGCAGAGTATCTGGTGTTAGATGCCACTTCCAGGTGTAGACTTAAGCTCCATCGTTGTGTGACCCAGGATGGGTTACCTAATCATTCACCTCAATTTTCATATGGTAAAAAGGAAAAACTAAAAGCTAACCTTGTTTGGTTGGGGGGAGCTCAGAGACAAGTCTGAAAAACATCTGCCATAGTTCCTGGCACCAGGGAGGTGTTCAGTCATTGCTCATTGTTTCAGTCCCATTTCACTGATATTAAAACTGTCTGTTATATAAAAAACAGAATCTTCACCTTATGGTGTTAGTGTCTTTTGTTCTACTCTTGATTCACAGAGACCTAGAATTTGTTGTGCTTAATAAATCACCGTGGGAATAGCCTTCCACTTAATCCACCCTCTCCTTATGACGCATCAGCAGGGTAAACCCAACTACTAATTGGTGAGAGAATAAATATTTCTATAGACTTAACTTACCCCAAACTGAGCCACTGTTGTTTGCAGACCCCTACATCATCCTGCCTCACCCATAATGCCCCCCCCCCCAATCTCCATTGCTAGAATGTTCAGACCAAAAACCTTGGCATGGTCCTTGGCCTCCATCTTTCCCTCATATTTCACATCCAATCGTTTAAGACATCTGTTCACCCCCATCCAGATTCTTTTTTTTTTTTTAAATTATTTATTTTATTTGAGAGAGAGAGGGAGACCAGTGGAAGGGGGAGAAGCAGGCTCCCCGCTGAGCGTGGATCCCACAACCCTGAGATCATGACCTGAGCTGAAATCAAGAGTCAGACACTCAACCGACTGATCCACCCAGGTGCCCCACTCCATCCAGATTCTGACCACTTCTTGCCACCTCCCTACCATCACCCTTCCCAGCCACCACCATCTTATATCTGACCTCCTGTAGCCACACACAAAGTGGTCTCCCCTTGTGCCCTTGGCTGTCAGTTGTCTATCCTGTTAAAACAGAAGTCAGATCATGTCTCTCCTCTCTTCAGAACCTCTGAGTGTAGCCAAGTGCTGGCCAGGACGTGGAGAAATTGGAACCGTCATGCACTGCTGGTGGGAATGTAAAATGGCGTAGCTGGTATGAAAAACAGGCGGTTCCTAAAAAAATTAAACATAGAATTAACCTGTGATCCAGCAATTCCCCCTCTGGGCATGTATGCAAAAGGCTTGAAAGCAAGGACTTGAACAGATACGTGTACACCCATGTTCATTATTCACAGTAGCCAAAAGGTGGAAACAACCTAATGTCTATCCATGGATGAATGGATCAACACAGTGTCGTATGTACATACAATGGAATATTCTTCATCCTTAAAAAGTAATGAAATCTGACACATACTGCTACATGGCTGAACCTTGGATAAAGACGTGCTAAATAAAATACCCAGACACAAAAGAGCAGATACTTATGATCCCTCTTATATGAGTGTTATACACTGAAGTGTGCCCTACCCTCAAATTTGTATATTGAGGCTCCAACCCCCAATATCACTGTTTTCAGATATAGGGCCCTTACGGGGGTAATGGAGATTTAAAAGGTCATAAGGGCCCTAGTTTGACAGGACTGGTGTCCTTCTAAGAAGAGGAAGGGACACCAGAGACCTTTCTCCGTGCACACAGAGAAGAGGCCACAGGAGAGAAGGTGGCCATCCACAAGCCTGGAAGACAGGTCTCCGACCAGAAACCCACCTTGACAGCATCTTGATTTTGGACTTCTGGACTCTGGAATTGTGAAAAAAGAGATTTCTTTTATTTAAGCCACCCAGTCTGTGGTATTTGTAATGGCAGCCCTAAGAGACCAGCACAGTGAGGTCCCTAGAGTTGTCAAACTCACAGAGACAGGAAGTAGACTGGTGGCTGCCAGGGCCTGGGGAAGGGCATTAGTGTTCACTGGGGGGCAGCATTTCAGTTTGGGAGGGTGGAAAGTTCTAGAGGTGGAGGGGGGGGATGGTTGCACAGCACTGTGAATGTGCTTCAAACCACTAAACCATACACTTCAAAAATGGTTAAATTAGTAAAAGCTGTGTGTATTTTGCCACAAGATCAGACAAACAAATAAACCTCAAAAACAAACAAACAAACAAAAACAACCCTGGATAGTTCCTCACTGCTCTCAGAATAAGAGCTAACATCCTCCTCTGATCTCATCTCCCAGTATTTTCCTAATTTACTTCCTTCCTGCCACCGAGTCCTCCTTCCTTCCTGCAGCTTAACCACGTCCTGATACTTTGCACTTGCTCTTCCCTTGCCTGGGAGGCTCTTACCCCAGATGGTGACCTGGCTTATCCCCTAACTTCCTTCATGCCACTTCTCTTGCAATTTAAGATTTTAGTCCCCATGCTCACCATTTCCTGGTTTATCTGTCTTCATAGTACGAATCCTCTTGTAAAATTAAAAAAATACCATTTACTGATGTTTCCTTTTTATTATCTGTCTCTTCTAGCAGAATGTAAGCCTCATCAGGGCAGGACTTTCCATGTGTTTTGTATGTTACCAAGTCTTCCTTTCCAAAAACAAGGCCTGGCAAGCAATAAGTGCCGAATGCCTATCTTCTGAATGCATAAGTAAATGGGTATTACAGTGCTTGTGTGCGTGCGTCAACCATGGTGTCTAACTGGTGAATTCCTTGAGGGTAGAAACCATGTTTTTCTCACCTTTACATTCCAGAGCAACATAAAAAATGCATAAAAAAGTTAATGTGCAATAAATATGGATGGATAGGTGGACCCATGGATGAATGGTTGGACAGATGATGGATAAATGGATGAGGGGTGGATGACGGATGGATGGGTAAGTGGATGGACAGAAAAATAAAAAAAAAAATAGATGGTGATGGTTTTGTGTTGACAGGTGGTAGATTTGACTATCCTAAATCTGGAATGAGAGAGAGAGAGAGAGATACTAAGTCCTAGTGAGGTCAGTTTCTGCTGATGTGAATAAAGGTGTCGGGGGGGGGTGCATATTATTTTATGAGCCATCAGCTTCTCTTTCTTGTGGCCTCTGATCCATAGCTTTTGCCTTCACCCCACATCTGCATGTAATAAAGCTTAGTTATGACATCCATATGTCTCTAATGCAAACACCAGGGCATATACTACTTAAAAGGGCTATAAAGAGCAATGGCTTGAGAAACAACCGTTAGGAGCCTGAGTTTTTTATTATTTTAAAGGGCATTTCAACGACACTCCTGAATGTTCCCTGACCATAAGTCTGACTCCTGTTCTTTCTCTTTCTTTTCTCTTCCTCTCAGGATATCAAAGCAGACTGCAATACCTGTGTGGAAATAGAGGACAGAAAGGTAAGTCAGTATTTTTCATCTTTCTGGTTTCAAAAAAACCCCAAGAACACTATGATTTAAACCCAAGGGTTTAAGGCTGGACGATGGCTTGCAGTGGTGATTCGTGTACTGATATGAGACGCTTAAAGACAGTCATACTTTAAAATGTTCGTCTGTGTTACCTCTGATGGCTTCAGTGAAGAGTGCCTAACGTAATTAAGTATTAAATATATTGGTGCTGATTTTTATTTTAGTCATATGCTTGTCTTCAGGAAAATAGCTCATTTAGACTTAACTCATTTCACCTTGTTATTGAACATCATTAGTGATTATTCTGTAATATTACATATATGATAGCATATACAATATTGGACTTTCCAAGGTGTGTCCCCATATTTGATCTACACACTTTGAGAGAGAGCCTGCCTCAGTTTCCATCATGACACATTTATGTGAGCAGCGACTTTCTATGGCATAAATCTATTTATGTGAGATGTTTGGGGGGGTTGGGGAGGGGAGGTCGTTTCCTATATTTTCAGAGTCCCCCCTCCCTCCATGTATCTTCCTGTTACACTTGGTGTGGATCCCCTCAGGAAAAACAACTGTTAGACAATTGTTCTCCATGATCTGTCCTTATTGACAAGAGTTCACAGAAGTTTCCCTGGTAAAGTGCATCTAAGCAGATCAAATTTTACCTTTAACGCCTTGGATCCAAAGAGGTCAAATAAGTGAATTGAGGGTACATATCTCCTGGCTACTTTTGAGATCATTCCACAGTTTTGAAAGATGTTTCTCTCTGCAGCCATACCATCATTGTCAAATGCAGTTATTATTTCAAGCAGAGGTTTTCAGCCCTGATTTTGTGATAGCTCAGTCATCTGCTGATTAATAAGGTGGTTGAGGACTCCTCAAAACAAAATTTGCTTTTAAATAAAGGGCAATTGTCATGCATTATTTTAAGAAGTGTTAATCTCCTCGTGTTGAAAGGAATAAGGATATGGTAGCTGAGGTTCACTCCGCGTGATCCTCAGGTCGGTTCTGGTTCTGTGTTGCTCTCTCGTTTGCAGGCAAAGGCATTTCAATTCGTATTTGCGTCCACCATGTATTTGCATGTTGGCATACTTGCAGGTGTGTATTTTGTGAGTTGGACAAATGGAATTTAGGCTGAACATATGTCTACAGTCTTTTTTCATCCATTCCTACCAGTTCTGCTGTGGGTCATCTGCCCGAGCTGCTCTGCCTATATCAGAGTGAAAGCATGTCGCCTGCCCCGCTTCCTCAGTTTGGGATGCCTCCACTTCCCTTGGACTTTTGTGAAATTCACAAGCATGTTTCTGTCCAGTATTTTTTTTTTTTTTTTGGTACCTTCTTTGCCTGTAGTGTTTGAAAGACACCAGGAGACCTGATACTGTTAAAATAATATCAGTTCCATCACCCGAAAGATAAATGAACGGCCAGGATAATCTCTGGGCAGTGAAAGCTGGCCACATGGCTCCATTCTGCCAACCCAAACTGCCGCTGGTTCATATATCATGGTGATAAGGATCCCCCAAGTCTGTGGATGCCTTGTGATGCTTACCGGTAGGAAAAGCCATATCCGTACACGGTTTCAACTCTTTTCAAAAAAGAGTAACACACATGCGTGTGCACACACGAATATGCATTTCTGGGCTCTGTCATAGCCTGTGGGGTTGAGTCAGGTCAGGCACTTCAAAAAAAGCCTCATCTCTAAACAGGCTCACCTGGTGTTTTCTAAACATGAGCTCTCCTGCCTGAGGACACATAAATTAACCAGGTCCATTTGCCTGCAGTTCATTGGTGATGACTCCTAGCAGTGCCATAGATGTAATGCCCACCTCCGTTTCGATGACCTTCTTCTCTAAGGACTTGTTACTCCTTCTTTCCAACCGGAGAACTTTTCTTCCTCTTGGAATTCTTTTTGGATTTATTTTTGTGTGATTCTTACATTTGGGCGGTAGCTTCTCTGGGTCTCCTAATGGGGTTGGGGGTGGGGGTGAGGTGTGGGGGGTAGCTCTGTCCATCGGGGTCTTGTCTCCTAGTGGAAAAGTCTGCCCCAGTCATCCCAGAGGGTCGGTGGCCCCACCCTCCACAGAAGAGTGCCGGCCCCACCCCTGTGTGCAAAGGTGTGGCAGGAGGACACGCGGGGACACGGCAGCCGTGGCATCTGGAGTGATCTTCATCCAGGCTCTTGAATGCACTCTGGTGCTTCTGTCACCCTGATGTATAATTATGAAATTTCACCATTGGAGTAATGACACTGGCTCCTGCATGTGCGTGCCCCTCTCCACTTAATCCAAAGGCTTCTGGCAAAATCAGTAATTTGATAAAGTAGAACTGAAGTGACGAGAGATGACAGAGGTGCCAAAATGATAAGTCAGCCTGCCTCTGAAGACACAGCCCTCGGCCCGCGTGCGTGTTGACAAAATGCTGAGGGCTCTGAAGGCAAACCAGCAGTGGGTTCTTTTAAGCTCAGTTTCCTTTAGTTAGGAGAGCTTCACATGGTGTCTGTGGGACTAGGTGGATCCCTGGGAAACCTGTTTTTGATTTCCTTTTTCATTTCCCTTTCGCTTTTCCTTCCTTCCTGTCTGCCTCTCTTCAGTGTATTCCCTATGTATGGATATTTTTGTGTGCTTACACCTGTGCCTCTCTATGTAGTTGAGTACTTTCTGGAGAGAAGGATTTTAGAAAACAAGCTCTCAAGTTTGCTATAGAGTCTAATAGGGTCTCTCTCTGCTGCCCCCTCCAATTTCATGCCTCATCCCATTCGGTAGGGGCGTTTACCTTGAGATGAATCATTTTTTGCATTAACTGAATCTCAGACCAGGTATAATGATGGAAGATAAGCAGTGAATCGCAAGAGACGGAGAGAGCCCTCACCCTAAGAAGAGCAATAACATCGCTCTTCTGGTCTGCGCACTGTCTGGTTCCGTCTGAGACTGCTGACTGAATGAGAGAATCGTTCTCCTCTACGTCTCTATATTTCTTTATTCTAAGTGCCTGTTTTCCATCGGCAGACATTGGCGAGGAGCTCCTTGCCCGGTCGTGTATGGAGAAATATGTGGCTTATATGGGGGTGTGCTTCTGTTTCACGTTTCCCTTTTGCTTCCAAGCCCACCAAATCACAGAGCCCCCTTTCTGGCCCTTTCTTAGAATCATCCAGAGGCTGTCACTGGGAGATCTCAAGGGCTGGAGGCATTTTTCACCCTTAAGTGGGAAGCAGAGCTCAGATTGTTTCCTCCTAAAGGTGAGCGCCGTGGAGCTAATGCAGATTTAGCAAAGGTGATGCGAGGTAGCCCATCACTCGGAGTGGCTGTATGGCCTTGCAAAACCACATGCATTTGACATTTACAGTACCCGTGTTGCTAGTGGGGAGCTAAGGCATTTAAATTCATTTTTATTTGTGGTGTAAAATCCATCTGAATTCCAGTACTATTATGAAGACTGCAATTCAGGTGATGGCAGAAGAGGCGGATGGATCAGCCGGGGGGAGAATCTGTCAGGAGGAGATGAGAGCCCATTTGTCAAAGGCTATAAACACAGACAGCCCTTCGTCTTCTCACTTATCACCTGGCCTGGTGCAGCTAAATAGTTTCAGATCTGCTATGAAATTGCAAGGAAGGACTTTGAGCTGTTTTCAAAGTTAGGGTGACTTTCAGATTGGATCCATTTGGAGCTGCAGTCGGGGTCCATAGTAGATGCTGTCTGCCTCGGTGAACCCTGAGCGTTCTGACTTTTCCCTTTTATGAGACTTACTCTGGATCAGGACTCTTAAGTGCCTTCCATACTTTCAGCACTTACCTTGTATCAGTCTCCATCTGCCTGTCTGTGAATTGGAAATAATACAATTCACTTGAAAAGTTGATTTGAGGAGTTGCTCATACCATAATACATATATGTGATGTGTATATATATATATATATATATGTATATATATATATACATACACACACACACACACGTATACATACACACACACATTATATATATAATGCCTGGCACAAAATAAGAACACAGTCAACTGCATCTACTTTTATTTTTGATTTTGCTAATGTCCACACCTATAGGCATCACATGTCATTTAAATTAAATTTGAAAAAAAAAAAAAAAAGATGAGTCCCCCAGAAAGTGTTATGGAGGCTCACAGAAAGAGACCACCAGGGGACCTAGAAGGCTTGGGGTATATTTTACAGAAGAAGAGATGCTTGGCCTAAGTCAAGAAATAAACCCACCCATATGCCGGGTCCAGGCAGGAATCCTATGTTAATGAAGGGAGGCTGTGGGCCAACACAAAGCCATGGGAACAGCAGTGAACTCAAGAGGAATGGCCTCATATGCAGGGGCTCTGATACAACTCCCTTTTGCCATGGGGAATAATATGTTCAGTGTTGCCAGTTTCTAAGCCAGTCTGGAAATAATGGATTTTAATGGAAAACTACTGATTTTTAAAACACTGTGCAAGTCAAGTAAAACACATATGCAGAAAAGATTCAAGAGACTTGAAGGCTTGAGACGTGAAAGCTAAATCTCAGTGGATTAGGAAGATGTGAGTATTTTCAGCGTCCTTTGAAGGCCTACCTGGCAGAGGGAACAGTGAGGGCAAAGACAGAGGTGTGAAAGCGTGTGGCTTCGGGTAGGTCCAGACCCAGTGTGCAAGTCTGAGAGTGGCCAGAGGGGAGACTGGAGCAGTGAGTGGGTAGAAGTTTATGGAGGGTATTGTTTGCCTTGCTGATGGATCAGGGTGTTGTATCAATCTCTCCTCGCAGTGGAAGGAGAGAGTAAGGGAGGGCAGGTTCTTGCTGGAGGAGACCAGAGGTGTATGGAACCAAAGAGGTACTAACTCACCAAAAAAGAAGTCCTGAGGAAAGAGGGAGAAGGGACAGAGCCTAGAAATGGAGCCAGAGGCTGGGCCTTGGTTGAGTGCAGGGATGAGCAAAGGGGAAGGCTTTGCCGAGAACAAGGTGAGGTCAGCCAGGACTCAGAAATAATGGTGCTGGGTTCCCAGCCAGATGTCCTCTTTTTAAAGACGTGTGGTGGAGGAGGACCGTGTTTTCCTGTGGGCCAGTAGTGCCAAGTGTGCGGCTCAGATTTCATATGATAAATGAGGTACCTTCAGGTGGCTCATGGACATGGCATGGCATCACATCACTTAGTGAAGAAGTGTTGAAGTTATTGTCTTGTCCGTTATTTTTCAGACCTGGGGATTGCATCAAGGAGACTCAATTTGGTTGGTGTTTTGTTTTGTTTTTAATAAGCCCCAAGGTCTCCAACATTTGCTAATCTACCTTTCTAACCAAGAGACCCAGAACACTTGACAGGCAATTCTTAACATCTAGCTATAATTCAGTAACATTGTTTTACTTTTGAATTAGGCTCACATTCTGTATCTGACAAAGGATGCTGCCCATTCCATTTACTTCAGTATACAATTTTCTTTTACAAAATTCTACTTAGGATCGTCTTTTATAATTTTAACATATTCATTTAGAACAAAAGTGAGTTGATTTATTGAAAATCAGATGGATGTCAAGAAAGTGTATATATGGATTGCAAATAACTGGAGTTTAAGAATCTGTTTTCAGACAGTGGGTTTGCAGTCAGGGGAGAGATTTGGGTTTGCATTTGGGGAGTTTCAAACTCTGCTTGTCTGCAAGGGGGACTAGTTGGAGGCAAGGATGCAATCAAGAGTCAAGGCTGGAATACAGACAAGAGGCCAGGAGTCTGAGCTAGAGCCACACAGGGGACGAAGAGGAAGGTCTGAATTTGGAGAGAGTTCATCAGACCTGTCCACGTGGTTTGGTGGCCCTGACCCTGGGTCATGGACAGCTCCACCCAGGGACAAGTCAGAGGCTGCTCAGCTTAAGTATCTGTGTACAGCTGGCTGCCATGAGGAGTGAAGTTGATCAACATGGACAATAAATTAATCTCCTGGATTTCAGAGGCTTAGATGCCGTTGAGGTTGAAAATGAGCACAAAGCAGTCACCAGGGTTGGTTTTCTATTAGTACTGCTCTCTTGCTGTGGGGATGGCAGTGGATTAGTCTTCTGGGCTCTGACAGGCAGAACAAAGACAGAGGGGAAGGCATGCTCCTTACTCTGGAGGCCTCTCCCTGGAATGGGAAGCATTCATGGACGAGCTTCTCATTAAAGACTGAAATGAGATACTCAAGGTGGACAAGGGCAGAGAGTGCAGTGAGCACCATTTGGTGAGACTCAGGATTTGTCTGGGGATTGGATTTCTTTTCTGCTCCAAATGTCCTTTGTTTAAGGCTCATTATGTTTATGCATTAAATGGGTAGATGCTCCACGATTCCCCAAAGCTGTGGAAATGAAAATTAAAGCATCCCCGAGAAATGATACTTGAGTCACAGTTGAAGGCAGGGAGAGGAGTAGAGACTCCTGGGTGGTGTACAGAGATGGAAGTGTGGAGGAAGAAGTGTGGCATGACTCAGGAGCTGAATAGCGTTATGTGGCTTGGGAGATGAGGCTGGGAAGCAGGCGAGGGCCACCTAAATCCTTGCAAGCATGGGAGTACTTCGTCCAGTGTCATAGAATGAAATCGACTTTACATGGAATGTGATCTGATGGTGTGGAAATAATCAGATGCATAAAGACAGTCCCATTGCCTATGGTGTCCACTTGCTCACAGCTTATACTTGACTCCTAAGACGTCTAGCAGGTCACCTCTGGTCCCACTATCTCTGGCCCAAGAGTGGGGTGGGGTCATGTAACACCACCAAAGCTTTTGTGTGGGTTGCTTACCTTTTCTGTGGGTGTTGTCTTCTTCATCTCATGCAAATTCCTCAAGACCATGAATCTTCTTCAGATTATTAACCATCATTCCTATCAGACAAGGCAGTCATTCCACATAAGTTCATAGCCACTACCCAGCCTGTGCTTTGGATGTGTTTGGGGCAGCAGGCTATTCTTGCTGCCACCGTATCTGGCCATCTAGCATTGCATCGGCAAAGCGACCCGCATTTATAGATTTGCCTCTGTTCTTTTGAGATATTCATGAGACTTGGTGTGTATACCACAGTAGACCCTATCTTATCCTTCTCTCTGCTGGGAAACTGGGCACGCTGACAGAGACTGCACATGTAGCACCCCGACAGCCAGACTCAACATCATTTCTACTTGGACTTGGTGACTAGCCAAGAGTAGAGATGATAAATCTCAGGGTCTGGAATTATGTGTGCAGAACCTCAGATAGGGGATGGAAGTCAACTCTGGAGAGGACTCCCCTTCCCCCCAAAATTGGTTGCTGCCAAGAAATCTTTGGCATTTTTGTTCACTTCTACATAATTTATTTCAAAAGACGATGTAATATGGTAGAAAAGAGTTTGGGAATCAGATCTGGGTTTGAATCCTGGTTCTGGCCTTAGTTACTACTTGCAAGATCTTGGGAAAGCCACATTAGCTTCCTGATCCACAGTCATACATCTGTAAAACGGGGATAGATAATGCATGCCATGGATTGTTCTTGTGTGCTGTATTGGGACATCTTCAACAGCACAATAGAAAACCAATCTGGGTCAGCTCAAAGATTAAAAAAAAAAAAAGACAGCTGTTGGGTCGAATAACAGCAAAATTGGGCTGTCTTCTGGTATAGCTGGATCCTGGTGTTTAAGCTCAAATGAGACGGTGAAAATGGGGACCACTAGCTACAGGCTTAAATTCTACCTGCCGAAAGAGAGAGCTTCTTTTCCAATGGTTTCAGTAGAAATGCTGGGGGTGATGTTTATTGGCTTAATTGGAGTCAGTTATGGAAGGCAGTACTCAGCTTGTCTGTCTGCCTTCATCCACAACCATAAGTCGGTTTGGCCCCAAATGAACAAATTAAATGGAGTACAGTAGAGTTTCTAAAGGAAACCTTGACTGATTGTTTTTCCAGAAGAGAAATAGCAGTTGACCTAGCTTGCCTTGAGCACTTACTATATACTAGACATTGTTTTTAGCACTTTATGTACATCCTATTATTATTTTTATTTTTTTTAAGTAGACTCCATACCAGTGTGGAGCCCAATACAGGGCTTGAACTCATGACCCTGAGATTAAGACCTGATGAGCTGAGATCAAGAGTCGGACGCTTAACCAACTGAGCCACTCAGGCGCCCTTATGTGCATTCTATTATTGAATCTTTATAAAGATCCTTTAAGATATGTACAATATTTATCTCCATTTTGCAGATGAGAAAACTGAGGGAAGGAGGACTTAACTAACATGCCTGAGATCACCCAGGTAGTAAGTGTAGGATGGATTTCTGACCCAGGTGGTCTGCCTTTGATTCTTAACCACTGACGATGCTACTTCTGCTAAGGATGCCTGACAGGAGAAAACAATAAATGGTCTTTGCTCAACATGCTCAGTGCCTGGCACACAAGTAAATGGTCACTCTGTTTTTGAGAATTACTTTAACAAAGCCTTCGAAGGAATAGAAATAACTTGGGCCATTGCTAAATGACATTCTGCAATGCATCTTTGCATTTAATTTCCTCTTAATCAATCCTCCATAGGTATTATCTTGAGGTCCTCAATGGCTCTGCTTTTTGGAATGATCAAAATGTTCGTGGTTCCAGTTAGTGCTTCACTTCTCTGCATGACTGAGAGTTATTTTTGTAGACAAGAGCTTCTTACTCCAGGATGGGTCCCTGCACCCGCCTTTTATATTTTATCTGCAGGTTAGCTGATGCTTTCTCTTTTACTGAACTTTGAAAATGAGATGTTAGTCATACTTTCCTCTCTCATTGATTTTAGGGAAATTTGAAGGTGGTGGTGGGCTGGGGGTTGGGGGGAGGCACATAAAAACTGGAAGAACTTCTAAAATGGATGTGGTGTGGAGTTAAATTAGCCTCTGATGGGCCGGAAACTCAAATGACAGATGAGGAGGGGTGCTGGGCACACTCAGCAGTACGATGGGCAAAAATGTAACACATAGAGTGAGGTGAAAAAGCTACTGCGATAGATCAGGCCATTTGTCTGATACACCCTCCTGTCAGCCTTGAAGTTGACTTTGGGAAGCTAGTCTAAAGAATCATGGGTATTAACAGACTGGTTAAGAGCTTTAGCTCAGGATTCTCAAAAGGCCTGGGTTTGCACCACATCTTGGCAACTTCCTGGCTACTTAACCTCTCAGATGCTCATGTTCTCATGTAAAATGGACAGAATAAGAGTAGAGACTTTCTGGGGTTGCTGTGGGACTCATTGAGCTAATTTACTTAGGGTACTTAGCATCCTGGCTAGGCAGAGGATATGCCTCCAGTAAATGCAAGCTGCTTTATTACATTCTTACATTTGATTTTCTCCTCTTCTTCTTTCACTCTGGAGTCAGTTTCTTAGATCTCTGGTGGGATCAGAGAAGTTAAGTAAAACTGGTCTAGGATGAGTTAAGTACATAGCAACATAAATAACAAAACTGAAACTAGATACCAGGTCCCCAGTTATAAGTCTAGAGTTTTGTATATCAGGCAGGTACTTATCAGTCTGGTTGAAGGTGCATGGAGAGGGTTGGAAAACATGTCTAAAAGTGCAGGCCAGTGATTGGAAACCAGATTTAATCTCTGGTGTCAACTCAGATTGATTGATAGTGTCTGCACAGAATGCTGTGTTGATGAGGAGTCTGAGCCCTGGGTTCTATAGGAGTGCATGATTGATTAGTGATGTCTGACAAGGGTGAAAGAGTGGGAATTACAGTGTGTGTGCCAGAAATAGGTGGTTCCTGGCCTCGAATCTGGCAACAAACCCCCAAATGCTTTGTATTTAAGCCTAAAGATGAAGAGAAGATAGACACTTCATGCCTCTGTTGCATTCTCTGTTTGGTCTTTACTTTTAAGCACTCCTGTTTCTCTTGTTGTTTTACAGATTTGCAATCCATCAAGGCACTGGTATTTTAAGAGATGGTGCATAGCTTAAACACAATTTAACACATAAAAGCCTTATACCAGGCACCTATAGCCTCACTTTCCTAGACCCTTGGGAAACCTACTCTATTTGTTTACTTCTGGTGATAACTTACCTGACTTCACCCTCAGATAGGGTTTTTAAAAGTGTGATTTATCTATAAGATATTTGTCATCTCTTTAAAAAAAAAGATATCTGTCATCTCTTTGCATTATGTATTAATTGGGGCTGAATTGCTTACATTTTAATACCATTAATTATACCTGTTACTTTCATTTGTCATTTATTTTACTTAAAAGAAACAAGTCTATTGTATAATTTTTAGTGATACTTCTTTAAACTCTGAATTAAAATGCATTTAGGAAACACCTAATTAAGTGCAGAGCTTGTTCTCTAGAGCAGTTCTGTCATCTCTCCTAAAAAAAAAAAAAAAAAAGCCATAGCCTTCTTTTGTGATGAGTGGAGTGAGTGTTAATTAATTTTTTTTCCTCTTCATTGGTGTGTTTTATTATCCCACTTCTTGATATGTGATTGGTGACTTTACGATGCTTTAGATAGAAAGCACGTCCTGTCTAAATGTGATTTATGTTGTCCCAGAACTTTTGCACAGTTCAGCTGAAATTTTCTTCACGTTGATCAAGGTCAGAAAACCCAGGGATTATACCATCCATCTTAGCAGCTGGAGTGCTGAAATAATTTTTGATGGAACTTAATGCAATAGCAACAGAATCCAAAGGTGGGGTGGGGAAGACATGCACACATGTGTAAATTCACATATGCACATGCATACACAAGCACAAGCCCATGCATGTGTTATATTGAGTTTTTGTCATTTTAATTGGGCTTTTTTGGGGGGGCCTATTATAAATTAGAATTTATTTTTGAATAAAGTCATCAAAAATGCAGTATCTTTTATGTGCCATTGCAGACTAAAAGCTATCAGAATCTACAGGACAGCTACAGGTTTTTCATATTTTCTTTTCTTTTCTTTTCTTTTTTTTTTAAATCCAAATTTCTTTTTTTTCTTTTTTTTTTAAGATTTATTTATTTATTTATTTGACAGAGAGATAGAAGCACTAGTAGGCAGAAAGGCAGGCAGAGGGAGAAGCAGACTCCCTGCTGAGCAGGGAGCCCGATGCGGAACTCGATCCCAGGACGCTGGGATCATGACCTGAGCCGAAGGCAGACGCTTAACGACTGAGCCACCCAGGCGCCCTCATATTTTCTTTTTAACCTGAAGATTTTCAGGGCGCCTGGGTGGCTCAGTCGGTTAAGCATCTGCCTTTAGCTCAGATCAGCGGAGAGCCTTCTTCTCCCTCTCCCTCTGCCTGCCGCTCTGCCTACTTGTGCTCTCTCTCTCTCTCTCTGTGTCAGATAAATAAAAACCTTAAAAAAGAATTAACCTGAAGATTTTCTGGGTGGATTGGAGGACAGATCCTTTAGAACAGAAAATATTTCAAGCTTAAGACATTCCAGCTTTTGGTTAAGGGAGCATATGTAGAGAAGCAAATCCTGGTCATGAGGCATGCTAGCAGGATGACTCAGCCAGGGAGGTTGATAGCTTTCCCCAGGCACCTGATTTGGTTGAATCACTGGTTCCCATGGTATACAGAGAATCAAGTCAAAGAATTAAGTCAAAGGAGTAATAGAACTTTAAGTGTATCTCTTGCATCCCCTCAAAATAGTACCCCACCCTGAAATAAGGAAAAAAATATACAGTTTCTAGTTTGATCTGTTCAGATTGAGTTTTTCTGTTGATCCAATTCATCAACGTGTGGGTGGACAAATATTAATTTTACCCGAATGATAGGAATGTCTTCATGGGGAAATCATTAAAGCTTGAGAGTGATCACTAAGGAGCTAACAGAAAATTCGCACAAAGGAAATCATAAATAGGCTCAAACTCATGGTGAATACCTCTCCTTGATAGCTGTATGAAAATGAAAATTAAAGCCAGTATGAGATACTAATTTCTACCTACTAAACAATGCCGTATTGACATGAAATTAGGAATATTACCTTTTCCCGCACTAGCAAAATTGCCATGAAACTGGCTCCTGCATTCTTTACTGGTTATACTGCAATTTGGTGGAACTCATTTAAAAACCAGAGCATCCATACCTATGATCAACCATGCAGATAATTACTCCTTTGACCCAGTCTTATTCGTATGAATTATTACAATTGCCCAATCTTAAGGGAGGGGCTTATTATGTTGAGTATAGAACATGATGGAGTATAATGTAGCTGTTAAAAGTGATTAATAAGCTTGTGTCAGAGGTCCATGAAATAATATGTGATGTTGAACAAAAACACATCCCAAAAGATAGCATGGGCTTCTGCTATGGTCACGTATAAAATTCACATGGGGAAGGAGGAATATTTATGTTTTTAAATGTTCAAACACAGTTTCATTAATGTATGATTTGAGAATTAGAAAATAAGTCATTGTGTTGGTTAATTTTATGTGTCAGCTTGATTGGCCATGGAATGCCCAGATGAACTATGGTTTCTGGGTGTGTCTGTGAGGTTGTTTCCAGATTAACATTAGAATCAGTGGATTTAGTAAATTAGATAACTCTCCTCAAACTGGGTGGGCCTTATCCTCCATCCAGGGTCTGAATAAGAGAAAAGGTAGAGAAAGGAAGAATTTGGTGTCTGTGCCCAGCCCCCTCCCCTCACTGATTGAGCTGGGAAGCTTCATCTTATCTCTTTGGCCCTCGGGTTGGGATTTATACCATTGGCTCCTCTGGTTCTCAGAACTTTAGACTGAATTGGCCACCAGCTTCCCCGGATCTCCAGCTTGCAGATGGCAGATCATAGGATTTTTCAGCCTCCATAATCACATGAGTCGATTCTTCATATTAAATCAATGAATCTCTCTCTCTCTCTCTTTCTTTTCCTCTCCTCCCCTGTATCTACATCTCTATCTCTATCTATCTCTATCTATATATCTTCTATTGATTCTGTTTATCTGGAGAACCCTGGCTACAGTCATAATGGAGGGAATGGAGTTCCTCCAATGGAAGATGTGCAGGATTAAGTTTATGGCTGAGTTTGGGCATGTTACTTAACATTTCTGCATCTCAGATTCCTCTTCTGCGAAGAGATGACAATGATACCACCTACCTCTTAAGGTTATTGTGAACTTTATCCATAATGTACCCCAATTGCCAGTCCAGTTCCTGGCACATAGTAATTATTGAATGCATGGTTGTTAATAGAAGTAACATCACGGGGCACCTGGGTGGCTCAGTTGTTAAGCGTCTCTGCCTTCGGCTCAGGTCATGATCCCAGGGTCCTGGAATGAGTCCCGAGTTGGGCTCCCTGCTCTGCCGGAAGCCTGCTTCTCCCTCTCCTGCTCCCCCTGCTTGTGTTCTCTCTATGGCTGTCTCTCTCTCTGTCAAATAAATAAAATCTTAAAAAAAAAATAGTAACATCACTAAAAGCCATCACAACAGAAATCATGATAAACAATTTATATTCCTGTTGAGAATTAGAATGAGGTGAAAAGAATCTCTAAATAAGACACCATAGTCTATAAGAAGTGTCTCATGTGAAATGTTACCAAGGGGCCAAACATATGAAATCAACAATTGTCCCACTGCTGAGTGGTCCTTGAAAGAATCTTTTATTTCATTTCATTTTGTTTCATTTCATTTCATTTCATTTCATTTTTGAAAAGGACGAGCAGAGTTCACAGGATTGTTATCCAATACCTGGCTAAAGCTACTGGGCAAACATTTCTAATTCAAGCAGGTAAAATTTTCCAGATGAATCATGAATTCAATCATGAATTTCATGATTGCTGAAATGGGACCGTCTGGGATTTGTAGCAACTTGGAAAACAATGGATGAAACAATCACGAAGAGAGAAGCCTGCCACATCCTCAGACCAAGCATCCTTAGCTATTGCCTCCAACCCATTGGGTGGAAGTTTCCAAGTAAGGGTCTCCAGGCCCTTTGTTAGTCATGAAGCTAAAGCAACTACTGATACTCTTGAAACATAACTGTCTATTTAAATCAGATCCATTTCAGCCCTTAATTTGGAGGTGTGCATATGTATTTTACTAGAAGTCCATTTTGGCAGAATTATCAAGGAAATGACTTCAATTTCCTGTTTCACCTTGCTCATGTATGTCATTCAAAGACCACTCTTCCAAATAAGTTGGAACCCTTTGTTTATCAGCCTGTCCCAATAATTTTAAGATTCCATAAAACCACTTTAAAGCTCTTGAGATGACTAAGAAAAGATGATGGTAACTCTCAAGTATCCATATCAAACAGATGATTTTTTTTTGTTGTTGGTTTTTTTTTGTTTTGTTTTGTTTTTAATTTTTTTATTGTTATGTTAATCACCATATATTACATCATTAGTTTTTGGTGCAGTGTTCCATGATTCATTGTTTGTTCATAACACCCAGTGCTCCATGCAGAACGTGCCCTCCTCAATACCCATCACCAGGCTAACCCATCCCCCTACCCCCCTCCCCTCTAGAACCCTCAGTTTGTTTTTCAGAGTCCATCATCTCTCTTGGTTCGTCTCCCCCTCTGACATACTCCCCTTTTCTTCCTCTCCTATTATCTTCTTCTTTTTCTTTTTTCTTAAAATATGTTGCGTTATTTGTTTCAGAAGTACAGAACTGTGATTCAACAGTCTTGCACAATTCACAGTGCTCACCGTAGCACATACCCTCCCCAATGTCTATCACCCAGCCACCCCATCCCTCCCACCCCCAACCACTCCAGTAACACTCAGTTTCTTTCCTGAGATTAAGAATTGTTCATATCAGTGAGGTCATGTGATACATGTCTTTCTCTGATTGACTTATTTCACTCAGCATAACACCCTCCAGTTCCATCCACGTCGTTGCAAATGGCAAGATCTCATTCCTTTTGATGGCTGCATAATATTCCATTGTGTATATATACCACATCTTCTTTATCCATTCATCTGTCGATGGGCATCTTGGCTCTTTCCACAGTTTGGCTATGGTGGACATTGCTGCTATAAACATTGGGGTACACGTACCCCTTTGGGTCCCTACATTTGTATCTTTGTGGTAAATACCCAGTAGTGCAATTGCTGGATCGAACGGTAGCTCTAATTTCAACTGTTTGAGGAACCTCCATACTGTTTTCCAGAGGGGTTGCACCAGCTTGCATTCCCACCAACAGTGTAGGAGGGTTCCCCTTTCTCCACATCCCCGCCAACATCTGTCGTTCCCTGACTTGTTAATTTTAGCCATTCTGACGGGTGTGAGGTGGTATCTCATTGAGGTTTTGATTTGGATTTCCCTGATGCCGAGCGATGTTGAGCACTTTTTCATGTGCCTGTTGGCCATTTGGATGTCTTCTTTGGAAAAATGTCTGTTCATGTCTTCTGCCCATTTCTTGATTGGATTATTTGTTCTTTGGGTGTTGAGTTTGATAAGTTCTTTATAGATTTTGGATACTAGCCCTTTATCTGATATGTCATTTGCAAATATTTTCTCCCATTCTGTCGGTTGTCTTTTGGTTTTGTGGACTGTTTCTTTTGCTGTGCAAAAGCTTTTTATCTTGATGAAATCCCAATAGTTCATTTTTGCCCTGGCTTCCCGTGCCTTTGGCAATGTTTCTAGGAAGAAGTTGCTGCGGCTAAGGTCGAAAAGGTTGCTACCTGTGTTCTCCTTTAGGATTTGGATGGACTCCTGTCTCACGTTTAGGTCTTTCAACAATTTGGAGTCTATTTTTGTGTGTGGTGTAAGGAAATGGTCCAGTTTCATTCTTCTGCATGTGGCTGTCCAATTTTCCCAACACCATTTGTTGAAGAGACTGTCTTTTTGCCATTGGACATTCTTTCCTGCTTTGTCAAAGATAAGTTGACCATAGAGTTGAGGGTCCATTTCTGGGCTCTCGATTCTGTTCCATTGATCTATGTGTCTGTTTTTGTGCCAGTACCATACTGTCTTGATGATGACAGCTTTGTAATAGAGCTGGAAGTCCGGAATTGTGATGCCGCCAGCTTTGCTTTTCTTTTTCAGTATTCCTCTGGCTATTCTGGGTCTCTTCTGGTTCCATACAAATTTTAGGATTATTTGTTCCATTTCTTTGAAATAAGTGGATGGTATTTTGATGGGGATTGCACTGAATGTGTAGATTGCTCTAGGTAGCATTGACATCTTCACAATGTTGATTCTCCCAATCCATGAGCATGGAACGTTTTTCCATTTCTTTGTGTCTTCTTCAATTTCTTTCATGAGTATTTTATAGTTTTCTGAGTACAGATCCTTTGCCTCTTTGGTTAGATTTATTCCTAGGTATCTAATGGTTTTGGGTGCAATTGTAAATGGGATCGACTCCTTGATTTGTCTCTCTTCTGTCTTGTTGTTGGTGTATAGGAATGCCACTGATTTCTGTGCATTGATTTTATATCCTGCTACTTTACTGAATTCCTGTATGAGTTCTAGCAGTTTTGGGGTGGAGTCTTTTGGGTTTTCCACATACAGTATCATATCATCTGCAAAGAGTGAGAGTTTGACTTCCTCTTTGCCGATTTGGATGCCTTGGATTTCTTTTTGTTGTCTGATTGCTGTGGCTAGGACTTGTAATACTATGTTGAATAGCAGTGGTGAGAGTGGACATCCCTGCCGCGTTCCTGACCTTAGGGGAAAAGCTCTTAGCCTTTACCCATTGAGAATGATACTCGCTGTAGGTTTTTCATAGATGGCTTTTATGATATTGAGGTATGTACCCTCTATCCCTATACTCTGAAGAGTTTTGATCAAGAAAGGATGTTGTACTTTGTCAAATGCTTTTTCTGCATCTATTGAGAGGATCATATGATTCTTGTTCTTTCTTTTGTTAATGTATTGTATCACGTTGATTGATTTGCGGATGTTGAACCAGCCTTGCAGCCCAGGAATAAATCCCACTTGGTCGTGGTGAATAATCCTTTTAATGTACTGTTGGATCCTATTGGCTAGTATTTTGGTGAGAATTTTTGCATCCATGTTCATCAAGGATATTGGTCTGTAATTCTCTTTTTTGATGGGTTCTTTGTCTGGTTTTGGGATCAAGGTAATGCTGGCCTCATAAAATGAGTTTGGAAGTTTCCCTTCCATTTCTATTTTTTGGAACAGTTTCAGGAGAATAGGTATTAATTCTTCTTGAAATGTCTGATAGAATTCCCCTGGGAAGCCATCTGGCCCTGGGCTTTTGTTTCTTGGGAGATTTTTGATGACTGTTTCAATTTCCTTAGTGGTTATAGGTCTGTTCAGGTTTTCTATTTCTTTCTGGTTCAATTTTGGTAGTTGATACATCTCTAGGAATGCACCCATTTCTTCCAGGTTATCTAATTTGCTGGCATAGAGTTGCTCATAATATGTTCTTATAATTGTTTGTATTTCTTTGGTGTTGGTTGTGATCTCTCCTCTTTCATTCATGATTTTGTTGATTTGGGTCATTTCTCTTTTCTTTTTGATCAGTCTGGCCAGGGGTTTATCAATCTTGTTAATTCTTTCAAAAAACCAGCTCCTAGTTTCGTTGATCTGTTCTACTGTTCTTTTGGTTTCTAGTTCATTGATTTCTGCTCTGATCTTTATGATTTCTCTTCTCCTGCTGGGTTTAGGCTTTATTTGCTGTTCTTTCTCCAGCTCCTTTAGGTGTAGGGTTAGGTTGTGTATTTGAGACCTTTCTTGTTTCTTGAGAAAGGCTTGTATTGCTATATACTTTCCTCTCAGGACTGCCTTTGCTGTATCCCAAAGATTTTGAACAGTTGTGTTTTCATTTTCATTGGTTTCCATGAATTTTTTTAATTCTTCTTTAATTTCTTGGTTGACCCATTCATTCTTTAGTAGGATGCTCTTTAGCCTCCATGTATTTGAATTCTTTCCGACTTTCCTCTTGTGGTTGAGTTCTAGTTTCAAAGCATTGTGGTCTGAAAATATGCAGGGAATGATCCCAATCTTTTGGTACCGATTGAGACCTGATTTGTGACCTAGGATGTGATCAATTCTGGAGAATGTTCCATGGGCACTAGAGAAGAATGTGTATTCCGTTGCTTTGGGATGGAATGTTCTGAATATGTCTGTGAAGTCCATTTGGTCCAGTGTGTCATTTAAAGTCTTTATTTCCTTGTTGATCTTTTGCTTAGATGATCTGTCCATTTCAGTCAGGGGGGTGTTAAAGTCCCCCACTATTATTGTATTGTTGTCAATGTGTTTCTTTGCTTTTGTTATTAATTGCCTTATATAATTGGCTGCTCCCATGTTCAGGGCATAGATATTTACAATTGTTAGATCTTCTTGTTGGATAGACCCTTTAAGTAGGATATAGTGTCCTTCCTCATCTCTTATTACAGTCTTTGTTTTAAAATCTAGTTTGTCTGATATAAGGATTGCCACCCCAGCTTTCTTTTGGTGTCCATTAGCATGGTAAATGGTTTTCCACCCCCTCACTTTCAATCTGGGGGTGTCTTTGGGTCTAAAATGAGTCTCTTGCAGACAGCATATCGATGGGTCTTGTTTTTTAATCCAATCTGATAGCCTGTGTCTTTTGATTGGGGCATTTAGCCCATTTACATTCAGGGTAACTATTGAAAGGTATGAATTGAGTGCCATTGTATTACCTGTAAGGTGACTGTTAACTGTCTGTTGTCTGTGTTCGTTTCTGCTCTTTGCTGCTTTTAGGTTCTCTCTGCTTAGAGGACCCCTCTCAATATTTCTTGGAGGGCTGGTTTCGTGTTTGCAAATTCCTTTAGTTTTTGTTTGTTCTGGAAGCTTTTTATCTCTCCTATTTTCAATGATAGCCTAGCTGGATATAGTATTCTTGGCTGCATATTTTTCTCGTTTAGTGCTCTGAAGATATCTTGCCAGTCCTTTCTGGCCTGCCAGGTCTCTGTGGATAGGTCTGTTGCCAATCTAATGTTTCTACCATTGTAGGTTACATATCTCTTCTCCCGAGCTGCTTTCAGGATTTTCTCTTTGTCTCTGAGACTCGTAAGTTTTACTATTAGATGTCGGGGTGTTGACCTATTATTATTGATTTTGAGAGGGGTTCTCTGTGCCTCCTGGATTTTAATGCCTGTTTCCTTCCTCACATTAGGGAAGTTCTCTGCTATAATTTGCTCCAATATACCTTCTGCCCCTCTCTCTCTCTCTTCTTCTTCTGGGATCCCAATTATTCTAATGTTGTTTCGTCTTATCGTATCACTTATCTCTCGAATCCTGCCCTCGTGATCCTGTAGTTGTTTCTCTCTCTTTTTCTCAGCCCCTTTATTTTCCATCATTTGGTCTTCTATATCGCTGATTCTCTCTTCTGCCTCATTTATCCTAGCATTTAGTGCCCCCATTTTTGATTGCACCTCATCAATAGCCTTTTTGATTTCGATTTGGTTAGATTTTAGTTCTTTTATTTCTCCAGAAAGGGTTTCTCTAATAACTTCCACGCTTTTTTCAAGCCCAGCTAGTATCTTTAAAGTCATGATTCTGAAGTCTAGGTCGGACATCGTACTAATGTCCGTATTGAGTAGGTCCCTGGCTGACGGTACTACCTCTTGTTCTTTTTGCTGAGGTGATTTCTTTCATCTTGTCATTTTGTCCAGAGGAGAATAGATGAATGAGAGAACAAAAGGCTAACAGGTTTACAACGTCCCCAGCAAATATACTGTATACAAATCAGAAAAGACCTGAAACCAGGGGAAAAGAAAGGGAAAGAAAGAAAAAAGAAAGAGAAAAAGAAAAAAAAAAGAAAAAAAGATAAAAACAAAAACAAAACAATTCAAAAAAGGAGAATATGATCAAATATGATCAGGCTAGTGCATAGATCAGTGCCACACACTAGATTTTGGGCGTATTTTGGTCTGTTAGAAAAAAGTGCCTCCTAAAATTTTAAAGGAAGAAAGACATATATGTACAAAATAAGGGTTGATACAATGAAGGGATGGAAGATGACTGTAAAGATGAAAATTATAAAAGATTTTATAAAAGGACTTGGTAAGATAAGTTGTTTGAAAAAAGAAAGAAGATTTAAGGAAAAAAAAAAGGAAAAAGGGAGAGAATGTGATCAGGCAGGAGACTAGGACAAAGCCATACACTAGTGATTTAGGGTATATTTTGATCTGTTAGAAGAAACTGTACCTCAAAATTTTAAAGAGAGAACAACTTATATATATATGCCAAAAACAAGGGTAACTACTATGAAGGGATAAAATATGACTCTAAAAATGAAAAAAAAATAAAAAATGTTTTTTTTTTTAAAAAGGGATTTATAAGATGTTGGTTGAAAAAGGGAAAAAGAAAAATAAAAAAAGTCAACAAAAATTAACTTTGATGAAATAATGAATCATGGTAAAAAAAAAAAAAAAAGCCATGAAACTATGTGCAGTATTCCCCTAGCGCTGGAGTTCTCCTATTCTCCTTGATCGATCAACTTGGTCTTGGCTTGCTGGCTGTTTGTGCTGATCTTCTGGGGGAGGGGCCTGTTGCTGTGGTTTCCAAATGTCTTTGCCGGAGGCGGAATTGCCCCGCCCTTGTCGGTCCGGGCTAAGGAAGCTGCTCCGGTTTGCTCTCAGGAGCTTTTGTTCCCTGCAAGCTCTCGGTACAGCTTTGGAGGACCAGGGCAGAAATGGTGGCCTCCCAATCTCCACTCGGAGGAGCTGAGAACTCAGGGCCCCGCTCCTCAGTGTGCCCCCAGAGAAAAGCAGTCACTCCGTTGTCCCCGGTCTCCGGCCGCACTCCGTGCTCACCCGGCCTGTGACCGAGCGTTGCTATCTCTGGCACCCGACCCCGCTCGGAGTCTCCAAACCCAGCAGATCCCTGCAGTGCGTTCCCGCACCGCTCCTCCCCGGGAAGGAAGGGGAGTCTCCCCGGATCTGCTGCTTGTTGGGTCTCTGCTGGGGGAGCCATGCCCCGACTGGGCCGCAGATCACAGTTTATGGCAACCCCGAGCTGAGAGCCCGCGACTCTGCTCCGTCTCTGCAGCCGGCTTCCCTGCTCTGATACCTGGGAGCTCTGGCGCACTCAGGCACCCCCGGTCTCTCTGTGACCCCAAGGGTCCTGAGACCACACTGTCCTGGGAGGATTCCACCCCCCGCTTAGCCACTGCAGCGACGTCCCTCCGCCGAGCCAACTTCTAAAAGGTCCGATTTTGTGCTCCGCGGTTCTATCACTTGCCAGAAGTGGCCGGTGGAGGCCCCTCCCCCGCCGTCTATCCTCCCGAATATCGCCTCGGATTCACTTCTCCGCACGCCCTACCTTCCAGTAAGTGGTCGCTTCTCTGTTCAGAGAGTTGTTGCTACTCTCCTGTTCGTTCTCCTGTTGAGTTCGTAGGTGTTCAGAATGGTTTGATCCCTATTCAGCTGAATTCCTGAGACCAGACGAAATCTAGGTCTCCTACTCCTCCGCCATCTTGCTCCGCCTCCCAAACAGATGATTTTTAATGCCTTGGTCATTTGTTTCCTTATACTATGTGGTCTATTAGACGTTTGACATTATTTGGAATCAGTGAAGTTATCTAACTGTTATTAATCACATTCGAGGTTGAGGAGTGTAGGTCTGACTCATCTGGTTGTATCAGGATTGGAGGGTAAGTTAGCATTAGATAAGACGTTGACAGTCATTTTTCATTTAGTTTCTATACATGAATCACTGAAAATACTAGGGTCATTGGAACAGGTTCTCAGAAACTCAAAATTAATTTATTGATTCCAGGTTCACCTGGATCCAGGTCCTCAAATGATTCCTTAGGAAGCCTTCTCCATCTCTTAACTCTGCTTTACTACTTTTCTTGGGTTTGGCTTATGCCATGAAGTGGTGGGGGCACTAGTGGCTCTAGAATTACGTCCTGAGTAATTACCTCCTCACTGAGATGAAGCCAGTCCAACACCAACAATATGGAATCATAATGGGGGAAGGATAATCTCCCCCCACCCCAAAGAAAAACTACAGTGATTCTTATAGAGTAGAATGGATATTGGTTCGGTAAAAGCAGCAATTGCCTTCACAGAGCACAATTTCCAGATGATCACCAGTCTCTAAAATTCCCTGGTTGATTGCTTTCTGGTCTCTATCTTACCTAATCTCCCCATCTTGCTCCATCTCTTTTCCACTACTCGCTGACCCTCAAAGGTCATCCACATCCCTGCACAAAGCACAAAGTATTCATCAATCAGAAATGTATTCAGCACAAAGAAGTGTGAAATGCAGGGCTGACCTGCTGGACTGGGCTCTAAGCTTTAGGACAGACGGGGGTGCTCTGTGTTGCTTACTCAGCAGAGTGCCTACAGTAGAGAAGAGGTTTTGAATGAACACAAGGACAGAACTTTATGGTCAGTTGAGGAGATGAGGTATCTATATTCACATGAAAAGCCAACATGCAAGTCTGAACAGAGAATGATAATAGTCAAGTCAGTGATGGAGGGGAAACTAGTTTTAGACATTTGTAGGAGAAAATAAACCCTTGCTGGAGGAAGTGCCATATCAGGTGGACCCTGCAATTCTAGCCAAGCTTCGAAAGCATCTGCATAAATAGACAGCAAAGGAAAGGGGATCTAGAAAAGAAGACAGTATAAGCAGAATTCCTTTAGAGACATATTAAAGAAATAACACTTTGGAATTATTATAGGAAAGTTATAAGAAATTCAGCTGTCTCTTGGCTGTAATAGAAATACAGTTCAGATTGGCTTCAGCTAAAAATGTAATTGATTAACTCCCTCTACTGGGTTGAATAATGACCTCCAAAAAGATACGTTAGAAGTTCCAACCCCCTTGGACCTGTTAATGTGACCTTATTTGGAAATATGGTCTTTGGAGATGTAATCAAGTTAAAATAAGGTCATATTAGATTGTGGATAAAGGTCCTAATCCAATGGCTGGTGTTTTTATAAGAGAAAGGAGAGGGAGATTTGGATATAGAGACACACACTGGGGGTAGAGGCGGTATGATGATGGAGACAGAGATGGAGAGATGCAGCTACAAGCCAAGAATGACAAGGATTGCTGGTCACCACCAGAAGCAAGAAGGATTCTTCTCTAGAGCCTTCAAATGAAACATGGGTCTGTGGACACCTTATTTCAGACTTCTAGTCTCTATAACCAAGAGATAATATATTTCTGTTTTTTAAGCCACCCGGGATGTGGTGATTTGTTATAGCAGCCTTGGAAAACTAATACACTTCCACATCTGCAAATCTAGGAGTATCTACCGTCAGGGATGGCTAGACCCAGATGCTCATAACATGTCATCAGGAATATACCTGTCTCTGTATCTGGGCTCTATTTATTTTGGATTTGACTTAATTTTAGGCAGGCTGTTACCAAGTGGAGCAAAATGGCTCCAGAAGATTAATTCCAGATTTACCTTTGACCAATTTCATGAAAAAGTCCTAGGCTTGGTCAGGGTTGGGTCCTGTGTCTATTGCTGAACCAGTTCTTGCTGACATAGGCGTGGGTTGCTGTCTTTGGCTAGGTCTGAGTCCCAGGTGCATTGTGAAACTTGGGGCAAGTATCAGCTCCACATGGACTCCAAAGGAAGTGGGAGAGGAGAGATCTCCAAAAGGAAAGAAGACCCCCAAAAGGTTTCTCAAAAGGAAAACTGGAGAGATGAGGAGGAGCAGGGACAGTTGTTATTAGAAATAGATGAAAGAACACTGCGCAGGGGGGAACACACACACACACACACACACACACACACACACACACACACACACACTCCTTCCCTAGGTCAACTGGGATCACATTTGGAGAGCCATGAGTGTAGGCAGGAAGGTTTTTAACACTGGTTGCCTAAGTAAACTTGAGAACAGTGGACCAAGAGGTGAGAATTACAGTTCTGAGGAAGGCCCGCATGATCAGGAAAGTTTGGCAAAAGTCGGACTGAGGATACAACACCATCCCACCCTCCTATAAATTCTGAAAAGTCCTGAGCCCTTCCTGTTTTGTAACTGTAGCCCCTAACCCCAGGTGGGCCCTAGCCTGGAGTAAACTCCTCATAGTAAATAAAAGTGTCTTAGTAGCCCCAAGAGGAGGTGGAAGAGGCCTGACCTGGACCAGTGCCTTTGGGGACAGAAAGGCCTGGATGGTTTCCTGATATGAACTCATTGTCCTGCATGGGACCAGAAGAGGATCAGGCTTCCAAAGGAATAACAACTACTCTCAAGTACTAAATATTTTCTACCTCCAAGAGCATTTGCTAACTGCTTTATAAGCACAATTCAGTTAATCTGCATGCCCAACGAAAAATTTAGACACTCTTTTTTTCCAGATGATGAAAGGGAATTCCAGAAATATGAAATGAATGTCCCAAGCTCACACAGTGAGTTGGGTGACAGGGCTACAATTAGAGCTGAGGTTCACCTAAGCCCAAAGACCATTTTTCATCTGTTCCCAGCTGCTACAAAATTAAGGGTTGCCAGCACCCTTGACGGTACTTAAGGCCCTGTTGTAACATTTGGTTACCTGTATAAATACAAATACATATCAAGACATAGATGTGTATGACCTGTTCCTGTGGAGACTAGATGTCTTTGTTACTTTAAGTTCAAAAAGGACTTTTTGCCCCAAAAGGCTACCTACATCAAACGATCCAAAAAAGAAAGTTTTAAACATCCTGCATAAATTAAGAGCCCCATCTGAAAAACACCAGGGAGCTAGAATTAAATAAAAATTAAGCCTGGAAGCGGAGTAATGACCCGGTGGTTCATTAGAGCCTTACATTTTCAATCAAAGATAAAATCTCATTAAAAGTATATCTTTGATTAGGGAACAAGTTTGGACTGTTCCAAAGTTGGATCACTTTATCCACAGACATAAGAGCCATGAAATTTTTTCCCCTTCTTTTCTAACTTTAAAGACAGCGAGCTATTTATCTTCTGACATCATTATAAAGGTTATTAATATAGAGGAAGAGTGAACAGAGATGGTAAAGCTTTTTAAATATCTACCAGCGACTTTTACCTCATAAAATTAAAGGGCCTATTTTTATAGTCTGTTGTGATTTTAGGGAATAATTTCTGTATGTGTCTAGACTGATTCATCAGTAAGGCACCATAGTGAGTATCTAATCCTGCACTAACCCAGTAGAAAGAGAATGCAAGCCACGTATGTCATGCTAACATTTTTCTAGTAGCCACAATAAAAAGGTAAAAAAGAAGAGATGAAATTAATTTTAATAATGTAGTTTATTTAACCTATATACCATATTATCATTTCAACATGTAGTCAATATAAAGTTATTTTTTTAAAGAGTTTATTTATTTATTCATGAGAGACAGACAGAGAGAGAGAGAGAGAGAGAGAGAGAAGCAGAGGGAGAAGCAGGCTCCCAAGGAGCAGGGAGCCCGATGCGGGACTCGATCCCACGACCCTGGGATCATGACCTGAGCCGAAGGCAGATGCTTAACCATCTGAGCCACCCAGGCGCCCAATATAAAATTATTTATGAGATATTTTATATCTTTTTTTTGTATTATGTCTT
Organism: Zalophus californianus; assembly: GCF_009762305.2. Lineage (NCBI taxonomy): Eukaryota > Metazoa > Chordata > Mammalia > Carnivora > Otariidae > Zalophus > Zalophus californianus. The sequence continues at coordinate 74,822,218 of NC_045604.1, forward strand.
CAGTATCTAGTGTGCATTTCACATCTCAATTCGGACTGGTCTCATCTCAGGTGCTCAGTGTGACTTTTATATTGGGCAGCAATCAAGTTTTGTCCTTTGAAAGAGAAACCAAGGATCTGAGAGATCTCTTTAGAGATTTTCCAATAACAAGAGAATTTTCTTTTGAGAACTGGTTGTATACTTGATTTCCCCCTAATAATGTGCTTTGGGGAAACACTTCTAAGACAAAATGTAAGCTGAACTGATGTAGGGACTCCTTTAGTCCCCATGGATCTCTTAATAGAGGCTCTAGTGAATTGATTTCAAGGAAGTGCCAACATCTCCCCCACTTTAAGCTTGCAAACTTAATCTCTGACTATGAATATTTGATAAGGCTTGTTCTGTAGTTTGTCAAGGAAGTTTGATGGATCAGTGGTTTATACAGTGTTTCCAAGTGTCCCATGCATCCCGCATTCCCAGATGAAGTCATTCTGGGTGGTGTATGGATTTGTCATGTAATATACAGATCTTCCTTGACTTATAGTGGGGTTACATCCCAAGAAACCCGTCATATGTTGAAAATATTCTAGGTCAAAGAGGCATTGAATACACCTAACCTACCAAACATCATAGATTAGCTAGGCTACCTTAAACATACTCTGAACACTGACATTAGCCTACAATTGGGAAAAATCTTGTAAGACAAAGTGTATTTTATAATAAAATGTTGAATAGTTCATATAGTTTATTGAATACTGTACTGAAAGTGAAAAATGGTTGTCGGCGTCCTGGTTGTTTACCCTCATGCACACAGGGCTGACTGGGAACTAGGGCTCCTGCTACTGCCCAGGTTCCCAAGAGAAGATCAAATCACAGATCGCTAGTCTAGAAAAAAAATCGAATTCAAAATTTGAAATACAGTTTCTACTGAATGCATATTGTTTTCACACCCTCATAAAGTTAAAAATTTGTTAAGTCAAACCATTGTAAGTTGGAAACTGTCTGTAATTGAATCATAGAGTAAGAACATAATTTCCCTTTCAAACTCATTTCAGTCTTTCAAATGTCAGGAGAGCATCTCTGTGTGTTTCTATTATGTCTCTAACACCCCTTTCCTAACCCTTGCTAATTTTTTTTGAATAGAGTGAGAACTTTTGGCAGTCAAATATCCAGCTGGAATTCAACAATTGAGGAGCATTGCTGTGTTTTCAACCCATTTAGTCTGATAGTTCCCATCTATTTATGGCAAAGTACACTGGTTTTCAGTTGTGGTGGTGACATAAAGCAGTGTTTTAAATTTTATTGAAGCATAAGAGCCAATTTAAAGAAAAAATAATAATCTAATAACTGTAAAGGTGACCCCATGGGTGAGGAAAAAATAGTGAAGTACTTATGTGAATGAACTGACATCTGGGAAATATTCGTCTTGTCTTGGTGACACATTAGGGAGGTTTGTCTCTGCTTGTCTTAAACATCATTGCATTGCATCATTTCTTGCTCTCAGTTTCCCTTCCTAGCTCTGGCCAATTTCTACAAATGATGTTTCCTATTCACTGAGAGACATGTGGATATAGCACTTGCAATCCTTTGCTACCATCGGGGAGCAAGAATAACCTGTCCCCTCAAGGGTCCTTCTGGTTGGACTAAGAATCAAATTGACATGAGACAGATTAAATTTATTACATATGTACAGGGAAGCCACACAGACATGGAAATTCCTAAGTCAGGCAAAATGAGGTATATATGTCATTCTGAACTAAGGAGGAGGGGTAGGAGTCTGGTTCTTCAGAGGGATGGAAAGCAATCCTCAGGAATCAAGAAAAAGAGTAAATGTTTGGTAAACAATTATATCCTGGGCCATTCAGAAACAATGGGACAAAGAGAAGACTGATCAAACAGGCCTTGCTAGGTTCTTTCCTGTCTACCATACCTAGTTCTTATCATAATGTAGTTACCTGTGGTGATAGCTCTCTTCCTGGATCAGGCTCTCTTATCTAAATTCCTTTTAGGCAGTTGTAGAGGGAGGTAAACAGCAATTCCTGAATCTGCTGGGTCTTGATTGCTTTTAACTCAAAATAATTATTACGCCACAGTGGCCTGTCTTGGGGTGGCTGCCCTTGGCCGCCACACTACCAATGGAGAAAATTTTACAGTGCTATCCCCATACCTTCCAGGAGGTGCCCTAATTATTTTTTTATGCCAAGTACAAATGGATTGGAAAGGGACTAGCATATTTTAAGTATCTCTTTTGCTCAAAAACTTAAAATGCTTACACAAAGTGTGGGCTCATCCAAGTTCAAAGTAACCACCCACACCATCCAAAAGGACCCCAATGTGTTCTTTGAGGAAGGAAAGGATGAAATCTTTTTGTATACAACTTCTTCCTCTCCTTTCTGCTTTCAAGTTCTGTCTGTTAATGGTTAACTCATCAGGGAGACGTTAAACAAGTACTAGAACTTTCTTCATAAAACCATCCTTTCTGGCTATTTATTTTCTTTCATGTCATCTTTCAACTCTAAGAGTTTCTCAGAGCTCTTTCATTTTTTTCTGAGATTTATTTCATGTTCCCCTAGGGTTTATTGGAGCAGTATTTATTTTTTATCTGCCTGAGAGACAAGACAGGGTGATTAAAAGTTTAGATTCCTGACTATAATGGAATTCAGCCCAGTTTTGCTACTTCCTACCTGTGGTCCTGAGGAGGTGAAACCACATCTGTGAACTTCAGTTTCCTCATCTGTACAATGGGGTCACAGGAGAACCATCATGTAGGTTGATAATTAAAAGAGATAGGATAGTGATTGGTATGGAAATACTCACTAAGTGGTAGAATCATTATTACTGGTATCCTTCACCTCTTTGCTTCTTCTCTTCTGACCACCTAGTGACCAGGGTGACTTGGGTTGTGTTCTAGAACAACAATGTTTTGACTAGACCCTCTTATTCTGCATTTCCAATGTCAGAGATAAGCTGGCACTTGATGGGTGGTAGAGGTCATGTTTGGTGAGAGTGAGTGCTGTGGTTATGGTTTAAATCTTTGTTTCAACTTCCTGAGGCAGAAAGGATGGGTAGGTGGCCATCTAACTCAGCAAACTATCCATTCCACAGATGTTGCAATGTTCCAGACTTCCTGGTCAAAACATTAATGGAGTGCTTCCCACTGTTCTAGCTACCATGATGAGCATAGAATTGAATCAGTAGTTATAGAAAGATCACAGTATAAATGCACATAGAGCCACGTGATGATTGGGATGGAGTAACTTTTGACACAGTGTATAGAAATTTCAGGTTTTGATCTGGTCTCAGAGGAAGTAGAAGTGTGTGTGTGTGTGTGTGTGTGTGTGTGTGTGTTTATCCTATCTTGGTTTATTTTTTTTTTAAAGATTTTATTTATTTATTCATGAGAGACAGAGGGGGGGAAGAGAGAGAGAGACAGAGAGAGAGAAGCAGAGGGAGAAGCAGGCTCCCAAGGAGCAGGGAGCCCGATGCGGGACTCGATCCCAGGACCTCGGGATCATGACCTGAGCCGAAGGCAGATGCTTAACCATCTGAGCCACCCAGGCGCCCTCCTATCTTGGTTTAAAAAAAATCTTGGGGCGCCCGGATGGCTCAGTCAGTTAGGTAGCTGACTCTTTTTTTTTTTTAAGATTTTATTTATTTATTTGACAGAGAGAGACACAGCGAGAGGGGGAACACAAGCAGGGGGAGTGGGAGAGGGAGAAGCAGGCTTCCCGCCGAGCAGGGAGCCCGATGCGGGGCTCGATCCCAGGACCCTGGGATCATGACCTGCGCCAAAGGCAGACGCTTAACGACTGAGCCACCCAGGCACCCCAGGTAGCTGACTCTGGATTTAGGCTCAGGTCATGATCTCAGGGTCCTGGGATCAAGTGGAGAGCTGACCTCCCTGCTTGGTGGGGAGTCTGCTGGAGGATTCTCTCTGTCCTCCCTCTGACCCTTCCCGTGCTCTCTCTCTCTCTCTCTCTCTCTCGAAAATAACTTAAAAAAAAAATCTTTGCTATCTCTCTTGGTAGCAAAACTTTATCAGCAAGTAATTTGCCTGGCAAACTGTTGAGAAGGGTTTGGAGGTATAACCAGAATTAGCAGAGTAGTTCTGTGATCAATTTGTAATGTTTTGTCTGCAAAGGTGTGGGGGGACATATGCAAGTATTTTTTCTCTCTCTATAATATAGTCAGTTGAGAAAAGAATTAAAATAACTTATTGTTAATTTAGCCTACTAGTTCAAAGCAAAAACAAAGGAATGAACAGCACACACATAATCATAATACCCCCCCATCTCCCCCCCCACAATCAAGTTGTTTTACCAACAGATAGAATCTTGGCTCAATGGATTAAATGTTCAATTTTCAACTGATAGTATAGGTGTCATAAACATAACCTCTGCCTTTTTACCTCAGTTCTCACATATGTAAGGTGGAGATAGCTGGTGTTTCTACTCAACCAGGTTGTTCTGAAGATAAAGTGAGTTATTTAGAAGATCAATCCAGTAAACATTTACTGAGTCCCTTGTGGCATTCACTGTGATGATGCTTGGAAAAAGTAAAGCCAGCTCCTTAAAGCAAATTTTGATAACAGTATCTTTTAATTTTTTTACCTTATTTATTTATTTAATTTATTTTACTTGTATTTCTCCTAAATTTGGAGCTTGTGTCGAAAAGATAGAGTTCCTGTGACTCAGAACTCTTTGCTATCACCTGTTTTCCAGACCCAGTTTGTTTTACCTGAAAGAATGAATGTTAGGATCCTTTTAAAGTTCTTTGTGGGAAATAGTGAAATTCCTGGGCCTTGAGTGTGCGTTTTTTTTTTTTTTTTTTTTTTTTTGCATGTAAATTGTATCACTTGTGCACAAGGACTTGGGTCATTCAAACAATAAAAACAGCAAACAACAGCACGGCAGAATTCTTGCTTTCCGCCTGTGTTCTCAGATACTGAAGCAGGCGCTGGAAGAATTCAGCTGCCAGGTGCAGGTCCCCCCACTGGCCACTAGAGGCACCCTTCTGTTTCTATCGCTGTTGCTTCTTCAGGTTTTACAGCTGATTGCCCCATTTTGTGGAGCTATGAAGACCAGAAAAATGTGTTTCATAGAAAAGGAAAGTTAGAAGTATACTTAATAATAATGATATTTTAATGTATTTATCATTCATGTATTTAATAATAATTTTGTGGTTTTTTGAAATAGGGTTTTTCAATCTTGGAATTGCTTACATTTGAACCAGATAATTCTCTGTGGGGATCGTCCTGGGCCCTGTAGGATGCTTAACCACATCCTGGGCCTCCACCCACTGGATGCCAGTAGCATCCCCTCCTTCCCTACCACCTCCAGTCATGACAGATGAAAATGTCACCAGAAGCTGCCAGGTGTCTCCTGGGGGACAAAGTTGTCCCTGGTTGAGAATCACTGAAATGGGAGAATGTTTCCATTAGCAGTAGATTCATGGTAAAGTATTTCAGGGGTGAAATTTCTACAACTTTCAAATGGTTTAACAAAAAGGTAAAATAAAGGCAAAAAGAGAAAAGAAAAGAAAGGGGGGATGTACTACAATTTAGAAAAAGAAAGAAAAAATAAAGAAGGAAAATGGGCACCTGGGTGGCTCATTTGGTTAAGCGTCTGCCTTCCGCTCAGGTCATGATCTCAGGGTCTTGGGATGGAGTCCCACGTCGGCTCCCCATTCAGTGGGAAATCTGCTGGTCCCTCTGCCTCTGCCCTTACCCTGCTCGTTTCCTCTCTCTCTCTCTCAAATAAATAAATAAATCTTAAAAAGAAAATAAAGAAGGAAAAAAAAGAACAAAGAGCAAAACAACTATGAGAGCCAAGAGTTCCAGGCCAGCAAGCCCCATCAGGCTCCGGGTGGCTGACAAGCCCCATCTCTGAATCTCTGCTCCAAACAGTGACAGTGAGGAGTTGTGGCAGCTCTCAGTCAGTGGGGAGCTGTCTTTAGGAATGGGACTAAGTGATTCTGAAGACCCTAGCTTGATATTTATTTAATGACAAAAGAGTTTATTGTTTTTCACTGGACTTTACCCAGAGGACTTACTTTAAAATGTTAATGAACAAACAAACAAAAGGGGGGGGGGGTCCTTTCTAAATTAAAAGAAAAAAAAGCCTTACTGACTGAATGCAGTGCAGTGAGGTTATTTTTTGGAAAGGCTCTAAATGAGCATTGAGGCATTTAAATATGACAGTAGATATTAATAGTAGATGCCAGTTTTGAATTAAAGTGTGTTTCTATAGTGTGCTAATAAAATTGTGGCTATATAGGAGGCTGTCAGGACATGCATGCTGAGGTATTTGGGGGTAAAATACTTTCAAATGGTTTAGTAAAATCAAAGATAAATACAGGTATATACATACACATACATATACATATGATACACCCACACATATAGATACACTTACACACATATATGTATGTGTGTATACTGTGTGTGTGTAAGTAGGCAAACTGCACAGACCACGTGGATCACATCAGGTCTAAGGTGACCACAAGCCCCCAGGTCTGCATGCTGTGGTCTAGGTACAGACAGGTGTGTGGGGTGGTGAGGTGCAGGCTGGACATTGTCCATCCTGTGAATTTGAGCTTCACAGTCAGACACGCTGGGATGCAAGTCCTCTTTTCACCAGCTAACAGCAAGTTGCCTCTTAATGGGTTTTGTAACTTTGAAGCCTGAGTAAAATGGGAGTCACACTTTCCTTACAAGAAATTGTCGCAAGCGTGAAATGAGGTAACATATGTGAAAACTTCTGTCATGTAGTAGGTGCCTGCTCATAGCTTTTCTCCATCTCCATCCGTCTTTTCAACAGGATGTGTAGTCTTGTCACAATGGTGGGGGAGATCATGAACGGCCCCCAGTTATGAGTAGCTCACGGTGGGCTCTTTAAACTTTTGTTGGCATTTCACTTGTATGTTTAAGCATAGAAAAATAGTTGAGTTTCATTACGGTTTGCGGGGGCTATTAGCATTTTTTATGAGTCAACTTTATGAGACCTGATTTTTTTTTTTAAAGATTTTTATTTATTTATTCATGAGAGACAGAGAGAGAGAGAGAGAGAGAGGCAGAGGGAGAAGCAGGCTCCCAAGGAGCAGGGAGCCCGATGCGGGACTCGATCCCAGGACTCTGGGATCATGACCTGAGCCGAAGGCAGACGCTTAACCATCTGAGCCACCCAGGCACCCTGAGACCTGATTTTAAACACACCTCAATATGGGTATGTTCATTAGTAGTCCCATGTATGTAACCTGTGGGTCCTTGGTGCAGAGCCTGATGTGACCAGTAGATGGCAGTGCACAATAAAGAAAAAGCTCCCGGCTGCTGGCCACCGTTTTAATTAGCTAAAAGCCAAGACAGGTATGCTTTTATACAGTTTTGATTTTGTAATTTTCCTGAGCAGCCATTGAGGGCAGATGTTTTCATCTTTTCCCCCAGTTTAAGTATCAGAGGAGAGGGAATATCAAGATGCAATCAATTGCTGGCCACAGCAAACCCCCTGAACTTAAGTCTTGCAAACATCATCAGCTTGTGCCATCTTAGAAATTGCTGCAGTGGAAGGAGGCATGGAGCTATCAATTACTTCTAGGGCTGCAATCCCCTCTGTCCTTGAAAAGCAAGCCAGCTGACTCTGTGGGTGAGATTAGGGGACAGCGTCGTGATGAGAAGCGGGCTGCTTTATCAATGTCCTAGAAGTTGATCTGGAGCCCTGGAGGAAGAAATTAAAGATCAGCTTAAATTTGTACATGATGGCTAAGCCCCCTGTAATGAATTACCGTTAACTGGTCAGCAAAGTAATTGAAACACGGAAGGCTGGAGGAAAAGAAAAATTCCTTAAAGCATGATTTTTCCTCTAGTTGCTTCCTGTCCTTTGAGTGAGAAAAGCTTAATGTGAAAGGGACTGCTGTGTTTTCAGTACGCAGTATAAATACGAGACCCGTCTTATACATTTTATGTTATTACTTAAAGTAATCTTCAAGGGAACCCAGGTGTCAGGTGATACTAGAACCATTTTACAGATGAGGACAACTGAGTCCCAGAAACACTGGGTAACTTGCCTGCAGTTACATGATGACTAAAAGCTTTCAGGTGAGATTTGAGCCTCCCTTCCTTGTCACATCCTTTACCCAGCTGGCCTCCATATACAGAAAGGGATGCTAAATAAATATGTGCTGTCTTCTCTTGTATTCTGTGCAATTCCTTTATTCCTACCCTTATTAGCTATCAGAAAATAAAGACAGGAGATCATTACATCGGCAGTAAATTATCTTAATTAGATACTGAAAGAGGAAGAGATTCAGGTTTTTAAAATAATACTTTAAAAATAAACCAAGCCCAGGCATCATTTGTTAATTATGCAAAAGTAGCACATGCCCATTGCAGAACATTTTAAAAAATAGAGAAATGTGTAAGAGAGTACCTTACCACTCAGGAATAACAATTTTCACAGTTTGGTGCTATCTTTTATCTTGTTTTCCCCTAACTACCTATAATTTTAACAAACAGTGTTCATGCACTGTTGTGTTTACGTTATATCACAAATGCATCTTCTGCCTCAATAAATACTATTTTCTTACAAATACCATGTTTAATGGCTTTATGTCCTCTTTCTATGACATGGATATTTCCTGGTTGTTTCATTCTTTCTTTTTTTGTGCAGTTAGGTGGATTCCAACTTGGGAAAAAAATAGATTCTCTCTGGCTTTTGAAAAATAGAAGATACTACATCTTAATGAAAATATTCTTAGAAAATGTATGATGTGCCGATCACTGGGCAGTGCACTTTATCTGCATGGTTTCATTTAAACCTCGAAGCAACCCCACAGTAGTGGGGCCTATCACTTCCTCCATGTAAGAAAGGGATAGAATATTGAAAGAAACAACTCCTCCAATGTAAATCAGGCCGCTTTCCACCCACCCCACACCTGCCTCTTGAGTAGCCAGGTTCTTGTCACTCAGGTAGGACTCAAACCAGGCTAGGTAGTAGCCTGGGGCCTTTCATTGCAATCTGAAGACTTCTTTCCAAATGGGAACTTTGCAGAATCTCACTGGCTTCTCCTGAACCTCTGTCCCTTCCCCTTCACTGTGTTGATGCTTCGGGAAGCCCTGTGTGCTGTCCGGTTGCACATAGATGAGAGCACACCCAAGGACCGCTATGCCCAGGCCTCCCTTGTACCCGGGACGCAGCCTGTTTTTGCATAATTTTAAACACTACATGGTTTTGCCGTTTAAGTTCTGTGAAATTGGTGTTCTCCCATCCATGAAATTATATACATCTTGGGAACATTTCCAGTTACTAAAGGACTGAATGCATTCTTCAAAAGGGGTAAGCCAGCACGAGCTGATAGAGCTTACCCCAAAGAGCATGGCTATCTCTCCTTGCCACTTTGAGACACAAAGCCAGGCATATTCTTTTTGAATTCTAAGGCAACTAAACTATAAATATAAGCTTCCCGTTATATATCCAGCTGCAACTCATTCCTTTTCCCCAGTTTCCCCCATCACACCCTCTTCCCTCTCCCCTTCCTGTTCACATCCAGAGACCCATGGAAATAGTTGGTAATGCAGATTTCGTGTTCTTTCTAAACATTCTCCAGACTGTTGCTGCAACTGTCTTGTGTTTTTGGTGCCCGTGACGATGGTAAACCATCTTCCAAGCAATGCTTTTGATTGAATCATTTCATGTAACTGATTTACATTACAGTGTGTGTGTGTGTGTGTGTGTGTGTGTGTGTGTGTGTGTTCGGCTCATGATGGTATTATTTCAAACTATTCATTATGTAAACACAAACAAATATTATGTGACTTCATGGAGAAACATTGCTAAACTCGCTTCACAAATCCCTGCAATATTAGCACATAGAAAGGGCGAGTATGCAGTTCCAGGAGAAATCAGACTTATGGAAGAAAGACATTTCTGTGACTTGGGGCATCTGTGGAAACTCAAATTAGAATTGACCCTTCTGAATTCTTGGTTTTAAAGTGAGGGGGATAATCTGTATTAGTCAGGATAGGCTAGTCTGTGCTACAGTAACAAGCATTCCCTGGAACCTCAGTGGCTTATTACTTGCAAATTTCATTCTTGCCACACTGAGCCCTCTGCAGTTACTGTAGATCCTGAAGGCTGTGAACTTCCAAAGGACGATGCCAGGATGCAGGGTGCTTCCATTTGACTAGTTATACTTGTGTCTTATATGGCTTTCCGGGATTGTGGTAGCAGGGAGGAGAGGACGTAGAGAGCTGACACCTACTCTTCAGTGTGCCAGTCCAGAGTTGTCACGTGATACTCCCACTTACTATGGATCATCCAGAACAAATCACATGGGCCCAGCCTAGCTGCAAGGGAGTCTGGGAAATGTGTGCTCAGGAAGTGTGGAATGAACCAGGACTCAGTAAATACCTCTCATTTATCTCTGCCACCAAAATGGGCTTTCTGGGTGTAAGCTTTAGAAATAGAAGATGCTGCGTGTTAGCAGAAATATTCTTTGCATTCAGTGCATGCCATGCACTGACTTCTGCACTTTACCTGTATTATTTCCCTTAAGCCCCACAGCAGTAGCTGAGGGGGCAAGCATTTTATCCAGGTAATTTCTGAAGCACTAGTGGAGGGGATGCTGGGATTCTAACCCAGGTCTACCAGAGGCCACGCCTGCATCATCATGCATCATGCACCCAGCCATTCTGCCCACAGACCCTTGTTAGGAATCTAAAAGACCCCACAGTCATCCTCTCAGGCTGATTGTGGCTGGAGCTTTTATACAAACTGGTTGTAGGATCTCTGACTTGAATTGTTTGTTTGTTTTTTTAATACACGTTTATGACTCAAGTGAGGTGGTAACAGACTTTGTAATAAGGAAGACTTTTAAGTCTTATCCTCCGCATTTATTTTATATGAAAATCTAGATTTATTGGATGTGGCTAATGGATAAGTCTTTCTTTTACAAAAAGGAAAAAAAGTAAACTTTTGAAATGGTAACTTCCTCTCATGCATTTAAATACATTTTATTTCTTGTACAAAATAATTTTTACTATTATGTAAGAGATGCTTATCAGGGACCTATCTTTCATATAAAGTGCCTCTGACTGTTCACGGCAATGTCCATTGTAAATGATATCTAAGGGTTTCTGTAGTTTCTATCTTCCTGAATGTAGACAGATTCGCTGGGGACGGTTGTCATGAAAACTCTCAGGAAGTACTTCGGTGACATGTCTATCATTCATGTTCTGTTTGGTTCCTCTGCAGCTCCCACAACATGGAAATAAACAGAGAGCCCAGCTGTTTTATTTCTCTGTCTTCCTAGAGGGAGAGACTCATTGCACAGACCTCCTGAGCGAGGGCAATAAGCTTCATCTTGTGCAAAGCGATTAGTCTCTGAATGCGGTTTCCTTTTGTGTTGTGCTTTGAGTGTGTGCATCTGTGTGTCATTCGAGAATCCGCAGCTATGAGGTGTGAGAGTTGACTGGTCCCCAGAGCATAGGGGCAAGCTGATAGAAAATTAGTTTTGGGTATTGATGATAAACACACTAATCTTATTTGGGTAATTTTTTGAAAACAAAGCTTGCCTTATTTATTTATTAATACGATTTTTTTTCCTGTAGGGAATTATCCATGACTGAAATAAAAAAGGCTTAAAAGGTGTTCTTAGATTTGAGCCTCTAGCTTATAAGAATTTCAATAAATGTTATATTACCCATGGCTTAAAACATGGGCTAATTCATCAGCAGTTTATTTTAAATAATGTTACTCTCTAAGAAGATATTTCATTTTGTTTTATTGGAATTATATGATGTGGAGAAATAATGGTATTATGCATGCTTTTAAGTGTACATAGAGTGATAGTATCACCCATTCAGTATATCTTTCTATAGAAGATAATTCACAGATCTGTTCATTGACATAAATTGACGTGAAAAATTATTTTTTTTGAACAAAAAGGCAAGAAACTGGAGGATTTAAAATTCAGAATGGAATTGCCTGGTAAGACAGTTTAACATGAAAAACCAGAAAATTGACCTGTTTGTTTTAAAAATGGTATATAAGTGAAAGGCAGATAAAACCTCAAAAATCATCATTCCAAAACTATAATCATACCAAGATGATGATAAAAAAAATGATTTTATGCCTCATTGTTAAGCAAGACCAGGCAGAGATTCATTGATTGGTTGGGAATCATAAACCTCTGTTTTTAGTCAATTATAGTCAAGTAAGAAATGGGTTGAACCCACCAAGATATTTCAAGTTTGTTTTTCTTGACTTTAGAAGTACTGTGAGCCAAGGGCGCCTGGGTGGCTCAGTTGGTTAAGCGACTGCCTTCGGCTCAGGTCATGATCCTGGAGTCTGAGGATCGAGTCCCGCATCGGGCTCCCTGCTCAGCAGGGAGTCTGCTTCTCCCTCTGACCCTCTTCCTTCTCGTGCTCTCTATCTCTCATTCTCTCTCTCTCAAATAAATAAATAAAATCTTTAAAAAAAAAAAAAAAAAAAAAAAGAAGTACTGTGAGCCAAGAAACATAGTGTCTTGAGGACATCCTTTTTCTTCCTTATAAATTCACGTTACTGAATTCCTTCCCCTTTGGCCTCTGAAACATAATCAGTGGAATTGGCAGAGCTGGATTTTCATTTTCACCTCCGGCTAAATCTGTCAACCTGTGATGAGGTTGGTTGAGGATCATCATGAAGCAAATGTTTTCATATTTGTAGGGTGGAAACAAGTACCAGCTCATGCAGCACCCATTCATTTTGTTATTCATGTTACATCATGTTCGTTCTGATTGTTAACATGAAGATGTCACTTTGCCTTGATGTATGTTGGGAAAAGTAAAAGGGATTTACAGAGTTCTGGAAAGAAATCTCCCAATTATGTCTTTTGTATCAAAAAGAGTCTGCTATTAGCTGTGTGGGAGCGAGATGTCACTCACATCAGGAGATGATTTCCTGTCCCTGTAAGATTATTCCTGTGGTTTTCAGAACAACTATGTGTGCTGGGGCTGGCAGGGAGGGATATGGGGAGACTTTCAGCCAAAATAAATGTGGCTGATGTCTTAATTTCTAAATTGCTTATTCTGCTGTCGCTCTGCTTCCTCTCCCTCCCTTTCTATCTTCCCTTGTCCTCAAATCCAAACCTGTCACTTTCAAGACCTATTAATTCTACTTTTTTGGTACCTGTGGCATCCATACCCATGGTGTGTATGTGTGGTGGGGCTGCCACCCTAGTTTCTAAGCAATTGCTATGTAGCAGGAATCACAATATGTACATTAGACATAACATTTCACATCATCTTTATATCACCCCTAGGAAGTAAGAATGTGTGTCTCCACAATCCAAGATGACCTAAGTGCACAAATGTGAAAAGACAGTGGCAGGCAGAATAATGTTCTCCCTCCCCTGCAAGGTCCATATCCTTATTCCTGGAACTTGTGAATATTTCACTTGACATGGCAAAGGGACTTTGCAGATATGGTTAAATTAAGGACCTTGGACTGGGGATGTTATCCTGGATTTTCTGGTTGGACCTCATGTAATCACAAGGGTCCTTAAAGGCTGAGAATCTTCCCCTGCTGTGCTCAGAGTGGACGTGTGACAAGGGAAAAATCGTCAGAGGGATGCAGCTTTTCTGGCTTTGATGATGGAGGAAGCAGTCATGGGCCAAGGAATATTGGAAGCATCTCAGTGTTGGAAAAGGCAAGGAAATGATTATCCCTAAGAACCTCCAAGAAAGAATGCAGCCCTGTCTGCAGACACCTTGATTTTAGTCTAGTGAGATAAATGCCAGGTTTGTAATATGCAGAACTGTAAGATAAATATGTAAGTATTTTGAGCTACTGTGTTGGTGGTGACATGTTATAGCAACAACAGGAAACTGTTACAGTGACCAGTGACTTACCTTTGGCTCAGTAGATATCTGAGCCCTGTGGTTGAACATTACAGAACCGATGTGGTTTCCTGTAACTTCACTAATGTTTTAGCCCTCCTTCTTTCTTTCTTTTTTTTTTTTTAAGACTTTATTTATTTGACAGAGAGAGACACAGCGAGAGAGGGAACACAAGTAGGGGGAGTGGGAGAGGGAGAAGCAGGCATCCTGCCGAGCAGGGGGCCCTATGCGGAGCTCGAGCCCAGGAACCTGGGATCATGACCTGAGCCAAAGGCAGACGCTTAATGACTGAGCCACTGAGGCGCCCCGCCCTCCTTCTTTGTAACCGACATTCTTGAAATCCTTTGCTAACTGATACCTCTGCCTAGAGTTCCTTCCATTTCAATCCATCCTACTCATAGCTGGTAGATTATTCTGCCTAACACATTGGCATACTTAACTACTTTTCAGTGACTCAATATACTTATTAAAGGAAAGAAACAGCATGGTTTGTCCTCCTGTGTTCCTCTCCCAAATTATCTTCCACTTAAGTCATTTATTCACCTACACTCTAGCAAAATTGGAAAATTGTCCTGTCCATGCCGCACCATGTGCTTCACCCCTGAGCACCTTTTCTCCTACCCCTTCTTCTCTTTGGAATGCGTTTCTCCTGACACCTGATCGAAATGACACCTATCTTTCAAGTCAGAGTAATGTCTCTCTCTTCTGATCCATTCAGAATCACCTCCAACACCAACATTGTCAGCATCATCATGCAGTCCACATTGTCATCAGCATCATCCCAATAATCACCCCCACCATCATCACCAAACAATTATGTAGTGTTGACAGTGTGCCCCACACTATGCTAGATGCTTTGTGTGGATTATCTCATTTACAGTTCACCCATATGAAGAGGGCATGGTTATTTCCCCCACTTTACAGATGAGAAAATTGAGTCAATCTCCAAGGTTATTTTATGCCAAGTTTAACTTTCTGTGGTAATATAAACATGTTTGTGTTACTTAAGATGCTGAAATATTTTAAACAAACTTCCATAATTTGGTTTCCAGATTCAGAGAAGAATTTCATCTCTTATGGAGGATCACAGTACATCTACCATCTGTTGAGTTTTTTGCCCCTATTAAATAATCCCTTTTTGGCTGCTATTATATCATATTGTCAATATTCTTTCCATTGTACAAGTCTCCAATGTCTATTAAATTAGAGCAGAGGCTGGGATGTGAATCAATTTTCTATCCTATTTATCTTGACAAAAAATTTAAGAGATTATTCACCATTTGGAGTTGGCACAGATTAATTATGTAGATTATATCCACAGTTTTCGTCCAAATTCCATTATAGAGAGAAGAAGAGGGAACTGGCCTCTCTCATCACATGAAAAATTTAGTTTGGTTATGAATGAGAAATGTTATCAAAGAATACCTGGCCCAAGGAAATTCCAAAATATTTTAGTTACATTCCCTTAAAGTTGTTTCTAGATATTTTGTTCATCAAGGGCCACTTTACTAACCAAGATGCAGTAACACAGACTCTCAGGCCATTCTTTACCTCTGTTTTCTGTGTGTTAGCTTTATAATGGCTGTTATTTTCCCATGTAGTAGCATGATGGCCACCAGGAGCCACAGGCTCCATCATATCGTCCCAGCAACTACATGGGTAACAATTATAAAAATGGGGTTCTAGGATTGCCTCTCCTTTGACCAGTTTAGGGTATGGGCTTTCCCCCAGTATCAATCACTGTAATTGAAGACATTGATTGGGCAGACCTTGTTTATGTTCCCAACCCTGGAACACTGGGTACCATAAGGCAGGATGAGAAAGAAGGCACACCTTGGGAGCAAGAGTGAAGAGTTGGAACCAGAAGTTTCAGGGTTTGGGGGGATGCTTGACAGATCAAAGCACAGGTGTCACTACAAGTAGAAGTATTTGGTGGAAGGAACAAAAAGCAGTATCAAGGCATTCCAAAAGCTGTATGAAAAGATTTGATATTAAATTAGGTAGGCTTTTGATGAGTATACAGAGAATAATATAACTTTTAGATAACCAATATCTCAGAAAACCCTTGTCCCAGTGGATATTGAGTATTTTAAAAAAAGTAAAGTGGCATAATTAAATGTATTTGGAAATGGTTGGATTAATAAGTTTCTTTACTGCAAGATTTCTCAGATCCCTTAAAGAGAGCAATGCACCTGTTATGAATCTCCAAGAATGGGCTATGGAATGATGTGCACTCTAAAAGTATTGGTCCTTGAAATCTCCCCCCGACCCTTCAAGGAGAATATCATGGTAAAAGACTGTTACAGTGTCCAGTTTATAGTTGGCACTCAGCAAATATTTGTTAAATAAATTAATGACTGTGGATTACATTGGGAAATGCAGTTCAATAATCATGAATCTTCTCTCTACATCTTGTAGCAAAGATAAATAATATGCCTTTGATGTTTTTGTTATAATGTCCTATTTTGTTTGTTTCTTTACTTTTACTTGTTTTCCCTGCTTGAAATCTAAGGGGGCTTCAGGGGCAGCATCTCCATACAACCATGAAACTATGGAGGAGTTAGGATATGGTGAAAATGGTGACCAACTGGGGATTCTTTTGAGAATCACATTGCATAAGTTTTTTAAGAGATGTCCAGACTTACACATACTCGTCTGATTTTTGATTATATGTGCACATAAACTGACAAAGAAGTTTACCTTGCTTGAGGCAATTGTTGTATCTAGAAAACTGTGAAAATTGAATTAAGTTACAGGTAGAATGCACCAGGGAACTCATTATTAAATGAAATCTTATTCTGAGTATTTTTGTAGAGTGGGGAATTATTTTGTAAAGTGAATAACATTCTCTACTTTATATAATAGATCAGCTAGAAGTGAGGTATACAATATCACTATGTACTGCTCTTATAGACAATAATAGAACAACTGATATTTACATTATAATTTTTTTTTTAAATCTCTGAGCTAAGTGAAATATCCAGAACTTATTTTTAGAGATTTTTCTTTGGAAAAAAGTCCAAGAATGTCACGTTGTTTTTATAATATGCAATGGGTGTTGTTTTATATTGAAACTTCAACCCATTTTCCTCCTAGTGAAAAATGCTTTTTAGTCCTTCCTGAAATAAATATAATCTTTGAAATTAGAGTCAGTGGAAATCCAAAGGTAATGAGATTCAGTGTTTCATTGTAGCTGAATTAGATGGAGAACTTCAAATATTTATTTGAGGTTTAATTTGAGTGATTTAGGAAAACATTGAGCTTCCTCATTCATAAATGATAATTACTTCTCTTCATCAAATATTGCAGTGTATTCCCTTTCGCTATCAGTACAGTCTTGTTCAGATATGAACACTTTCATATCTCAAAGGGGACTTTTTTCATGTAACTTCCTTGGATTGCTTAACTTACAAAACCTTTAGAAATAGAGTTTGCGGTGCCCGTGTTTTGGAGTGTTTAGTTTTATATGGAAAAGGAGGTGAGAAGTAGAATAACATTTACATTGATTTTCTTTAAGGGTGTGCTCTACTGAGAAATAGTATTTTGTCTTACTAAAGCACATGTTTAAGAAATGGAGATTGCTGTCTTGCAAAACTCCCAAAATAAACTCCAGCAGCTTAAAATGCCTGTAGCCGCTAGTTGATTATAATTCTGTACTAAATCAAAAGTGACTGCATTTAAAAACTTCCATAAAGAAAAGCTTAGGCATTCCAAACAATTGCTTGGCCAATGCGAGATTCTTCATTTCTCTCCTTTCAGAATTTCCTTGAGGTAATGAAAAAAATATATCTATATATGTATATATAAATGAATTCTGTGAAGATATTTAGGAGTTGCCTAGAGGAGTCAGGGTACTACTTTGATAGTGATTAACAGTGTGGTCACTATAGCAGTAGTTCTAAAAGTATACCAGATTTGTTATTTTGCCAGAATTTATTATTTATTTATTTATTTTTAGGATTTTATTTATTTATTTGACAGAGAGACACAGCAGGGGGAGTGGGAGAGGGAGAAGCAGACTCCCCACTGAGCAGGGAGCCCGACGCAGGGCTGGATTCCAGGACCCTGGGATCACGACCTGAGCCAAAGGCAGACGCTTAATGACTGAGCCACCCAGGCGCCCCTATTTTGCCAGAATTTAAATCCTTTTCCACCCACTTTATTTGTGACTCTTGAGTTTGCTCATTGCACTTGCTAAAGAAACTTATATTAAGCATTCTACTAATCAGGAATCCTTTGGGTGCAAATGACAGAAACCCAACTCAAACTAGCTTATGCATGAAAGGGGATATATTGGTTCATATGGAAAGTCCAGGTGTAGTATTGACTTTAGGACTAGAAGAATCCAAAAACTCAAGTTGTCCAGAATCTAATAATTTATTGTAAATCCATTTTACCACTTGAATCATTCACTCTGAACCAACTTGGGTCAAATGATTATTGCTGAACGAGTCTCTATGATGGATGGATGGAATATGCTGAAGTACCAAGCCAAGGGCATGTGCTCACCTCTGGAGCTAAAGAAATTGAGGCAACTCCATCTAAAAAAAAAATGGAGTGTGGGATGATCCTTCCCCAAACAGTGTTGTAAACAGCAGAAAGGGAAATCGTTACTGGGTAAACTTGAAACAACAAATGTCTAATGGAAGAAGACCCAACCTTAAAATTGGAAGATGTCCCTACATACTCACCTTCACTATCACCAGGGCTTCTAGACCTACCCCAGATACTAGAAGAGAAATTCTAATCAAGTGTTGTATGTATCCCAAAGACCAATAGTCTATTATTTATATCTATCTGTTCTATTTCTATTAAGGAGCCAATCAAAGAGTCAATTGGCTCTTGGTAGGTACTCAATAACTATGTCCTGATTGATCACCTTCCTCAGTGGTTGAACTAACTAGAATTGTCTCTTGTCCCACAGCGTACAATCTGTGAATATGGTGTTGTATCAGCTCTTTGGAGATCATAAAATATGCATTTTGTTACTCATGAATTAGGAGTTGGAAGCCAGAAATCTACTTACATTTCTTCCAACTCCCTTAAAATTTTATTTTCCCTCATGCTCCAGTTTGACAAGTGGCTCACGTAAATATCATTAGGTAAAAGAACAGAGCATTAGGGCCTAAACAAAGGGTGTGTGGGTAATCTATTTCTGCATCTTAGCCAGTTCATTTTACTAAGATTTAGGAGAATGTGGGAAAACCTGCATTCATTCTCAAGTGCAACTTTTTTAGAGAACAGAATGGATGCTTCAGCTGCAGAAACTTGAGATACTTAAGCAAGAATAGTCCTCTGAAGTCCTTTTGTGGCAGCCATAACCCAAATCAGTTCCGTCAGTATCTCTCCCCTGGCTGGCCCCTGTCTTTCCCCATGTGCACTTGACTCTTTCTTTTGTCTCTTCAAATTTTTGTTTGCTTTTCTGAAGTCATCATCATCAATTAATATTTGCCGGGGGCCCGCAGGGTCTAGCATGCCACTTCTCCATCTGTTATTCAACAATGCAGACGTGGTGGTCCCACCCCTTTTTGGTTTGAATCACATTATTATGTGCTATTTTCAGCATCTTCCACCTGCTGTCCTCCAAGCATTCTCAAATCCCATGTGTTTGTTCTGCTCCATTGTCCTCCCCAGTGGTTTGGCTTTCTCAGCATTGCTCAATGGTGAAAAATTTAGGTCCCATCCCTGATACTGAATTCCAGCTCTGCCACTTTCTAATTTATATGACCTTAGGGGGCTTTTGGAGTCTTTCTGACTTTTTTCCCCCTTTCCCATAAATGAAGCATAATACATTTGTCTGTACTGTATGTAGATTCTAGAGTATGGGATTTTGTTGTTAAATTTAAATGATAATTTCGTTTAGGTAGAGAGTGTGTCGTGTTTCTTGGCACACGTTAAGTTCACAAAACTGGACACTTCCCTTGTTATCTATGGATTAGAATGGGTGGGTGAGTGACAGAAATCATAATCAGCAGGTAGCCATCAGCACCATTAGTAAGCAGCATCTCCAGCCCATTTCAAAAGCACATTCAGGTACTCCTGTCATGTCACTTTTTAAAACATTTTTATCAGCATGCTAGACAGAATATGGATGACTATTCTGGTGGACTTTGGCCTTGCAGTCTTTCCAAGTTTATTCTTTTCAGGTTTCCCTCCAGAGCTCTCCTCCCTCTATTCTTCCAAAGTTGCTATAAAGACTAGCAACTAAAATAAGATTCTCAGTAGTGGTCATGACGTGTAAGTATTTTTCTAGGCAAAAGCAAAGACTTTTCAGTAAAGATTCTGCTGCTTTTCTTTGTGGGAGAAGCCTGGCTTTAAAATCCAAGCCATTTGGCAATATTAACTGGGTTGATTTCAGCACATTACATAATGTGTTTAGGGGCCTGTACACACTGACTAGTCAGGCACTCGGGGAACAAACACCAAGTGAATGATATGTCATAACAGACAAATGGACCCTTTAAACTAGACAACACGAAGGGTGTTTTCATTGGCATGGCTAGTTTTCTGTCAATCAGTCCGTGCCCCACTCTAATTATGGCCATGGCATTGGGTTGATGCTCTGGGATCAAAAATGAACCATCAGACGTGGCTCTTGTTTTGAAGGGGTTTATGATCAAGTTGGGAAAAGGAGCATAACGATATGAACACTTAAGGCATAGTAAAGGAAAACTCATGATAGTTAGTTTATGTAAGTGCCAAATGAGTGGTCTGGGCACTAAGTATAGCTATTCTGCTACAAGTCCTTCAATTCGGGCTCAAAGGCAATGTTAAATTGGTGGACAGGTATAAATTGTTCTGCGTTATTGAGTCAAAACATAATTTGCCCGGGTACGTGGGGTGAGCTAGCTGTCACAAATGTTTGCTGGGTGGCCTTTCCTTCTCTTATGATTGGCAAGAAAAGCGTGAAACCACTCTCTCATCAGATAACTCTTCCCTCCCCCAACCCCAGAAGGCCTGCACAAAGCAGGCAGGCATCTGCAAACAGTGGAGCAGTTGGCCCAAGGTGATTTGTTTGTAGTCAAAGACAGAGGTGGGGCATACTCAAGTGTTTCTGTTTGGTCCGGGAATGTTGGAAGAGCCCATATCTCACACCTCCCTGTCCTGGATGTCCCTCTCAGTAGATGGACCCAAGACTCATCGAAATGAGAAACAAGTATAGCCTTCAAGGATTTAAAAAAAAAAAAAAAAAAGCGTAGGTAGTTTTGAAGCTAATCACCTGGTTAAGATGAGATCATCACCTGGTAAGACAAGATCTTGAAACTCACATTGTCATTATTACTACATTTACCATATTTTCTATACAGTGTCTTAATAAGTGGTGAAAAGTAATAGTTGACGACGCTGAGAACTTATGATCACTTATCCCTGTGGTGAGGACTGTGTACCAAGGTATATTTGTTAATGCTCCAAATATCCTCTTTCCTCCCTTTACTAGTCATACCCTTGAACTACGTAACCCTTGTCAGGGTCTTCACAAGCAGATGCTCACAGGACACTTGGGGTGCAAGATGCTTAGTGGGGATCCACATCTGTGAAAGAAAGGAGAAGGGAACAGGTTTGGGCAGAGGGAGAAGTAAGACGGTGGTGTGAACCTGGCAAAGCCAGCGGGGTGCATCAGAGTGAATATCCCATCAGAGTTTCCCCGCAGTGGGCTGAAATGTCTGGGTCTTTATGCCCTACGTCTCTCAGGCTTTGGATGCAGGCTGCCCCAGGAATGGTGTGACCTTTACCAAAGAGGCTCTCTGCAGCTGAGGCAGACTCTGTAGGACTGGCAGCTGTGGTTGCCTGCTGACCTCGCCTTCCACAGCTGGGCAGCTGGTCCTGCAGTGAAGAGGTCCCTGAGTGGTACGTTTCTGTATCTACCATCATCTTACTAACTCCCTAAAGTGGGAAGATCACCATCCCTATCCCCGAGGAGTTCTTGTGGGGATTCAGTGAGATTTTACGTTTAAGTACTCAGCCAGTGGTTAGAGAAAATAATTGCTCAATAATCCTTTTATTTAAGCCTATGCAGCAGACAATACTTTTTCCCCCAAGGCTTTTATTTATTTTTTTTACAATTATTATTTGTTGTGGTAAAATATACATAACATAAAATTCACCATTTTAACCATTTTATTTTATTTTTTCTTTAAATTTTGTATTATGTTAATCACCATACATTACATCATTAGTTTTTGATGCAGTGTTCCATGATTCATTGTTTGTGCATAACACCCAGTGCTCCATGCAGAACGTGCCCTCCTCAATACCCATCACCAGGCTAACCCATCCCCCCACTCCCCTCCCCTCTAGAACCCTCAGTTTGTTTTTCAGAGTCCATCGTCTCTCATGGTTCGTCTCCCCCTCTGACTTACTCCCCTTCATTCTTCCTCTCCTGTTATCTTCTTCTTTTTCTTTTTTCTTAAAATATGTTGCGTTATTTGTTTCAGAAGTACAGATCTGTGATTCAACAGTCTTGCCCAATTCACAGCGCTCACTGTAGCACATACCCTCCCCAATGTCTATCACCCAGCCACCCCATCCCTCCCACCCCCCGACCACTCCAGCAACCCTCAGTTTGTTTCCTGAGATTAAGAATGCCTCATATCAGTGAGGTCATATGATACATGTCTTTCTCTGATTGACTTATTTCACTAAGCATAACACCCTCCAGTTCCATCCACGTCGTTGCAAATGGCAAGATCTCATTCCTTTTGATGGCTGCATAATATTCCATACCTCATTAGTTTTTGATGTAGTGTTCCATGATTCATTGTTTGTGCATGTTAACCATTTTAAGTGTACAGTTCAGTGGCATTAAATACATTCACGTTGTTGTGCGGCCCTCACCACATCTGTCCCAGAACTTTTTCTTCTCCCCAAAGGAAAACTCCATAGATTAAGAATTAACTACCCTTTCTCTTTTCTCCCCCAGCCCCTGGCAACCACCATTCTACTTCCTGTCTCTATGAATTTGACTACTCATATAATGAGTATACTCATATGGTACCTCATATCAGTGGAATCATGCAATATCTGTTTTATTGTTCCTGGCTTATTGCGCTGAGCCTAATGTCTTCAAGGTTCATCCATATTGTAACATGTGTCAGAATTTCCTTCTGTTTTAAAGCTCAGTGATACTCCATTGTTCATACAGACCACATTGTGTTTATCCATTTATCTGTCAGTGGACACTTGAATTGCTTCCACCTTTTGGCTATTGTGAATGATGCTGCTATGAGCATTGGTGTGCAAGCAGGGACTATCATTTAAAAACAAACAAAAAAATCCCAGCTTTACTGAGATAAAATTGACATATAACATTGTATAAGTTTAAGGTGTACAGCTTGTTGTTTTCGTGCGTTCATATGTTGTAACATGATTACCACCACAGCCTTAGCTAACACCTCCATCCTGCCACAAACTACCATTTCCTTTGTGTGGGGAGAACACTTAGGGTTTACTCTCTTAGCATCTTTCAAGTGAATAATACGGTGCTACTAGCTGTAATCACCATATTCTATGTTAGATCCCCACAGTTGCTAAATTTGTAACTGGAAGTTTGTCCCCTTTGATTGATATCTCTCTATTTTCCCTTTCCACTAGCCTCTGGTAACCACCACTCTACCTTGTTTTTCTGAGTTCAGCTTTTTTAGGTTCCACATATAAGTGATGTCCTACAGTACTTGTCTTTCTCTAACTTATTTCACTTAGCCTAATGCCCTCAAGATTCATCTAAGTTGTTGCACATAGCAGAATTTCCCTCTTTCTCCTGGCTGAAAAATACTCCATTATATTCCATATATAGCTCCAATATACGATTTTATATAGTATGTATAGATATATGTGTGCATCCTGATTTCTATCCATTCATCCGCTCTGTTGGAGTACACTTAGGCTGTTTCCATATCTAGGCTGTTGTGAATAATGCTGCCGTGAAGGTGGAGGTGCAGATATCTCTTTGAGATCAAAGCAGGTATTATCCTTAATCCCATTTTCTAGATAAGAAAACGCAGCTCAAACAGATCAAAGGGGTAGGGTCCCCAACCAAATCTGCATCTGTCCGATTCTGAGTCCAAGCTCTCCACGGCTATCTCTGTCCCCTCGCTCCTTTGACAAGTATGACAAATACCCTAAATAATGCTCTGTCATGCGTGAGGCTATAGCAGGTGACAGCTCTCTCCTGTGAAAGGTGTTCTAGCTAGTCGGCTAGCAGGGGCAACTTTTCAAAGCACCGTGGCCCACTTTCAGTTTGAACCCTCTCTATTTGTTCATCTCACTGCCCCACACCTACTTCTTCCTTCTTGTTGAGCTCCTTCAAGGTGAAGGAATCCATAATGTCAGGAACTACCCCTACTCTTCTAACTTCTTAATTCTTTTAACCTTTCTACTAACCTGATGGGGCAGGTATTGTTATTATTATCCTCCTGTGTTGTGTATGAGGCAGTGGGGTCCCAGAGAAGTTAAACCTCCCCACCCCCCACCCAAGGTTCACACAGCTAGTAAACAGCGGAGCTGACACAGGCAGCTCATTCTCCACACAAAACAATGCCGCATCTTGGACCAGAGAGAAATTCAGACCCACTTGTAGAGGCAGCATCTCAGAGTTAGAAGACGACCCTCCAGCCGAGCCTAGACAAACATAGCTCCCGCAGTTCTATCATTCAGAGCCTGCTGCCCGCCATCTCTGCCCACACGCTCTAGCTGGGCTCAGGTCTTCCCTATTCACAGCAGGCTGAGCAGCAAACCCGGAGGCGATTGCAGCTGCCTCGCTATTCTGCAGCCCTCTTGGGTGCGGAAGCTGTTGGAGGGAGGCACGGCAGATCATTTGTAATACGGCTGCTTTCTCCTCCACCTAGCTGGAGCCAAGGTCTGGGGTTGGGGGGAGGGAGAGAGAGACTCAGAGACAGAGACACAGAGAGATGCTGCCTACTGCCTCTGTATTTATCCCAAATCCATATATTATTTTGGAACATTCAGTATTGCAGAAATATGTGGAGGGATACATCAACTCCTTTTGCCATCTGGTCTCTGAGAACCTTCCCAAGAACTGTAGCTTCATTTAATTTTGTTGTATTCCTTTCTCAACCTTTTTGTGCTTTCCATCATCTTTTCTTGGCTGCATTTTTGGGTTTGTTTTGCCCTCAGTTTTTTGCTCCTTTAGCTGCTTCTGAGTTTTAGTTTTTAAAAAGAAATACCAGCTCTCACTAATTAGAGTTGTGCCAGATTCTTTATTTGGCATGGCACTAACTCATGGCTATTTTTTTAACTTTCATCTGGAGCCTTGGAGTGATGTGTGGATTTTTTTTTTTTTAATGCCCCAACCAGATGCACCAACCAGCTTGAAGGTTGGTATTGAGGAAGTGGTAGGACTCTGTGGTCTTAGAGTTTCTTGACAGTGCCTTCATGTTCCCATGAGATGAGCATAGTGGACAAGGCCCAGTCATTGCTACATGGTTCCAAAGTCCTTTTAAATGAACAGAAGGGTTGGCACTAATCTAATGGGAATGCAACTCCAGCAAGGTTACTCAGAACACACTGGGCAAAGGTTTCTCACCATTTAAATGGGAGATTACAGATACGCCAAGGAAAAAGGCTAGAATGATCCATGTTGTCATGGATGAGAGTTGGACATCATTATGAACACATATTTGGCTTCATATAGATGCAGATGGTTAAATATAGAAATATTTATATATATGGATTAGTGTGTACCTATATCTTCTTGCTCTGTCAGCTAAGAGGAACTAGAAGCAGTTCATACCCCAGCATCAGTGAGCACATCTACACTCACATCTTGGTTTCTGATACCATTCTCCAAAAAAAGGGAATGAGGGCTCCTTGGAAAAATGGCTGCTTGTAGGACTGAGCATAAAATCTATGAGATGAGCCTGATACTGAACTTCTTACAATATAAGAAGGCAAGGAAGTGCTTAGAACAACAGCAAAGAAGAAACCATGGTGAAGTATGTCTCCTGAATGAGAAATAAAGAGGGTTATCATGAGTTACATGGACAGTTTCTGACCACATTTCACTCTTATTAAAAACCAGGTGCTTGGCAGTAACGGCTGACTTTAAACAGTCTCTGTTTATTTTGGCTCTTTTTGCTCTTCCTGTGAGTAGGTGAGACCTGAATTCTTCTCCTTAGGTTCACAACCACAGAGCTGCCCTAGGCTAGTTTTGAAGACAGGGGCAACCTGCAATGAGGAGAGTGAAAAATAAATCACATTTCCGAGGAGAAAATCAAGTCATTGCAACTCAATTATTAATGCACAGAACTCTTATGTAATGTAGCAGCCCAATTAACAGGTGTCTCTTGAGGAATAATCAAGGCTTAATTTGGCACGATAATTAGTAACCTCCCCTCCCAGCTTTGGATGGAGGCCCCTGCAGGACAGCCTGATGGCTGGTAATGAGGCAGTGTCACTGACTTTGCAGCCATGTTAATTGTATCTTTCTGTGCATGGGGACAAAACAGATTTACTTGTTTCTAGATGCTGGGATGTGCCACTGGTCTAATAGAGTTGTACTCATTTTCTGGTCTTGCCAACCCTGGCTGTTCTGAAGGGCAACGCTGTTATACTTTTGAGATTTCTTTAATTGGCTGAATGTAATGGCTACTCTGCAGATTTTTTTTTTTTTTTTTTGGATAGACTTGGTGGCAGAGTTCCAGTCTTACAAGACATATGGCCAGAGTTGACATGTTCTTAGGATAACATGTCCCGTTTTGTGTATCTGCATAGGTATCTATCTCCTGCATGTGTCCCAGGGCACTCTTGTTTGTTACAATTAAATGCTAGACCTGTATAGTGGCAGAAAACAGAAATATGAACTGTTACAAAAGTGTGTTATTTTTACCAAAAAATAGAGAAAGGCACAGAGAACAAAGAGAAAACAATCACCTCTAAGCATCCTTCAACTGAGATATACCCACTATTAACATTTGGCATGCTGTCTTTCCAGTTACACACACACACACACACACACACACACACACACACACACACACACACACACACACACACACACACACCCCTCACCACATATACCTGTTTATTTAGATGTGATTTCCGTTTGCAAAATTGGGATTGGGTATGCATGCTGTTTTGTTAATATGTTGTTTGATCTTAGCAACTGTTTTTGAATTAGTTCTACCCCAGGTTTTCCTAAACTGTCCTCTGAAGTTTGGGATCTGCTAATCTGAGAATTAAGCTGAGACAATATGCATTTTCTTTTTCCCTCTTGGTACCATGCAATGAGCATTCCTGTATAAAAGTTTTTGTTTAAATGTTAAAAAACATTTAGGAGAAAAGCCATTTTTTCCTTAAACACAAGATAAGAGCCCTTGCCATGGTTTTCCTGAAACTACACTTGTTAAAATGCTATTGCACATTTAGATAACTTTTCATTTTGAAAAAAATTTGTTTTGTTACTGTAAACATCACTGCAGTGAACATCCTTGAAATATACATCTTTGAGTGTATCCAGTATTTGCCTGAATCAATCCATACATGAGTCAGATGTCAAAAGGCATATATATTTTAAGGTTTTGGACTTACTTTTGGTGAATTTCTGTCTCCAGACGGTCATGTGCATTTACAAACCCACCCACAAAGCACATGAAACTCCCTGCTCTTGGTTTCTGCTCTGAAGTACATTTTAATTCTGGATTCTGCAACTTTAGTTGTGATGCAGGAGACCAGAAGAAAAAGTTTATTAAATTCTTATTTATGTATTCAATTTGCATTAGCCTTTTCCTTCCCCAAGCTCAAGGCACCACATGGAAAACATTAAACTTGTAACTCTTAGCTTGTTGCTCTGAGAGAGAGGGGCCAAGGAGAAGATGGGGGAAATGGGTAAACAGTGTGGCTGGAAGGAGCGTGCTGTTCTGCAAAGTAAAATCTGGGACTAACAATTAGCTCAAGCTATGGAGGATCATCTGAGGTTCGATCTCAAAACCCTTGCTCCAGAATGAAGCCCTTTTCCCTCCCTCCTCTTGATTTCCTTTTATGTGGGTAGTAGGAAAGGCCACAGTGAATTTCTGCATTTGGTCGCTCCCACAGACACCTGGCCGAATGGGCTAGTGGGGCAGAAGACCAGCTCCATCTTCTCTCACCAAGCCCTGCTCTCTCAGGGATGAGTCCCTGCTAAAGGGTCACACTTTCTTATCTTGCACAAAGTCATTGTATGAGCTAGCAGAGATCCTGCAAGCAACACCACTGTCTTCCCAGCTACCTTGAGGCCATAATCTATTTTCTTTTCTGTCTCTTTTCTTAAATAAGTGAGGATTAACTTCTGAGGTGATACGGTTTTACAGCTAACATTCTGGTGAAAAATGTCCCTTTCTCCAACACCACCCAGTGGGGGTCTGTTAGGATGTTTTTCGCCATGTTCCTCCCCCCACCCCACTCTGTTAGACAATCCCATACCAGTATTTTTTCACCCAGTGATTTAAGATTCTCTTAATTGCTTTACTGGAGGAAAATAGAACACATTTTAAGCCAACAGCTGAGCGATTTGCTATGACAATTCTGCCACTATGCATTCGCTTAATTTCCAATTAATCAAACATTCAATAAATCATTAGTATAATTATACCTGCCCTCATCTTCTTGCCCCAGCGCATTAGCTCAAAGCAGGCAGCCTCCTTGCCCGGCTGTGGGGAAGGTGTTCATTTGTCTGCCCTGGGTGGGTGTGCATCCTTGCTCCCTGTGAGCCTTGAGAAATGACGGGTAAGAAATTGTAATTATTTCAGGCACCACAAGTTTGCTTGGTTTCCCTCTTCTCTGCTTCTCACTCCAATGCTTTCCCAGCAACTTAAGCCAACATCATGGCATCCCAGTAGCAGTGGCTGGTTAATTTCAGCAAGTTTTTTTTTTTTAATCATTTTTATTTCCCGACTGTGCCTCTTTTCTAATTACACCATCTCCCCAGGTGAGCGATAATTCCCTCATCACCATATATCTCAAGCACAGATTATTAAAATAATATAGCTTATGTCATATAAATGTAACAGAAAGTATCTTAAAGATGCTTTATTGAAAGCTGGTAAATTGGTTCAACAGATGAATGTTTTAAGGCCTGTTTTTAAAAGGTTGCACAAGTTTAAACCCACTGAATTGCTGCTGCAGTTTCATGCGAGCAGACGCAATTATTTTAAGCATCTAACTGTGCAAAAGACAGTTCTGAAAGGGAAAGAGCTAAATTCTGAGATTAATTAAAGGGTTTCGTTTTGCTCTTGATTTAAAAATAAATTTCAAGCATGCATCACTTGTTATTCTCTTGAAGAATTTGCATTACAGGGTTTAAAAAAAAATACCGAGAACGTTAAGCTTCATGAGTTCTTCATACAATATAACCGGCAGCTCGTAAAAAGAAGGGTTGACCTATTGTTGCAACAGCATATTCTCCTACATTCCTACATACTTCTTTATACTTTTCCATTTGTGAAGGGCATTAATCTTAAAACTCATTTCCAATGTAAGATTGTGCATTTACATGAATTTCCCATAAGATTGCTCTTGATTCGATCTATGCCCATTGATTTAATTTCTTTTACCTCTCAGAGCTGGTGGTGCTGAAGGGTTTATGGTAATTATAGTGTTGTGGGTTTCAGTGGAACTGTTCCCTGGTACCTTAAGTGTGGGTTTGATTCTCTCTAAGTTCGCTCAGCCCTGGAGATAGTGCGGCAAATATCTCTGAGGCAGCGAGCTCACAGGCCAGATCAGAATCCTGGCTGGTGCACAGGCCGAAGACAATGGGAAACTGGAGAGGGAATGGCCCAGGGCTACTGGCCAGATGGATTGCTGTTCTAAGGGGGCCCTTTGAGGTGAATCACTTGGCAATTTTGTGAGTTGGCAGACGGTACAGCCACCTGTGCTCAACGTGAAATGAGATACAGGCAACCTACTGGTCTGAAATATGCTGCTCACCCTTTGAGAGATGGCACAGTGTAGCAAGAGGTGATTTTCCTAATAGAAGGGTATGGTGGAAGACAACCACAGCAAAAATACAGTGGGTTTTGAGTTGGACTGACTAGGGTTCAAAAATCTCACAACCCGCCTTTTTTTTGCAACGGGTTTGCCGCCAGAACACAGGTGTCGTGAAAACCACCGCTCAACCTAAACCAAAATGGGAAAGGAAAAGACTCACATCAACATCGTCGTCATTGGACATGTAGATTCGGGCAAGTCTACCACTACTGGTCATCTGATCTACAAATGTGGTGGGATCGACAAAAGAACTATCGAAAAATTTGAGAAGGAGGCTGCTGAGATGGGAAACGGCTCCTTCAAGTATGCCTGGGTCTTGGATAAACTGAAAGCTGAACGTGAACGTGGTATCACCATTGATATCTCCCTGTGGAAATTCGAGACCAGCAAGTATTACGTGACCATCACTGATGCCCCAGGACACAGAGACTTTATCAAAAACATGATTACAGGCGCATCTCAGGCTGACTGTGCTGTCCTGATTGTTGCTGCTGGTGTTGGTGAATTTGAAGCCGGTATCTCCAAGAATGGGCAGACCCGTGAGCATGCCCTTCTGGCTTACACACTGGATGTAAAACAACTAATTGTTGGTGTTAACAAGATGGGTTCCACTGAGCCACCCTACAGCCGGAAGAGATACGAGGAAATCGTTAAGGAAGTCAGCACCTACATTAAGAAAATTGGCTACAACCCTGACACAGTAGCATTTGTGCCAATTTCTGGTTGGAACGGTGACAACATGCTGGAGCCAAGTGCTAACATGCCTTGGTTCAAGGGATGGAAAGTCACCCGTAAAGATGGGAATGCCAGTGGAACCACACTGCTTGAAGCTCTGGTTTGCATCCTGCCACCAACTCGTCCAACTGACAAGCCCTTGCGTCTGCCTCTTCAGGACGTCTACAAAATTGGTGGTATTGGTACTGTTCCTGTGGGCCGAGTCGAGACTGGTGTTCTTAAACCTGGGATGGTGGTCACCTTTGCTCCAGTCAATGTTACAACTGAAGTAAAGTCTGTTGAAATGCACCATGAAGCTTTGAGTGAGGCTCTTCCTGGGGACAATGTGGGCTTCAATGTCAAGAATGTATCTGTCAAAGATGTTCGTCGTGGCAATGTGGCTGGTGACAGCAAAAATGACCCACCAATGGAAGCAGCTGGCTTCACGGCTCAGGTGATTATCCTGAACCATCCAGGCCAAATCAGTGCTGGATATGCACCTGTGCTGGATTGTCACACGGCTCACATTGCTTGCAAATTTGCTGAGCTGAAGGAGAAAATAGATCCTCGATCTGGAAAAAAGCTGGAAGATGGTCCCAAGTTCTTGAAATCTGGTGACGCTGCCATTGTTGATATGGTTCCTGGCAAGCCTATGTGTGTTGAGAGCTTCTCTGACTATCCTCCTCTGGGCCGTTTTGCTGTTCGTGACATGAGACAGACGGTTGCTGTGGGTGCCATCAAAGCAGTGGACAAGAAGGCAGCTGGAGCTGGCAAGGTCACCAAGTCTGCCCAGAAAGCTCAGAAGGCTAAATGAATATTATCCCCAATACCTGCCACCCCAGTCTTCATCAGTGGTGGAAGAACGGTCTCAGAACTGTTTGTGTCAATTGGCCGTTTAAGTTTAATAGTAAAAGACTGGTTAATGATAACAATGCATCGTAAAACCTTCAGAAGGAAAGGAGAATGTTTTGTGGACCATGTTTTTGTGTGTGTGTGTGTGGCAGTTTTAAGTTATTAGTTTTTAAAATCAGTACTTTTTAATGGAAACAACTTGACCAAAAATCTGTCACAGAATTTTGAGACCCATTAAAACAAAAGTTTAATGAGAAAAACAAAAAAACAAAAAAACCCCAAAAATCTCACAACCCAATTTTCATCTACAGTAGCACTGCCCAGTGAAACATGGTGCAAGCTACATATGTCATCTTGGTTTTTCTAATAGCTACATTAAAAAAAAGTAGAAAGAAACAGGTGAAATTAATTAAATACATTTCATTTAATTCATTATATCCAAAGTATTATCTGTTCAGCCTGTTGTCAATATAAAAAGATATATTCCCTTTTTCACACGAATTCTTTGAAACCCACTGGGTATTTTACACCTACAGCACATTTCCCTTTGGACTTGACATATTCCAGGTGCTCAGTAGTCACCTCATATGGTGACCACTACCATATTGAATAGTGCAAATCTAGCTCATACGTTATCAGGATATTCCCAGTTGCAAGAGAGGAAAACTAGATTCAGATTAACTTCAGCAAGAAAAGACCTTTTGTTTCAAATATGACTAGATCTAGAAAGCCAGATGTTGCTTTCAAGAGAATTTCCATGTTTAGGCTCCAGTTGCTCTTATGTGGTCAGTTAGACGGTAGGAAAATGGCCTGTGGCTACCCCAAACCTATGTGGCTCTTAAGTTTGTGACTTCAGAGGATGAGAGACCATCTTCCCCCACAGGTTTAGTAAAAACAAATTAGGAAGTACCCTTTCCAGAAGAAAGGAAAGGTGATGATGGCCAGATCCATCCAGGCTGCGTACAGTGCACACAGGCATTCCCCAAAAGGACCATGAGGGGGCAAAAACAACACATACCCACTGCAAATGGGAAATGATACAACCTACTTTAAAGGTTGTCATAAAGACTGCTCAGGCCAGAACTTTGGAGTCATTCTTGATTCCTCTATTTCTTAAATATGGTGCTTTTATTCCCTCCCCCAGGAAAACTAGTTGACATCCTAACATATCAATGAATGTGCTACTTCCCATTGCTGTGACCATCACCCTGTCTCAGGTCCCATCATCCCTCGCCTGGATCACTGATGCACCCCCCCTACCTCTGCTTCCACTGTGGTACCCCTCTCCCCCTATGACTTCCATCTCCCTGAGAATAGAAGCCAATGTCTTTGTCATTTCCCACAAGCCCCCCACACTCCAGTCCCTACCAGCGTTCTCACCTTGTCCCTTGTTCCTTCTCTCCTCACTGACCCCGGGCCTGCCACCCTGGCCTCCTTGCTCCAGACTTGGTTCTCCTTTGAGATCTTTGCATTGTGTGTGTTTCCTTTGCCTGGAGTAACCTCTTCCAGTGACTTCTAGGTCTTGAACCCCCCAACTTTAGGTCTTGACTCAAATACTGCTTTTTCAGTGAAACTTGTCGTATTGAAAATTTTACCTCCCTACATTTCTTATCCCCATCCTTGCCTCTTAGCTAATGCATTTAGCATTACATAACATGTTTTAGTGATTTTGTTCTCTCTCTCTGTCTCTCTCTGCCTCTCTCTCTCTGTCTCTCTCTCTCACACACACACTAGATTGTAAGCTCCACAAAGGCAGATAGATCTTAGGCTCAAATGAATTAATGATGTGCTTGAGATATGGACATACTCAATGAAGAGTAGCCATCACCATTATTTGACACCAGAGGCTGTTTCCACATACAATGAGGATAAGAAACAAAATGGAACCCTGCTATGAACAATTATGTGCCAACACCCACAGTCTATAGGGTATTGTAACTGTCTGGGTCTCCCAAACATACATGTGTCCATATGTGCCTGATACCACATATTTGAAATGGTACATCTGTTCTAGCCATGAACTAGTTAATTGGCCTCATGACCAGGCCACAGTGATAGCATTGAGAAAGTTTTACTATGCACCATCTTGACCTTTTCTCTCATGCTAGAATTTTTCTTCCCCAGTCTTCTCCATCTCAGTGGGTGGTGTCTACCAATTGCCCAGGGCATCATCTTAAAGAATTCAACCTAGCTCAACATCCAAGCCTCAGTCCCAATTCCTTCCATAGCAGGATATTATAATTTAATCATTCATTATTACATTCATTTATCCAGAAATGTTTAATTGAAAACCCATCATGGGGTAGGTAGTTTGATAGGCATAGCAGCCAAAATACTTCCCAAGGATCTCCAAAAATGTGCCCACTTCCCTCCAACTCCTCCTTCCACTTCCTTAGTCCAGGACACCATTTTGTAGTTGGACTGTACAATCTCTGCCTCACCATTCTCATGCTGTCTCTCAACCTTGCCTTTCTCCAACCCATATTCTGCTCAGAGCCAGGATAATCTTTTATTCTTCACCTACAACTCTGATTATATCACTTCCCTATTTTTCAATAACTGTCCCTCACTGCTCATGCGGTAAAGTCCCAGAGTCCCACGAGAGTCTTCATGATCTGGTCCCTGCTAATCTCCTTACTCCTGTCTGTTATCAAACTCTTTTAAACTCTAAACTCCAGACCAGGATCTCTCACACTCAGGACTGTTGACATTTTGTGTTGGGCCATTTTTTGTTGGGGGGCCTTCCTGTGTACTGAAGGGTGTTTAGCAACATCCCTGGCCATTAGCACCCTTTCCCAGTTGTGTCAATCAAAACTCTCCCCAAACATTGTCAATTGTCCCTTTCCCTTATGTCCAGGTCTTGGACGTTCACGTATTAAAAGTCAGGCCATAATGCTTGGACATTGTAAAGGTGAGGGGATATGCTTGGGCATATCCCCCATGTCTGCTACACGTGGTAATTCCAAGACTTTGAGTCTACAATACTCTGAGATGGGCAGCGCCATTTTCAAAACAGTGGCACTTATTAGGAGGGCTGTTTTGTTTCTTAGAATAGCAAGCGCTACGTCCTCAAGAAGTTGCATTTGAGATTCTGGTGGCTATCAGAATAAGGTCTCTAGAAGGTAACTGGAAATAGGGAAGCTAAGAGAGGAAATAGATTGGAAGTGAAGAATCTGGGTGTGGAGGCATGTTTGTGGAGATGGTAGTTAAATCTCAAAGAGAAAGGTAGGAGGTGTGGGGAGGAGGCATAACTGGAGAAGACTGTATTTGGGATTAGCTTTGCTACTTCTAACGTCTGTGTGCGGCTGTGGGAACTGGTGAATGCAGTGATGACTGCCACTTGGGACTAAGCCACAGCGTTTCCAAATAAAGACTTTAACAAACACTCCTCAGAATGAATTTAAGGGGCTAAACCTTATCACTCACACACACATAACAGGGAACCTTCCCCTGAGGCAATGCAGGAGAAAGTTTTAAACTTTTTTAAAACCTGTTCTACTGAATTATCTTCAAAAGTGCTTTAGAGTGTGGGACCACGGTGAGGAGGGACAGATGGGGTTAGTGATTTTGAATGCTACAGCTTTATCTTGGTACAATATAAATATGTGATGCTATTTAATGCAGCAAGCCATTAGGTTAATAAACAAATGATTGCCAAGTTTGTAATTGGCAAGGAAGGAGGTTATAATCTATAAGGAGCTTTGTGTCCCAACCAATTTATTCTCTAAAAGAACTTCATTGCCTCAGTTGCCGGAAACTCCTGAGGAGCCTTAAGAGCTAAAAACCCAGATTGGCTAAGCTTGGTTTCTCTAGAGACTTTTCCTTTTTGGCTCCATCTCCAACCCAGATAAGACACTTGAAAAACCCATTTCTTTACAGTGCAGCTGCTCCCCTGGCCCAGTAAGGCCTGCTTTGTTGTTGGTGAGTGACTTTATTTTGAGAATTGGAAAGAAGTGAGTGGCATGGTAGAATCCATTTTAAATCCTTGTAGGCTACACAAAATCAGGAAATAAAATGGTGTGTTTCATGAGAACATTAACTAATACTGTCCAGATTTCTTAGCAGAGTATGAAGGCCCTTTGGGATCAAGTTTCTGCCAGTGACTGCAGTAATATGCTGCTCCTTTCTCCTTGGTTCGTTGGTTAATGCAGAACCACCAGGCACAATTGACCAGATTTGTGGTGCCCACTCCAGGGGATATCATGAACCTCACAACCTATGTGAATGGAGCTACTACAGTTGCATGAGCTCACCTTGCATGATTGTGCACCATGGGCCTAGTGCAGAGATGAGTTTTTGGAGTTACATTGGCGTGAGGTAAATTCCATAGAAAAAAGAAGGACCTTGGATAGATTTCTTCATTTTTATAAAATCGAGGATTACAATAAACCTTTCTCATACCATTGTTGTTAAAAATGATACTAGAGTAGATTCTTTTTCATTTTGTTTTGCTTTATTTTGTTTTACTGCAGTTCTCATAGTATGTGGCCAACTCTATTTTCACATGTCCATTGCTGCAGCAAAAATCTGTATGCTTGTTACCTGTCTGGCCAGCATTTACTCTCCCATCTTCTAGGAATGGAGCCCATCTCAGAATTGTTTGAGCAGCTACAACTTACAGTTCCTATTATTCAGACAGGACTGACACCTCCTTCTAACTCTGGAAATCTGCCCATGACTCAGGCTTGTCCATTCAGCCTTTCTCATTCTTCTGGACATGGTGATGGGCTTACCAATGGACATGTAACCAGGAAAGAGACTCTTTTCCCTAATACTCTATTTTTCCTTGTATCCTAAATGAATAGGATATAAGCTTGGGATATCTGATGGTCATGTTGTAGTACGTGGCTGTTGTAGACTGAATATTTATGCCCTCCCCAAAATTCATATGTTGAAATCCTAACCCCGAGTGTGATCATGGGGCTATTGGGAGATGATTCAGTCATGAGGATGGAGTCCTCACAAATGGGATTTGGTGCCTTTATAAGAAGAAACGAGAGTCTGCACATATGTGTGTGCTCTCTCTCTGCTTCCTATCATGTAAGGATACGACAAGAAGATGGCCATATGCGAACCAGGAGGTGGGCTCCTGCCTTACATCAGTTCTGTTGGTGCCCTGGTCTTGAACTTCCTAGCCTTCAGAACTGTTAGAAGTAAATGTTTATTCTTTAAGCCACCCATTCTTCAGTATTCCGTTATAGCAACCTGAATGGACAATGAATGGGAAAATCCGGTCTGAAGACAAAACAAAATGTTAAAAATATATTTTTTTCTGAAATAATTTGAATGTCAGCACTTGTATCTAATGGACCCTGAAGCCCTGAAGTTTTCATTTTTGTGATAAATCACCCCCACCCCAGATTTGTATATAAGGTAGTTCAAAATATGGTACTCAGTTGTGCACTGTCTAATAGAGTCTACTCTACTAGAGCATGAGAAATTTGAGAGCAGGGTGGTGTATCTGCATGACACACTTTGGCATTCATTATGTCAAGTTCAAAAATGCCCAAACTTAGATGTTCAGAGGCAGAGATTTAACAATTGAAAATCTTGCATAGTCAACCAGATGAATTAAGATAGCCTGTGAGCCTGAGACACCTAAGTCATTTTTTACCTAGAAATATAGCAATTTTTATATGTCACATCCTGGATCGACTCTCTCTGTCAGCTCAGCAAGTGTCTTTGGAACTGACAAGTGATAAACCAGTTGAGAGCCCCGGTCATGTGGTTTGGTTATTGATGGTGCTGCTTGTCCAGGGATGTGTCATTAGCATGTGTTTTGGAGGCTATGAGTCTGTACATGTACTCAAAGGAAAGAGAAGTTCTTCACATAGTCCTTTGATTTACCCAGAGAGAGAATGGCTTCTGCCCAGAGGGGTCCTAGAGTTGAAGGCATGAGGTCTTTGTCTTCTTTGAAAGCCAGTGACTAGTTCTCACCCAGCTGGTGGGGATATTTCTGCAGAGAAGCTGAATACTGAGTTTCTTGCCAAGAGGTCTTGGTCCTTTATTTCCACTGTCTTATTAGTACAAAGTCACCATACAAAATTTCACAGTAGCTAATATTTATTTATGGGTCCTTTCCATGTGTCAGGTACCCCAGCCCTATTCTAAGCCCAGGGGATGGAGTGCTGAATGGTACTGGCCTATCCTTGTTCTTGTAAAGTGTATATTTTAGTGGGAGAGATAGATGATAAAGAAGCTGATACATGAACAAGATAATTACAGGTTTTGATAAGTGATATAAAGGAATCTGTAGGGTGATGTGATAAACAGTAATTGGTGGCAGTGATAGTTGGTGGTGGTAGGAGAAGCTCATCTTTAGAATGGATGGTTTCAAGGTGAAGCCCTCTCTGAGGAGGTCAACATTTGAATGGAGACCTACAGGTAGAGAAGGAGCCAGCCAAAGATAATTCAAGAAAGGGTGTTGTTCCAGGCTGGGAGAACAGCAAAGGCAAAGTCCCTGAGGCTGGGAAGAGCTTGGCATGGAGAAGAACCAGAGGTGAAACCAATCCTGCTGGTATATACTGAGTGAGAAGGAGAGATATGTGGGATGGAGTTAGGAACAGGCAGTAGTCAAGACATGCTGGGACCCATACAGATGTTAGGAAGCTTGGATTTCACTCATGAGTGTGCTACCGTATTTGCTCTTCATATAGGCTGATGACGTAGGCACTCCTGAAACGATGAAGGATGTCTTTGAAGTCCATTCCGCTCATGGGTAGCAAAACCGTGGTTCACTAGTTCTCTTTCCAGAGTCTGTCCACTTCACCGTGACAGGATGCCGCCATGACATTAGCTGGTTTCTATACCACAGATGGATCCAATAAATGATGGGGCAATGCCTATTAATGCCTATTTAGCATAAGTATCACGGGGGTTAAATGAGGTCATGGATGTAGATATCTTAGCTCAGTGTCAGGCAGAGTCAGTGCATGATAGATAACATGATGCTTCCTCAGCTGGCTGCTCAGTCTCCCCATCATGTTCGATACTGATACAGATAAACTGAGGTAAAATAGACATAAAGTTTACCGTTTTATCCATTTTAGAGCATAAAGTTAAATAGTGGTAAATACATTCACATTGTTGTATAACCAATCTCCAGAACTTTTTCATTTTGCAGAATTGAAAATTTATACTCATTACAAACTAACTCCCAATTCCTTCACCCCAACCGCTGGCAGCCACCACCCCACCTTTAGTCTCCATGAGTGTGACTACTCTAGCTAACCTTACGTAAATGGAATCATACAGTTTTTGTGTCTTTGCAACTGGCTTATTTCACTTAGCATAATATCCTCAGTTCATTCGTGATGTAACATGTGTCATGTTTTCCTTTCTTTTTAAGACTGAATAATATTCCATTGTATGTATATACCACATTTTACCCGTTCTTCCATCTGTTGGTGGATATCCAGATTGCCTCCACTTTTTGTCAGTTGTGAATAATGCTACTCGGAGCATGGGTGTACAAATATCTTTTCAAGACCTTGCTTTCAGTTTTTGTGGGTATATAACCCAAAACTGGAGATGCTGGATCATATGCTAATTCTATTTTTAATTTTTTAGGGAACTGCCACAATGTTTTCCACAGGAGCTGCACCCTTTAACATCCCCACCCATAGCACACAAAGTTTCTAATTTCTCCACACCCTTGTCCATACTTGATATTTTCTGGGGCTGTTTCTGTTTGTCTCTTTGTTTTTATTTTTATAATAGCTCCGCTAGTGAGTGTGAGGTGCTCAGTTTCATGTCACCTGGGCTGTCTCCTCAGGAAGTATGTCATTTGTACAATAGTTGGCAACACCATTCCCGTCCATCTACAGCTTCCTAATGAAAGGGACTTAGAGGCCATTGATAGAATCTTTACCATACAGATAAACAAACGGCATTTTGCTCAGGAAAAATAGTCCCATGTATTCAGTATAATGTTTGTCTGATGTTTATGAGAATCCACAGATTTCTTTAGAATAATTGAGAGGGCCCTGAGTTTCTTCTGTCTTGTGCACTTGAAAGTATCCAAACCAAACCCATTTAAACATAGCTAAAATGCTGTTTCTCTCTTCGTTGTGTGGCTCATAATTAAATGATTTGTAGGAGCAATCTAAATGAAGGGCCCTGTTCATCAGTAGTACATGAATTATGTAGGCATATCTTCATTCTTACATTATTTATCTCAGCGGCCAGATGGGTACGTTGGCTGTAATATTCATCAGTAAGAAATCCAAATGGCACACTGACATCTGTGTCTGGTCTGACCACCCGTGGGCTACAGTGCATACTTGTGGTTGGGGACTAGGGGACCTTATGCTTCTAGAAAATTCAGGAGTGCTGCAAGTTCTGGGGCTTGACACTTGATTAGTCACCCCTAAGTAGGTCCCATCAGAGTGAAGTAGAAAGGATCTGAGAGATGCCAAAGCTTTGGGAAAGGAAAGGCAATATCCTCTGAGTGGTGAGGTTGACAACCATATTTTCACAACCCATCTGTCTTGGTTTTTAATGCTAATGTAAAACTTACAATAATAGTAGTAGCTAATGTTTAAGAAGGGCAGTATCATACAGTGGATGCTGTGGTACAAATGTTTGTGTCCCCCCAAAATTCATGTATTGAAACCTAACCCTCAGTGTGGCAGTATTAGGAGATGGGGCCTCTAGGAGCTGATTAGCTCATGAAGGTGGAATCCTCATGAATTAGATGAATGCCCTTTTTAGAAAGACCCCTGAGCCATGTGAGGTACAAAGACACTGGATCTGCTGGTGCCTTGATCTTGGACTTCCCAGTCCTCAGAACTATGATGAATAAATGTTTGTTGTTTGTAAGCTACTCAACTTATGGCTTTTTTTTTTTTTTTTGGTACTTTTTTTTTTTTTTAATAACAGCCCAAACAGACTAAGGCAGTAGATGGATAAAAATGTGGGCATAGGGGCTTAAGTCCCTGCTCCCCCACTAAGTACTGTGTGACTTTGGGCAAGCGGTTTCCTCAAATTCTGAACCTGGACAGTGATGTAATGTAGGTGCCTACTATACAAAGTGGTTGTGAGGATTACTTGAAAATATATGGTCATAAAATGGAGTACCATGCAACTGTGGACAAAAAAGATAAAGATTTAGAGGTACTACTGTGGAGTGATCTCAAAGATATATTATGGATGAAAATACAAAGGGGAAAATGTTATATACAGCAGGCTTCTATTTGAGTAGGAAAATACAATTACAGATTGTTATTTGCATGTACATAGCATTTCTGGAAAGGTTCTAAACACAAAACTAATTGGATTCCTCTGGGGAAGTGGATGTTCAGTGGGGGATGTCTTGATTATTATTTTGTATTGTGGTCTTTATTTTTATTTCATTATGTGATATATTAGTATTTATAAGGAAAAGTTTTTATTTTCAGAACAAATAATGAAATATAGAAATATGCTTCTGTCCCAAATGAAGCTATTCTTTTGCAGCTGAGGAGACATCCTTTTAGTACCTGGTGAGGAGTCTCACCTTGACCCTGATCTTTCCGACCATATCCTTAAGGTCTTAGCTTTATGGACCTGAGTGTCCTGCACTAGGTTCTCACCCTTGTTTCCAAGCCTCACTCCCTGGCCAAGCAGAGAGCACTCACCGAGTTATAACTGAAAGAGAAAATGTAGAGCCAGAAAGATCCCTCACTGGCCCTTGGCTGAAGGCATGAAGGATGTCCACTTAATAGTCTGGGAGAAGTGGTATTTACTTCAAACTCAACATGTAAGAGCTTAGATTAGGTTAGTAATCAGTTCTGAAACTCCACATCCAGTGTATATTTCTCTCCCTTTCTTATGTAAACGAACCAAAAATGTTGAAAATTCTCTCATTTTAAGCTATTTTATGGGGCTATGTGTTCTCTTCAAGCATTGGGTTGTACACACAGTTTGTCATTTTCTAGCGGTGTTCATTTGATTTATCAGAGATGATGCTTGGTAATTCAGTTTGATATTGTTCCCTGTATCCAATGATAAACACTTGAGAGAAACCAGGAAATCTATTTTTTATATTAAATAATAACACTGGCCCTTTCATTATCCTTGCAGAATTGCAAATCAACCTTGCTCTCTCAGCTAAGAGAGAGGAACTAAGATTTGTTCAGTGTTGACTCCTACATAATTATGTTATTCAGTGTTAAATATAATAGAACTTTGTTTTACAGAACCAGGAGGGGGCAGTAAATTTCCTTTTTTACTGTTATTAAAAATGAATCCCATGTTTTATGCATAGCAAGATCTCACTGGGAACAGTTCTCTAGAGCTTGACCACATTTTCCCCCACCAGGAGGGAAATTTTGGGGGCTTCACTACAGTTCTGGTTTCTGTAGTTTCTGTTTTCTTCCTTTGGGTCTTAATTCGTGTCCTTTCCAATTACTTCCCGTAAATGGACAAAAACAAATTTTGCACTTGCAAAAAAATATCTTTTTTTTTCCCACTTTGTAAATGTGATGAAATCATGACTTGTCTTAGGTCCTGTCTTGCTCTTCCCACTCATAAGTAGGTGGGAACTTAGAATGGCAGCAGATAAAGTGAAATCAAAGTATAGTGCTTTGGTGTGTTCAGGTCCTTGTGAAAAATGAGAGGAGAGTATGATGCCTTTAAAATAAACAGCCACTTTCCTTGTAATATTCCACTGCTTCAGCAAATGCTGTGATTTCAAACATGTGTGCGTGCCCAGAGACCAAGGTTAATGATGCATCTGTGGATTGGACCCTTCAGCAATGCAGACCCACATTCCTTTTCTTTCTCTGTGGTTGCTTCTTCCTTCAACTTACACATTTGAATACCATTAACTTATGTAATTGCTATGTTCCCTACCCGGGTACCTAATATATCTGGCTAGTTTTAAGGAACACCAAGTTTTCTCTGTGGGATGATTTGGGGGTGGTTTGGGAATTATTATTGGCTGTGCTATAAATGTCTGGGAAGAGAAATAGAGGACACTCCCAGGACATAGTTAACACCTCCTAATGGCACAGCCTGTGTACCACCCAGAGAAATAACTGCACACAGTGAAAATTCATCATCACTTTAAAGTATTTGGATATATGGATATATATTTTTTATTTTTAAAAAAAATTATTATTCATTATAA
This sequence comes from Zalophus californianus, assembly GCF_009762305.2. NCBI lineage: Eukaryota > Metazoa > Chordata > Mammalia > Carnivora > Otariidae > Zalophus > Zalophus californianus. The sequence goes on from NC_045604.1 coordinate 74,864,724, forward strand.
AAACATACATACACACACACACACACACATATATATGAGGGCGCGCGCGCACACACACACACACACACACACATTTGTGAGGGCAGATCACAAGTCACAATTCCACAGAAGGAAGAGGTCAGACTCATTTTTTCCTGGAGTTCCGACAACTCCAAAGTGCAGATTGGACATTTCTGGGCATTTCTAAAGGATATTTTCTTAAAGATCCAAGTTCTCATTAGTCTTCATTTTACAGTTGTTGCCTTTTTTCATTTTTCCCCTGCTTCCACCTACACCAGATGAAGCACAAGGCAAAAATTAGATTATACACAAATTGTACACTGATTTATTAGCCTGAGCCAGGACTTTAATGAGGGGAAAGGAAACAGTATAAATAGCTCTTGGGGGATCTGTTTGAGTAGAATTCCGCAGCAATGCCGAGTTTCAGTATGAATTCGGGTTGGGGTGTTCTATCTGCTCGGGGGAGGAATAAGGAGTGTGTCCAGGTAGACACGCCCCAGGCACACTTATCAAATAGGCTGCCATGTGGGAGCACCTGCATGAACTACCTTGTTGATTTCAGAAGCATCCGTCCCATTTTTGCTCTGACAGGCATTCAGTCGACAGTGTTCCATTGTATTTTACTTTGTTTCGCTCTTCTTCCTCCTAGGGCCACATTAGAGGCCATTCTTGTAGTGTAGATTCCATTCTGGAAGCCTACAGTCTATTTTGGAATCTCAGCTGCACTACTTAGGCACTTAGAGATGGGGGAAAGGAAATTCTTTTAGATCCCTTTAGCTTCCTTATCTGTAAAATGGGGAGATCACAATACATCCGCCTTCATCAGTTTCTTTTGAGACTTAATATGAGGTAAAGCAGTCAGGTTCTTAGCATAGGACCAGCTGTGTAGTAAACACAAAACAAATGTCTAACATCCTGTTGTTTATTATTATTATTATTATTATTTTACTATTGTTCTCATTCCCTTTCATTATGTGTTTGGCAAATTTCTTCAAGCAGTACCAATTCCTACAGTTACTGTATCATCTAAAGTGAAGCTCCTGCAAGACGGCTCTGGTGTAGTGTATATGCCTCTAAGCAATATTCAACTTGGGGAAATACAAGGTTTGCAGTTTACTCATCAAATAACTAAAAACATAACTTGAGCAAATTTCTCTCTTGTGTAAACAGTTAAAATCCAGCGTCTTGTTTTTTCTCACTCCTTGCAGAGGAGCCAAGATTCCTTGAGCCCAACTGTATTTTGAATGTTTCATAACCTTGAGAATTGTTCATTTCTATGAAGTAATCCCTTTTATTACATAATATAAAGGGAAGATAAAGTTGTTAATTCTCAATGCATCTGAAGTGGTGACATGCAGCAAACAGCTCATTATTCCCCACACAAAGCACAATTACTCAATATAGGGAAATGCTGCTCTCAGACACTGCCTTATATTTGAGCTTCCCCATGCTGGCTAATGTCGGATATTGATTCTGAATAATTCAAATAGCAATAAAATTGGGTTTTCATGACAGTCAATCAGAGGCATTTTATATTTAATGCTCAATGGAAGAAACACAGTGTCTCCTTACCTTCTGAATTTCAAAGCCATTAAAGTAATTGTAGGTCATTAAGCTAAATTTCTCTGCATAATCGGGATAGTTAATCTAATTCATGTACCATTCAAAATAGAGGAGAAGGACTGACAAATTTTTAGTTAATGTGATATATGTATGTATGTGTGTGTGCGTTTATATCTATGTACGTGTGTGTGTGTAAGTACGCACACACACACATACTCTTAGTCAAAGGAGGGCCACTTAACAGTATTCATTGCATTTAACACAATCAACAAATCATATGGGGGTAAGTTTAAATAACTTATTTGATCCTGTTTTTCAGATATCCCCAATGCCCTCATATATGAGTAGCCTCTGTTAAAATGGAAATACTACACTAACACTAAGGAGCTTAGTTTATATGATTATTCTGTTCTTTTTTCTTAGCAATCATTACACAATAGAATTGCCTAAAATATGCAACCAATATATCATATATATATATATAATATAATATAATATAATGTGTAACTCTTTGCCTAATATATATATTAGGGGTCACCAAGCCCCAGAGATTCTGATTTAATTAGCCAAGGATTGGGGTCTTAGCATCAGGGTTTCTAAAAATTCCCCAATTGATTTTATTGTACGGTGTGGTGTGACACCCATGGTGAATCTAATTCACTCACTCATTTCTTCAAAAATTGTTTATCAAGCACCTGCCATGTTCTAGAGTTCTACAGGCATTCTGATGGCTAACAAGATGAGCAAGGTAGTCTCCAGGAGCCTTCAAATGAAGCCAACAGAAAATTTTATTTCTTTATTTTAATTTTTTTAAAGATTTTATTTATTTATTTGAGAGAGAGAGAATGAGACACAGAGAGCATGAGAAGGAGGAGGGTCAGAGGGAGAAGCAGACTCCCCACTGAGCAGGGAGCCTGATGTGGGACTTGATCCCAGGACTCCAGGATCATGACCTGAGCCGAAGGCAGTCACCCAACCAACGGAGCCACCTAGGTGCCCCCCAACAGAGAATTTTAAAATGCAAATTTAGACCCACAGAACCCGAGACAGTGTCTATATATAGCTGCCTGGACAAGCTAATACTTCTGCCTCTAGAAATATGAGCAAAACCTAGAGCAGAAAATGTTTCTGAAGAATTCCTAGCTGTCTGTAGAGCTTGCTTCCCTCTGCTCTAGTTAAGACCTGTAGAACTTAGTATTTGTTTGTTGGAAGGTAATTTTGATGTGAAAACACAATTCTACCTAGTGCAAATTAGATTATAAAGTCATCTTCTGTGTTAACCTAACATCAAATCAGGTTTGTTTCTTGTTCTGTGAAGGAGTTAATACTTTTAATGGTAGGTGCTGAAGTACTCATAAGACAAATGAGGTTTGGGAGAAACCTGTTTAGAACAGAAAATGGCTCCTGACGGGGTCTTCCTAAAACTTGCACAGAGTGCCTCACTTTAAGAAGAGAGAATGGCTTATCAAAACTTGAGGTCTTAATGTGTTGACAGGTGCTTTGACTTCTTGAGCATTTTCCTCCAGGAAACAATTTGGAGGGTTTGGAAATAACCATGGGGATAATCTTGATGCTCTTTAGAAATGCCCGGGCTGTATGTTAAAAACACATTTCTCCACCTCTGCAATCCCTGCTTGCTTTGATTTAAGTATTTGCTTCCCTGAAAGAAGCCCAAAATAATTATAAGTCTTTTCCTCTTTTCAGGCACGGGAACAAAGCATGAAAAAACATAAAGGGTTTATATGGGGAGATGGCAGAATTGTTCGCCATTGCGCACAACTCTACGGATAGGGGGATTCATCTCATCATATGGATGATGAGAATCCATTTGATTTCACTTGTGTTAATTGTAGAACATGAAACATATATAGTAAGCAGTAAATATGTGGGATCCATGTATATATAGCTCTGAAAAGTGGGTTAGATTTGAGGATGATAGTGATGTCATTGGTTAATAAGGACACTGGTCATTTTGTGGCAAATCTTCACTAATCATTCAGTGAGGATGTTTACATGAAATGCCACTCTCCTGTAGACCCAAATCGTTTTCAGAGTCATCATTAGAGACAGTAAGACCAAACTGACTTTTAAGTGGACTGCAGAGTCATAGAGATGAAAGATACCTTAGATGCCATTTTTTAGGAGTTTCTTGTGCCTGGCTGAGGAGCAGAACCACAAGTAGACTACTCAAGATGCCCAGACCTCAGCCTGTCTTCCTGAATCAGAATTCCCAGGCATGGGGTCTGGGTATTTCTGTCATTATAGGCTCCCCGTGAACCCCATTATGATCCATAAGCCAGTATTTAAGAACCATGAGCCTTAGTTGGAATCTTTTATTTTATAGATCCAGGAGAGTTTATATCTTGCAACCCAGATCAGAAACCAGATTCTGAATTCCTATTACGGGAATACCCTTTGTCTTTAAAAAACTGATTATATCCTTCCCTTGGGAAGCCTGAATTAGAGAATGATACGGTGAGGCTGCTGAGAATGTTAGAGCTGCTAAAGGAGGCAAGTTTGCAGGGAAGAAACAAATACCAGATCCTAGAGGAAATTCCTGACTCTAATGTGAAATGATGGGATAGATCAGGAAGTAGAGTCCAGTGTAACTAAGAAGATCTGGAAATATTGCCACAGGTGTGGACAGATACTGACCAGCCATTTGATCAGTATGTGCACAGTGAAGAGAGCAGAGGCCATGCAGAAGAAATAGAAGCAAAGGGAAGATGAAAGAGAGAGAAAAGGAGAACAAAGGGGTAGACTTCTAGTTTCCTAGGTTGACTGCTCACAACTGGGTTCTCTGAAATTTTCTTGGATCCTTTAAAAACGAATCATTATGGACTGTTGATGTCCAATGCATGGCTACACTTTAGGAACAGAGGATCAGTGACCCAAAATCCCATTGTTGTAGAATGCTGCCCCCCTGCCTACCCATCCTCTGGGTTTGTCATTTCTCTGAGTTTCTGCAGACCTCGAGCTGCCAGTATGAGTGTCTCTCTGACTGAGGGCATTTACCAGGATTATGGGAAGTTGCTTGGCTTGTGACCATAGGAGACCAGAACTGTGGGGGATTTAGTACCCCAGGGAGCAGCCCTCAGCCAATGACTCTTGTGAGTTGGTGTATAAATACCCCCGCTCCCTTGCCTCCTGTATGGGATGATGCTGAGCCTTGTTGTTTTACTGGTTTCCCCACAGGATCAACCCACTGTTGTTGCCTTGTGGGCCCTTTATTAAAGGACGCCTTTTCTTTTCTGTATACCTTCTTTCTTCCCTTACTGGGTTCCTTGTGTTCCCACATAAACAACTTGCTCTCACATTCTTGGCTTATTGTTTTTGGGGGAATCCAAATGAATCAAGTATCTTGTATGTCCCTCTGTTTTCTTTCACAATCAGTAAAAACCCAACATAAAGGAGTAATGGATGAGATTTGCCCAGCCTACTAACACTGAATCAAAAGGGACATTTTTAAAGGATCCAAGAAAATTTCAGAGAACCCAGTTGTGAGCAGTCAAGCTAGGAAACTAGAAGTCTACCCCTTTGTTCTCCTTTTCTCTCTTTCTCTTTCATCTTCCTTTGCTTCTATTTCTTCTGCATGGCCTCTGCTCTCTTCGCTGTGCACATCTGATCCTTTCTTCTCTCTGATGACTCACTTCCTCTGCTTCCTCCTAGTTTCTGCTTCTCTACACCCCAGCTGGTGCATATCTGGGTAAGAGTGGTACCAAATTTGTCAAGAATCCACAATGAAATACCACCTGCAGCGTTCACTGTCTCTGAGCCCTGGGCCGCAGTTCAAATTCTCAGGGGAGAGAGAAAGCCTCTGATGGAGTCAGCATGCCTGCCTAAGAATGTGCTGCCCTGAGGCTGCTGACCTCCTTAGGCCAGTCACCTGCGCTGCACCTGCACTGGTGTCCACCATCAGGGAGAGTGGGGTCACCTGGCTCACTGAATAGCTCTTCCAGGGAAATAGCATGGGATGTTAAGCTACATGAGATTTGGTGTGACAGGCAGTTGCTCTTCATCCTGAAGAGGCAAATTTCCACCATCATGGGAAGTTATCCGCATTGACTACTGTGTTGTGCAACTCAGCAACTCTCTGTTAACAGAGGGGCACCAGCATTGTAGGGAAGAACAAGGTGAATGCTTAACATTTATATGGAATGTTGACATCCTCCGTTGCCTAAAGCACATAAGCCTGGTTTATGCCATGGGAGAACAAGTACATTTTATCATTGCAGTCATACATACTATATGCCTACATTTTTAAAGAGTAAATAATATGTGATTTCTCTCTCTCTCTTTTTTTAACCTTGGGCAGCCATTATTTAAACTTTCCAAAACAAGTTCATATCTTAAGGTCTGTTGATTTTTGTGATGTTATATTTTTTGACCAGTGATGATGAAAATACCAATTTATGTATAAAGTCAAGGCTAATTTTACACATTTTAAAAGGGATCACAAATTATTGGCGTTTTTAAAATTTAAAAAGTGGTTAATCTTTTTTTAAAAAAAGTTAACTTTTTAAGAGATGTCAACGTTTAGGTCTCCCTTTGACATACAAGACGCCAAAAAAAGAAATTCATAAATATCAGCAATACTGAAATACATGCAAATGTAAAAATGTGAATAATGAACAAAACCAACACCTTACCTCTTATATGTTATTGGAAAGTGGTCTTTGTGAACTCATTAGCAGGTGGCAGAACCCAGGCAAACTTTGTTTTTGAAATTTGGCATTCAGTATAATGGGAAAAGACCTATGCTTTAAGCATGTGTATAGTCCTCCCATGTGAGGGATGTTCTTACCTGATTCATAGAGCCCATGTATCAAAGCAGAGAGCATGTCTGTCAGCGGCAACCACTGAGTGTTATGGCCTTCTGAAAATTAAATAAAGGTTTCACTGTGGGCTTTCTTAGGGCAACAGAAGAATTTGCTAAGTCAAGCTAGTCAAATATTTTTGTAATGAGCCATTTAATAATTAATATTTAGCACATATAAATGATGGTTATAGCCTGCAGCGGTTAAAATCCTGAGTTCTTTTAGGGAGTGAAAATACTCTGTATGATACTGTACTGATGGACGCGTGTCATTATACATTTGTCCAAACCCATAGGATATGTAACCCCAAGATTAAACCCTAATGAAAACTGTGGACTTTGGTTGATGATGTGTCAGTGTAGGTTTATCATTTGTAACAAATGTACCAGTTTAGTGTGGGATGTCCATAGTGGGGGAGGCTGTGCATATGTGGGGGCAGAGGATAAATGGGAAATCTCTGTACATTCTTCTCAATTTTGATGTGACCTAAAACTGCTCCAAAAAATTAAGTCTTAAAAAAACCCAACCCCCCAATAAACAATCAATCAAACAAAAAAACAAACCCAAGTTCTGGAATCTGACAGAGCTGGGTTCTAATCCCATCTCTGAGACTTGCTGGTAGACAAAAGGGTAGGGCCTCTCTCCAGAGCTGATGTTTGGCCAGGATGCATGACTAGTGTCTGTTCTGATTGGTGTGGTACCATGCTGTGTGGGGGACCGGTTGTCAAATAGTCTAAATAACATTTTTGCCCAAAGACTTGCTATAAGGCTAAAGTCTGTCTGAGAGTTTGTTGGGTCCAAGGCTCAGTCCTGGGCATCACTGAACTGTAGTACATGCTTACATTTCTTCTTTCCATAGTTATTTTAGAGAACTTCCACACAGTCTGCCTGAATGTGAGGTCCCAGTCTTATTATCAGATTGCACGGACTTCTACCAGAATTACGCAGAGTTCAACAGCTTTATTTCAACTCTTTATGTGCTTTGGATCCTGGCCCACATCCATGCAGGGTGACATTTGTGTGAAGTTTGACCCCTCTGTTCAACTCTCATTGAATGTCTATAAATGCCCTTTGTTGAGCACTGAGCATGGAAGGGTTTGTATAGATGTATTTGCTTTGCTCAAGAGGATGAAAAGAATACCCTCTGGGCTGAGTTTTGAATTCATAAGATTGCTAATCATTTATTATAACAGCTTGAATTTACTGAACATTTGGATTATGTAGCCATTTCCATTACATGGATTATCTCATTTAATTCTCATGGTAAACCTGGATGTGAAGGTATCAATATCCAAACATTACAGATGAGGACCTGGGTGTGGGAAGTTAAGTAATTTATTCAAATTGCCCCCAAAGAGTAAATGGACTAGCTGGGAGTTTAATCCAAGTCAATCAGGAGATTGCGTCCTTATCTGCTCTCCTCACCTGCCTGGGATGATGTCTCTATTACTCAGATGTTTTTTCTGCGATGGCTCCTCTTCTCTCTTACAGATACCTTCCTTGCAAGGAAGGGTCTCCTTGTGGCACTAGACCTCAATACTCCTTTTCTTCCTTTCTTCCTCCCACTGTCTTCCTTTGCTCCTATCTAACAGGGACGACCTAAGTTCCACTTAAAATATGGAAAACATTTCTTACAAAATCTGGACACATAAAACAGAAGAAAAGAAGAGTAATTTTTCAGTAGTTTTGATGGCTTGTGAGTTATTAGGAAGTGTTTTAAGAATAAACTTGATGATTTATTGCTAGATGCAGTTAATGAACATGGTCTCTAATGGGGTAGGAGGCATATGGTTCATAGTGAAAAGAATATGGGTTTGGGAGTTAAATAAACCTGAGCTCTACAACGAACTCAGCCATTTACTAATTGGGGAGACTGGGGGAGTTGCTTAAACTCTTGGACCTACTGTTCAAGGTTTTTTTTAGTATTAGAAAGTTACAGATAGATAATCCTTAATGCAGTACATGTCAGAAAGTAAGTCTTCAGAAATCATCATTATTCAACAGCCATTTATTCAGAGCCCTCTGTGTGGCAGCTGCTGTTCATTGTTTGACTATTTCTTACCCCCCTGAGTTTGCATTTGCCCCAGAAGCTCAAGACTGGGTATGAGAAGGCCAATAAAGGAGTCCACTATAATAGGCCTGGAGTGGGATGAGAGGGTGGGGAATGAGCCAGGGGTGGTAGTCCTCTCCTACTGTGGAGAACAGAAATATGAGGAAGTGAATTCTGGAACTGGACCATTAGTTACACAATTCAGAGGACCTCCTCCCATGACCACTTGGAATAAGCAGATGGTTGAAGAATAAGGGGGTGGGGGATTTGGCTTCAGTTGTTGGAATAATTATGTTTTATTTCCCTGGTTGGGCTGTTCAGGTGGATTAACTTGTTCATTGAAAGGGATTGGGGGAAGCATCAGCATGGTTATCTAAATATTTTCCAACCTATATAAAGTTTCCTATTGCTGCTTTAAATTATTTTAGCCATGAAATGGGGGGCATAAGCAAATACAACTCACTCCCATTGTGTTGTCAACATAGGAAATCAGTGTAGAAGGAGGAGTTATTTATATCATGTCTCTGTTGTACTCTGCCCTCCTCAGACCATGTATGAAATCATTTAATCATATGCTATGAATTCCAGGTGTGGATACATCAGAAAGAGGAAAAGGGTTGGACTAGTGGCCTACTTGGAGTCTGAAGTAATGAATTCTAAGCCTGGGTATAGATTTAGCAGGGAGCGCCATGATCAGTTAGTGATCTTTGCCATGGGTGAGGCATTGAGGGTTAACTGCCCACATACCCTGTATCTGCCACATATCCCTGACCTGGAGATTATCTGAAAAAGAAGAATCTCATTTAGCAGTATTCAGTGAGTGTCTACATGTGTCAGACATTATGGTAGGCACCGAAGGACCAGTAGTATATAAAACATACATGATCTTCCCTTCATGGGGCTTACAATAGAGGAAGCGAGAGTCAAAGCTGTATACAGTAACGGCAAGAATTCAGGATATCTGGCTAGGACATGCAAAGAATAAAGTGATATAATTTGAATAGACAAGGAATTAGAATATTTTTGCATCCTCTGCCTTTTTCCTACCAAAGCCTAATTACTATTTCCCCTGCCCTTATTCATTATTATTATTTTGTAGAAGTCTAAAAGTTAACAAGGGTTAACTATTGCTTTAAACTACCAGGCAAAGACTAGAAGAAATCTTGGGTATTCAGTTAAGCATTCATCACAGTATTGAAATAGAAAGCAAATACTGAAAGTTGGAAGAACTGCCATGTTCTTTCTTGTCCTGCACAGCTGACTAGAAAAACTCCTGCCTGGTGCTTCTCAGCTTTCTTGTATTCATTCCCCTTGAACGTCTGTGTCAAAAGTGTGGGATTTAAACAACAACCAATTTATTAATAAGAGGGAAATGTTTTATATCAGGACTCTTTATATTTTAGTTAGTAACCCCTTCTATTTAGGATACCATAGACTTTTCTTAAACAAAATGCACTATATTTCCTAGAGATGAGAGAAGCTATGAGGACTTGTAGTTAAAAGTACTTAATAGATGAGCTAGTGAGTGAACATCCCTTAGCAGAGTGCTTGGTCCAGAGCATAGTGTTAAATAAATTCTAACTATTGCCTGTATGTATAGTAATGTGTCTCCACAATGGAAAACAAACAGCCCAAAGGGCATTAGATTTTCTTTCCTTCAGTAATTCTAAAGAGAGAGATTGGACTTATAGTTCTGGCTAAGATGGAATTACAGGGACCAGATTTAATATCTCAGTTTAAATGACTATATAATGAGCAAAATGCATGCAACAATAGTTTGCATAACATTGTATGTCTTAGTCTATTTGGGCTGCACATAAATATATATATATATATATATATACATATATATATATACATATGTATATAAATGTCTAATATCTCTCATAGGCTGGGTAGCTTACAAACAAAATGGTACTGATTTCTCACAGTTCTGGAGCCTGGGAAGTCAAAGATCAAAGTGCCAGCAGAATCAGTGTCTGGTGAGAGTCCGCTTCCTTGTTCTTTGTTGGCCATCTTTTCACATGGCAGAGGGGCAAGGGATCTCTGTGGGGTCTCTTTTATAAAGGCACTAATCCCATTCATGAGGGATCCACCTTCATGCCCTAATCATCCCCCTAAGAGCCCCACCTCCTAATACCTTTACATTGGAAGTTAGGTTTTAACATATGAAATTTGGGGGGGGGGCACAAAAATTTAATCTGTGGCAGTACATTAGCCATTGACAGACAGTGACTCCTGAGAGAGAGGGAAAAAAGTGAGGTGAGGCCCATAATTGCCCTAGCTTGTTGTTTTAAGAAAGTTTCCATGCAGGGGTGGCTGGGAGGTCCAGTCAGTTAAGCGTCTAACTCTTGATTTTAGTTCAGTTCTTGATCTCAAGGTCAGAAGTTCAAGCCCCACATGGGCTCCATGCTGAGCGTGGAGCCTACTTAAAAAAAAAAAAAAAAAAATTCCATGCAGAGAGAAGGGTTGCCCATGTGAAACTCGGTGGTCTCCCTGCCCTGAGAGATCAGAACAGGTTGTCCAGGGACCACAGCATCTATTGTACTTAGGACAGAGTACTAGAGAGGAGAGTCAAAACTCAGGAGATAATTATAGGACTCCGAAATGTGTATCACCAAATAGAAGAGCTATAAAATATGAAGCAAAAACTGATAGAACTAAAATAAATAAAATTGCATAATTTTTTAAAAAATTTTATTTATTTATTTGACAGAGAGAGAGACACAGTGAGAGCAGGAACACAAGCAGGGGGAGTGAGAGAGGGAGAAGCAGGCTTCCCGCCGAGCAGGGAGCCCGATGCAGGGCTTGATCCCAGGATGCTGGGATTGTGACCTGAGCCGAAGGTAGATGCCGACTGAGCCACCCAGGTGCCCCACAATTGCATAATTTTAATCAGAAACGTAAACATCCCTTTCTCAACAAAGGGTAGAACAACTAGTTAGGATATCATCAAGGATAGAGAAGAACTCAACACCAACCAACCAACAGGAAGTAGCCAACCTTTATAGAAAACACTCCAAAACAACACAATACACATTATTTTCAGGAGCCCATGGACCGTATACTGAGATAGACCATGTCCTGAACATAAGATCACAAGAAAATCTTCCTAAACACTTGGAAACTAAATAACAAATTAGGTAATCCATGTGTCAAAGAAGAAATCTCGAGATAAATTTAAAAAATACATTAATTTATTGAAAATAAACATACAAACCTATCAAAACTTGTGAGACACAGCTAAAGCAGTGCCAAGGGGGAAATGTAGAGCATTAATTGCTTTCAATAAAAAAGGGAGAAGTCTAAAATTAGTAATATACACTTCCACCTCAAGAAAATAGAGAAAGGACAACTAAATAAGTCCAAAGCAAGCAGAAGGCAGGAAATAATCAAGCTTGGAGCAAAAGCAAACCTCTAGCAACAGTGACAGAAAAAAAACGGCAATAATGACCAATATCAGAAATGAAAGAAGGTATCACTATAGACACTGCAAATGTTAAAAGGGATAATAAAGGAATATTATGAATAGCTCTGCACACATAAATTTGACAGCTTAGATGAAATAGATCAATTCCTTGAAAAATGCAAACTACCACAATTCACCCCCTATAAAAGAGATGTAACTCTTAAGGAAATTTAATTCATAATTTTAAAACTCTTCCAGAAGGAAACTACAGGTCCAGATGGCTCCCCTAGAGAATTCTACCAGTGTTTAAAGAACAATTAATACCAATTCTACACAGCATCTTCCAGAAAATAGAAAAGGATGGAACATAACCTGATTTATTTTATTGAAGCCATTATACTCTGACCTCAAACCCAAAGACAGTACAAAAAGAAAAAAAAAAACACAACTACAGACTAAAATCCCTCATGAATATAGATGTAACATACTTAACAAAATATTTGCAAATAGAATTCAGCAATGTAAACCACGACCTGGTGGGGAATATTCCATGGATGTAACTGTGTTTCAGTATTCAAAAATCAATCAGTTTACCATATTCATAGGCTAAAGAAAAAAAATGTGTGATCATATTAGTACAGAAAAACCATTTGACAAAATTGAATTCCCACCCAGGACTTCAGAAAACTTAGAAGGCATTTCCTTAAATTGATAACATGTGCAAAAAAACTTCAACTAATATCATGCTTAAGGGTAAAAGAATAATTTCCCCCTGAGATCAAGAACAAAACACCTTTGCTATTCAACATATTATGGAAGTTCTAGCTAGCCCAAAATGACAAGAAATGGAAATAAAAGACATAAATATTATGAATGAAGAAATAAGACTTTCCCTATTTGTGAATGACATGATTGTTTATGTAGAAAATCCCAAGGAATCTACCAAGAAAAAACATTTTGTGGACTGTAAGTTCAGCAAAATCATAGGATACAAGATCATACACAAAAATCTACTGTATTTCTATATTCTAGCAATAAGCACATTGAAACAAAACTTTAAAATGCAATACCACTTATAATCAGAATAGTGAAATACTTAAATGTACACCTAACAAAACACGTGCAAAACTTGCATGCTGAAAATGTCCAAATACTGATGAAAGGAAGATCTAAATAAATGGAGAAACATACTGTGTTCATGGATTGAAAGACTCAACATAGTAAAGATGCAAATTTTCCCCAAATTGATATACAGATTTAATGCAATCCTATCAAAATCCCAGCAAGACTTTTTTTTATAGATATAGATAAGATTATTCTAAAATTTATATGAAAAGGCAAAGAGACTAGAATAGCTAAAACAATTTTAAAAAAGAAGCTGGGAGAAATCAGTTCACCCAGTCAAGACTTGTTGTGTATCTCCAGTAATCATTACTGTGTGGTATTTACTGGGGGATAGACACTCAGATCAATGAAATAGAATAGGGAGCACAGAAATAGTTCCACACCAGTGTGGCCAACTGATTTTTGGCAACGGTGCAAAAGCAAGTCAGTGGAGGAAAGATAGGTTTTTCTTCCAACAAATCGTACTGGAACAATTCAGTATCGAAATATCCATAAGCAGAAACCAAACCAACAAACAGAAAAACAAAACAAAAAAGAACCTCTACCTAAATTTCACACTTCTTAAAAAAAATGATTCAAAATGGATCATATATTAAGTGTAAAATATAAAACCATAAACCTTATAGGCAATACCAGGGGAGAAAAGTTTGAGGACCTAAGGCTTGGTGACATGACAGCAAAAAGGAGTATCCATAAAAGAAAAGAAAATGATAAATTGGAACTCATCAAAATTAAAAATCTTTACTGTATGAACAGCCTGTTAAGATACCAGAAAAATATGCAACCAGCTGGGAGGAAATATTTGCGAATTTGATATCGGAGAAAGAACTAATATCTAAAATATATTTTTTAAAAGTCTGAAAAGTCAACAGTTGAAATAAAACCAATTAGAAAATGTACAAAAGACTTGAAGAGGTATTTTACCAAAGAGGGATATATGGATGCAAACAAGTATGTGAAAAGATGTTCAACATCATTAGCCATTAGAAAATGCAAATTAAGAATTAATGAGGGATCCTACACACATTAGAACATATAAAATAAAAAATAGTGACAACACCAAATGCTGACAAGGATACAGAAAAACTGCCATATATCGCTGGTGGGAATATAAAATGTGACATCTCTTCTACAGTTTGGTAGTTTCCGAAAAAATAATGTTCATGTGCCATATGACCCAACAATCACACTTCTGGGTATTTATGCCAGAGAAATGAAAACTTATGCCCCTCCCCCCTGGCCAGAAAAATTGCACACAGTTGTTTGTAGCAATTTTATAGATGAAGAACAAATTAATGGTTGTCAGGAGTTAAGGATGGTGAGAGGAAAAGAGGTGGGTGTGACTATAAAGGAGTAACATGAGGGAGATCCCTGTGGTGATGAATTAGTTCTGATCTTGATTGTGGTAGTGGTTACACAAATCTACACATGTGATAAAATGGCATAAAACTATATAGACACATTATATTGATATTAGTATCTGGTAATGATATTATGCTATAGTATACTAAAAGATATAACCAATGCATTATCAGTATCACTAGCTGGGTAAAGGGGGTACAGGACCTCTCTGTAATTTCTTTGCAACTGTCTGAATCTCTAATTATTTTGAAATAAAAAAGTTATAAAGATAATTTTTTAATTTAAAAAGTGTATATTATAGGGCGCCTGGGTGGCTCAGTTGGTTAAGCGACTGCCTTCGGCTCAGGTCATGATCCTGGAGTCCCTGGATCGAGTCCCGCATCGGGCTCCCCGCTCAGCGGGGAGTCTGCTTCTCCCTCTGACCCTCCCCCTTCTCATGTGCTCTCTCTCTCTCATTCTCTCTGTCTCAAATAAATAAATAAAATCTTTAAAAAAAAATAAATAAAAAGTGTATATTATAAATCCTAAATCATCTACTAAAATGATAAAATACAGCAGTAATTGCTATTAAGCCAACCAAGGGGATAAAATGGAATCACACAAATATTCAATTAATCCAAAAGTAGATGGAAAAAGAAGAAAAGGGGAACAAGGAACAGATAGAACTCATAAAAAGATTATAGATTTAAACCTAATCATATCAGTAATCACATTAAATGTGAATGATCCAAATATGCTCAGTTAAAAGACAGAGATTGTTAGACTGAGTAAAACACAAGACTCAGGTATAGGCTGTCTACAAGAAACACACTTTAAATATAAACACACAAATAAGTTAGCAATAAAAAATGAAAAAAAAAAGATATTCCATGCTGACACTAAAGAATACTGGAGTAGCTATATTAATCTCAAATAGAGGGTAGGAAAAAAAAAACTTCCAGGGATAAAGAAAGTTGTTTCATCATGTAAAAGGGCCAATTAACCAGGTGGACAAGGCAATCTTAAATGTTTATGCACCTCATAATTCAACTTTGAAATAAATCATACTGGAACAGATTGCAAGGAGAAGTAGCCAGGGATTTCAGTTCTATATTCTTAATAACTGATAGAATAAATAGCCAAAAAAATAAGTATATAGAAAATTTGAACAACACTATTAATCAACTTATCCTAATTAGCAATTATAAAACTCTTTACCTATAAATAGCAGAATGCACATTATTTTGAAGTGTGTAAGGAAAAGTTACCAAGAGGCCCTTTTCTAGACTGGACTATTAAGAAAACAAACAAACAAAAAACCCAAAAACAACAAAAAATTCAACAAATTTAGAAGAATTAAAATCAGAGTATATATTTGACCAGAGTGGAATTGAATTAGAAATAAATGACAGAAAGATAACAGGGAAATCTTTAAACAATTGGAAACTAAGCAACACACTTACAAGTAACCTAAGAGTCAAAGAGGAAATCTAAAGAGAAATCAAAATAGACATTGACCTGAATGAAAAGGCACATACAGGGCATCAAATTTTGTGTGGTGTTACTAACAGTACTTGGGAGAAATTATAGCATTAAACTTTTTAAAATAATAATAATAATAATAGTCTCAAGTCAGTTACTTCATCTTCCACCTTAAGAGAGTAGAAAAAGAGGAAATTAAACATAGGGTAAGTGGAAGAAAGGAAATATATCAGAATATAAATCAACAAAAGAGAAAATATGCCAAAGTGTAGAAAATGTACACAGTGTAGAAAATAGAAATATTGGTAAATATATTTCAAATGTCATGAGTGCTCAGTAGTCTGTAAGTGCAGGTGAGGTTTTAGTAAGCATGGTAATTCAAATGTTGATGTCTAGCTCATGGGAACTGCATCTCCCAGATATCTTCTCCAAGTATTTGGGAGATTCTGGCAGGTGTCTCACTTGTGTGCAAACTCAAATCTGATCTCTTCATGGGGAGTTCTACTACTCTGCAGGCATTCCCTCTGCATGAGGTCTCTGAGACATTAGTCAGTTTACCTGTGTTCTGTTGGACCTCCTCTGTATGCTTCATGTTATCAGAAAAAGCCTGTGTAATGTGCCAAGTGGGGAGACTGTTAAATGACCTCACTAGGCTGTCCTGTGTCACCTGAAATGTAAGTAGCACAGCTGAGAGAGTGTTCACAGACTCCATCCTACAAGTGGTACTTCCAGCATCTTTTTGTGGGTACTCCTCTTAAAATCTCGGACATTGTCTTTTGTATATATAAAAAAAATAAACTTGTTTTGCCATGCCACCCTCAGTTCTCTCCCTCTGATCACTACCTCTTTTGCAGAAGCAAAAACACATCTTCTAGGCACTGTCCACCTCATGGATATCAACTTCTGCAAATCGATTCCTGGGTCTTGTCAACCAACATGCCCAGATTTGTCTGAATCACAATTTATTCTCAGCCCTGACCCACCATCCAAAGTCATTTTCTTCACATAAAACTTTCATAGGCAATCCATACCTTATAGCTTCACAACTGTAAAACTGGTAGAAAACATAACACTCTGTCAATCTCAGCATCATGAGGATCAGGCTCTGTTTGCTAACTCTCTCCCCTTTTAAAAGACATACTGTGTAAGACTTATGAAGTGTGATGTAATGGATCTTCACCGTTTTTTATTATGTTATTTTACTGATAAATTTCGTATTAACTGAACTTGTTTCTCTGGTGAAATATTTTTTTCTAATGTTATTTATGGTGTTATTTACTAGTATATCAATTAGGCAATAAATGGGCATATTTAGTTAAATACCATTATGGGTTCAGTACCATGCTGTGTGAAAATATCAGAGATATATAGACCCAGCCTTCCTCCCTCCTCTCCCTTCCCCCCTCCTCCTCTTTCTCCTCTGTCTCTCTTTCACTGTCTCTCTCTCTCTATATATGTATATTTACATACTCATATATATGTCATATATGCATATATATGATTATATACATATATATCATCTATATGCATATATGTGTATATTTATACACATATACACATACATACACACATTATTTGAAATATATGTAGTTTGGACTTTTTTTAGTAAGCTCTACACCCAACATAGAGCTTGAACTCATGACCCTAAGATCAAGAGTCACATGCTCTACTGACTGAGCCAGTCAGGTGCCCCATGAAATTAGTTTTGAATGTATTCAGAATTCTCAGAGATTATAATCATTTATCTTAGTTTTTATCCTTCATTGAGAAAGATTTTGTTGAGGACCTAAAAATGCTAGGGATTCAACATTAAGCAAGCCTGGCAAGGTCCCTGACTGTTAAAGGAAGAATCTAGACCTCAGAAAATAGTTGAGTAAGATAAGCGGTTTTAAAAGGGAAGAATAGGGGCGCCTGGTGGCTCAGTCATTAAGAGTCTGCCTTCGGCTCAGGTCATGATCCCAGGGTCCTGGGATCGAGCCCCGCACCAGGCTCCCTGCTCTGCGGGAGGCCTGCTTCTTCCTTTCCCACTCCCCCTGCTTGTGTTCCTTCTCTCGCTGTGTCTCTCCCTGTCAAATAAATAAATAAATAAATCTTTAAAAAAAATAAAAGGGAGAAGAATAAAGGATCATGGGAGCATAGGGCAGGAGGAGCTAATCTGGGTATTTCTGGAAAGTCTGACAAATCTGTCTACATTTGGTATGGGAAGCCAACATTCACTGAGCAACTACTAGGGAGGTCATATGGTGTTCCCAAAAGCAGGCTGTAGCCTCAAACACACCTGGCTTTGAGTCTAGGGTCTGCTATGCATTAGATGTGAGATCTTGTTTGGGCAAATTGCCCATCTCCTGTGAGTCTGAGTTCCTCATTAATATGGCAACCTGATTAGATGAGAGAATGGAGGCACGTATAAAGCTTGTACAGTGCCTGGTTCAAAGTGAGCTCTAAATACATGAGCGTTATCATTTCCCCCAAGAAGCCCTCAGTGGATGTAGGCTCTTGCTGCTGTTCTTATTACTCAGGTGTCTTATACTCATAACCATGAAGTAGAGCTTATATTTTCCCCAGTTTATAGATGAGAACCCTGAAGTTCTAGAGAGTCTAAATAACCTGACCATGAACACATACCTAGGAGGCATCCAAGTTGATTTCAAAGCTTCTTCTCTCTCGCTTCATTGCATAGTTTATTGACTTCCTATACGTTCATCTTCTGGGGGTGTCCTAATCAGTATATGGGGGTAACAAATCTAAGTGACCTCATTGAATAATGATCCCACAGAGTTGCACTGCACAAACTCTTGCTTAAGAATAACAGTGACTTGGAAAGTTTTTCAGTGTCAACTGAACAACAGCCTTATGATTAAAATCGCTGAAGAATGCAATGTAAGATGTTTTCATTTCCTCTTGCTTTCTGTCTTTCTTGGAATAATAGTCAGCAGGAAACACATTTCTAAAAGACTTCTTTTTCTCTACATCTTCAGAATATAATAAGGACCAAGCTAACTGTCTCTGGCTGTTGGGAAGTTAGTAGACACAGAAATGAAAAGAAGGTGCTCTCAGAGTTTTATGAATTTTTCTCTCTAACAGTCTTGGGTTGGAAGGACATCTTTGAAATTGATGTAGCTATCACCCAGGGGCTAACATTAAGATTTCAGTAGAGGTGTGTAGGGTTATGATCTTTCTGTTACTGTCAGAACTGCAGCTGTTGTATTTGCAGTGAGTGGTGTACCGGATAAAGCCAAATGGGATCCAGGAGAAGGAAAAAAATAACAAAACCTATTGAATCATGGGCTCTACCAGAGGGCATTTGTTAAAGGTAAATTTATCAATAGCTGTTAAGCCATTTGTATTGAATAATTCTCATAGCCTCACAGCACTTCTTGGTTTTAATAATGGGTCAGAGAGAGGAGCTGGTGATGGATGTGATATTATGGCATTTTGGCACTTAATTGCAACTGAGCTTAAAATAGCAGCAGGAGCTAAAATTGGGCTGGCTCAAGCATAATTTATGTTTTCAGACTACTGAAACACTCTGTTTTTTAATTCAAATTTAATGTTTCTTGACATATGTGTCTTGCTATCATGTTACCAGCAGTTTGTCGGAGATGGGAGAACGTTAAAATTATCTGGTCACCAGAGTCTGATCTAAAGGTATACCTTGTCCATCACTGTAATCGGGATAAATATAATAATAGATTTAAAAATGACGCTGGGGCATAAACATTCATTCATTTAGACTTCATTTATTTATGCCTTGGGTATGGGGTGGTGTGTGAGAGATAGGCCTTTGCCTTCATGGACTAATTATTACAGAGGCATCATTTCTAAGTGAAATGGTTTTGGAGTCACTAGCTGGATAAAGTACTACAAAGGTAGGACACATAATACTTCTTCTGTCACCCGAATTGAGAATTTATTTGTGTTGGACTGCAGAAAATGTTGAAGAAAGCCAATAATAGTGCCTTATTTCTTTAGTCCATTGGTTATCACTGGCTTGCTACTTAAAATGTATGAGCCGATAAAGCCAGGAGCAGCAATCCTGGGTGTTGAAACTGCACCCTTTACTACCCCATGATCCTATGAAGAATAGGTGATTATCGTAACCCACTTGTTATTATTTTCATAACAAAGCTGTCTCCGACCAGGTATAATCTTAGACTTACATAATTGAATTTTAGATGCTGCTGGTTTATATGAAATTTCCACAGGTGCCAGCATGAGTCCAGGATTTAGCAAACAATATTTTTAATTGAGATTTTATGTCCTTGCCCTCAAATCAAGCACTTTAATAGGATCCCAGTTGGAATAAGTGACTCAGTAACAAGTTACCACTGCTTTCAACATCGGAAAGGTGTTAATTTCTCTGGCTCCTGCTGAGCGTCCATCTACTCCAGTGACCCACTGCTTGCGCGTACCATAAAACTAGTGTTTTGCATTCCGTTATGTTCAAAGTATAGCCTTAGTAATCTGCATATTTCTTGCAGGATGTGCTGGCTCTATTCTTCCAGAAAACATTAAGATGGAAAAGTATTAAAAATATTGATTTGTCATCTATAACACTGAAGTGATAGATTGAAATGAAATTTGGATGCACTCCAAACCTCAATAACTTTGACATTATTGGATGAAATGGGATGATCTCAGTCTAATTAATATGCTGCATCCACGTGAGAGAAGTCGGGAGAATGAAACAAGAATTGGCCACAATTTTTCACAGAGTTTTACACTTTTCAAAATACGTGTAGGATTTTGAGATCCAAGATGACAGTCTCCATAGCCGAGCCTTGCTGTTAGCTGGAAGCTCTGTTCTTTTCCATGTTGGCTCATCTTTGAAAATGAGTTAGTACATTCTTAAAGAGGAGGGTGGTGCACTCAGTTGAACTGTGTAAACTTCTTTAGACTTTTCAGGTCATGTTGCCATAATGTTCTCCATTCCCCTGCCCTGGAGGATAAGTAATGACTGTAACACACACACACACACACACACACCCTACACACACACACACACACACACACACACACACACACACACACACACACACACACACACACACACCCTCTACTTGAATCTGTTTCATCCAAGGCGAGCATCTGTCTGGATTTGGTACCTTTTTCCCCCTCCTCACCATATTGCTTCCGGACTTCTGCTCTTTCATGTTGTTAATAAAATCATTATACTTTATTTCTACTCTAATTCTTTCCCTCATTTTTGGAGTAGGGTTCTACCTTTTCTCCCAGCCACTGTGCTCACTATTTTATTGAATCAGATATTTCAGTTTTTTTGTTCTCCCAAAGAATCTTTATCTCCCTGTTGGCAATGTGTTCATAAGCAGTGGGTTCATAACAATTTAATTTGGTTGCTTTAGAGAAGGAGAAATGCACCCTCTATTTAAGCGTATTTGGCGAGGGGGGGAGTTGTGCAAATCTCAAAACTTATTAGCTTTTTCACAGTTAGTATCAGGAAAGTAGTACCACAAAAATACAAATATTAAACTTAGGTTAATGTCATGTAGGCTAAAGTATGTTTGGGGTTGGTGATGACATCTGAAATTTACTTGGAAATGCACCAAAAACAAGAGCTGATGGATGGATAGAGTGATGGGCAGATGGACAGATCTGGGATAAAGCAAGCATAGTAAAATCCTAGTAGTAGAATACAGGGGGTGGGCAAATGGGTGTTTGCTATAAAATGATTTCAACTTTGCCGTAGGTTTGAAAATTCTCATAGTAGAATATTGGGAAAATACCGTACGAAAGTTAACAGCCACATTGATAGCTCACAGACTGAGTTAAAAAATGTGCGCTTGCTTTTAGCATCCCTTCTTCCACCCCATAGGTGAGGTGTCAGGAACCCTATACGTAGCAGGATCATCTTGCTTCCACGCCGTATCTCCCCTTCTGTCTCTTGCCCCACATCTCCTTGTCTGGTTGCTTCTGCTCTTTGGATTTTTGTTGTATCTGCCTTGATAGACACAGTGCAGTCTGGTCCTCTTCATGGACTCCTGTAAGTAGAAGCACGGCACCCCAAAAGGGAGAAAGAGCAATGCATTTATCTTCCTTTTATTCCCTTCCTCCTACCCTGAGCCTGCCCTCCTCACTCTTTCCTGGTGTCAGAGTTAGTGGAGCGATTCTGGCCCGGTTGGATTTATGTAGCTCGGAGTGAGAGAATGTGCCACCACGGAGGCTGCTTTCTGCTCTACATTGATTGAGCTTCCTGGGCTTGAGGGATTTTTGCCGAGCTGAGTTTTACGGTTGATAGGCTCTCAGTCATTTGTCATAAAATCATTCCAACCAAGCTGTTTACTGGTTTGAATGCTTAATTACTGAAGGAGAAGAGAATAGCTTCTTTTGGAGCTGGGTGCTCATTTGGATGCCTTCTACAAGCTCACTTATCATCTGGTGCCCGATGATCGCTGGGTAGTTTATACAATATACATACCACCCTTCAGAATAAAATATAAAGACACCCACGATTTTACCTAAATATTCTGAGATGTGCATACACAGATCATTTCACCTCTTACCATGATAGTATTTTCTTTTGAATATAAATTGATTGCAAAACTCAGCACTCAGGCAGCTACAGCGATGCAAGGCCTCTGCTCTGGGTTTCAGATCAGAATGTTCACCTGGGTTATTTAGATTAATTTCCAGAAATGCTTTGCTGACTCCCCCCAACTTAATATACTCAATCTGAATTGCGTACAAGGTGTTGGATATAATTATCTCCCTGAAAAAAAAAGTTCATCTAAATTGGAGTCAAATTTATTTGTGAATGCAAAGCCATCTTGGGAATAACATTGCAAAACCTATAGTCAAGGATTTAGTATATGAAGTCCTTTCCCTGTGGTGTATTTATAATTTCAGCTCTTCTTTTACATGAGGAAAATCAAAACGCTCTTTGTGCCCCACCCCTGCTGAGAAGCGTTAATCCCACATACAATTCCCCTCCACACATTAGCCTCAATTAGCTTTTGTCCTTGGTTGCATTACCACTGAATATTTAGGGAACATGTTTTTATATATGAGATGCTTTTGGAGAAATGAGAGAAAGAGGGAGGGAGAGAGAGTAGGAGAGGGAGAGGAGGGGAATCCGGAAATGGAATGTTTTTTTTTTTTAAAGGAAATGGAATGTTTTAATGCCAAAATAACCTGTCAGAACACCTTAAATATGTACCACAGTTTTGATGTTTCATTTATCTCTGTATCATGGAGCACTGTGGCTCTTTTTACTGGAAGGAGTTAGAACTTAAAAAAACAAGACAAAACAAACTTTTAATCACTTTGCTGTAAATATAATACGGGAGAATTTTTCTCTTGTAGTGTTACTTTCCTGTTATTAGAAACAACTGCTTGTCACTCCTTCTCAGAGCTTCTTCCCCTCCCTTCTTTTAACTGTTGCCCTTATTCAGAGCTATTATACTTAAAGTAATCTGGATTCTTTCAGAGCTGCCAAAAGGTGAAATTGACTTTTTGAGAATGTATTGCTGAAAACTGCAGCCGATGCACTTTCCCCAAGTAGAAACATCCTGTGTGTTAAGACAGAGAGGGACAATTTACAGCCAGTTTCAAATTGGTAGCTGAGGTCAACAAGTGCCCACTCGCGCAATGGCATCAGCCTTGTTTGGATGACAGTGCACAAGGGGGGTGCCTCCTGGGGAGCTGCCACTGGGGACCTGGCCACCTCCACTGGCAGCAAACTCCCTCTGCAAATTTTATTTATTTTGTCATTCACAGTAGAAATCTTCCAAAAATCTGAACTTTTTCAATGATTATTAAAAAATGTATTAACATTTGCATATCACAAGTTTTATGTAATAATTACAACATCCTGCTTTTCCCTCTCCCTCTACCTCCTTCCCCCTGCTCATGCTCTCACTCTCTCAAATAAATAAATAAAATCTTTTTTTTTAAAAAAAGAAAGAAAATATAGTTCAAACTGTTCTTCATTTTACCAGTGAGAAAAACCAGGGCTTAGAAAATTTGGTAAAGAACCCAAGTAAGTAAACCTGCATCTATGACTTGAAACTATGTGGTTTAACTTCAGAGACCGCGCTCCTCACCACATCTTGTGAGTTTTGAGAACCGAGAGAACTTGGCATGATTGAGATATTGGAAAGCTACCCTCAGCATCAACCCTGCACTTGCTTTGTTGGTGTAGACTAGAGAAAATTTAGTGTAAAATGTCCCAATAAAAGTTTTCTCCAAAGCATATGTAAACCACAACATAATAGATTTATCAAAGTAGCAGAGTGCTATTATGTTCAAAAGATTAACCAGACCGAAGCTATTTGTCATAGCAACGGGTGCTATAGTTGACAAATTACAATTGAACCCAGTTTGTAGCAAAATGTTAGGCAGAACCTTGGCACTGATGAATTGACACAAGAGTCCAGACTGGAATATATCAGAGCAATTTAAATATCATTCAGAATAGAGTGGAACCATGTTCCCCAAACACCCCAAACCATACCGACAACCACAACACATCTTTGGGTCTAAAGTATATCAGTAGCAAGACACACCATCAATTTGACAATTTTTAATGGAAAAGAAATACCACGTGAAATGCTCACACTGATTGGCAGGGAGTGGGATTACAGACACTTTCAAACCTGTGGTAGGGGGCCTGAGGTGGCATTATCTTAGCAAGAAGGAAAATATATATATTTAATTCCGGATAATGTGTTTTATCCTAATGAGATAAGAAACCTTTTCCTAATAAAGTATATGGACTGAAAGGTAATGGATGCTAAGGGAGGGAAGGGAAAGAGTTCAGGTAGAGGAAGGACCTGTGCTTGTTTGACTATAGAATGGATCTTTAACTTGTATCTCTCCGGACAATGAGTTGATCACATTGTCACAAGAATAGATCTTTTCTTTGCTCCTGGTTAAGTCTTGTGTTAGGAAACAAGGAGCATGGTTAGATTCTACTGGAAGGAAAGCTGAAATGGAGTAGCATCAGTGGAATTCCATATTACCTATCTCTGTCTTGCCAATTGATTCTCTCCACCGCTGACTTCATTTCAAGATATGTCAGCCTTGCGTGTGCATCTCTGTAGTTTCTACCCACCTGACAGTTGCTGTCATTCTCACTGTGGGGGTGTGAGTATTTCTGTGGCACGGCTTCTTTTTTCACATGCAGGGTTTTATTTAGATCCACCACCTATTTTTACCTTTTTGTAAATTTAGACTTTGACAATAGCCTTTAATAGACCTAACATGCACATTCCCTTTCCTTGACTGAATTTATGTTGAAGAAATAATCGCAAATGTGTGCAAAGGTCTGAGTATGAGGATGTTCATTACTGAGTATTTGTAATAGCAAAAAACTGAAAATTACCCAAATGGCCTACAATAGGGCATTGATTAAATCAAGTAGGGAATACCCCTACACTAGAGTCCCCATTCGTTTATTTATTCATCATCTAACAAATAGGAGTTGAGAAGGTACTTTGTATCAGGCCTTATGGAGTTTTTTGAATGTATAGCCTTCAAGTTCATTAAAAGTGATACGGTAGAAGAGTCATCGGTGGCACAGAAAACTCTCGCAGGATATTGTTAAGGGGAAGTCTGAACTCAATGTGATCTTATTTTCACTAAAACAGAAAAGGATAGGAGGAATCTGTTAAGAAAAAAAAAATACGCACACACTAAAATGGTAAGTGTTGTTTTCTTTGACTTGTTGGGTCTTTTTTCTCTAAATGGCCCATAACGAACACTTCATGTCTTTAAGCAGAAAACAAATTGCAAACATTTTTTTTTTATTTTTTAAGATTTTATTTATTTATTTGAGAGAGAGAATGAGAGAGAGAGAGAGAGTACATGAGAGGGGGGAAGGTCAGAGGGAGAAGCAGACTCCCTGCTGAGCAGGGAGCCCTATGCGGGACTCGATCCCGGGACTCCAGGATCATGATCTGAGCCGAAGGCAGTTGCTTAACCAACTGAGCCACCCAGGCGCCCCAAATTGCAAACATTTTTAAAAGGCAGTTGTTCTCGGAGGTTAGAGGAGAGCATTAGCACCCTGCTAAAATATTTGTTTCTACTTTTCAGTTACATATAAAGGTGAAGGGAAAGTCAGTATTTTTTTAAAGACTTTATTTTTTTAGGTTTAAGTTTTGCAGTTTTAGATAAACAGTACATTTAAGATTTCCCATATATCCCTTACCCACACAGCATAGCTCCCCCCCATTACGAAAATCCCCTCCAGAGTGGGACTTTGGTTTCATTTGAAGAACCTATGCTGACATCATTATCACCCACAGTCCGTAGTTTACATCAGTGATCATTTTTGGCTTTGTACATTCTGTGGGTTAGCACAACCATGTAATGATATGTGTCCATCATTACAGTATCATGGAAAGTATTTTTTACTGTCCTAAAAATCCTGTGTTCTGCCTGTTCACCTCCCCCACCCCCAGCCCCATTTCCCCCACATCCACTGATCTTTTGACTCTTGCTATTACAACCAGTGATACTTTGAAACCAATGAAATGTATGCATTTGGGGAAAAAATACTTAAAAAAAAACAGTGGTAACAATGGTCGTCCTGGACTGGGTGGTATGTGAAAAGGCAGGTGGTAAACGGTTTTAGAAGGAATTACTAGTTTCCTTGACAATTTAGCATTCAATACAGTTCTACGTTGGCTTACTATAACCATGACCTTATTGACTGGCTTGGGTAAAATTAAATCAGATGATGCACTGGAATAGAGAGATTAAAGCCTCCTATTTTCTGCAAGGTTTGGGTTTAGGGTCTAAAAATAATTGGAGGGGAGGTGTTTAGGTCAAGTCCCAGCCTTGGTGCAAGGTGCAGAGATGACTGTAGTCACTTCATTGCTTGGAGGAGGGTCAGAGATTCCCACTGGAGATAATGTCAGCAGGGTGTGGCCCCTGGGAGCAGAGGTGCCTTAAGCCACACTACCCTGCAAGATTTGATTTTAATGGATATGTCTTCCGAGCTCTCTCTCTGCCCAAAAGTTGACTTGCCATCTTTCCAATTAATAAGAAAATACCAAACAGAGCATTAAAGTTTATGGCTTCACATTTCTGAATTAAAATTATCTATTGATTAGTTGGGTGCTATTATTAAAAATCAGCACAACCACGTCTGACAATGTCTTAAAAATATTCATCATGATGACTTTGATCAAATTGTAAATGGTGGATCTGCACTTTATTTTAGAGGTAAAGGAGACAAATGAGCAATAAATTTGCAGCCTAAGTAATTGGGGGAAAAAGTAATCTATTTAATCAGTCCCAAGAGCTGGATGATTCAGAGAACTGACATTGGAATAATTGGTTAAAATATTTTTGTCTGAAAAGATCATTTATGTATGTTTAAGAAAATATTCTATAGTAGGCTCAGATTTAGCATTTGCGTGTCTTATGCTAAATTGGGTTTAGTTTTCAAGTATATACATAAGGTGATGGTTTTCTTATGTCTTCTCTTCCCTACTATTATACTATGTATATGCTAATCACTCAGAGAGCTGACATCTTTCCTTATAAGCAGATACCTCCTTTCCCGCTGGAGTCCCAGCTCACTCCCACCTTTACAAGGATGCTCATTTGTCTCTGACTTTTATTTTCAACCACAGACCGCTTATTCCACCCATCACATCTTTCCCTCAAGCTCCACAATTCTTGCAGCCACTAAGGTGCAGTATTGTGTACAAGCTAAAAGGAGAGCCTTAGAGCCTGAAGTCCAAATCCGGTTCTTTCACCTCCTAGCCAAGTAACCTTGGAAAAGTGACTTAGCTTTCTGGACATCTCTTTTCTCCTCTGTAAAATGTGGGTCAACAATAAATAAAAATTGCATAGGGTTGTAGTTAGAATTAGATAAAGTAACACTAAAAGAACACTTTACAAAGAACCTACTACACAGGTGGAATCCTGATTTCTAATAGAAATACTGACTTTTATTGGTAAACTGGTAATAGGTTAATGTTGCGTTTTGTATCATAAATGTTTAGCAAGCCTTACTAATGCGCAAGAAGCTAAATATTAGTAAATAGCATTTAAGTGAACATAATGACACAGACATTTCACTTCCTGAAATGCTTCCAGTTCTGTCTTGTGTAGGCTCTGTCGTTAAAAATTAGCTGTGGGCGCCTGGGTGGCTCAGATGGTTAAGCATCTGCCTTCGGCTCAGGTCATGATGCCAGGGTCCTGGGATCAAGTCCCGCATCGGGCTCCCTGCTCCTTGGGACCCTGCTTCTCCCTCTGCCTCTCTCTCTGTCTCTCTGTCTCTCATGAATAAAGAAATAAAATCTTAAAAAAAAGGAATAAAAATTAGCTGTAAGTGGAACTGTTAACACATTTCCCATCACTTATCTGTGCCTGAAACATACCTTAACCTGGCCAGCCATAATTCAATGCTTGGAGCATGAGAGATTACTGGAGTGTGTTCCACAGTGGTGCATAATAGCCTTTTCCCTATTAGTGGCACTTAGTGACATAGGCCACTCAAGTTCTCAGAAGCTGTCAGCCTCGTGTTCCACCGTCTTCAGTGATAACTAACGATACACCGTCCTCCTGAGCAGGTGGGCGGGCATGCGGAACCCAGGGTTGCTACACTCCTTCCCCTCTCTGCACTGGGGCAAGACATCTGAGGACTGAGTCTATTTGTAACTTCAAGAAGTTGGTCTTTCCCAAGGAACATCTTTCCTAACTTAATTAAAAATGGTCCTTCAGGATACATACTGAACTGTTAGCATTGGATGTCCCTGGAGTCCTGAATGGGATTACAGAAAGAGAGAACAGGAGGAGTTCATCTTTACTCATTTTTTTTTAAGACAATAAGACTTTGTATTTTAAACATAATAAAGAATGTCATTTAAAAGCATTTTCAAAGGTTTTTTCCTCCCAGCCTGGATGCTTTAATATTTTTCCTCTAAAAATACAAATGTAATTGTTGCAAAAAAATCAAACATAGAAAAATATGTAGGAAGATAAAACTGTCCTTCCATCCCATACAAGCCTTTAAAATGTACTTCCCCTTCTGGAGCAAACTTCTATAAATAATGTTCATTTTCTATATATTGACAAAAATATTTAGAGATAGTGGGTATATCTGAAAGAAAAAGATAGATGAGTAACTGTATTCATACATATTTATTAAATGAATATATGCAAACACAAAATTTTGTTTAAATATGGCATCTCTCTGTAGTACATGTAGAGATAGATATATTTACATACTATATGTCTGCACATATGTACACATGTGTATGATGTCTTACTTGCTTTTTCCATTTAACAGTATATCATGACTGTTTTCCATGTTGTACACATTCCCCTATAGCATTCTTTCTAGCAACAGCTCAGCATTCCATAGGATGCGTGGTTGTGTCCAGATAGTTTACTCAATCTCCTGCTAATGAAAACTGGACTTTTCCCCACTTTTACCTGTTGTTATAGCAGCATGCTGGTGCCTCCACAAGAGTTCTCTATGGCATCCCCAATTTATGACCATTGCTCCTACTTGCAGTTACCAGTGGATATTCCAGAGCACTCTCTGCTAACCAACGTTCCCTGCCGAAATCAGACAAGTTCATGTGGCCTGGTCTCTGCTGGCAATTTCTGTGCTAACATAACGAAGGAATGAGATGTGGTTTTTTAAATGCACCTACAGATATGTGGAGCGTCTGGCCAGGGATGATGCTGCAAAACACATTCTGAGGGTGCTCACCTCAAGTTTGAAGACGATTTCTTTGGAGTGACTTGAAATCAAAGTTCAAGTTTCTTTCTCATAAGTCTGTTATTTGGACGGAGATTTCATGAACCATTCTTATTTATCTTCTGCCTTCTGGGCATAGGCCTTTTATGAGATGGGTATTTTTAAAGGAACAACTTTATTCTTGGGAAAGTTGACAGGACTTTTAATGAGGAAAGAAATTAGAAACCAGAGCTGGAGGTGATATGTTTAGTACAAAAAGTGGGGGGGGCAAGGAACAGAAATTCAGTTTAAATCCTCCTTAAAATGGTTGACATTGTAAATATTCTTGTATATATTCATTTGTAGTTCTAGGTGAGAAAAACAGGGCAGCTCTTGTCTTTTCTTATCAGGCAAATAATTGTCACTTTTTTACTTAAACTTGAACAAATCCCAGGGGCGCCTGGGTGGCTCAGTTGTTTAAGCGACTGCCTTCGGCTCAGGTCATGATCCTGGAGTCCCGGGATCGAGTCCCACATCGGGCTCCCTGCTCAGCAGGGAAGTCTGCTTTTCCCTCTGACCCTCCCCCTTCTCATGTGCTCTCTCTCTCTCTCTCTCAAATAAATAAATAAAATCTTAAAAAAAAAACTTGAACAAATCCTGTATCAATTGGACTTGTACAAATAAAATAGTGTATTCTAGAACAGGGTCGTCAAACGGTGGCTTGTGGGCTAAATCCAGCCACCTGCCCATTTTTGTAATCTAGTACTGTTGGAATGCAGCTCCACCCATTCAGGTATGGATTGCTCGTGGCTGACTCTGTACCACAATGGTAGAAATAAATAGTAATAAGCCCCTCCAAACCTAAATCTTTACATCTGGCCCTTTACAGAAAAAGTTTGTCCATCTAGGCAACCTCGCATGTGGGGTGAAAAAAAATCAGTCCCTAATCGGAGGCCCCAGAACATCCAGGAAGTTCTTTCCCTGCCTGACAGCAAAGATGTAAATTAAAGTGTCAGACTAAACTATGTAACCAACTGAGCCACCCAGGCGCCCCAGACTAAACTATGTAGGCTCAATTCTTTCTCCGGGCTTCCTGGACAAGGAAGATACTCCTCCTTTAACTCGAAGGGAGTGAGCGCAGGAGAGAGCCCGATTCTCAATAATAGGGCTGGATCTACAACAGATAATGCAACAAAGTTATTAGTGATACAGAAGAATCAGATAGTTGGGTCTGGGAATTACCTCCTGTTATGGGCTGAGTTGTGTCCCCCCAGAATTCTTATGTTGATGTTCTAACCCCCAGGACCTCAGAATGTGACTGTATTTGGAGATGGGGTCTTTAAAAAGTAACTAAGTTAAAATGAGGTCACTAGGGTGGGCCCTATTACAATACGACTGATTGTCCAGGGCATAGACATACACAGAAGGAAAACCCTGACAAGTCCTGGGGAGAAGATGGACATCTATAAGCCAGAGAGAGAGGCTCAGGACAGACCAATCCTGCCCAGGGTTGATCTTAGACTGTTGGCCTCCAAAACTGTGAGAAAATACATGCCTGTTGTTTAAGTCACCCAGTCTGTGGTACTTTGTTATGGCAGCCCTCTGCTTAAGTCTACCATGCTACCTTCTTAGGTAGGATATAACTCTTGCCATAATGTGCCGGTTTTTCTGTGTGTAAGTCAACAGTTCTCAACTGGGAATAGTTTTGCCCCTCGGGGGACATGTGGTAATGTCTGGAGATGTTTTTTGATTGCCACAATTGGGGGAGGGGCATGCTTTCCATATCTGGTGGGTAGAGGCCAGGGACACTGCAAAGCATCCTCTAATGCACAGGACAGCGCCCAGTAATCATGAATTACCTGGCCTCACCTGTCCATTGTGCCAACGTTGAGAAATCCTCATGTAGCAGAAGACACATCTCTTTCACTCCTCTCCCCTGCTTCCCTCTTAGACCTTTGGTGTTCTTTGAAAATGCTAGAAGAGGTTAACCCCACGGTGAACAATGTGTATGGTGTCCATATAGGATCATCAAAATAATTTAAACTAAAAGAGTTCCTTCGGCCATTAGATCTGGTCAGTAAATTTCTGCCAAGTACACTCTAGAAAAATTGTTAGGTGCTGTGTGATTTCTTGGACATGGACGTTGGATTTCCTGGGGGCCAGTCTTCCTTTCAATGCTGTTAACTTCCCCAAGTTTGCAGCCTATGGGTGGTGCTGGTGTAGGGCAAAGAAGAATGAGTGATGGATGGGTGGTGAGCCTCCTAGGATCAGAAGTGGGCTGGTGGGAACTTTCTTTAATATCATATTTTATATACAACTCTGGGTCAGGGCAGGCTGTGGGTATGCAGTGCCTGACCCTAGTACAAGGGAGAAGATCGATCGTGCTGGAACAGTGAGCCATCCAAATGATTTATTTATGCAACAGTTCCTCTCTCAGCTTCTTTGGAGGTAGGCACAGACAGGTTTGTCCATGTGCGAGAGTGTGTGTGTGTGTGTGTGTTTGTGTGTGTGTGTGTGTGTCCGTGAGTGTGTGCATGTGCGTGTGCACGCGTGTCCTCCCATGATCCTCCCAGTTTCAACTGAGCTTATAATTAGCTCCTCAGAGACCAGATAATTACACTTTGCTTTTTCTACCTGTAAATGCTCATTTGGCTTTCTGATTTCTTGTTAATTTCTTAGCTTTAAACCACCCAATATTGGGCTTTTGGCAAAATATCAAGTTATCAGAACAAAGAATGGTACTCTGGGAAGATAGTTGGATGATTCCAGAGTCTCTGTGGCTGAGACTCGCCATTGTTTTCTGCCTAAATATGAGAAGAAGCTTTTGAGGGATTATTTTTGAACATATCTGATGTATTCTTTCCCAACTAAAATGATGTCCTTCCAGGAATATCAGAATGTAGTCATTAGGTCTGGACATTTCAAATCTGGCAGAATACATAGCATAACAAATCAAAGCATTGCATTCTGTGGTAGAGATCATAATCCATACAACTAGGGCCTTAAAAAAATTGGTTCCCACACCAAAGTATACATAGCCCAATTTTGTCTCTATCACTGAATGTGAATTCTGATAGTCTTACTCCTTGATGTCAGTCTAGGATTGTTCAAAGAATTGTTTTTAAAGGAGAAGAACAGAATTCCAATTTATTAATAATTAGGAATACTCTAAATCAGCTACTGTCCAATAGAACTTTCTGCAATGAAGGAAACATTTTATATCTGTGTTCCCCAGTATAATAACCATGAGCCTCCCCTGGCTATTGGGCATTTGAAATGTGATTAGTTAAACCGAGGAACCACATTTTATATTTTATTTCATTTTAATTAATAGAAACTTAAACAGCACCATTGAGTAGTGACTACTGTATTGGAAAGCATAGCTCTATATGGTCTGATCTCATCTTAAAAAAAAAAAAGTGTGGATATGCATCTTTATTATTCACGTTTCTACCCATATGTTGTACTTAAACGTATAGACAAAAAGTCTCGAGTTACATATCAAACTGTTAATACCTTTCAGGTTGGGATTGGAAAGGTATAAAGAAAGGATTTTAACTTTTTTATTTTGCCAAAAAGAGAAAGAGAAGATTAATGTGATTAAAAACCAGTCAGATAAATAAAATGAGACTAATTATATCATAGAGCCGATTGGGTCGAGCCCTCTCCTTGCGTTAACCGGGAAAGGGAAGGCTGGAGGAGGACTGTGACAGTTATCTCTGTGACCCAGGCAGCCCCGCCTTTTCTCCCCAGTCATTTCAGAAGACATGAATCTGGGACCTCAGTCATACAGTCCTGGTGTTTTGTGCAGTCAGCACCTAAATAATCATTTCAGAGGCTTTCAAGGCTGTGAACCCGAAAGCAGACCACAGTGAGAAAGGAGGAAGGCACATAAACACATGCATGAACCAGAGTCAGTCTCCGAAAAAAAAAAATCCATGTGTTTTATGAAAATCCCTGATTGTGGAAAGCCATTTGCAAAGCCCCCCATCTTCGCTTGGCTGGTGAAGAGCAGTGAACGCCTCTTTCTAAGTCTCCTGTGAATGACAGAGAAATTTCTAACCAGGGATTGTATTTACAGGTTTATGGATTCCTAGTTTGAACACAGCCACACATTTATTTTTCCATAGGTTATGGAAAAGAAATCAACACTTTACTTTCCTGGAGTGTGGGTTTTTAAACGTTTAGGTAGAAGGAAATAAAATGAGAGAGAGAAAAGGAGTATAGAAAAGAATACACTAAAGAGAAGCAAAAGAATGAAATTTTAAAATGCATAGAATTTACACATATAAAGGATCCACTAAAATTACAGAGCTTGACCAAATCCCATCCAGGGTTTACACAGGTCCTGGCTGACTTGGAGATTTGGAAACCCCTCTGGGGTGGGCAGAGTTTTCTTTACCCATGTCAAATCAGTATGCCTCTTCGACACTCCTGAATTATTACAGTGGCAACAACACTATAAAGCTCTGCATATCTTTTGAGACTTAGTGCTTTCCTGCGACTAAGCCACACTAGGGTGCTAAACATTTCTGCATAGACGCAATCAAATTAGAAGCTAAATTTGATACTGCAACAGGTTACCACCTGGGATCAGAAGTGGCTTGCATTATATATATATTTTTTTTTCTAGCATTATGAAATGAACAAGGCATATTAATTTTTAAGTGGAAATTTACAACTTTCTTTGCCTAGTTCCTGAATTCTCTCCAAGATTAAAACTCATTTATGTGATTTTTGATGCAATTGTAATAAAAGTGAAGAAATGGATATTCTCCTCAAATGGATGGCACATTGATCTGAAAGCTGCCTGAGGGCAGGGGATTCTGCATTAACCATGCTATCTCCTCAATTTAGTAAAATGCTAGACTGATAGTAAGCATTCTTCTATGCTATATGCCAGATATTTATTTCCCTATATTCTGATCCTCAGAAAAACTATATGATCTAGGACCGAAGGTGCGTATGTGCCAAGAAAAGAGGAAATTCTAATGCATATTCTAACATTGCTTTAAAAAAATGTAGTAATTGATTAGTATGTGAGCACATGGCCAAGTTATTTTCCTTCTATATCTAGTGGATGGTATTTATTCATAGTATTTAGGTGTTCCTGAGAAGAACTGGGAATGGGGAGAGGCCAGAGGATAAACAAAGAAACTAATGACTTTATTAGGAAGGCTTCCATATTCTGTTTTGTGATTCATTTCCCTGAGGCAACTTTAGACCTTGTTGGTCTGTTTGCAATTCCTATCAGATTAGAAAAAGAGAAAAAGAAAAAAAGAAAGGATAGAATAATGGAAATTTTACAAGTTACTCAGTTCTTTTTAAAAAAATCCAGTTTCTCGCCTTGACAATTTCTTCAATCTGTAGACCTTGATGTTTTAATCTCATGCATTCTGATAGAGCTTGATATTCGTAACTGGTGGATTGGATAAATTTTTAACCAGAAAGTTGGAGATGATGAGAAAACACAAGGGGAGGTTTATATTTTGCACCGTGTAGTAGAGCCTTCCTCATTTCCACTTTTTGCACTGAAAGCATGGCGGGGAGGTGTCAAAGCAGCCCAAAGCCAACTTGCATCCATATTGAGATGGCTTTGTCGGAGGTTTCCAAAATTCCAATTTCAGTGCTGGTGGTAATATCTATGCGTGAACAGCAGAATAAATATCAGTTTAAAACTCATATAAATAAACATTTATGCTCCATGTGTGAACTCATAACGTGTGGGATAAATCTTGTCATTTCAACATAAGTGGAATAACACACGGATTGAAAGCAGTATGCACTGTTGAGAAAGCATGTTATGGATTCACAGTGCGAAGTTATACACTGACGGTTTCATCAGAATTGAATTCTGAAGATGAAACAATCGATGATAACAATTCAGTCTCTCTAATCATTTCTGTAAGTAAATTAAAATATTAATCGTATCTCAGGATTGTCTTTCAGTGTCTTATCAAGGAAAATAAACAGGTATCAAAGTAGAGAATAGTAAAGTGAATTCTCATGTACTTCAGCAATTGATAATTGAGAACCAATTGTGTTTCATCTCCTACCCCTTCTCATTTCTTCCACATTCCTGGATTGTTTTGAAGTCAAGGCCAGACACCATACATTTCATCCATGCATGTTTCAGTATGTACCTCTAAAAGAGTAGGTCCATTTTCTAAAGATGCTTACACCTCACCCTACCACAGTGATACTGATTTCCCGAGACAATCAAATATCTGGTCAGTGTTCACCTTTTGTCAGTCATCCTACATATTTGCAAAGTTGGTTTACTTGAATTGAAACCCAAAGAAAGTCTATAGATGCAATTAGTTGATATGCTTAAATTTCTTTAATTTATATTCTCCCCATTCATACTTTTCTCTTTTTTTTCCCTTGGAATTTGTTTCATTGGAATAAACTGTCGCCCAGAGACATTTTCAAAAACAGTATTAGTAGTGTGCATTCTTTTATCTTTTTTACAAGAGACAAGAAATTAGGCTGATAAATCATTGATTGAACCAATGACACCCATCATTCTATTTCATGGGTGAATATTGGCAGCAATTTGATATTGTGTGTGTGTGTGTATGTGTGTGTGTGTGTGTGTGTGTATTCCACTTTTTAAAGAAAATAACTAGAAGTTGAGAGAATTGTTCAAGAGCTAAGTTAAGGTGGGCCAGAGTTGCTGTCACCTAGGGCTCTTCTGCAGTTGCTTGGAAAATAACACCAGCAATATTTCTTAACTGCTTGGATGGGGATTTTTCTTTCATGGATAAACTATGGCTGCCATTGACATTGATTTTTTTTTGCACTTCTGAGTGAAGTAAATATGGGCATTTCACCTAAAATATATTACTCTTATGAAATACAGGATGCAACTTTAGAAAGTGGTCATGGTTCCCCCCCTCCAAAGTATTCATTATTAAGTATGGTATTATATTTCATTCCTGAGCTAAGGGCTTTACCAGGTCTGGTTTGTTCTTGAGGATAATGACAAAAGTGAAAATCTGGGGAAGTTCCTCAACTCCCTTCCTAACTCATATTAAGAGTTGATGCAAAACAACACAGTGGGTGGTGGGCCATAAGCCACCTCATTTCTTTTCTTTTTTTTTTTAATTTTTTTATTGTTATGTTAATCACCATATATTACATAATTTGTTTTCGTGTAGTGTTCCATGATCCATTGTTTGTTCATAACACCCAGTGCTCCATGCAGAATGTGCCCTCTTTAATACCCATCACCAGGCTAACCCATCCCCCTACCCTCCTCCCCTCTAGAAACCTCAGTTTGTTTTTCAGAGTCCATCATCTCTCCTGGTTCATCTCCCCCTCTGACTTACTCCCCTTCATTCTTCCTCTCCTGCTATCTTCTTCTTTTTCTTTTTTTTTTCTTAAAATATGTTGCGTTATTTGTTTCAGAAGTACAGATCTGTGATTCAACAGTCTTACACAATTCACAGCGCTCACCGTAGCACATATCTTCCCCAATGTCTATCACCCAGCCACCCCATCCCTCCCACCCCCGACCACTCCAGCAACCCTCAGTTTGTTCCTGAGATTAAGAATTCCTCATATCAGTGAGGTCATATGATACATGTCTTTCTCTGATTGACTTATTTCACTCAGCATAACACCCTCCAGTTGCATCCACGTCATTGCAAATGGCAAGATCTCATTCCTTTTGATGGCTGCATAATATTCCATTGTGTATATATACCACTTCTTCTTTATCCATTCATCTGTCGATGGACATCTTGGCTCTTTCCACAGTTTGGCTATTGTGGACATTGCTGCTATAAACATTGGGGTGCACGTACCCCTTCGGGTCCCTACATTTGTGTCTTTGGGGTAAATACCCAGTAGTGCAATTGCTGGATCGAATGGTAGCTCTAATTTCAACTGTTTGAGGAACCTCCATACTGTTTTCCAGAGTGGTTGCACCAGCTTGCATTCCCACCAACAGTGGTAGGAGGGTTCCCCTTTCTCCACATCCCCGCCAACATCTGTCGTTCCCTGACTTGTTAATTTTAGCTATTCTGACGGGTGTGAGTAAGCCACCTCATTTCTTAAGCCATCTCTGTGGTCTGGCAAATTGCCCCAGTATCTTGGGTACAGACTTTTGAGGGAGTGCAGTTGATGGACAGGGAGGGGGTCAGTGCTTCCAGGCTATGCAAAAGTGCACTGACCCTTAGCAAGAATCTAGGCCAGACATTTGGCACGAAGAGCCACTTGGGTCTGTGCAACACCTTCCCTTCCTATCATCACCCAAGCACACTCTGTAGTATTTCCTCCCACCACTTAAGGAACCACCTTTAAAATGTAGGGACACATTTTCCACTAAATGTGCTGGTTTTTATTTGTTTCCAATTTAAAAATAACAATCAAAAGCACTAATCACATGCGCATTATGTTCCATGCTCCATGTGAGCACTTTTTAGAAGCTGTCCGGTTTAATACAATATGAATCCGAAGTACCATTCCTATAGCTATTATCACCATTTTCCAGATGAGGGTATAAATCTTATGCAGGAAACAGCAATAGTACAATTACAGCTTGTTTTACAGAGTTAGTAAGATGCAGACTTGGAATTTGACCCAGAGTCTGTTAGACTCTAAAACCAGTACCATGGCCAGGTTCCCCTTAGCAAAAGGCACTGTGAGTGAGGGACCTCAGTAGTGTGTGTAGAACCTCCCAGACCATGCTCAGAGCTTTGTCCACCCTCTACAGTAGCTGCTCTTTGACCCAGGCTCTTGGACCTAGGGATACACACATGAGTAGTGCAGTTAGCCCTGGGGAGGATGAACCTGGAAAAGAAGTCTACATGCAGGGCCTGGTGTGGGCCGGTCCACTTTTGTCAAAATTTTTGTGATCCACGGCACCTCCAAATGAGTGGGGTTCAAAGTCCACATGCATATATTCTTGACCCCGTGGGCCATTTATGGGGAGGATTGTGTCAGAAGGGGATCCTCTCAAGTATGGGTCCGTAGAGGAGCTAGGGCTTCTTGGATCTCAGGTCTCTTAACCACTAACTGTAATTCCTCCTGTATCTCCAAGGTCCATACTATTTGCCCCAGGATGTCAAGATTTCCCATCGTTCCTGATGACATCATTCTCCTCCTAACTTTGGACTTACTCATTGCCAACATTTTCATATAATAGGGCAAGTGAAAGAAACATTTTTGCAAGTGCAGTGCAAAACAAAAATAATGTAGCCCCTTTATAGATGATAGCCACTAACATTTCAGACAGAACTCAGGGATCCTCAAAAGGAGCTCATCTGAGCCAGGAAACCTCTTTAAAACAATAAACAAGAGGTTTGTTTCCCTGACCCATGTGGGGAAGGTGAGGAGAGTGGTGTTCTGTGCTTATTTAGAGCCAAAAAAAAGTGAGGAAGGGCCTTTTTCCAGGAGTGGGGGGCCCTTGCATTGTGGTCGTCACAACTAGCTCTTTCCTTGAACTGTTGGAAATAAGACACATAGAGAAAGCCCACCCAATGAAAGTGGACGTAGTAGAGGTTACTGTGTGGGTCATGGTCACTATTGACTGTGAGTGGGAAATTGATTTGAGGACAGTGCATTTCAGGCCAGAAGAAAGAGAATTGCTTGATCAGCAGCTTCCTTTCTAAAAAGAACTTACTGACTCTTAAGGATCTTATCTGAAAGTCAGATGGCCATGCACTGCCCACCTCACAGGTCACCCATCCAGCTGAAACTCCCCGCTTTGGGGACTTAGGTTGGAATGTCAGCAGAGAAGCAGTTGATTTGAGTTTTGAATATGGGGGAAGCAAACATCCCTAGTAGATTGTACCTCTACTGGATGCAATGATTTCCTGCCCCAGCTGAATGCTCTCCAAGAAACACTGATGAAACATTTATTAGGTGTGTAGAACTACAGTCTTAGCTCAATAGAGGAGATGCCATTCTCTGAGGCACTTGCCTGCCTGATCTGCCCATTCTAGGCAGAAGAATCTTAAGAGCAAAAGCCATATTGGCCCCACCATATTCAAGAATTCATCAATAACAGTACATAAAGAAATTCTTTCAACTTGGAATTTTATGGAAAATCAACAAAAAGATTGACACATCTGTAACAACAACAATGCCTTATGTTTTCCAAATCCATTTTATTTTTCTTCTGGGCATGCATGCAGGTAGTCCATGCATCCAAGCCCCCTTTCCCCCATCTTGTTAAATTGAGGTCATGTGACAGTATTTCTGAACAATAGAAAGTGGATGTAAACAATGTGTGTGTACTTTCAGACCTATCCATAAACCTCCTCTGTGACCCTCACAGCCTCTGTTCTCCATCCACAGTGACTCTGGAAACCAGTTCTAATGATGCCAAATGGGTTTGTCTGTTCAGGCTGCTATGATGGAATACCATAGACCGAGTGGCTTATAAACAACAGACATTTATTTCTCACACTTCTGGGGACTGGAAGTCCAAGATCAAGGCACCAACGGATTTGGTGTCTGGTGAGGACCTGCTTCCTGGTTCGTAGACTGCTGCCTTCTCACTGTGTCCTTAGATAGTAAGAAAGGAATGGGAGCTCTCTGGGTCTTTTATAAAGGTGCTGATCCCATTCATGAGGGCTCCACCCTCATGACCTAATTGCCCCCCAAGGCTCCACCTCCAGACACCATCACTTTGGGGGTTAGGTTTTCTTTCAACATACGAACTTTGGAGGAACACAAACATTCAGTCTATAACACCACTTGCAAGATAAAAGAGATTGGATCTTTGAGTGTTGTATGATCATAGCACCTCTCTAATTACCCTAGACAGAGTTGCAAATGAGCATGGAACTTATATTAGGTTAGTCCTTGTGACCTGGAGTAGTGTGTTACAGAACTTAGTCTCCCGCAATAATACAGCTTAACCCAAGACTATTAAAATAGAATTACATTTCTATTTTTTTTTGAAGATTTTATTTATTTATTTATTTGAGAGAGAGAACACAAGCAGTGGGGAGAGGGAGAAGCAGGCTCACCACTGAGCAGGGAGCCTGACGTGGGGCTCAATCCCAGAACCCTGGGATCATGGACCTGAGCCAAAGGCAGACACTTAAGTGACTGAGCCACCCAGGCACCCTGAATTACATTTCTATTATACTGTAAAGTTAACACGAGCAAATTCTGTACTAGAGAGAGACATTCTAATATTAATATCCAGTCTACCTTTACTAAGTAACTGGTGAAAAACAAGTCAGTGCGGTCCAATGCATCATACCTCTTCTGATTTAAATAGAATTTCTCATTTCCGAAATTCGTCAACATCTGCCCAATATTTCCTTTGGATTCTACACTAGCCAATGAGGCATCTGATTCTTTCATGACTAGTTTTATAACCATTGTTATTCCTTCTCTGGAATGTTCAGTCTACTTTAGATGCAGGGTGCTCAACTAATTTCTAAGGATACCTCCACAATGCCATGGGGGCATGGCGATCTTCCATCTTATGTCCTGAAATGGCACTGCTGTGTTTGGGAGAGGCTGGGACTCTTTTCAAACTGCCCGAGCCCTGCTTTGTATTGTCTCTTCTTTCAGTTGCATGATGGGGCAGTGTAGTTTTGTTCCCTGAAAAGTCACTCCCCCTAGATGTGCCCAATCTGAAAATAATTCACCTGCTGTGTAAAAATATGGATGTCATGAAACTTCCTATGGGACACTATTAAACAACCTCCCTGAATGTGTTAGATCAGGATTTGAGTGATAAATCAGCTCATGACCCCTGTCTCCTAAGAAGAGTTTGTGTGTGTGTGTGAGAGTGTATGTGTGTGTTTTGAGAAGAACTTAAAATTTGAAGACTACAAACCATGAAAAAGACATGACAAGATGAATGTCACTGAATCATTTTCCAAGCTGTGATAATCATGCCATGGTTTACCAGGGCTTTCACAGAGCAGATGGTCTTTATGGCCAGTGGCACCAGACACTGTGGTTGGAATAGTGAGGTTCAGTCTTTGAGATGCATCCCAGAATGTTACAGTGTTGAGAGGGCCTAGCTCTTGTATAGTTCAAATCTGTAATTTTTCAGGCAATGAAACTGAAGCATGTTGAGGGTAAGTGAACCACTGAGGGAGTCAAGCTGGGATGCTTTAAAAAAAAAGACATTTTGGAGCCAGACAATCACTACAATCTGTCGCCGGTTGCCCTGGTTGTATGAATTTAGCAGATTATTGCCCTCAGTGGGTTCCCTTTCCTCCCCCACAGAAAGTGGAGAATATTTGACTCAGTGTCATGCACATCTGTTCATATATTTAAGAGGCATTTTATATGGGTTCTTTTTATTTCTTTTGCCCATCCTTCTCTGGAATTTTCATGTTTTTCTTTCATTTTCTCTGTTTCATCAAGATGTTCACATAAATTTGCATAGAAGTCTGCAAAGTAGTCTCTTATGGTTTTTTAAAAAATACTTTGTTTAAACAGTTATTCCCTTGTAATTTCTTATTTTTATCGTCGTGTTTTCTCCCTACTTTTTCCTTCATTAAGGGGTCGTTTGTTTGTTTTCATTTTACAAAAAAGTGCAGTTTTGATTTATTAATTATATCTATTGTTTTTTTCTTTCCTCATTTATTCTAGTTTTATCTTTATGAATCTTGCCCTTAAACCTTTTTGCTTGTTTTAATTCACTGGTATTTTTCTAACATTTTGAATTGGGAATTTAATGCACTTATTGAATCTTTTAATTTTTATTGAAAGTGATCATGCTATGGATTTTCTTGTCACTGCTTTAAATGTGACCGTTAGATTCTGGATTTTAATGCATAGTGTGTTTATTATTTTTTTAAAATTCTGTATTTTATTTTTGTATTTTTCCCCTCTTACGTAAGTATTGGTTTACTTATGTATTGTACTTTTTTTTTTAAGGTGGATCAAAGTTTCAAATATTAGTTCCATCCTGCTATTGGGGTTTTCTTTCCCATGGACTTCAGTTTTACATAAGTTCAGTATTCTTTGCCTGTCTCCTATTTCCACTGATTTTCTTTCTTTATCTCATTGCTATTTTCTTGGTTGTTTTATTGCTTTTCTTTAATGCCCATATTAAACTTTAAATCTATTTTTCCCCTTGGGCATTTAATAATTTTGACTTTATTTCTTATATGATTTTTTTGTCT
Source organism: Zalophus californianus (assembly GCF_009762305.2). Classification (NCBI taxonomy): domain Eukaryota; kingdom Metazoa; phylum Chordata; class Mammalia; order Carnivora; family Otariidae; genus Zalophus; species Zalophus californianus. The sequence goes on from NC_045604.1 coordinate 74,907,277, forward strand.
TCTTTTTAATCCATTAATTCAGACAGCTGTCATTTTGGTCCTTCCTGTTTCTTATCCATTTCCATTTTACGTTTCCGAATATGATTCAGTGTGTGTGTGTGTGTGTGTGAGAGAGAGAGAGAGAGAGAGAGAGAGAGAGAGAGATTTCCAAATGCTTAGTTGAGGATATTTAATTTAGTTTGGACTGTTGTATTACAGTTTCTTCTGTGGCTTGGTTAGAATTTGGGGGACCCTTTTCATCAGTTCATAGGTTTGGATGATCACTTTTGGTTTTCAAAGTTGGTTGTGGCTCACAAGATGTCAAGGTGATGAGTTTTTTCTTCTGTCAATAGAGCGAAGTGTGTTTTCTTTAGTGGTTGGTTTTTATTGGGGGCAGGGAGTTTCCAGAGGAGTTGTGTTTGTTATTTTCTTTCGTATTTCTTTTATATTTACTGGATCCTTAATTCCTCCATCTTGCTTTTTGTTCTCTCACTTCACGGCTTCTGAAGGTTTGTTCTGCTTTCCCATTTGCTCTCCGTTCCTCAGAACCATTCTGAACACACTAGCAAGTCCCTTCCCCACAGCAAGTGCTTCCATCTCCCAACTCTATTTTTCACTGTTTTCACATTTATGGCAGATGTTCTCTTTCTGAGACCAATTTTAGTTCAAGCTTACCCATATATTCCCCTTGGTTCTCTCCCCTACATTCATTCATTCATTCATTTTCCCCCCCTCCATTTTTCTAGACCTTCCTTATTCTTTTCAAAAACTCGGGATGGGGGATAGAGAAATAGTTCTGCAAAAAAGGCGGGGTGCTTATTTTCAAATCACGGGTTATTCAACATTACAATGTTGTCTTCAAATTATACTAAAGGGGTGGCATTCCTGTGGTTTATTCTTATTTATCTATAGAGTTTGGAGCCTGGGCTGGGAAATTCCAGTTTGGGTAGCAGTCATTGCCCCAGCTACATAGAAATTGCTTTTCTTCTTTTAATACATGACTTACATATGGCTGGTTATTGATTATTCATTTTAGATTTTGTGTGTGTGTGTGTGTGTGTGTGTGTGTGTGTTTACCCCTTCTAGGCAGGACAGGTTACATAATATGTGAAGCCTGGTGCACAAATAAAATTCAGGCCCCTTGCTAAAAAACTATTCAGAATTTTAAGATGGCAGAAGCATAACATTAGACTAAGTGCAGGACCCTTTTGAGTGTGGGGCCCTATGTGGCTGCTTACGTTGTACATCCGTGAAGCCAGCCTCAGTTTAGTACTTTGTGTGTGTTAAGTAACTTTGCTTCAGTAACTCTGTAAGTGTTATATATCGCCTACAGAGAGCCATAAAGAGATAGATAGAGAGATAGAGAGATAGATAGATAGAGACTGAGACTAGGTCTGGGTTATGAGGCTTGAGTTCTGTTCTCAAATTTGTAACATTTACAGTGTGACTTTAAACAAATCATTTTATCTCTCTGGACTTCTGTTTTCCTACTTGAAATATGAAAGATTTGGGGCACCTGGGTGGCTCAGTTGGTTAAGTGTCCCACTCTTGATTTTGGCTCAGGTCATAATCTCTGGGTCATGGGATTCTCTCACCCTCCTTCCCAACCCACATATACGCATGCATGCACTGTCTCCCTCTCTCAAGAAAGAAAGAAAGAAAGAAAGAAAGAAAGAAAGAAAGAAAGAAAGAAAGAAAGAAAAGAAGGAAAGAAGGAAAGAAGGAAAGAAAGAAAAAGAAAGAAAGAAAGAAAGAAAGAAAGAAAGAAAGAAAGAAAGAAAGAAAGAAAGAAAGAAAAGAAAAAGAAATATGAAAGATTTTACCTTCAGTTGTGTTTCACAAACTATCACACATACTACTGGTAAATAAATATTAGTAGTCATATTAATTCTGTTGCACGATAGAGAAAATACAGATCATAGAAACTGTGTTTCTAGGTACATTATTTTTAATACATGATTAGAGTAATTCATAACAAAACAAGATAAATCTCAAGACACTATTAAAGAATATAAGTATAGGTGATATTGGATATGTTAGAATTCATGAAGATGGTATAAAAGAGTCTAAAGATGAGGAAACCTTACTGAGTTTGACATCTGAGGACACTCAGTTCTTTTTAGCATGTTAGGATTCTATCTATAATTGCATATATTTATACAAAATGGTGACTATATTTGTCTAATTTGGAAAAGAGGGAGAGTTTTAAATCTATAATTAAGGGTCACCCTGTTTACACTTTCCAGAGAGGCTGGTGGAGAGGTGAGTTCCATATTCTTGGTTCCCGCTCAGCCCATCCCATTTAAATATTCAAAACTCTGCAGAGCCCCCACATACACTCATTGCCATTCAGTACTCAGCCACCTAGCCATACGAATGCCAGGGTTGGAAAAAGCCATCATGTAATGATGCTATCTATGGCAACTTGATGTCAAGTCTTTCTGACTGCAGGTTTTCACGTCTGCCATGTCTGACACTCTACAAAGTTCAAAATAGGCTGTTCTTGAAGGGGATAAAAATAGGAGCAATGATGCTGTGCATCTGTTAACCAGTCGCTTGGATATTATCCGCCAGATCTCACAAAAAGTTCATGATAGAGTTGCACAATACAGTTGTCCTAGCCAGACACCTTGATTATTTTTTAAGAACCCCAGAATTTAAAACATATTACATGATCTCATTGGTCAAGTGGTATAATGTTTACCAAGATATTGTTTATAATTATAAGGAAATCCTAATGGCTCCATGGGGATAGAAATTTAATCTCCCTTTTAGGCACAGATTTTTATATATGATTTTTTAAAAGAAATTTGATGGCAGAGAAATAGACCTTTTCCCCCCAAAATTTGATTTTCTTCCACTGAGATTGAACGGACTCTGTAAGCTCCCTATAGGATGCTAGGACTTCTCCACCTGTTCTTAACCCAGGTTGCCCCAGGAGAAATGCTCCTATACCTCAGTGTCTCAGTGGACAATGTTGTCATTCAATGGTGTTTCAACATTTTAGAGATTTCCAAATATTTTTAGATCATCGTTCCTGACTTGGTAACATATCAATTCTTGCTCCAGTGCAAAAGTATTTAGTCTTCCCAAGAACAAAATGGAAGTATTACTCGGGGCAGAAAGAAATGTGGAATCAAAGTGACTTGCTCTGTAGGAAATAAAAACAATGACTTTTTTAGTTTTCACCCTGTTGTTAGACTATATTAAATTAAACTCACACAGGCATCAGTTTCCCTGGATTATTTTGGATTGATGCTGATGTACAGTTTGGGGTTTTTGTTTGCTTTGTTTAGGAGGGGGCAGTGTATTAAAGCATGGAGGTCTTGTGTAGCTGATTGGAATGATTTTTTTTTTTAAAGGTTATGAAACACATCTCCCTTTTGAGCAATAGTCCAGGGGAGCAATCGCATATCAGAATAAAAACAAGAGAGTGGTAATACAGCAAGCATTGTATGATTCAGTAACTCCACTAGATTGCTTTATTGGTTAGGTAATGAAGCATGCTAGGGAATTTCAACCAAGCATGAGTCAACACACTGCCAACTAACATCTGAAATGACTGAACTACAAGTTTCGGGAGTGTGGGGGGACGTGAAGCATTACATTACTCCTGGATTGGAAAACGCACCGCAGGTTCTTTTCCTACCACTTCCTGGACAAGTCGACCCAGGGTTGTTTGGAAAAGGCATGGGGTTTTCGGGCCTTCTCCAAGCACCTCATGTTGCTCTGCGGAGTGCTGGGTTTTTTTAATCTGACGACATTCAAACCAGGCTGATACATACATAAGGCATTCTCAAGTACAGGAGATTGCTTTTCTTAACTGTACACTTTTTAAAAATTTGCTGTTTAATTACCTGCTGCCTCTCTATCGCTTGGATTTCCTTCAGGATTCAAGGGGAGGGTTGGGAGAGAGATTTCCTTTGCAGTTTAATATAATTATTCATAATGACTACATATGGTCATTTTATAAGTTCCTAATTATTTTAAGTGATTGGTGCATGGTCATTTGCATAGGCTATTTAGCAGAATACTCATTTTGTTGAGTGACTTACATATAAATCACGGAATATTCTGTAGGCAGGTGGGAGACCCACCTCCCACCCCACATCATTCATGGCTCCAGTGTATGCATTCCAGAATGTTTAATGTAAATCATAATGCAGCTTGGATTCATTGCTCTTCAAATGGATATGCAGTTGATGTAGGGAAACATGTTTTAATTTTTTTCTTTCAGTAGCAGATGGTGCATGGATTATATTTGATTCAGGCACTGCTGTCCAAGGAAATTGTCAAGGATTCCCACCCCCCACCCCTATTATGAAAAAAGAGAGGGATGTAAAGCTTTTGGACCAACCCATTCATTTTACAGATGAGCAAACTGAGACCTCAGATATTGAATAATTTCCCCCAAATCACTAGTTTTTAGACACAGTGAGGGCTAAAATTCACATCTCTTGACAGCCTAATTTTCTTTTCTTCATACTGCACATTTTCTCTTGATAGTTGATATGATATATGTCGCTTTAAAAAACGGGGGTGGGGAATCTCTTTCTAGTTATATTTTACCTACCTTCTTCTTCTGAAAGCCAAGTTCCACTGATTCATAGTAAAGGCCAGATATTTTGTGGTGCTAATTCCATGCTGGGTATAATTTGTGGTTTCTGGGTTACCCACTTGTGTCCACATACCTCCTGAATCTGTTAGCTTCCACGGTCACCTTACAGAACGGGCCTTGAAAGCTCATCTGATTCAGTGATTGCTGCAATGCTAATTTGCAGGCTGGTGATGCACTATTCCATTTCTCCCTAGTCCAGGGAAAAATAAGCAGAAAATAAATCATTGTCGGGAATTTTGTCCTCATTGGGAAAATAAGGAAGGGTACATATATATCAACCTTCCCTTTCAATTACCCCAACCCCTGTCTTGCTCCCCTTTATGCTCATATGTTTTCATGTGTCTGCCTGTCCGGGAAATCCACAAATTAAAGACCACTGGGATATGGGGTTATTTTCCAGGAAACCATACTTTTAAAATGTCATTTTACCACGTTTATTTTCTGGCTAAACCAAGAAATAAGGGGATTTGAGCCCAAATGCTTAAAACAATAACCCCCCCACCCTCCCACGCCCCATCGCCCATAGCTAAATCAACATTCTCTGTTCTGGGTCTTTTCCCAAGACTGAGAAACAACTCTTTCACTATAGATAACATGAGAGATGTTGCCTATGAATTCACTAATTGTTCATCTACCCATTTGATCTTTATCTACATCTATCAGAGATACCTCAAAAAGGAGTGCCCTCTCTATCTTTAAAAATTATTTATTGTGATTTTTAAGTGTATTTGCGTATGGGCTACAGGTTCTTTTACAATGAACTCCCTCACCCGGGTACACATTCGTGATCATAAACTCTCCATGGAGATGTGTCTGTCTACCTCCCAACTTATTCTATATCCCTTAATTATAAATATCAACATTTTTTTCATTGACAATTTTGGGGAATGATAGGAAAAAGATAATGAGTTGTATGGTTGCCATTTGTGTTGTCATTGATAAATGAAGCTAGATCTCCATCAGCCACTTTCTTCCCACATCTCACCTGGAAAGAGGGAGGAAACAGGGTGTCACACAGCAGGCAGATACAAGATGCTGTGCACAACCTAATATGAGGATTTAGACTGCTAGTCTAAAAGGTTTCCATTATCTGGAATGCTCCAGTGGAGCAAATAAATGAAGTAACACATCAGTCCTCCCAATGGTAGAAGACCCTGCTGTCCATTGTGTCTGCAGATTAGCAGCAATGATGGCAGCATTTGGTACCGAGGGGAAACCTGAACTGCTTGTATCTGCTAAGGAATCTCTGTCCAGTTTTGGAGTCCCTTTGATGGCTATTTTTGTTAGTCTAGACTCCCATCCTTAAGATCCTGGTAAATCTCAAACAAATAACTCTCTAAGAGGTTTATGTTTGACAGCAGTGAATGTGAGCAAGGTGAAAACATTCTGAGGCAGGAGTGAAGGTGTTATCACCAGATGGTCCTATTTAAGAGAGAGAGCAAGAAAGAGCTGCTTTATTGCTAACACAGTATAATATAGAATAGCAGGGAGGTGAAACCGTTAAATTTATATAATGTATACCATTTCTCCCAGCACACGCTGAACGCGTTCCTGATTTCAGGTTCCTCTGGCCTGATGCAGGTACTGCATCCATCCTATTATAGTGGATTAGAAAAAGCATTTTCATAATGTTTAAATAGGAGCTAAAACAACAGCAGCAGCAGAATCAACAGCAAACTAGTCACTGTAACCATTGTCTTTGGTTCTGGGAGAGACCGAGAGATTTATGAATAAATCCATCTACACCAAAAGTCTGATGTTTCTGAAGTATGTGGACACTCGGGTCCATCATGCCTGGCTTCACGCACTTCACACTCAAAACCGTTTGGTGAGAAGTAACATAGCTTACTGTCTGAAACCATGAGCTCTGGAACCACTCTGCTTGAGTCTCTGTTCCATTTCTGCCAACGAGTAGTTGGTTCAATTGGGGGCAGACGGTTAGGCTTTCTGGGCCATCGCTTCCTCATCTATAAAATAGGAATGATAATGACAATGACAGTGATGACACCCAAGTTGTAGGGATCTTGAAAAATTATAAATACATGCCACACCCTTAACAGTGCCTGACACACAGTGGGCACTTAATAAAGATCTTCTCTCCCTGTGATCAGCAGCATCAATCAAAACAGGGCTTCTCTAAGTGTTCAGCGGGTCTAAGAATCTCCTGGGGGAGCTCGTTCCAGAGAAACATTCCCGGATCCTACTCCGCACTTCCTGAATCGCTGTGGATTGTACTTGTGGATTTGCACTTTTGATAAGCTCTCTGAAGGGTTAAAGCTAGAGAATCAATGATCTTGAGGAAAGGTGGAAAACATTCTGAGACCAAAGGAATAGAGGCCATCACCAGTTGGTCCTATTTAATAGATAGGGAGTGATGAGAGCGCTCCGCTCCTTAATTCACAGTGGCAGGGAGCTGAAACATTGCCTAATTCTGAAGCAGCAACAACTCCAGACCCCTGATGTTTAAATAGGAAACCCAGATAATACCCCTCGTTCTAACTGCAGCCATGCTAACCAAGATAACAGCTGTCTCCATTCAAAGACACATATATCTGTTCTTGGTGACTAGGGCCTTTTCTGTCTGTGGCCAGAACAAATGTGCTTTTGTGGCTTTAATTTTGCACTCTTAACTAATTAAATTGCATATGTGAACAGAAATATTTATATGCCCAAGATAATAAAAATAATCCATGATAAATAGAACAAATGGAGTAAAAGTAAAGTAGATTTAGTGGCACCAGAGTTTACTGAGCATCTGTGATTAGATTGTGTTCCCTAGTATGCTTTGGGGACTGTAATTCAATCTGCAGTTTGAACTGATGACTTGTTTTCTGTAGAGGTTTAGGGGAAAAAAGGAATACTTGTTCTTAATATCTCAAGTTTCTCTTGCAATGTCCATTTGTTCAGTCTTGAGGTTGGGAAAGGGGATTTTACTTAGGAAAAGGAAGAATGAGTTTATTTTGATGTCATCCTGGGAGGGGATGGGCAGAGAATGAGGGGAGCATTTGGGAGCACACAATCTAGCATACGAATGTGAAGGTGGTGGAGGGGAGGACTGAACATCCTTATTTGCCTGGGACTGTCCCGGTTTTAGTGCCAGGCACTTAAAACGCAGCATACTGGAAAGACTTTTGTCCTGGGATAATCAGAAGGGTCAGTCACCCCCAAAGTCAAGGAGGTACCTGTTTGTTCTGTATGCATTAACTTAAGGAAGTGGTTCTTACACTCCAGTGTACTGCTTCTCAGACTTTATTGTGTTTACATATTGCCTGGGGATTTGGTTACATGCAAATTCTGATTCAGTCAGTATTGAGTGGATTCTGGAGATTCTGTATTTGTGACAGGCTGCTCATCCATGCACTGCATTTAAATAACAAGCTTCTAGAGGGCACAGTGGTAAATTGGTAGGCTTGTCAAAGAGCAAATTCAGGATACCCACTCATTCTAATTCTTCTCAGTTCTTTCCCTTTCTCTCCCCAGAATTGTGCCTTTTAAGCAAGCACCAGAGTTGATCCATGGACCATTCAGTTTTTACCAAAAAGGCTCTCTTTACCTTTTGGATAAAGTACTAACTTAGGGTCTCCAGAAACTAGTGGATGACAAAGTAGCTTTTTAAACTAAAATCTCAAGTGAGTGATTCTGTATAAATGGAATACCAAATGGAGGGATTTTTCATTTTCTTCTGGTTATTTTGCCATGAAGTTAGAAGTTATGTCACTTCTTCAAGTGGAAATCTTGAAAATAGTTCACTATCATTCTTGCCCCTCTTTGAGTGTCTCTCAACGGTATCTGACAACCATGTGGGCAATCAATAAATATTTGTCCAATAAATGAAAAAGTGAGCTCGGGGCACCTGGGTGGCTCAGTTGGTAAAGCATCTGCCTTAGGCTCAGGTCATGATCCCAGGGTCCTGGGATTGAGCCTCACGTCGGACTCCCTGGAGCCTGCTTCTCCCTCTTTCTTTCCCTCTGTGCTCTCTCTCTCTCTCTCAAATAAATAAAATCTTAAAAAAAAAAAAGAAAAAATGAGCTCATCTAGAGCAGTGCTTCTCAAACTTTAACATGAAGAGGAATCACATGGAGATGTTGTTAAAAGTGCAAATCCTAATTCAGTAGATCTGGGGATTGATCTGATATTCATTTTTCCAGCGTGCTCCTAGACAATGCCAATGCCATGGACCACACTTTGAGTAGGAAGATTCAACACGAAAGAAAAATTTAAAGCTGTATATTCATATATATTTCACTGTACTATTAAATTACTAGGGAGTGTGTTAAATAATTTTGAAATTCAGAACACGCACATGGCACCTAGAGCTGAAAGAAAACCATGCGAGTCTCTTGGTCATGGTCAGGCTTATGTGTTGAAAATGTAATTGCATGTAGTTTATATCAGCTCCTTTTACTGGAGATCTTCCAATTTATGATAAATATGCAACACACACACACACACACACACACACACACACACACACACACACACAGCCTAACAGCATATATAAAGATTATTAAGCCAGTTCGTGGTGACCTGATAAAATTGTCTGTCATGAATAAGTGAAAGTCAGTGCCCTGTAAGTTTACGGTGCCACAAAGGTAAACCTGTAATTGGGGTGGAGGTTGGGGAGAGGGCCATGAGACATACGTGTCCACAGTGAACCAGCTAATTGAGCTGGAAAGAGTTCTGTTGTGCTCCTCAGGGGGAATTTCACCGCTCGGATGTTACTCAGTGTTTATTTTTAACAAAAAACCAAACCCAGTAGCTTCTTGCCTCAGTTATGGCCGCATTAAAAGAAATACAGATCATCGGACATTAAGGGCAAAATTGTCCTGGCATCTCTTGAAGGATGTTTAGAAATGAGGAAGTAGATTATAATGTATGCTAAAACATTTTTAAAATTCTCTTTACCCATCTCGTTTACTCTTTACATCCTTCATCCAGTGTCCACTGCTGCTACCCTCAGAAACCAGTTCCCAAGACTCCAACACTCACGCTGTGGGAAGCTCCTTCACATCCTTTTCTTTCCCATTGTCTTCACCTTCTGGCCTACCCCTTCTCTGATAGTGAAACTTGGCTTTTTTCAACAGGAACCCATAATCTTTTCTTTTCCAGTTCTACTTTTTTTTTTTTTAACCCATTGCACTAGTTCTGAGTAATAAATTTTCAAAAACCAAGCTGGGAAGGAGGGAGTTATATTTTGTGAGCTGGGGAGGAGGAAAGCTGTGAATATTCACAGGCTAATAATATTTCCTTGCTATACACTATATAAGATATCATCTAGCACCTTGGAGATGTGTATGGCTCACAAAAATGACGCATCCAAGAACCAGTTAGAATATTTAGATGATTTAGAATAGATTTAATTAGAATAGAAATTACTATAGAATTGTCAAGGTCACGATATATGAGAATAATTAGTGAATTAATTAATTGGATGCTGTTCTATAGCTAGTATTTGTTTTAAAAGATTTTTATGAGTACTTTTCTTTCCTGAAAGCCATTATAAAGGTTTATATTAGCCTGGTGATGTTGCATACGTAGCTTAATATCATTCAGAAAACCAGTGTTCTGAGAGGTAGAATGGGAAACTCTCCTATGCTAAGGAAAATCCAGAATGGTTATAAGGTTCTAAAAATGCATTCGCGGGGCGCCTGGGTGGCTCAGTCGGTTAAGCGGCTGCCTTCGGCTCAGGTCATGATCCTGGGGTCCTGGGATCGAGCCCCACGTCCGGCTCCCTGCTTGGCAGAGAGCCTGCTTCTCTCTCTCCCTCTGCCTGCCACTCTGCCTACTTGTGCTCTTTCTCTATCTCTGTCAAATAAATAAAATCTTAAAAAAAATAAATAAATAAAAAAAAATAATAAAAAATAAAAATGCATTCGCATTCTTTTCAAATACATATGCTAACTTGACCTAATAAATGTTAAGTAATTTCAGAAAGAATCTTTGCTGGGTCTCTTCTGAGGAGTAAATAAAACCATTTGTATAAATTCACCACCTTAGGTAGTGATAGTCTTTTGGGGGGGAGAAAAAGACCTTGTTAAGGAATCTGGGTTTGTTCCCTGCAAATGTTATCATGCTATTGTTTTCTGTTTTTTTTTTTTTTTTTTTTTTTTGGACATATCTCTTGCTCGTATTTTGTACCAAATTTGGATTGTGATTTGTGCCAAAATGGTAAAGTATATATTAATGAGATAACATTTTTAAATTTGTATTACCGGAGAAGCATCTTTCTAACATTGTGCTTTATGATGTGTGTGTATGTGTGTGTTTAATGAAGCACTGATTACAATGTCAGAAACAAATTAAAAAGTGGACAGAAAGCCCAGTCAGAGTCTGTTACAATAGTTCAAACAAGAAGTGATGCCATCTTAGACTAAAGTTGTTGGGAGTGAGGGAGAGAAGTGAACTGAGAACAGATTCAACAAATCTAAGGCATCCCATCAAGATAAATTGGTGATTGATTTGTAACAGGGATTCTGGGGAAATATGAGTCTAAGATGACTTTTGCCTTTCCTTGTGTTTGAATGGGTAGTAGTGCCATTCACTGAGATGGGAAATTCTGGAAGAATGTTGGGGTTGAGTTCAGGGTTTAGACCCCGAGTTCACACACCCATTAATTGTTGTGGATTTGCTCGGCATATGATGGTGAGAAGCATATGTAGCCCCAAATATGGTTCTTGCACTGGGGTGTCGAGTGGCTTCCTGCAGGTAGTCTCCCCATCCTCCCAATGCCTCCTACTGTCAGAATTGCCCCACCTCTTCCTCTCTCCCTCCTTGCTACTATTACCCTAGCCCTGACTGCCTTCTGATCCTGTCTACATTACTGCAGCCGACTTTTAATTCTCCTTTTGCAGGAGAGCTTTCCTGAAAGCTACAGAAGTAGACTTCCTTTTCTTCAGGTATATAAACTACATCCCTGTGAGCTTACCCCCTGCTTCTCTAATGAGTAACTCTCAGGCTAAGAAGACAACTGCATTGCTTTTCACTGAGATTCCTGAGGGGGTGCTGTTACAGATCCTCAATAAATATTGCCTGTTGGGGAATGGTTCCCAAATTCATCATCCCATCTTAGGATTTGTGGTGGTTGTTGTTACTTTGATTTAATTTAAATTTGTAACAGATATCCATTCATATGGATCTAATTTCCAACCCCTGCCCTCAAGGATACCTAGTTCTCTTTCCAGAGACAAACACCCTAACTCTGCCTGCAACTTCTCCAAGACATAAGATAAACAAGATAGAGAAAATCACCATCCTTTGCAATATGTAGTCAGCCAAGTGAATACATACTGTAACATCATTAGTAGGGAACAATGTTAAAAAATCCCAAACCAAGGGAAGAAAGAAACCAATGTATATTTTCTGTAAGCATCAGGAACTGTGCAAGACACTTTCTGTATGCTCTTTTGTGTAATTGATGAGATAGGTACTATTTTATAAGAGAGGAAACTAAGGCTCAGAGGTTGAGGACATGGCGAGGAAGGAGAGAAAGTAACACCCAGGTCCATCTGACTCCAAAACTCATTCTCTTTCCCATTTGCATCGGACGGCGTGATTCATCTAAGAGGCAGAGTTTAGTAAGTTTCTATGCACTGAAGACTTTATTCTATTGTATATAAAGCCTTAACCAAAAGTGGCATGCACCTTGGTACAGAATTGCTACCCCATCAGAAGTCCTTAGGAACATAGTGCAGAACAAACTGAAATTTGGGAAGTTTAGATGAGATTTGTAGAGCTGTAGAAAAGGAGTTTTGCATTGTCTCTGAATTGGTCATTCTCAGCGACAGAGTCATTTACGAGATGGGGGCAATCATAGAAAGCAGTGGCTTTTAAAAAACACTTTAGCTGCCAAAAATCTCATTCCAATTCTCTGGAAGAGTGCTGTCGTACCAAGTGTAATTCACCAGCCCAGTGCCTTTCTGGAAGTTGTGAAATTGGAGAGTTGCTTTTGTCCAAATGAATAAACACCACCGAGATGAGCCGACCGGCTTGTCCTCCGTTGAGCCTGATATGATCAGACATCTAGAGCTTCTTCCCCTGGTTGTCTTTCCGAGATACTTCTCTCTTCCCTCCCTACCTCTCTCTGTCTCTCTCTTTCTCAGCTTTTCTTCTTTTGATAACTGAAAAAGGTCAGCTCTGAGGGAGTCCCAGGAAAAGAAATAGGTGTCTGTCTTTTCTTCTTCGACAGTATTAATTACCGGTCATGGTAACGAACAGCAAATGTACCTTTTATGTACCTAATTAGGGATTATGGATCAGTCACCCTCATTGGCATACATATGTTCGTCCCTACAACTTGAGTAGAATTTTGGCTTTTTTTTTTTTTTTACCTCTCCAGAAAAGAGCCTTCCCTCCTTTTATTTTGGAGAAATTACCTTTCCACCACACTGTGCTCTAAATGGACCTGTCCATGCAGATTTCTGAAAAGATGAACAGGTCCCCTGGGGGCCATACACACAACTTCTGTGAGTTCCTTCTCCTTGAGCAAGTATGTTGAAGAGGTGGGCATAAACACTAAGCCTGGCCACTTGTCCTCTCTCCCCTGGGACCTTGACTCTTTAGAAGAATGGCTAATTAATGATGAATCAATGACATTTATTTCTGCATTAACGGTACCCTTTTATGAGTCTTTGTTCTGTAAATATCCCATCTGCTTCTTGTCAATCCCCCTTTGTAATAAGTTAACCAGTTACAGGTTTTATTGCTTACAGCCATAGGATTACCAGATAGTTCACTACGTCTCATTCCAAAATGGATTTAAAGGGTCTCTGGAAGTAATTAAAAAATAGACACAGAAAAAAAATTAGAATGGCATCATAATAAAAACACCTGAATACTTCTGCCTGGGATGCCATAGCTGAGATGCTTCTATTGGAAGCACAGGTTTACTGAGTGACTTCTAAGGACTCCCAACTGTAGGAGTAGTGATACTGGGGTTCGGAAAAGACTTGTACAGAACTGCCTTTACAGGAATTGACTTAGGAAAGAGAAAGGTAAAGGAATTGACTTAGGAAAGAGAAAGCCTGAGATACCCCTAAAGCGAATAGAAGAGAAAAAAAGATGAGGAGTAGAATTATCATTTAACTCTATGATAATAGAATTGGACCCAATGATGTTGGACGAGATGATGAATGGTATTGGATAAAATCACTTCTTTTAATATGATTAGGTTTTAGCCAGGTAACATTTAATATTTTTATCTTTTATTAAATGGAATAGAAATATTTCATTAAATAGAGTATTTTTTCTCTCTCCATGAATATCATAGAATTTCTGCATGTTCAGTTCAGGAGAAAAGGGTATGTAAGTTATGTAGCTAGTCCTCATAAAGTTCCAAAATTAGCAAGGCCTTTTCTGGTTTGGGGAAGATTAACAACCAGGGTGTTAACATTTATAAGATACAGGAGAAATTACTGAAATAGGTTGTAGAGCGGAGCTTCCTGTATATATTTGTTTTTCTCAACATGAATGGAGACAGCCATGCCACTTTTCCAAACACATCCTGCAATACAAGTTTGCTGTTTGTGTTTTTATATCAATATATAAGGTTTGTTTTATCATTCTTCATAGGAGGTAGCCTTCATGAGAAACATGCTGTCAAAGCAAAGTCATTTAAAATTAATTAATTAACGACTTTTCAGTGTAAGCCCTCAAGGGATAAATTATTTTCCCTTCTGTTCAAATGAATGCCTGTAAATATTAAGAAGCTCCTTGCATCTCCTGTTTTGTTTGGAAGTGTGTTCGCAATGGAGGTTTCTCCTGTACGTAGAACATACCAACAGGACCTTAGAAAAGGCCGTGTGGCCAGTTTGCACTTAAAAGTGTCAGCTCAGTTTCTAAATGCCCAGATTTTGTCTGCATATTTGAGGAACAAGGACGGCCCAGTCCTTCCTGGAGATTTGGTGGCTGGCCCCTCCCTTGTGCCTCTTGCTTTTACCCTGGAAGGTTTCCCGTGCAGGGTCATGGGAGATAGATAGGGCACAACAAAATGGTGGAAAATCTCTTAATCCTTGGCTAGTCGTATTTCTGCAAGTCCTTGCTGTCTTTCTTTGGAGACTGGAGCAGTAGGTAGGAAAAGAGGAATTTGAAATGTTCCTCCCTCTGTTCTCTTCTTTGTTGGAAATTTTGTAAAATTATATTTCGGAAAAATGACATACTGCCCATGCCGCTGAACAGTGTTGAGATCTATGAAGAATACCACGATCTTGTTTTTTTACTCTCCTAAGAAAATAAAATAAAATGCAACTTATGTGTCCAGGCCTCACCATTTTATGGCTAAAAATAAGGCCACGGTTATTACTTTTTTTTAAGGATTTTATTTATTTATTCGAGAGAGAGACTGAGACACAGAGAGCACGAGAGGGAAGAGGGTCGGAGGGAGAAGCAGACTCCCCGCCGAGCAGGGAGCCCGATGCGGGACTCGATCCCGGGACTCCGGGATCATGACCTGAGCCGAAGGCAGCCGCTTAACCGACTGAGCCACTCAGGCGCCCCAGGCCACAATTATTTTATATACCAAAATTATGATTATAGGAAAAATCACTGGCTTGTTACTAAAGATCAAGCTTCCGTGGTCCTCAAGGAAGTGTCCCAATTATTTCTGGCAGTCTTCAAAGGGTACCTTACTTAAGCCCATATCCCACGTATCTCCTTTTCCAGCTTCTAATTGACCACACCCAGGTAACTGCTTCCAGAGGCTCACCATTGCTACTTCTGCCGAGAACTCTGGTGTACATTCTCAGATGTCATCTTTGGATGCTCCCATGGCTCTAGTTTTGGGACCCCAAACCATCCTTAAGTTTTCTTTTAGAGAGAGGGAAAATGGTCCTCTTTCCAGCTCTGTGCTCTGATTTGTCATCTTGTCCCCAAATTAGCTTTGCCTATACTGACACTAAGTCTTTCTTTCATCTTCTGCATCTAAGCCTCTCTATCCACAGGTGGCCCCAAATCCAGGGGAGGAACTGAGTAGGGGGTGGATGCAATTTCCATTCCATTTTGAATGTCCTCAGCACCTTTGCAAGCCCCAAACTCCCACGCCCTATCAAAATCTTCTCCCTCCTTCTCTAGTTATAAAATAAAACCTTCTGGGCAAGTCAGAGGCAGCAAGCACATGCAGAGTTTGGGAAAGATCGGTCTGGAATGCGTGCAGAAAAGGGCAGAGCAAGGAGGTGCTTGTACTCTCAAGGCCTCTATTTCAGCTCAGCCAAAGCCCCTTGTTATGTAAAAGAAGAGAAACAATGGCCCAGACTGGTTGCATTTCCTCCCTGAAGTTACCCAGCAAATTATTAACCAGGCCCCACCACTAACACTCTCATCTTGGTACTGGCAATATCTGAGGTGCGGTTCAGTGATCTATACAAAGGGAAATTAGATTCAAACAAACATAACAACTTGTCCTGGAGTGAAAAGCAGATGCATAATTTCTCTCATTTGTCCCTACTTTATTTAATAGCCCACATAGGGAGCTTATTTAAAACTACAAAACAACAACACACCAAACCAGCCAATATTGTGAGAAGATCTCATTGAATCATCGACATCATCATAATATTTATTATTTTCTTCTGTGATGTAATAACCTAGAGGGAAAATCAGGGTGGGGGGGACCTAAATGAGAGAATTGTCCTTTTGTGCTCTTTAAGTTGAAAGCAAGAAAGTTATTTAAGATAGAATTTGTGGACACGTCTTAGGTGTTCTTACTTCTTTTCTGTGACAGTGAATTACATGCTTTTATTCAGTAACTAACTCTTGACTCTCTACTGTGTGTTAGGCCTGATGCTGGGCACTGGGCGCAGTCCAGGGAGCACATTAGGCAGGGTCTCCAGCTTCACGGAGCTTAGAGTGTAATATGAGTGTGGTGGTGGGGGGGACAGGTATTAATCAAACAAATAAATAAATAATTGCCATCTTTAATATGTGCTATGGAGGGAAGTTACGTTGGGGCCATGGGAGTAGAAACCAGAGACGACTGGGGTGCCTGGCTGGCTCAGTTGATGGAGCGTGCGATTTTTGATCTTAGGGTTGTAGGTTCGAGCCCCACGGTGGGGGTAGAGATTACTTAAAAAATTAAAAAAAAAAAAAAACCTTAACAAAGAAAGAAGAGAAAAGAAAAAAAGAAAAACCAGAGAGGATGGATGCAAATTCAGGGAGTTTTTTTCTCAAAGAAGTGACATTTTTGAGAAGTTATGTGAAGGATGAACCCCTGTTCACTAGGTTAAGTTGGGAGAAGCCTTGCTGGAAGGGAGAGCAGCGTCTGAAAAGGTCTTGGAAACCTGAGGTCTTAGGGCCACACAAAGCAGGGGAGGAGAGTCAGAGCTGAGCATTGCAAGGGCACATCAGGTTCTTGAGTTGTGCCTTTGAAAGACATTAAGTAAATGAGTGCTGTCAGTTTGCATTTTTGAGCCATCACTCTAGCAGGCTCTGTGGCAGGCAGTGTGCAGTTTCTATCCATAGAATATCCCATTGAATCCTCTGAAAGATCAGTAAACTGCATATTGTAGACATCAAGTGATTTCCTCAAGGCTACCCACTTATGACTTGCCAGGGCAAGATTCACACCAGGTCTGCAGACTTGGAGCACACATTCTTAACCTTTACACTGTGTTGCCTCTAGTGCTAAGCAAAGGTCTCCTATTGTTTGTAGCCAAACCTCATTCTAATTCTAATTACCTAATATTTCCGCTCTTAATAATTACTTTAGGAGGGAAAAAAAATTCAGTCATCACCAAATTTGGTTAACGCTGTGTCTATGCCAATGGGTGTAATTAGAAACAATAATTTAATTCCACTGATGCCAAGGGCAATGTTAAGCCATTGGAAATAAAATGTTTGAAGACCTTCAGATCTAGAATCTTAGCAGTATTAAGATTGGGAACTACTTTGGGGAAAAGAGTTCCTTTCTGGGTATTATGCCACTTTAAAAGAATCATGGCATCTCTGCCTCTTGAAAAGTCTTAGAGAGAGAAGGAAGGAAAGGAAGGAAGGAAGGAAGGAAGGAAGGAAGGAAGGAAGGAAGGAAGGAAGGAAGGAAGGAAGGAAGGAAGAAAAGGAAAGGAAGGAAGGAAGGAAGGAAGGAAGAGAGAGAGGAGGGGTTGGGAGGAGAGAGAGGAAAAAGACTCTTAGTTGGAAGTCAGTCTTGGGTTTTGTTTTTACAAGACCAGCCCGAGTTTATCTTCATGAAGTTTTTGCCCACTGATGAAATGAACTTCAAATCTAGGTGGCTCTGGCTTTAGAAGGAAGTCTTGGCCCTCGGGAAGAAAGCTTTGAGATGGTAGTGTGCATATTGCTGGGTAGGGGTTCTGAGTAAAGTCTAACCCCTTGACTGGATCTGTAATACATCAAACTGTCCACATGATTGAAGGCAAGGAACTTTGTTCCCAGAAATTTAAAAGTGAAAACAGACACCCAGGTAACACATTTCTGACTGCCTTAATCTGTCATAACTTCAAACACACTTAACCAGAACACCTCTTTCATGTAGGAAGATGCTGCTTAGCTGTCAGCTGCAGGCATCACCCTCTTCTACTGTCTCATGATGGAAGTAATTCAGTTCTAAAACTTACTTTGGAGCAAACCGCACTGAAGTTGGGTGCTCTAAGCACATTTCTTTGTATGAGGCTTTTTCTTAAATTTATTTCTGGCTACAGAAATTTTATAATTGACAATCACTTCAGTATCCATAAAGTCCTCTTTGCATATGGTTCATATCAGACAATAGGGGCCCTGCCCTCCATGAGGGTTTGCCTCATACCCCATTACTGCACCATCTGCCAGGAATCTCACTATGTCCCATTATTGTGCTTTAGAATTAGTTGACCTGGTTTTAAATCCAGCTCTGCCATCTGCTAAATGATCTTGGGGCAGTTGCTAAACCTCGTGTCTCTAAAATGGGAATAAGAATATATTGGCTGTTCTGGTATCTTTGTATTAGGCTTTCAAAATTTTCATCCTTTGCTCTCTTTATGACCTTTGCCATGTTCCTCTCACTGGAATGCCAGCAATATCTTTCCCACCTTCATGTATGCTGGTCTTGGTCATTCGACTTCATTTGACCAATGAAACGTTAGAAGACATGATACAAGGGAAGGCTTTAGAAATGCTGTGCAGTTGGATTCATCCTCATGTATTTCTTTCATCACTGTGAGGATAATGCTCTCTAGATTGTCCCCTGGCCTCAGGAGACACAGCAGTCTGCCCTCAGCTCCTACCACAACCAACACCAAGCACAGTCTAGTTCAGCTGACCCACAGATGCAGGAGTGAGTGACAACAATGCCTGTTGTTGAAAGCCGTGAGAGTTTTTAGATTGGTTATGTAGCATATATGTGACATAATGCAGGTAGTTTTGAGATTTATATTCCAGTTTCCTCTTCTCCTCTGACATTACTATGCGCTCTCATTTTACCCATGATGACACGTATCATTTGGCCTCTGTGACGGACCACTGTTGCTTTTCATGCTCAGCTTTTATTTTACCTTCTTCTGGGGAGACACCTCAGTTTTTCTCTCTGAAGAAGTCCTCTCCTGCAGTTTCAGTCTGTGTTGTCAGATGGGGTCAACTTCTGGGGCGAGCATGAGATCCTTTCCACCTTCCTGAACTCTTCAACTGGCCCAGGAGTGGGTGTGAGACCTGAGTTAGTCCACTCAGGCCGACTCTCAGAAAGAGATTTTATTTCCTCCAGGTTTTATTTCCTGCTGAGCTGGCAGAATGAATGTGTGGGATTTGTAGAAGCCACTTCTCTGGTATGAAAGACGCCCGAGAAGGAAGCCAACGTGAAAGAAAACAAAAAAGAGACGTGTAGACAGGCAGATGCTTCCTACATTATTGTATAAGCACCCTGAATCAGCTGTTTGAATCTAAACATCCATAGACTTACAGCTTGATGATCTAAGAAATTATATTTTGGGTGTGGTCTGTTTATTTCGGGTATTTGACCCATGTTTTCCCCCTTATGGTTGACAGTCTTGTCTCATTTAGCTTTGTTTCTCCCAATGGAAATGGCACAGTTCCTTGTACATAGTGGGTGCTTGCTTATGTTTGAATTACTGGTGAAATATATTGGTTAATAGTAGATACACACGCAGATACGTTAACAAGGCTGTATGGTTTGTTTGAATATTTATTTCATTTATTTGGGGTATATGCCTAGGCATGGAATTGGGGGGTCCTGTGGTCATACTCTGTGTAACTCTTTGAGGAAATGTTGGCCTATCCTCCACAGCCCTAGTCTTTGACTTGGTTGTTTCCACTAGTTGGGGGTTGATGATTCTTGGCTAACATACCTTCTATGTGGCCAGATAGGGCAGATGGATGTATCCAGTTGAGAAGGGGTCATCAAACTGAGGGCACTACTAGCTACATGGTTCTCTGTGGTTTTTCTGCAGCCACTGGAGGAAATGGGCAGCAAAGGGCCAGATGGAGGTAGACAGGAGCTTTTGTCAGGCTCAGAGTGCGGGCGACGTTGAAGGAGGGAAGGACCAGTGGATGGATGGCAGTCGGTTTGAAATGCTGGTGTGGCAGGCTTAGCCCTGAAGACCCATGCTCAGGAGTTCTGCTCGCTGCCTTTCCTAGTCCATCACCATTATTCTTTCTTGGACGCATGCATTCTTCAATGCCTGTTGACTCTCAGCCATCCCGTGGTCTGTTACTGTCACTTGCAAGATTTGGCTGTCAGGGAAGATGCCAGCAGGCCTTTTAAAAACCGCTGTAAACTTTCATTGCTAACTTGTAACTTGGAGGAACTTTGAGAGAAGGGTTATAAATAAAATGCATGCATCAATCTGGGTTTCACAACAGGAATGCAATTCCACTTCGTGGCTAGAGATAAAATATGTCTTGCCGTGCACAGTGAGCTCTTCTCCGCACTTGCATTTTATTTCCCATCACAATCTAAGTTATGGCAGATGAAGCTGCTCATAAGGTATGAGGTTAGACAACCCCATGCTAATTCACACTTACACATTATATTGTGTTTTTAAAGGTCCAAGTGCTGCTTTCTTTGGCAACTAAGGCTTGGAAGGAGGGAGAGGGGTTAAAAACCCCCAGGGACAGAGATGAGTATGGTCTGACTCTGCAACTAGGTCAAGCCTTTTGAGAAGGATGTCTGAGTCTTAGATCTCTTTGTGCCTTAAAATGCCTGGCAGAATCAGCCACACAAAGGGCATGCATTAGTATTAATGAGTGTGCTATGGCTGCTACCCAGAAGTGTTCTGATAAACGTTAGAATTTATAGCCAGAAAACAATGAGCCCTAATAGCTATTCAACATGTAGACACTTTGCTCAGTGCTTTAGAGGTATTATTCTGATTTCACATTCGTAATCATTTTATGAGTTTATGACTGTTATTTCTATTTTACAGATGGGAAACTGAGTTTGGAGGGGTAATAGCTCCTCTGTCAAGCTTTTGGCTGGTAAGGGGCAGGACCAGCATTTGGCGCCAGGATGGGCAGGGGCCCGTGTGAACCACGCCTTCATCCTGCCCTGCCCACCCACCACTGATTGCCCATGAGGGAATAGTCTGTCTTCCTCTTTCTTTATCCATACATCCTCCCCCCTCCTCCTTGCTTTCGAATTTCTCTATTCTTGATTTCTTAGGGTCAGTAGAAGCCATTCTGGTTCCTTTTTTCATTCACATGCCTGTTTCTTCTTTCATTCATTCATTCAGTCAACGTTTTGAATAACTGTTAAGTATCAAGCACTGTTCTGGTTGCTGCAGACACAAAGATGGACGCCCCTGCCTTAGGGAATGGAGAAGCAGAGAAACAGAGAGTTCTGTGTGGTGGGCTGGAGTTGAGGGAATGGCAGGGTACTGCAGGAAGGAGTACACTGAAGGTATGCCGAACTAATCAGGGCAAGGAGTAGCCTCCTGGAAGAGGTGGCATCTGGGGGTGAGACTTGGTCTGCATCTGAAGGATAAGGAGCTGGCCATGTAAATGAAAGCAAGGATAGAGTATTTAGTTCTCTTTCATCTTTAGTACCTTTTTCATTTTAAAATAATAGAATGGTTAAGAGAAATTTCGAGAACATAAATAATTATCTTACCAATAAGGCAACAACTCAAGATGTCACTTTTCTTTAAATGCAAAGTGGTGATTTGTAATAAATTCTGTTTTTTTTAGTTAACATGCTAAACACATCTCTTCTCTTTTTGTTAATAATCATCATCACAAATAGTAATAAAAGTCTATAGGTTAAAGTTGTCCTGTTTTGTCAGCACAGCACTGAGAAGAGAAAATGGACCAGTTCCCTATCAAAGGACATTCCTTTTTGGATTCATCACCCATTACCTTGAAAATAACCTTTCTTGTATTTACTCTTTGTTTTGCCTTCTTTGAAAAATTTCACTTAAACATTTTTTTACCATTTCCTAAAGAAAACATTTAAAAACAATTCATATGCTTTTTTTTTTTTTAGCTTTGTAATAATATTCTAGAAATAATAGGTGTGGAGTGTAAAGAGAAAGTGTTGAACCGATCAGAAGCAAAAGTTAAAACATGATCTGTCTTCTGTACCTTCTCCTTCCCTGGAGGCAACCGTGGACAGCAACTTTGAGTGTCTGCTACATCCGGGGTTTTCAGCCTCACTCCTGCACCACCGACATTTGGAGTCAGATAACTGTGTGTGGTGTGTATTGTAGGGTGTGTGGCAGCACCCCTGGGCCTCCAGCCACTGGGTCTCGGTAGCACCTCCCCCTCCACCCCAGCTGGGACAACCAAAAATATCTCCAGACATTGCTGCATGTCCCCTGGGGGTAAACTTGTCCTTGTTGTAAACTACTGTTTTAGATGTTTTAAAATACACTCGTACAATGGGAGACTCAATAGAAAAGTCAGAAATTATTGGGTATGGGGGGGATTTGGAAAAGGAGGAGGGAAAGTAATTATCAGAAAAGGGAGTTATGTGCTTAGGACAAGTAAGTTGAAAACAGGAAAGGAGAGGAGCTTTTGTTTTTTTAAAAAGTCTCTTTTGCAACATCCGCAAATCAATCAACGTGATACAATACATTAACAAAAGAAAGAACAAGAATCATATGATCCTCTCAATAGATGCAGAAAAAGCATTTGACAAAGTACAACATCCTTTCTTGATCAAAACTCTTCAGAGTATAGGGATAGAGGGTACATACCTCAATATCATAAAAGCCATCTACGAAAAACCTACAGCGAATATCATTCTCAATGGGGAAAGGCTGAGAGCTTTTCCCCTAAGGTCAGGAACGCGGCAGGGATGTCCACTCTCACCACTGCTATTCAACATAGTATTAGAAGTCCTAGCCACAGCAATCAGACAACAAAAAGAAATCAAAGGCATCCAAATCGGCAAAGAGGAAGTCAAACTCTCACTCTTTGCAGATGATATGATACTGTATGTGGAAAACCCAAAAGACTCCACCCCAAAACTGCTAGAACTCATACAGGAATTCAGTAAAGTAGCAGGATATAAAATCAATGCACAGAAATCAGTGGCATTCCTATACACCAACAACAAGACAGAAGAGAGACAAATCAAGGAGTCTATCCCATTTACAATTGCACCCAAAACCATTAGATACCTAGGAATAAATCTAACCAAAGAGGCAAAGGATCTGTACTCAGAAAACTATAAAATACTCAGGAAAGAAATTGAAGAAGACACAAAGAAATGGAAAAACGTTCCATGCTCATGGATTGGGAGAATCAACATTGTGAAGATGTCAATGCTACCTAGAGCAATCTACACATTCAATGCAATCCCCATCAAAATACCATCCACTTTTTTCAAAGAAATGGAACAAATAATCCTAAAATTTGTATGGAACCAGAAGAGACCCAGAATAGCCAGAGGAATACTGAAAAAGAAAAGCAAAGCTGGTGGCATCACAATTCCGGACTTCCAGCTCTATTACAAAGCTGTCATCATCAAGACAGTATGGTACTGGCACAAAAACAGACACATAGATCAATGGAACAGAATTGAGAGCCCAGAAATGGACCCTCAACTCTATGGTCAACTTATTTTTGACAAAGCAGGAAAGAATGTCCAATGGCAAAAAGACAGTCTCTTCAACAAATGGTGTTGGGAAAATTGGACAGCCACATGCAGAAGAATGAAACTGGACCATTTCCTTACACCACACACAAAAATAGACTCCAAATGGTTGAAAGACTTAAACGTGAGACAGGAGTCCATCCAAATCCTAAAGGAGAACACAGGTAGCAACCTTTTCGACCTTAGCCGCAGCAACTTCTTCCTAGAAACATCGCCAAAGGCACGGGAAGCCAGGGCAAAAATGAACTATTGGGATTTCATCAAGATAAAAAGCTTCTGCACAGCAAAAGAAACAGTCCACAAAACCAAAAGACAACCGACAGAATGGGAGAAAATATTTGCAAATGACGTATCAGATAAAGGGCTAGTATCCAAAATCTATAAAGAACTTATCAAACTCAACACTCAAAGAACAAATAATCCAATCAAGAAATGGGCAGAAGACATGAACAGACATTTCTCCAAAGAAGACATCCAAATGGCCAACAGGCACATGAAAAAGTGCTCAACATCGCTTGGCATCAGGGAAATCCAAATCAAAACCTCAATGAGATACCACCTCACACCCGTCAGAATGGCTAAAATTAACAAGTCAGGGAACGACAGATGTTGGCGGGGATGTGGAGAAAGGGGAACCCTCCTACACTGTTGGTGGGAATGCAAGCTGGTGCAACCCCTCTGGAAAACAGTATGGAGGTTCCTCAAACAGTTGAAATTAGAGCTACCATTCGATCCAGCAATTGCACTACTGGGTATTTACCACAAAGATACAAATGTAGGGACCCGAAGGGGTACATGTACCCCAATGTTTATAGCAGCAATGTCCACCATAGCCAAACTGTGGAAAGAGCCAAGATGCCCATCGACAGATGAATGGATAAAGAAGAAGTGGTATATATACACAATGGAATATTATGCAGCCATCAAAAGGAATGAGATCTTGCCATTTGCAACGACGTGGATGGAACTGGAGGGTGTTATGCTGAGTGAAATAAGTCAATCAGAGAAAGACATGTATCACATGACCTCACTGATATGAGGAATTCTTAATCTCAGGAAAGAAACTGAGTGTTACTGGAGTGGTTGGGGGGTGGGAGGGATGGGGTGGCTGGGTGATGGACATTGGGGAGGGTATGTGCTACGGTGAGCGCTGTGAATTGTGCAAGACTGTTGAATCACAGATCTGTACTTCTGAAACAAATAATGCAACATATTTTAAGAAAAAAGAAAAAGAAGAAGATAACAGGAGAGGAAGAAAAGGGGAGTATGTCAGAGGGGGAGACGAACCATGAGAGATGATGGACTCTGAAAAACAAACTGAGGGTTCTAGAGGGGAGGGGGGTAGGGGGATGGGTTAGCCTGGTGATGGGTATTGAGGAGGGCACGTTCTGCATGGAGCACTGGGTGTTATGAACAAACAATGAATCATGGAACACTGCACCAAAAACTAATGATGTAATATATGGTGATTAACATAACAATAAAAAATTAAAAAAAAAAAAAAGTCTCTTTTGATAGGAAGGTCTAAATACCTACATATGTGAAACATTTTGTAATTCCATCTTACTCTTCCTTTTGAAAACTGCCCTATCGGGTGCCTGGGTGGCTCAGTCGGTTAAGCATCTGCCTTTGGCTTGGGTCATGGTCCCGGGGTCCTGGGATTGAGTCCTGTGTGGGGCTCCCTGCTCAGTGGGGAGCTGCTTCTCCCTCTACCCCTCCCCCTGCTTGTGATCTCTTTCTCTCAAGCTCTCTCTCTCTCTCAAATAAATAAATAAATAAATAAATAAATAAATAAATATCTTAAAAAAATAAATAAAATAAAACTGCACTATCCTTCCCCAGTTAGAGAGTACTTCCTCAGTGTATCCCTGCAGAGAGCATGAGCCCTTGATGGATAACAGGAGGAAAGAAACTGCAAGGAGATGAATGAAGAAGGAAGTGAGGTAGGCAGTCGTCCATGGGAAGAGAATGCAACAGGCATCTCAAAGACACTGACCCCTAACTGAGGGGGATGGGGGGAGCCCCAGATGGTGGAGGCAATGACAGCGATCCCACTCAGGAACTCTGACCGGCAGTCCAGAGCAGAGAGCATTGAGGTCAGCAGGGAGCGGATGGAGACACAAGCAAGGTCTCAGGAGTCTGGCAAATCTGAATTCAAATCCTGGCCCAACCACAGAGCACTTAACTTCTGCGGATCTGAGTTGCCACATCTGCAGAAAAAAAAGCTACACACCTTCTTTCCATTTGGGGGTAGGCATACCAGGTCCTGGTTTAGAGTGTAGAGCTGGACCTGGGCTCACTGCCCATGCCTCCCATTTGCTATTTATTTCAACTTGACCTCCTCATCTCATGTCTGCCCGTCTCATTTTTTCTCACCTGGGGAGGACAGGACGCATCTCACCACATCAGACTGTAAAGATTGAGTCAGTCAGTGCATGTAAAATGGCTCACAGTAAGTTCTCCCTAATTGTTAGCTGTATCATTACCGCTCGAATATTTCCCATTGGTTGTTGTGAGGCTTCCAGATGGGCGGAGACCCTGGCTCGTTGCCTGGCCTACTGTAAGCATTCGATAAATGGTAGTGCCGCCACAGCCTTGCTGTCTGTCTCGGCTCCTCTCTGTATATCCCTCTTCCTCTTGGCCCTTCTTCTTTTTTTTTTTTTTCTTTTTTATCTTCTGTCTCCTTCTTTGCTACAAGCTTCAGAGCTCAGGAAAGAGAACTAACCCTAACACCACATGATTTATTTTTCTCACGCCCATTTCTGTTTTAATAATTATCATATTGCCTGAATTTATTACACTACAAGAACGACTTTATGTGGAATCTCATGAATTTAAACATTAATGTAAGATAAATTAGTTTTAAATTGAATTCCTCGAATGCAATTGAATGTGTTTCCCTATGATGAATAAGGAATTTTCCAAATAAAATCTAAATCTCTGATGTTCCATTTTTGAGCAGGTGGAAGAAATATGTGGGGATATTTGATAAGGTTAAAATATGATTGCTCTGCATTAGATTAGGCATGCTATAAACTAACTTTTTAGTTTAGGGAGAAAGCAGTCTGGGGCCAGAGTTAAGCAGATAAAATGTGAAGATTTCTGTGGACATGTTTATTAAGTCTCTTAGTTACATCCAATTTAATACCAGTTATTACAAGATAATAAGACCCTTCTAAAGAGGAAACCTTTTTTTTTTGTTCTACCTTTTTTAATTAATTCCCTTATTAGAGGTTAATTATAAAAACAAAACAAAACAAAACAAAAAAAACCTAGCAGATGCTTTAATCCTATTTTCTCTAAAAGCTCTTCCTTTCAGTATGATCTCCAAAGGCCTGAAAATGCTCTTCTCGAAAGCAGGCCAAAAAGCAAGTGCTCACAGATGAAGAAAGTAAATCCATTAAAGAAGAAATGGGGAAAATGTGTTCTGCCCCTTATCAGACCCAGAATTATCAGTGGATGAGAAATGCTTATAGGGAAGGAAGAGAAGTTTTGCTCAGTTCATGGAGGCCTCTGTATGGTGACTTACTGAGTATTATTTGTCACGCTTCAGCAGGGGGATGTTTTCAAAGCCCAAATGTGACCATGCCACTCCCCTGCTATCTGGCGCCTTCCAAATTAGGGTAAAACCCGTCGCTCAGCCTGTAAGTCTCAGAGCATCCTCTTCCCAGCCTAGTGCTCCGCCACACTCCACCCCCTCCTGCTCCTCCACCTGGATTGAGAGCCCTTCTGGTCTCCAAGGACCATCTCGCCTCCCAACAGAGGGCATTCACATTTGCTGGAACCCCACCTGGATCTCCGCCGCCTCTATCACCCTCACCCGGTAATTCTTCCCTAGCCTTTGGATACCAGGTAAACTTCCATTCCTTTGGGAGTGCCTGCCCTGAAACTTCAGGCTATGTCAGGCCAAACTATCATCCCTCATAGAGCATTGAACTCCTCTCCTCTGTGCCCATAATTTCACCTGTAATTTTACATGTATTTCTAGTCAGTTTTGATTAATGCCTCTTTTTTTTTTTTTTTTTTACCGCTACACTGTATGCTTTGTAGGGAACAAATCTTGTCTGCTTTTTGCTTGTCAGTTCCTCCCCACCATATAGCTTGATACTGGCACATCATAGACCCTTGAGAAAATAAGAGGCTCTAACCATGTCGATCTAAAGACCCTGCAGAGAAGATGAGTAGGGGCCAGGAATTCTGCTGAACATCCTACAGTACATAGGACAGCCCTTGCAATAGATTTATCTTGGCCAAAATGTCAATGATAACAGAGGTTGAGAAACCCTGCTATCTGCGGGCTCCCCGCTCTTTCTGTTCTGGTCATTTTTGGAGGATGAGTTCCTTTAGGTAAAACTGCTAAGGCATTGTGTTAGGGATCCAGAGACACTTTAATTGTAGCACCTAAAAAATTCTCCAAATGTTGATGCCATATAGCCTTTTGATTGACCTAAACCTTTCCCCAGTGCATCTCACCCTCTGCCTCTGGTCAAATTTATCTCAAACTCAACCTTACGGTAGAGCTGGGCAGATCCGTAATGTACCACTGTCACTGAGGTTCACTTTATTTGCAGTAGTCTTGCTCGTTATAATTTCATTAGCATCGTTGGCGGTGGGAAATGAGAGAGGAGCCAGTATAGTTTAGTCTTACTCTAAATCTTGGTTCAGTTTCACTAGAATTTAAGTATATTCTCAGCTCACCCAAGTCTTATGGTCCAAAATGTAATAATTCACAAACTTCCTTTTCTTCGACTCGATGGTTTCTCCCAGTGCCTTGCTGGATGACACATATTCTCTAGATTTTACTAAGTTAACACATTTCAGTTCTATTATCTAAGCATAAAATAGAAATACCCTGAAATGTATTTAATCATGTAATTATGCCCAGGCAAACTCTCTAACCAAATGTCTATTATATACTTTTTACTTAGTCTAATATATTTCCCTTATCAATAAGAGATTGATATAAGAGATTTCCCCTTCTGATCATTACATCCAGAGTGGGGTGAGTGTTTAATACAATTGTCTGAGTAACTCAGGGAAATTATTTTTCACCCTGAGTCAGGGTTGTGGAGAGTGTCCTCAAATGGAGGAACGTTAAGCGCTTTTTATAGAAAGAGGATAACCAGCAACTCAGTTTCATTATCCGTGACTTTTGTCCCTTCCGTTCATCTCTTGGGTTTGAAAAGAGCTGGTTCTTTGGGCAATGTTTTTATTCCATTTCCACATCTTTCAGAAGAAGGGACAGTGGGTCTAACAAGACCCAGAACTTGGGGGATTTTTATAATCATCTAGAAGTGAATGCTGAGGGAGCAGCATTTATACCATGAAGGGAAGAGGGAAAAACAAAGTCTTACTTCTAAAAGAGAACCTAACGCTCTGTAAAAGGGGGTGGAATAGAAAGGCTGTTGTAAAAACGGGAAGATTTTGCTAATATACGGAATAGTGTCACTAATTAAATAAGGCACTTGGGAATTAACTGACAGCCTGCACTTAAGAATATAATTGCATAGTAATCAAGCATTTGTCAACAAAACTTAATGCTATTTATTATGTGAGGATAAAATTTTTCCTGATATTTCAAAGCCGGGGATTTGACTTTGTTCCTAAATTCTCCAGAAATGAATATACTGTTTTTGTTTGTGAGGAACCCGAGTGAATAAATAAGTAGGAGTTTCCGAGGGGAACAACACGGTGGGATTTATCTTGAAAAGAGCAATTGCAGACATATGTCATATGTCATTACCGGAGAGTTGGCGACAGTATTATTCATTATGTGGTTTCGGAGTGTTCTAAATTAGAGAAATGGATTATTGGAAGTGGATGATTTCCCCAGATTGCTACTTAATAGTGACTAAGGGGTCTGCATTACTCATATTTGCAATGAAAATGGTGCCAAAACCCAGCAGTGGTTGACTGAAATGAAATGTAAGACCTATTGGGTATTATCTTGAGATGCTGCCTAATTTTATGCTCTTGCTTAGTATAAATGTCCTGGGGTCTCAGAGGTTGGGGTGCTTACAGCAACTGCAGATGGGAATGCAGGTTTCCAAGCTATTTACCTTGTAGTTTCTCCCTGCTTCCTTGCCGCCCTTTATGCATGCTGCTGTAATTACTTTTACCAACTGAAAATAAGATTCTCCGTTTGCCCTTTTCCATTACTGGAGAGTGTCTACCTTCACAGCTTTCTGTGTGTGCTCCCA
The DNA here is from genome assembly GCF_009762305.2 of Zalophus californianus. Lineage (NCBI taxonomy): Eukaryota > Metazoa > Chordata > Mammalia > Carnivora > Otariidae > Zalophus > Zalophus californianus. The sequence continues at coordinate 74,937,098 of NC_045604.1, forward strand.
CCTGTTTTGAGGTGCCAAGCCTCCATCTGAAATGAGCAGCCTGGCTTCAGTGTTCATTCATTCATTCATTAAATAGAGTCCCAACGAAGTGTCAAGTCCTGTACTAGACACTGATTGTGGAGTGATAAGCAAACTAGTGTCTCTGCACCTCAGTCCCCCAGGGCTTTCCATCTCCTGGGGAGATGGATATTAAACATAAAGTCATACAAATCTGTGCGTAATTCCTGCTTACCTGCTGCATGGCATTGCTTACCACTTACTCTCCAGGTCACTATGCTCCAGGCATACCGGCCTCCTTTCTCTTACTTGAATATTCGAAGCCATTTTACACCACAGGGCCTTTGCACTCACCTCTCTCTTCCTGGAAAGCTCTTCCCCATGACTGCCTCCTACTTATCCTTCAAGCCTTATTTTAACTGACTTCCTTGACTAGGATGGCACCTCATTCAGTAACTCCCCACCTCTCACCCTGATTATTTCCTTCACCAAACTTATAAAGCCACCGTTATCTTGCTGAAATACATGTGTGTAGTCTGTCTCTCCCTCTAGAAGGTTGTGCATTGTGAGGACGGATTTTTGTCTACCTTGTGTTGTACTGTCAGCACCTAGAATGGGAGTGAGTGCTCAGTAAACGTTGGCTGTTGATGGACACAGCTGCCAGTCATGATAAGTGTGATGGAAGGGAGACACCAGATGCTGTGGAAAGTTATAGTGGAAAGACCTAACTTAAAAGGAGGGTCCTGGGGGGCCCTTGGTGAAGGACTGATGTTTACATCGATGGGTCTGTTGGGATAGATAGGAAGATAGAGGAAGAAGGAATCGTGCAGACAGAGGCACTGCTTGAGGAGGAAGCCAGCTTGGCAAGTTCAAGGAATTGACAGATGAGTCTGTCTGGAGCCCAGGGGGTGAGGGAACAGGGTTGCAAAGAGGTGTGACAGGTCAGCCTTTCAGGCTGTAAGAGAGTCTGGACACTGGGAAGCCACTGGAGGAATTTCCAAGGATTGGAGTGACATGACCCTACAACTATTTTAAGAAGATCTCTTTGGCTATTGTGAGCAGCCTAGTGTGGGAGAGGGAGAGTAAAGGACGGCTGGAGCTTTGCCTGGCACAGAGCAAGTGCTCAGTAACTCTGCATGAAGGAATTGATGAACAGGGAGAGGTCAGTAGGAGGCAATTGGTTCTTAAAAGAAACCTTGATAGAAAGGTTTGTTTGTTTGTTGTTTGTTTGGGATTGTGAGGCAAGAGGAGCATGCTGTCCCCCATAATTCTAAATAATATCTAAAGCTGGGCATCCTCTTTTTTTCACCTGAGACCATTAGGAAAACATAGTTTCATGGGTCACTCAGGTATCTTTGCCTTCCAGAGTCATTCTTAAAGAGTCTTTTTGGTCTCTGTGGTCTTGTCCACCTGGAAGCCAAAGTTGATTTTGGTCAGTTAACTTCAAAAGCCCATTCTCTCATGTAAAGATGGCTCTATCTGCAAGCCCTATGGACCAGCCTCCACAAACACAGTCGCTGTTGGTGGGTTCTTTTCTTTCCCTTTCTGAGTTTCCGAAGTCCAAAGAAAACCATGATGCAGGCACGGACTACTCCGTATTTTATTCTGCATCATCAGGAAGGGTAGGGCTAGTGTTCAAGTGATAACGTGCTTCAGTTACAACCCCCCAGATCTCAGTGGCCTCCCACAATTCCGGTGTCGGTCTTCTCACCTGTACCTCCAAGTGGGTGTCTCTGATGGATGGGCAGCCCTCCTCGATGAAATGATCCAGGAACCCAGGCTTCTTCCATCTGTGGCTCCGCCATCATGGTTGCCCAGGATTGGGAGGATCACACAGACCAAGCCTAGCATGGCAAAGAGCGGCACCCCCACTTATATTCCACTGGCCGAAAGCAGTCACATGGCCATACGCAGCTGCAGCCTCTGTGCAGGAGGGTTGGAAACTCAAGTCTCTGTACCTCTTGGAAAAAGAAAACTGCCCCCAAACAGCTGGCTCAAGCTCTGCCACCCAGCACCTTCCATAGAAATGTGAGCAGCACAGATTCCTCTTGTATAATTTACAGTATGCGCTGGCTGAACTACTTTACCTGGTAAAACATCACTGAGTATGTCAGGCATGTTTTTTCCTCATTAATTCTGGAAAAAAAAGAATTTGTTCCACAGTTCTGCCTTCCCATCCTCTCTTTAGCATCTGCTTTATAAACAATGGGATAGTTAAGGATTTTAGCGCTGCAGCCGAATTAAGAGAAAGTAGACTTTGAAGTTAGAAACTAAAACACACAGCAAGAGAAACAATCAGAAACCCCATAGGGTTTTAATCTTGTTTTGCCACATTTCCCAGCAAACTCCTGATTTGTTTGAGGATTCTGCTTAGCTCATTTCGGAGGTTATCTTGCCTTCTGTATCACTTTAAACCTTCCTTTTGTGTGAGCTAGCCTTGGGGTGTGACCAGAATGGCACCTCAAAACAGGAACCTTCTGTACCTGCAGAAGTTAGATCGGCTTTCAGGACTGGCTTATAGGATGTCTCTTCCATGAAGTTCTTCCAGATTTTCTCTCACCCTCTTCCAGACATAACAGATTGTTTCTTTCTTGTGTCCCTAGTTTGTCCTGTGTGGTCTTCCATGATAGCTCATCTGCCCCTATAATGCAGTTCTTTGAGCTTGTTTTCTTAGTAAAAATGTAGCACCTGGGTTATTGCAACACATTTAGAAATAAGATTTTAAAGAAAGCGAGTGAAAAATCATAAGGTTCCACTAGATTCCACTACACAAAGCAGCACTAACTGCTGTTCCATACTGTCTGTGTCGTTAGGATGAAGAGCATGTTGAAGGCAGGATGGTGTCTCTCTCGTGCCTTCATCGTTGAGCCCCACTGCTGAGCAGGGGAGCCTCAACATTACCAGAAGGTTGGAAATGTGGCTAGATGGGTGGCTAGGTGACCCACCTACCTAGCTATTCGCAGAGGAACACTCTCACCTGCACTCTTTGTAGAGTAATCCTAAGACCAAGGTAAGGATGAGTTGTAAATGATATGATCAGTTAGCCTCCTCCAAAGCAGTGCTGAGATTAGAATTCCATAGTTTGCAAAACATTCAACGGGAAGTTTCTCAGGAAGTTGGTTTTCTGAGTTTAAATAATTGTAACATCAGGTTAGGCTGCTCTAGGTAATATACAGGCTATCCATCTCAGTGCTCTAACCCTTTCAAGTGTATCTGTCGCTCATGTAAGAGTGTGGCAGGTCTCTTCCAGGAGGGGTGTCAGGATTTATGCTGCTTCCATTTTGCCGCTACACAGTCCAGGCCGAATGTGCAGGGGCAGGCAGCGTCAGAGGGCCGCTCTTGGGCCTTCAGTGATGGAGGTGGCTCCCACTCGCAGGCCCCTGCCAGGCCTAGTCACCTGACCTCATCGAAATTCAAGAGCCTTGAGTGACCAGAAATGATACGGATCAACACTGGTGCCGTCTTCAAATTTAACCATGCCTTCGGTGGTACTAATTCATTAGGAGATGGCATGATAAAATGGGTCAGACTGTGAGCCCTGGGCTCAGACTTCCAGCATCTGAGCCTTCACTGGGAATGATCCGTGTCACCTTGGGCAAGTCACTGGATCTTTCCAAGTCTCACTTGCCTCATCGAAATGGAGAATCATAATAGTTTTAATTCAGTAATATGCAGATCGATGAACGTGGGTGTTATGCAAGCTTGCTAAATATTAGTTACCTTTAAATGTTCATTAATACTTAAAATAATGATCGTGATTACAATCCTATTAGTAGTAGTAACACATTCGCCTTGCCCCTTGGGTGCTCTCAGTTAGGGACACACATGGACATACCTTGAAAGGGCATACCGAAATGTGCCACTCTCAATTTTCCCATGTGCTCCAGACTGAAAATGGCACTGAGAACCCACCTGCCCATAAAGTGTTCATTACTGAATACCATGCAAGATAGTGCACCCTGTTTTTTAAGGAAAAAGAAGGGGGGTTGTATCCATCATTTTCAACACAGCTGCCTAAAATGATCACACCACACGCCGCCATTAACCTCACGGACTCCAGCCCTGAAGAAAAGTTGATGAGGCTTTCTTGACTGTGTCCCTGCCCCACGTCAGCTGACTTAGTCAACACCCTGGAATTTCACATGCGTCTCCTCTCTGCCGAACAGCTCTGGGCACAAATAGGCTTCTTTCATTATGGACAGAAAGGCCAAGTGAAATTTTAATCGGACAGACAAGGAGGGTATCGGAGAACACCGAAATGCCAGCCCTGCTGGTATTTCCACGATATTGAACTTGTCTTTTTGGGGGCCTCTGTAGCTATTTCAATTAGCTCTGAGACATGCAGCCTGTGTTTTTGCAGACTCTCCTCTTTTTAATTAAGCTGCTGTTCACCAGGATGTTAGGAGGCACACAATTCTTCTTGTAATATGCAAACTATCAAAGAGAAAATTAAGCAGTTGAAACACTGGGATTTAAAAGGTGCATGGTTATCTCAACCCAACATAGTTGTAGTACTGTTCTTGCTGGAGAGTCCGGGCATTTTTCCCTCTTATCCCAGATTTCTTGGCCTTCAAATTGTTTTATTGTATATATATATGCTTTAACACATGGTGAGCCTGCTTTTTTTTTTTTTTTTTAATGCTGCAAGACTTGGTATAAACCAAAGAATATGTATAACAAATATGGACATGGGTAAGCCTGGTAAACCAAAAATCCATGAATCTAACCACCCAACTCAAAAAGTAAAACATTTATCAATGCTATTGAAATCATTTGTTCCTTGGTGTGTTTATTTTTCATGAAAGTAATCAAGCACCGTTTTGTCAATTAAGGTGCATAAAAGCACCACAAATCATTAGAAAGGCTAGAATAAAAGGAGGCATTTCTTTAAAATAAAGCATTGCCAATTTATTGATCATATGGAATACATTGAAACTTAATTCTAAAAATGAAAAGACAACTTCAGGGGGTGAGGAGCTGTAGTGTCATCTCTGACATTGATTCACTGATTCATTGATTTATTCACTCATTGGTTCCTGCATTTATAGGTTCCTGTACTTGTTCTTCCATTCCTTCATTAACTATTGAGGGTAATCACAGCATTCTTTAAAATATAATTAATATCATTATCAAAATGTTTAATTATAGCATAATTACAACATCTCGACTGACCGTAATACTGGGATTCTCCAGAGAATTTCTCGTGAGACTAAAGGAGGACATGAAATTTATTTTATGGACTGATGTTTTCAGGAAGCAAAATTTCCTTCGGGAGTGTCAGACAGGGATGCACTTGAAATGCCCCTGTTCACGCGAAAAGGCCAAGAAGCAACGGCAAGATGTTTTAATTTACATCCTGTTTTCTGGGGCTTTCTTCTCCCTTTTATTTGCTTGAAGGTAAAACTCTCGTGCAGTATGCATGGAACTGTAGAGTCAGTAATTCCGTAGCTCTTGCTCGTTTTCGGAGCTGTCTCACCTCAGGCTAATGAGGCAAGTCTTACCATGGGTGTCCTCTCCAGCAAGCTGTCTACCCACAGTTCCTTAGCTAATTTTACCCTCAAAACTCTCACCAATACTTTTGGTTACTGCTGAGTCTTGGGTAGTAAGGAGTGCCATACCCTCTGGGGGAAGCACTGGAGGGAACATCAGGGCACCGAACCTCCCAGGGAGTAGATGGCATCCCACCTGCACCTACCGATGAAGGTGAAGCTTCAGGGTTCCTTTTTCAAGCCAGTAAGCCTCACGGTCTTCCTTCAAGTTTCTTCCAGTGTAATTATTTTTAGCACAAAAAATTACAACTGAATGTTAGCTGTTTGAAAAATTTCAGGAAATATGTAAGACATGGTCTAGTTTCAGTGGCATGTCTTCTTCATTAAATAAATAAAAGCATATATCATTCTTATTTTCTTCTGATCAGAGAAGCAACACTTGCCCATCTTTGCAAGGACAAATCCTTCCTACATATATAGAGGAAACTATTTCCTTCTCATGTGATCCAGCCACTGAGAGATTGCTCACTGCTTGGGACAACTTTGCTGACCTTTTTCTACATATATACATGTGTATGTGCACACGTGTATAGAAAAAAACTGAATCCTACATTTCTATTCTGCCCTTTTATTTTTCTTTCAGTTTTATTGATTTATAACTGAAATACAGTACTGTACACATTTAAGATGTGTAGCATGTTGACTTGACATACATATCTTGCAAAATGATGACCCCAGTAAGATGGGTTAACATCCATCATCATCTCATATAAATACAAAAATGTTTTTTTGAAAACACATTCTAAGTAAATGATTTCGAGGTGAAATTTTCTGTTAGAGTGGATGTCTCTTGGATTTAAATGGTGAGCAAACAATTATTTCTCCTCCCCTTGTGAAACTTTTGCTAAGTTTGATAGAAGTATCGCATTCGCCAAGGGAGGGGATCAGGCAGAGTGGTTATGGTTGGTCTTATGGAAGAATCAGTGGTTAGGAAAACACGTGTCCCATGAAGAAAAGAAGTATTCTATAATTTTGGGGTGGCTTTATTACTTTCAGGTAAAGCTCCTCTTTGCATAGAGATAAATTAAATTAGTGGATTTGGGACTGTATGCTTGACTCTTCTGCTTCATGCCCAGTTAGAAACAGAAGCAGGATCTGAATCCCAGGTTAGAGCCTTCCTGTATTGCTTGTTCTCTTAATACCTTATAACCCTTGATTTGTCTTCAGTGTCTAAGAATAAAAAACAAACAAATAAACAAACAAACCAATGTTCTCATCTATCCCCTGCAAATCACAAGCCTTGCTTGGGTCATGTTGTCAACAATTCACCATTAACAAAGGATGAACCATTTTCTTGGCTCTACTTTTCCCTGTTCGTCTGCCCACTGCTCATGTGTTCTCTCTCTCTCTCTCTCTCCCCCTCATTTACTTTCTCTCTCTCCCTCCTTCATCTAAACCACCATTACCTCATCCCCACATGGCTAAGTGGCCTCTTCTGTTCCCCCACCTCTGTCCTTACCCCTAAGGCCCATCCTCCCCATGACTTATAGGAGGATCTTTTTTTTTTTTAAAGCTTTTGTTTATTTATTTATTTATTTGAGAGAGAGAGACAGCGCACAAGTGCAATCAGGGGGAGGGACCGAGGGAGAGAGAGAATCTCAGGCAGACTCCCCACTGAGCATGGAGCCTGATGTGGGGCTCCATCCCAGGACGCTGAGATCATGAACAGAGCTGAAACCAAGAGTCAGACACTCAACTGCCTGAGCCACCCAGGCGCCCCCAGAAGAATCTTCTTGTATCATACCCTCATCAGGTCACTCTTTGGCTTACAACCCTTCAGTGGCTTCTCATTCTATTTGGGGTAAATTTCAGAGACCTCACTTAGACTTTCCAGCCCCCGTTTCTCCAGCAGAGCCCCTGCATGTCATTCCCTGCCCCCAGCTGCTGTGCACAATGGTCTTTTTATCTTTCCTCAAATAAGGAATGTTCTTTAGTGTTTCAGAGACATAGTAACTGGTCTTCACCCCCACTGGGATGATCAGCCCCTGTTTTGCATGAATGTTCCCTTTCATTCTTTTTTTCTCACCTTAAATGTCACCTTCTCAAAGAGACTAATCCCACCCTTACCACTGAGGATAGGTGCTCCTTACTCGGGTATCCTTACGTCAGGCAGTATTTGTGGCCTATATTATTCACAGCACGATTTGTACTCTGTGTCCTTCCGTATTTTCCATCTCCTACTAAAATGCAAGCTCCGGGGCGCCTGGGTGGCTCAGTTGTTAAGCATCTGCCTTCGGCTCCGGTCATGATCCCGGGGTCCTGGGATCGAGCTCCGCATTGGGCTCCCTGCTCGGCGGGAGGCCTGCTTCTCCCTCTCCCACTCCCCCTGCTTGTGTTCCCACTCTTGCTGTGTCTCTCTCTGTCAAATAAATAAAAAAAATCTTAAAAAAAATGCAAGCTCCATGAAGATAAATTCCAAATGTTTCATACTTATATTACACACATTGCCTAGCTCAGTGCCTCCTGCATAGCTGGCCCCCAACAAGTATGTGTTGAACAGAGGAATGGAGATGAAGAATGGGATGTGCATTGTTTCTAAGTCTCTGTGGCAGCTTTACCTCTTATTAGGGGGATATGCCCAATGATCCCCAAGTCTTTGTCATCAGCGAAGGTGGCTGCCTTTCAGGTCTTGGCTCACTTAGCCAATGGAGGGTGGCCACCAAACAGCAAGCTTTTCCAGTCATGTCCAGGGACACTGGGAAACAAGAGACTGTATTGTGTTCCATGAGAAGACAGCTGGGTCATAATCAGGGAGAGAAAAATAAGCCCCCAGCAAATGGAATATAAAACGTGTGACACGCCAGAGCGGGGAAGAACCAAGGGAGCTGTTCTGAGATCTGCCTCGATGTAAGACTGGAGCTGTGATGTGGAAATGCTCAGAGACCTTTGCCCCTATGAATCATGTATCGGGGAAACAGTGGAGCATCTACAGACGTCAAATAACCAATAAAATTTCATGAATGGTAATGCTTGCCGGGATCCAGGAGAGTAAGGCTGACCTTACAACATGATCTGCTAACAAAATTAGGTCATTTGTCTTTGATAGGAGATGGCCACTTCCTTATTTTTTATTTATTCATTTGTAAGTGGCTGCTTTAATAAGCCTGCATGATCTTGGATGACATACTCATAAGTTCTGGTAAAACCTGGAAGAAAATTACAGAGGGAAAGGCTGCCTTTAAATTACCCCCAGAAAAAAAAGGTGGTCTTTCAAGAGATGCAGTTCTACCATGTGTATGGGGCAAAGCCGTTTCCTTTTTTCTGTGGGCTTGCAGCAGAAAAGGAGACAGTCTCCAGTCATATGGCAGCAAAATACGTTCATTTCTGCCTCTCTTGGTAAGTGAAGTGTCTCTCCTTCCCAGAGCCTAGAAGTTTCTCTGCCCTTCCTTAATCAGCCCCTCCCACAGTTGGCTCACCCTCACCTGTCCTGCCGCTGGTGAACATGGCATCTTAAACCTCCACTTCCAGGACCCTAATATCAATCACCTATTATTGCAGAGCAAGGGCAGCATTTCACAGCATACCATTAGCATGTATCTCTCATCCTTCTCTGGGTTGGCTGTCCCAGGCCCAGCTCAACTGGGTGGTTCTGCTTTATGCTGTGGGTCCAGCCCGACCTGGCTCCTCACTCTGTAGTGGATGACTCAAGGCTTCGCTATGTATGCTCACTCAGGAGCCCAGACCTGGGGAAGTGGCCATCTGGAAGTGCTGCTTGGCTGTCCATCATAATCCCCCTGGCGACAGGGAGGCACAAAAGGATCAGCTATTAACCTATCACCTTGGCCCGTGTTTTATTGGGGAGAGCCAAGTCCCAGGGCTGATGATGCAAAAGTCAAGATATAGGGGGCCAGTAGGGGGCACTGCAGAGTGGCATGACAAATGGCATGAATACAGGGTTTGAAGAACTAGTGGTGATAATTGAGTCCACCACAGTCTAACCACAGGAGGCTGATGTGGCTATTAGACAGCAGTGATTGTAGTTATCAGACCACTCATCAAACTGGGAATGTTTACGTGTCTGTATTCTTTGTTTTAAAATAATCATGTATTACTGCAGTAATTAAACAAAACCTAATAATATAATTATACCAGGAAAAGAAGGAAGAAACCAAGTTACTCCCTTAGTCTTTCTAATGCCAAACAAACTGTCGTTGATGGCAGCTTCTAAATGGAGTGACTTAGCAAGTGGCTGGCACTGTGGCAAACTGGGGAGCCCATGACTGTTCAAAGAGAGGGACCCTGCAGCTTCAGCTCTTTGTGACCATGTGGAAAAGTGGGCACTGTGCGGCCAGAACTTCTAATTGGCCCAGAGAAGTCTGGCATCTGTAATTTTCAAATGTAAAATTTCCAATGTTTAAATGTTTGCCCAATACAAAATTTCATAAAACACTCTGATGCCAACATAGAACAAAATGTTTTTGTTGACTACACAGCCAACAGGCGACAGTTCCAGCCAATCCTGGGCTGAAGGCATATCTGCTGTTTTCAACACTATTGATCACATCTGTTTAGATAGCTGACAGATAGATAGACAGAGAGAGAGACAGATAGAGAGATAGCTGGCTGATAAATAGAAACTCCCCAGTGTGGAGTAGCATGTGACAAACTAACTAGAAGAAAGTAGAAGACCAAAGTAGAAGGATCTCAGTCCCCAGCATTTGAAGAGAAAGTTCTAGACTCAAGGAAAGAGAGGGTCAAAGATCCACGTCAGAGACCATGATCTGTATTCACTGATCACATTTCCTTGTGTGCAAAAGGGACCAGAAAAACAACAGGATGGCAAGGAAATGCCAAAGACTTTCTCACCCTGGCTAACTCCACCTTGGCCTCTGCACACGTTTTAGGCAGTTTGGCTCTCAAAGCACATTTAGCACCCACCGTTAGCTGGGCTTCTGCCCTCTGAGCCTGCACTGCAGATTTAGGGAAAACTTAAACAGCTGTCCTCACGTGAGACCCTCCCCAGATTCCTCTTTCTTTATTCAGATAGAACCTCCCCCAGATGATGAAATAAAGGAACTAAGAAGCTTAGTGAAAATTCCTGAATGTAGAGGGGAAAAAAATAATAACCAAGTATCAGAGATGTGCGTTGATAGTACTGAACTTCAATACTGAAGAATTCTTTTCTGGGGCACCTAAAAGTTAGTTTCTACAATAGAGTGCTCATTGACAGGAATTATGTTCATTTTTAAGGGGAATAGATTCTGACAAAAGGGGGAAAAGTAGTATCTTCATGCTTTATACAGAACTGAAATGCCTCTCCGCCATGATTAAATGTCTAGATCCCATGAGTCCTTAAAACCCAGTTCAAATGCTGTCTCCTCCAAGAAGTCACCCCAGTTTCCCCCTGAGGAAGTCTTCTCCCCCTCTTTTCTCTGCCCATGCTTCCTTGTTTTTATTTCTGTCCTGTCTCTTAATTCTCTCTGCCTTGTATTACAGTCATTTGTGTGTATATCTCCCCAATTGAATAGGAAGTTTATTTAGGTTAGAAACCTCAGGCTTTTATCTTTGAACCTTGTGCACACTATTGATTTTAGTAGATGAACATGAGTGACAAATGGTATTTTTTTTTTCTCTCAACTAAATAGAGAAATCTACCCTCTACCTTTTCATAATATTCACCTTTTAATCTAGGCTGGTAGAAATAGACCCTTAAGCATTTAGCTCCTGAAATTCTGAGTTCCCTCAGCCTTCTCTCCCATCCATCCATTCATTCATTCATTCATTCATTCCATGGTTGTTCTTGAGGTTTTATTAGATGCCAAGGACTGAGCTGGAGCTGAGATGTCCTGTGAATGAAACAGACCTAGTTCCTGTCTCAGGCTTAATGTCTGGTATGAATCTTTAAAAAAGTAAACAATTTCTTATATACTTACAAATGGTGGCAGTTTGGGTGAAAGAATAAAATAGGGTGTCCTGCAAAAGAAAATAAAGACAAGGGTAGATGGGAGAAAAAAATCTACTTAGCCAAGGCAATCCTGGAGGGCTTTTCTGATGAGGTGATGGGTAAGCTAAGGGCCAAAGGATAACAAGGAGACAGGCTGTGAAGACGGGATAAGTTGGGGGCGGGGGCTATAAACAAAAGGAATTGTACATGGTGTCTCCCAAAGGACAAGACCTGGTTGGGTGGGGAACCTGAGAAGACACCAGAGGGCATGGGAGGGGAGGAAAGGGAGAGAGAGATGGAGGAATAAATGGGACCAGATCAACGCCACCCAGCTGAAATACCTTGCATTTGCAGAAGCTTCCTTACCAGCCTCAGCAAATCCAGACTCTTCTTTCCGTGCCTTCCATGAGCTTCCTTACGCCTGATGTTACTAGTTTGCATCATTTCTACGTTCCCTTATTCTAACTTGCTTTATAGACGGCTATGCACGGATAAAAATCTATCCGTTGGCTAAAATAAAAGAAACAACAACGACACCAAATCCTGGCAAGGATCACTCATGCATTGCTGGTGGGAGTTTAAAATGCTACAGCTATCCTGGAAAATCCTTTGTCATTTTCTTGTAGAACTAATCGTGCAGCTATCATACAGTTCAGCAATTGTGCTCTTGGGCATTTATCCCAGAAAAATGAAAATATGCCCACACAAAAACCTGTACACAGATGTTCATAGCAGCTTTATATGTAATGACCCCAAATTAGAAGCAACCCCGATGTGTCTCAGGTGAATGGTTAAACAAGCTTTGGTAGGTCCACACCATGGAATACTACTCAGTAGTAAAAAGGAACAAGCTATTGACACACACAATAACTTGGATAAAACTCCAAGGAATTATGTTGAGTGAAAAAACACAATCCTGAAAGGTTACATAATATATGATTCCATTTATTATAACATTAGTGAAACGGTAAAATTATGACAATAGAGAGCAGACGAGAGGTGACCCGAAGTCAGGAATGAGGGGTGTAGAGTTGGGGTAAGGTGTAGGTATAAAAGGACAATATAAGGGATCCTTGAGTTGATGGACTATTCTGAGTCTTGACTGTATCAAGGTCACTGTCTTGGCCATGACACTGTCCTACAGTTTTGCTAGTGGCCAAATGTTTAAACTCAACGTCACCGGGCTGAAATCAAGGTGTCCTGGCAGGGCTGTTCTCTTTCTGAAAGCTCTAGGGGGGAATGTGCTCCTTGTCTTATCTGGCTTCTGTTGGCCCTTGCCTGGTGGCTGCATGACTCCAATCTCCATCTCTGTGGTAACACTGTCTTGTTCTCTGCAGTGTGTATCTCTGCCTCTCTCTTATAGGGACACTTGAGATTAGATGTAGGACCACCTGGATAATCCCATTTCAAGATACTTTACTTAGTCACATCTACAAAGAACCTTTTTCCTTTATAAGGTATCATTTATAGTTCCAGAGTTTAGGACCTGATATCTTTGGGTGGCTGTTATTTAGCCTACTGCAATAGTGTGAGAACAGCCTTGCAAGTAGAGAATAGATCCTTGTGTCGGGGGACTAGCTATTCAGGCAAGGTGCATGCTGGTAACGGTGCTGATGGATGACATTAGGAGGGTGTGTGAGAAGATGACATCATGTGTAGTCCTTCCCACTGGAGGAAGGGAAACCACTGGTCCCAGCTGGCTCTTTTTGAGGTGACCTAGAGAAAGCCTATGGGGCCATCCATCAGAAAATTCTGTCCCTCTCCCCATATGCATCACTTAATGATTGTGTGAACTTGGGCAAATTGCTTAACTTCCCTGAGCCTCAGTTTGCTCTTTTGCAAAACTGAGGATTTTGTGAGGATTAGTGATCATGTATATAAAGTTCTTAGCAACTGGCAAATAGTAAGTGCCAAATAAATGTTGGCTATAATTATTATATTATTGTTGATATTGTTGTGATCATGGTGATGATGGTCATGATGGAACCATGCATGTTGTAGGCATACTGTTATAGCACTGGCTGTATCAAACTGAATTTTAGTTCAGAGAGGGGTAGTTACTGATGTTAATTCTGCTACCCTTCCTCTAACCATCAGACTTCCTGATTTAAAAGGCAAATTGTCAAGTCGCCTGGGTGGCTCAGTTGCTTAAGCATCTGACACTTTGTTTTGCATCAGGTCATGATCTCAGGGTTGTGAGACTGAGCCCTGCATCAGGCTCCATGCTCTGCTGGGAGTCTGCTTGAGATTCTCTCTCTCTCTCTCTGCCCCTTCCCCCATTCTCTCTCTCTCAAATAAATAAATAAATCCAAAAATAAATAAATAAATAAAAGGCAAATTGTCCTAATGGAGAATGGTAGCTACAATATGGTCATTTGAGGTCAGTCCCAACCTGCTCGAGAATCTAATGGTGGTGGATACTCTCAGAACTTGGATTACACATGATTGAGGGGTGTTAGCAAATGGGTGCCTCCTCGCACTGTATGAAGCCGTTTGATGAAATTAATTTGCGTGGCCAGTAGCAGATGTGCTCGGCCTGCAGAGGCTAATTTGGGAACCTGTGGCAATTTATCGCCCTGGTTGGATTTGTTTACCAGAAGACACATCACTGAGGTGATACGACTTGCGTACAGAGAGGAGCTGCACCCTGTCCTCACTTGAAGAAACCACCATGGGGTAGTTTCCTCTCCAGCAGATGACTGGCATTACAACGTGGTGACAAATGGTCAGTACCATAAATGGTTAATATAGCCAGGGCCGGGATCCATATGATTTATGCAAATAATTAGCTCTTCCCGGGCAGTGGCCTGCATGTCTAGGTAACTTTTATTTTTTCAGACAGTCATCTCCGTAATGAGCTATTAGTCTGCAAGCCAGAAAGAAAGAAAGGGAGAAAGAAGGAAAGACCTCAGGCAGTTAAGTCTTTGTTCCTTCCAGAAATCCTCATTTATTTGAAGCCAAATGTGATAATGTTTCCTTTTACAAAACTCCATTGCTCTGTACTGTAAAAGCAACTCAAAGTATGAGGGTCTGACTTTTATTTGTCTCAGTAATGGTTTCTGGGGTTTAGACAGAGCATGCATTTCATCTTATTCATCTTCACTGGGTTCCATTAACACACGGAGAAACATATACCATTAGCGCCATTTTCTAGTTAGGGAGTGTAAGGAGATATGCGGATCAATATGCCTGTATTAGGCAGGAGTCTGTGGGTACAAATGCCAGAACCTGGATAGAGGAAAGGGGCTAAGTAGTAAAAGGGTTATATAAATAAGGGATGTCTTATATAAATATGGGAAGACCTGGGACCCAAATTGTTGGGGATGCAATGGCATTTTACCTGCACACTAGCATCTTCTGAACCTCACATCTCACCTCCCTGCCGTCAGGGACAACTGACTTTCTTTTCTTTGTCCCGGTTCCTCCATGACAGAGGAAGACCATGATCTCTGAGACTGGAATCTGGGCTAACCTGTGGTAGCTAAGAATAAGCTTGCTCCATAGTCCAAAGGGGAGGAGGAATTCCTGGAAGGAGAGAGGGATGATCCCCAAAGAAGGGAAGGATGTTGTATAGACAAAACATCAGGTTGCACTGGACTGCTTTAAGTTCCGTGAGGGTGGTAACCATGCCTGTCTTGTTGAAGGTGCAATCCCCCGTCCTCAACACAGAGCCTGGCACAATGACAAGCGCACAGTGAATATGTGCAGGAGGGAAAGAGAGACAGGGAAGGAGGTAAAAATTCTAGTATATGAGTCTGAGATACCCAAGTCAGAGTAAGCAGTGTTTTCAGCGGGCAATCACACAAGACAAAAATAGGAATAAGAGATCGTTAAAATCTGGAGAGACATCTCAATGATGGAAGCTTAGATTGCATTTCCCACATAGTTTGGAGTCCTCTGATTGACTAGGGCTCTAGGGAATTCTGTCTCTTACCTTTAGAGGATATTGAGTGATCAATAAATTTCCTCCCTACTCCCTCCTTTCATTCCTTCCTTCCTTCCTTCCTTCCTTCCTTCCTTCCTTCCTTCCTTCCTTCCTTTCTTCTTTCCTTCCTTCCCCAAATATGCTTTGGGAAGCAGCTACTGTGCCAGAAACATTTCAATGATCAAGATAGCCCCCTCTTCCTCAGGTCTTTTTTAATAGCTCTTTTATTGTTGAGTAAGATGAGATACAAGTTTTATTCCCAATTAATATTATTTTGAAACCATCTCTGAATTCTAAGTAACTCTGGCGATTACAGACTGTATCCCCTTGGAGCCACTGTTTGAGGTTACAGTGTTAGCACCCGGGCCTTTCCCCTTCCTACCCAGCATATTAAAGGTCACGATTGCCCTCCCAAGAGTAACGAATGGGTAAGTCACAAAAATTCTCCCTTATGGATGTTCTCCAAAGAGTATTTCAGGTCAGGTCAGGGGATATGTCCCTGACTTTTCAAGAGGTTGGGTATGGTTAAAAATTTGATTTAAGCAGCAGAGTAATGATCTCAATAGCATATTGCCATGAAGCAATTACAGTCATCTGTTTGTCAAAAAACACCACTCACAACGCTAGAAAGATGCATATAACAGTTTGTCTTTTAAACATTTTGATTCTCAGTCCATTAGTTGACGGGTGCCTAAATTCGTCAAGCTGGATAACAGTAATTCAGCTGTAAGGTGGCCCTCACAAATGAAAGAAAGAAAAAAAGACACAGGGAAAGAGGGTGGAGGGAAGAAGGGAGGGAACGAGATAGATAACTAGGTATCCCCTGCAGTTACTTACTGAATAAGTCATTGCAAATCCTGGTCACTTGCATTACTTTGCTGGCTTGTTGCCTTATTTATTTTGTTCATGAACTGGTTGCTGCAAAAACCCTGACACAAACCTCTGAAGAGTGATTTATTTTTGTGTGTGTGTGGTCAAGAATTCTGTGATTTTAACAAGATTTTCCAGTTCTTGCTGATTTGGGACTCTGACCCTCTATATGTTGGTATCTAGAGCAATGTTCCACCATATTCACAGCCTTCCTGATCTCTAAATATATTCGGATCTTGTGAGGAAGAATCCCAAAGAAGAAGTCAACACCTTTACTGAAGAACTATTTAAAAAGATTTTTTGGTAGCATCTAAATAATCACATTATTTTTATTGAATCGGAGAACCCACTCTCAGGAAGCATGGGAGAAACACCCTGTGTACTGACAGAAAGAGTTAAGCCATTTTTCTATTTACATGGTTTATTTCACAAGTGTCTGACTCATTGGGCATAACCAGCACAGTTAAATTACAAAATTACTATTTGGTCCCTTTTTTATTGACTACAATTCAAGGCTGCTTCAAGCCTCCCAAATTTAATCCCCCTAGCTCTTTGCCAAGAACATTACCTTTTATTTTCAGTGTTAAACTGTGTAAGATACCCCTAAGGCTACATGGAAAGTTACTCTCTGTGATAGCAGCTAACCGAGTGTATCAATTGTTCATGATTTCCCATTCTCCTGTAAATTGGGAGAGGCAGGGAGAGCAGTGGAATGCGAATTTTGTTCCGTCAGCACTTTGTTGCCCCTGCTTTAAGCCCAAGCAGTGCCTGTTTTGGTAATTAATTATAGTGTGTTTGTAGCTCTTCATTCTGAGTTACCATTTAGCAACCTGTCAAGTCCCCAGCTAATGAGCCTATCCCATAGAATTCGATGCATCTATTTTATTTTATTTTTAAGCATCAAGATGATACTGCTTTCTCTTAGGTCAGATGAAGTTAAGAGGGAGATTCTAAACCAGTTTATGGGAAGGGAAAGGCTTTTCTCCTCTTTTCACACATGTTCATGCCAAGAATGAGCCTGCTTAGAGCTTTTCATTGACATTTTGCCTAACAAACCAGAAATAGGAATATCCCAATTATTATCGTAATTATGATTTCTTATTTGAAGGATGAAATAGCTCACTCATAAGTGAACTTGTCAAAGTGGTGGTAAATATCATATCTGGATTGGGATTTTCATCTCAATGACAGGAAAAACTAGGGTAGATCCAGCATGCATTCTTTTTTTGTTGTTCCTTTTTCTTTTTCTTTCTTTCGTTAATGGTGGGCTTGTAGTAGCTCTATAATTTCTATATAAGAAGGATTTAGGCATAGCAGTTGGGTTTCCCCCCTTTTTCAATCAGAAGTAGGTTAAGAACGTATTTACATATTGCAGCTTGACTGACCAAGTCACCATGATGAGCACGCATTTATGCATAGGGGTCAGGAATGAGGTTGGGGGAAGGAAAAGGATCACCAATGTTGGTGGTTCATTCTAAATGACAAAATGGTAGAAATGCATGTGAATTCCTGTGTTTAATGAGAACATGCCATTTCTTCTTCATAAAGGTGTCATCTCTTGAGTGTGATTTGTCCTCATATTGCCGGTTGACCTGTTACCTCTTCTTGATATCTGTTATCTTTTTATAATAAAGATTCCAAGATTCGATGGAAAACTGATGAGGAAACTTATATTTTATGATCCCGTGGCCCATAACCAGGATTTACGTTGACTCAAAGATCATATTTTCTTTTACTTGTTGGCCATCTGTTCACCAGAAAACTTAGTTCTAAGAACAGGTTCACACTCTTGTTCACCTAATGCCAGCAGATGGACACATTTCCCAAATGTAAGTGTTTCTTGTGCTGCTTGTAAAAATCTGAATCGAGATGAGCCACACTTTGTCGGGTATGTTTCAGGCATTTTGCAATACCAGGGACAGTCTCTCTGTGTTGGTCCCTGTAACCTCCGTAGAATTGTCATTGGTAGCCACTAAATGTTGTAACCATTTGATTCAATTTTTTTTTTAAGTGACTACAACATCAGCAAAATGAGAAAACGTCTTCCAGCCTTGACCTGTGATAATAGCAGACATGTTAATATGAAGTTATTTTAATCCCCCAAAAGGCATTGTACAAGTTTTTTTTTTCCCCAGCCATTCTTGTTTCTTTATAGATTCACACTTTTGAGTATTCAGAGCTTGCTTTTCCTTTCAGTGAGAGGAATGCAATGGAGAGAAGTGTTACTGATGAGGGCTGATTAAGCAAATTAATGAATTGAGACAGCTGAATAGTAAGTGAGAAGAATTTGAGGAGTGGAATTGGTTTTTGCTCATTGACTGTAAAGTGTATGAGTTAAAATCACAAGGGTACCTGATGGAACAAGCTATATTGCTGAGTTAAGTGAAGAAAGAATATTTGGAATTGCATATTTTTTTCTTTCCTAAAGAATAGTCATGTGCTGGCTATTCACTGCTTTTCTTGCATATATTTCCTTCGCCTTATTTTCTGAGTCATCTGCACTAGCTTCAGTGAATCCATTTAACCAATGTGTGTTGGATGCCCATCATACTCCAGACACAATAATAGGCACTTAATGCTACTGGTAGAAAGATACTGCTTAGTACATCTGATTACAGAATGTTCTCAGTTGTAATAGAGCCAAGTGTCGTGGGCTGGGGGTGCTAACTATTCACTCTGGAACGCATCTCTGGAAGACATTTATGTCACTCTCTTCAACTTGACAAATACTATAAGTTAGACAGTACCACATGTTGGCGAGGGTATGGGGTCAGTGGGTGCTAAAACATGCTGCCGGTGTGTGTGTTGGGGGGGGCATGTCTTATATGGACACAACTACTTTAGAGAACAACTTGGCAACATTACGGAAACTTCAAGATGCTCATACCTTTGATTCAGCCACTTCATCCCTAGGGGACACACTGAAGAATATTGATTTTACCACTGTGGAAGCCAAAAGTTGAGAAAAGAACAATCTACCAAACAAACATTAATTGCCCATCAATAGGGAAACAGAAAATAAACTGTAGCAAAATTAATCTCTGGAATGCCATGCTGTAAGCTAACATTAATGCGCTAGACCTCTGTGTGCTGGCAAGAATAAATCCCCAAACCAGACTATTGAGCAACAACAAAAAGTAATCTGCAGAAGGAGACATACTGTTATTATGTCATTGTGCACATTTTTGAATATGAAGAATATTATATATTCTCTTGGTCTCTATGCACCTATGGTAAAACGAGAGAGAGAGAGAGAGAGAGAGAGAGAGAGAGAGACGCGTCAGAATGGGAGATGCAGAGTTCCACAGTGAAGCCACCTCTTTTGAGGAGTGGGGAAACAGCTGCAATCAGGGAGAGCAACTGAGAGAGATTCAATTATATTTGTTGCATTTATGTTGCAAACCGCAAAGTGGACATATGGCATTTGTTATAGCATCTTTTATATTTTTATGTCTGATATATTACGTAAGGAAAAAGAGTTAATTAATTTGCTGTGTGTGTGTGTGTGTGTGTGTGTGTGTGTGTGTGTATGCACTGTTTTTTGAGCATCAGACTGCTTTCTTTTCAGATGATTAGATGACCCTAATCATTTTCAGGAGTACAAAAGGATTTTATACAAAAACAATGCCCATTTTAAGTGCAGTGTCTTGGCAAGATTGGGGCAGATGAGCAAAGGGATGAAGTACTCTTGGTCTATAGGACAAAAGCTGGACAAGTGGAGCTGTTCCCTAATGTCTTTTGATCAATGTAAACTGCTAATTGAAAGGCATGGCTCTCTTTTCCAAAAGAAATGATTTTCTGCGCCACTCAATTACTGGGATAATTGCTTCAACTCTCAATATTCCTTTAACTGGGCAGATTCAATGTTTGCGACTAAGGCTCTCCTTTCATATTAAACTGCCAAGGTATTCCAGTTAACAACCCTTCTGTTGGGTGTTTCTGTTGGGATATTACCGACTTAACATGCACCTTACTCTATTTTTCCGTGCATGGGATGAGGTCAAATGTGTTTCAGAAGGCTCGGTTGTCTTCCAGATGTAACGACTACTTGAAAACACCATCGATAATAAACATTTGGCAAAAGCATTTTCACTTCCATGCATTCTCTCTTTCTTCCAGCCAGTGTCCCCTTTTTTGTCTAGCCTGCACTTTCTCCCTACCCAAAAATGTCATTAACATTAACAAGTGTTCTCCCTTGGCACCAGCAGGGGTTGTGCAGAGGGAACAGCCTTGGAATGTGCAATGGGGAGACATGAATCAGACCAGAGCTGTGATGTGGATTGTGAAGTGTGTCAGGCAAACGCAATAAGCAACAGTCAATACGACAGGGTAAAAGCAGGGCAAAACTAATTTTGATGAGAACATGTCAGTGAACTGCAGAGGGGGTTTGGAAAGGATGCACTCCACACACAAAAAAGTGGTTTTTAATTTCACTTTCAAGTTTATCAAGGGCTTGCTGTGTGTGGCATGTTTGGGGACATAAAGTTCCATGAGTACTGGTCCTTACTCTAAAGAATTGTTGGGCATAAGAATCCCCTACAAATCTTAAGACACAGGTTCCTGAGCTACCCCCAGGGATTGTAATTCATCAAGTCTGGAGGGGGACCTTGAGTTTTCCGTTTTAGCGAGCTCCCAGGTGATGCTGATTCTGCTGGTCCCTGGAAGGACAATAGGAAGGCTCTAGAGTAGGTTTAGAGGAAGAGAGTCAAATTCAAACAAACAGGGCGCCTGGGTGGCTCAGTTGGTTAAGCAACTGCCTTCGGCTCAGGTCATGATCCTGGAGTCCCGGGATCGAGTCCCACATCGGGCTCCCTGCTCAGCGAGGGGCCTGCTTCTCCCTCTAACCCTCCCCACTCTCATGTACTCTTTCTCTCTCTCTCATTCTCACTCTCTCAAAAATAAATAATAAATAAATCTTTAAAAAAAAAAATTCAAACAAACAAATAAAACAAAACAACTCCTTTGTTTAGTGCACTGAGGAGTTACAATGGCGAAGTTTTTAGCAATATTATAGAGACATCAGAGAGGGAGCAAACAACTGTGTCTTGGCATAGGCAACCTGCAGGAAGGAGGTGGTATTTGATCTGGACCTTAGAGAATGAAGAGATTCCTAGGCAGAAAAGAGTTAGTATTCCAGGTGAAATGGCATGAACAGAGTAAAGAATGTGTCTGAGGATTGGGGGTAGCTTAGTATGAGTGGAGCTGGAGGTGGAAAGGGAATGATTACAAATGGCATGAAAAAATGGGCTGTAGCTGGCTTTTGAAAGGGTTTGTAGAGTTCTTCTAAGATGTTTGGTGCAGTATTCTGTAGTGGGGAGCAGTGGCGCTTTCAAAAGCTTCTTTATGGGAGAGTAGGTGGCGGAAGACCGATTAGCAGGGACCCAAGCTCCAAAAGAGATAGGAGGGTTTGCCTGAATTTGTTCTTGGGGTACACAAGGACATGACACAAAATATTCCAACCTAAAGGCTAAACCCTGAAGGTTGGAGACAAAACATCTTCTGGGCATAGATTGGAGAAAATAATCAAGAACAAAGGGCAAGATGCATTTGTGGAGATGCTCAAAGGCAACCAAGAAAGTGAATATTCACTGATTGTGAAGAATATATGATTACAACTTAAAAGTTCGTTGCTGAAATTTAGAAAAGACCCAGAAAGGAAGGACCTGAATAAGCTTCACCTTGTACCACCCGTTGGTTCATTATGTCACCTGTACGAGTAGAACACATGGCAGGGCTTGTGGTTAAGTACCTATTACTATTATTTCTTGGCGGTGTGGATAAATGGAAATGTCAATAAATACCTAGTCTGTTTCTGGGTGTTCTTTTATCTTGTCAGATGAAGCTGAAGTAAGAGGCAGAGAGAATGGTATAAAAATATTAAGACTTTGGTTTTAAAAACTGACCCTAGGCACAAATTGGAAATGAGGACCTCTGTCTACCAAAGCCAAATGTAACCATGCATTTGTCGAGATTTATACCTTGCAGAACTTCTAATTAATCTCCCCAGCAAGACTGCACCTGCCTTGGAGTATGGGGTGGGTAGAACACAAAAGTGACAAATGAGAAACCCAGGATTCTCTTTAACAGACAGAGGATGGGTCATCGCAGGGAAGTTATTTCAGTAATCCTTGTCCCAGCACATAAATAATTCATTATCTTCTCTTTTTAAATCAGTAGATTCCTAGACTTTACTCTCCAAAAATATATAACTCTTCTACTTTGAGGGTTCAAAAACAAGAAAGTAGACATGAAACTTTATTCTTTAGTTATCCAAGCCAGTGATTTCAAGATAAGAGCACATTTCAATAATAATAATAGTAGTAATAATAATAATTGCAAACAGGATACAATTTAGGGAGACTGTTTTCCTTTAAGAGGTTCAGACATTTTGCAAAATTGGCAACACTTTACACAAGTAGTGACATTCTTATGCCCAAAAGTGTGGGAAGGATTTAATCTCAAAATAAAAGAAAGAAAACTTAGGTTTAGTTTTAAAATCCCCTACTCTCCTTTTTATTATGAACTAAAATATATGTCATCACAAGGTATATGGGTCAAAGGAGAGCATTTGGAATCAGTGATCTAAGTCATGTATTTTATTTTGTTCATGATGGAAAATTCTGAACTGACTTTTAAAGCTTTTAAATGATGCATGAAATCCTTAAGAAAAGGTTGCCTCCTAGAAAACTTTGTTACGTTCATCCTATCTTTTTAAACTTATTTTTACTGTAAAGTGGGTTTGAAAATAGTAAATAAAGGCATTTACTACTCCGAATCATTGATGGGAGCCAATTCCTTTTTTCTGATGTTATATAAAATACTCATCAAAATAAGAGGCACATTTTGGGTTTTTCCTTTTGGTAATAAATTCAGAACATTAGAGTCCAAGGTTAATTTTCTTCCTCAATTCCAGTATCACACTTGGGGGTGAGTCTTACAAATACCTGTACTAATGACTTAAACCATATGTGTCCATTGTAGATAATCATGAAAAATACAGAAAATCACAAAGAAGAAAAGTCATTTCTAATGTTATTACTTTTTTTTTGTATCCACACATACCCTAACACAGACCTATTTTTAACATTTATTCAATACATAGTTAGATACATAGATCTACTACTATGTTTTAGGAACTGTTAGGTGTTAGAGATAAAACTGATATAATTCTGTAGATAATATTTTGTGGTCCAGATTTTTTTTATTTAATCAGATATTATGGACATGAGATTTATTATTCTTCCTCATGGTATGAGGACAACCTAGTATTACCTAATCTTTTTAATTAATAAGGCCATTCTGACTTCTCAAATTTTGCCTCTTATGTACTATTTTACTACTTTTACCTAGTGGATTTGCTTTGTTTTTTTTTTTGTAAATTGTATGGGTCACAATTGTGCATTGAAAATTTTCAGGTACAATTAAGTTCTCTCTTTTTTGTGTGAAGTCCTATTTCTTTCCAATAGGCCCCTTGCCTCCTAAGTAACTCAGTGTTAACACATTACACGAAAAAGCTAACCCATTTTGTTCTCTTCCAGGAATGTCTAAATCAAGTGAAGAATGCATTGAAAGGAGTAGTCAGGGATTACTACTAAAGAGGGAGCAATATTGGCTAGCACAATGTCTTTGGGTAAATACGGAAATAGAACGATTGAAATAGAAGCTAGAAGGCAATAGATTTGCATAAAATAATTTATTTCTCTTTTTCCTTCTTCAGTCTTTCTATGTAATATGCATTTTTCTATATATTAAAAAATGGCTTTGCTCATCTCATCTCTGATGGTTCTTTATGACTTCAATCTCTTCTCATTATTTTTTAATGTTTCATGAAATGTGAACTACCTTCTACCACTTTGTATTTTGTGCATGGGGTGGCTGATGGACTTAAAGTTTCAAGCTATGATTAAACAATAAAAAATATATCAATAGTTGCATAATAATTAAAAGCTACTGATAGGTCTCAGAAGGAGGAAAAAAGAATCCAAATCCTCTCCATCATCTTCATGTCTGCTTATATCTTTCATCTGCATCTTTGGGTTAAACAAAATATATAATGGAAAAAATGTCTTTTAGAAAGGACTTTGTTAAAAGGTTGAAGATTTCTAAGATTATGACTTTGTGTGTATACTGCTTGGCATACAAAGCATCAAGATAAGGAAACAGGTCCTTAAGGGTCATTAGCTTCGTGAAAATATCTAAAGGTCACACTGTTTTAAACTTAAGGAGAAAGAAAACCCTCTAGGTAGAGTCTGCATTATCTGGTCTTAAAAAAAAAAAAAATTCAGTGACTTGCTTTTACTATGAGCTTGTATTTGGTAATTGCATTCTACCCAGCAGGAACAGTTCCAAAGGAATCTCCCATAAAGCAATCCAGTTTTAGCTTGGAGATGTACTAAATGCAGATGTTTTGTGAATTCCCATCTTAGTCTTGCAAAGAAAGGCATGAAGCTACTTTAGGCTAAGCGGAGTGAACTCTTGACTTTCTGTTGAGCGTGGATGGGGGTGGGGATGCTCCTTCTGGAGGGTCACTGGTACCTCATGGTGGTTTTGTACAAGGAATCACTCTCTCTGGGCAATTATTCTTTTTAGTGACCCCCAGTAATCCAGAATTTTTTTAAGCTGGAAAATTTCCTATTTCTCAGAAATTAATGAGGATTAAGAAAAGAAAGGCCAAAAAAAAAAAAAAAAAGAAGGAGGAGAAGTAGAAAGGAGATAAAGGGAAATATACACAATACATACTTACCAGTTTCTATGTGTCAATTACCCAGAATGTCATTACCTTTGGATTTGCTCAGGACCAACCCTGCTTTACACCTTTATCCTGGTATAATTATTAGCATGCCTCCTTTTACTCACAAGGGTCCCAGTTTGATAAATTATATGGTCAGTTTATAATAGCCCTCTTAGAGTAATAAAATGTAAAGGCTAAAACTCCCTAAGCTTGGATCGGTCAAATTTGCAGTTGAATTCTGATTCCCCCACTTGCTGCTTCTGAGAAGTTTAGTAAGTTATTCAACACTGCTCTGTCAGTTAACTTATATGAAAAATGGGAATAATAGTAATGTTTTCCCCATATTGGTGTTGAGAAAATTAAGTAAGATAATATGTGTGAAATACTTATCAAAGTATCTGTTAAATAGTAAGTACTCATTTCACATTAGCAAATATTAATTCTGACTTTCCTATCAAAGTCTTGCAGTGCTACATGTTGCAGCTTCATAGAAACAGAAACGGCTCCTGGCCATCCAGCAGAGTGGTCACAGGGGATGATTTACCATGATAAGAGGATGGGCACCGGGAGTGGTTTGTGGAAATAAGAGAACGATAAAACAGGACAGATCAGTACCCTGTAGACTTAAAGGGCATGTGGATCCAGGGACGTCTCCATAAGCCTGGATGCTGGTTGGTGTTCAAATCAGTGAAGTTGCCAAGGCAAAATAGGAAAGTAAGATTCAGGACATTCTTCATCTTTACTGATCTCTGATTTTTTTTTTCCTTTTAAATATTTCTTTTAAATCGAATAATGTTTGATCTTGGGATACTGAACTTAAGTTGGCAAGTGGGACAGAAGTGCATATTTACCTTGGTTTCTGTCTGTCACTAGGGTCATTGACTGAACATTTTCAGAGCCCCTCTGTTATAGGCTGAATGTTTGTGTACCCCCAAGTTGTTAAATTAAAACTCCCAATATGATTTTTGGAAGTGGGCCTTTGGAAAGTAATTAGGTTTAGATGAGATCTTGAGGATGGGGACCCTTGTGGGATTAGTGCCCTTATACTAAGAAGAGAGACCAGCGTTCTCTCTCTCCCTCCTTCCCTTCCTCCCTCTCTGCAATGTGAAGACATAGTAAGCAAGGGGCTCTCCCTAAGCCAGAAAGAGGCTCTTTCCGGGAACCAAAACTGTTTCCAATAACCCAAATTATTGGGTCATATAAGAAAATGAGATTAACATGGAGTTTTGTGCACAGGAAAACTGGGGGACAGAGAATAGGCGAAGAGAAAAAACTATAATCAGGACCTTTTATCTTAATTCTGATGTTTCAGGATTAGGGTTTTTATTCTTCTCAAAACAAATTCTAGAACACAACAGTCATCAAAATTTTCAAAGCCATATGAATCTTTAGAGGTCCATTTTGAATGATGGGAAATGTATAAAATTCTACACAGCACCAGCTGTGTGTTGAATTACCAACTACTTAATTCTGGTGGGTTTTGAAGTCACATGAGCCGACTCCTCCGCAGGAATCAGGGAGGGAAATCTGTTCAGAATGTGGGTACTTCCCCATCCACTAAACACAATCCAGAGCACACGTTCAACCCAGGGGTTACTTACAGCATCTCAGTGTCTAGGAGTCTGCTCACTAAATATTAAGATCTGCAAAATAAGGGAAAAACTTAACATGTTGAGGCTATATGGATTAGGCATATCATTCTCTGAGTTAACCCTACAAGTTTGAAAATTACCAAATCGGTAATTTACCAGTCTCCTTTCTTTTTGGATGGTGATGATGATGATGATGATGATGATGATGATGATGATGATGGGTTTTATATAGGGCTCTTAGACCACCCAGGTTTCTGCTTTCATGGAGTGCTAAGAAATGAGCTCAGTGTTTGGCTGGAAAACATTGTTCTGTCCAGAATTTCACAGACAAAGCAAAGACAGTTAGCAGCCTGGGGTGGGGCAGTAAAGGAGAGTATGATGTTTCCCTGGGTTGCTTGAAAAGATCAGTGCCTTCCTCGTGGGCACTACTGAGATCTAGCACTGTTTGAAACAGAAATCTGATATCCCGGGCGCCTGGGTGGCTCAGTTGGTTAAGCGACTGCCTTCGGCTCAGGTCATGATCCCGGAGTACTGGGATCGAGTCCCACATCGGGCTCCCCCTTCTCTGTGGGGAGCCTGCTTCTCCCTCTGCCTCTGCCCGCCACTCCCCCTGCTTGTGCTCACTCTCTCTCTCTCTCTCTCTCTCTCTCTCTGTCAAATAAATAAATAAAAAATTAAAAAAAAAAAGAAATCTGATATCCCAAGACACTCCCCTTGGACTTTCAGATATTTCCTTTGCATTTTGATTGTTTCAGGTAGCCATAACTCAGCTCTGATACCTACAAATATCTAAGGTTGTAGTTGATGCACGTCCAGTTAGCTTTGCAATGAGAATTTAAGAGCTTCATGATAGTATTTGCCATGACTAATTGCTACTGTAGCATATTGGATCACCTTGTATAACTTTTGCAGGCTGGTTTTAATTTCAAGTTTGACTGTTACATTGTAGCTTTGCAAAGCATTAACAAAAAAAAATCATAATTTAGATTAGGAGAAACAAAACAAATGATGATGGGAATATTACCATAACCGTAATTTTACAGCACAGAGTAATTATTTGGTTCAGTAATGTTCAATAATTATTTCAACACCAAAATCCCTCCCCACCCCAGCCCTTCAACAAACTAAACAACTGTTAGGTTACCAGCAACTAATGTATAAGGCAATTTCAGAATCTCATGACTTCTTGTCTTTCTGAGATTTACAGTCATTAATAAAAGGCCCTAACTTCGAGAGGCATGAATTAAAACTCATTTATAAAGAGAGTGAAAAATTCAGGAGTTTTTTTCTACCTCTTCCTATCCAGAGGGTTCCATATTCTTGTGGACTTGGATGTAAGTGGGTGGAGCCCTGTGCCAGGTTCCTAACAGACACTCATTAAATGTTGGAAAAGTAAATGAATGAATTCACACATGCATATGGGCAGAGTCTTATGAGTAGGCCAGTTGACTTCTTTATTTTTCTTCTTCCATTCTTTCCAGTGTTTGAGGAAATTTTTTGTTTCTTTTTTACTGGACCAACCAAAGATGTATTCTCTGTGTTTGAAAGTGACTCTTAACTCTTCCCTCACCCTCATCCCCACACCCTGTAATCAGATCCAGTAGATTGCCCCCTCCTAAATGTTTCTTAAGTCTGTTTACTTCTCTCCATTCTCCTTCTGCTCTTCTGACTTCTCTCCTGGCATGCTGTGATCTCGTCTTCATCAGCCTCCCTTCCTCCAGCTTTGCCCTCACCAGTCTCCTCCCAAACACCAGCCAGAATGCTGTTTTCTAAAGTGTGAAGTGAATCAGTCACTCTCGCTGAAATCCTTACCATTTCTTCCACGGATTATAGGGTCAACTCTAAAAATTCTATCATTGACCCTCAACGTATGGTCTCTGCTTGGTCTCCCCCACTTCATATCACTTTCTCACACAGCCATGCTCTTTTAGTTTGTGTGTTCATATATGTGTGTTTCTCTCTGAAGCATGTGTGTCTATAAAACCATTTTAAAAAAAGTTAATCTTATTGTTCTTTGAGTTGGTGGACCTCACTTCTGGAAGTCTTCTCAGTTAAATACCCCTCTTTGTCCTTTCCCAGCCCCATGGAATTGCCCCATTAGAGCACCTGTTTTGTCTTTTTTTTTTTTTTGAGGGGTGGAGGAGGGGCAGAGGGAGAGGGAGAGGGAGACTCTTAAGCAGGCTCCACGCCCAGTGCAGAGCCGAGGCGAAGCTTATCTCAAGACCCTGAGATCGTGGTCTGAGCTGAAATCAAGAGTCAGACCCATAACCAGTTGAACCACCCAGGTGCCACAACACTTGTTTTGTCTTAATGTGATTTTCCAATCCACACCCCCAGATGGCAAACTCTATGAGAACAGAACCATGTCTGTCTTGGTCACCATTTCATGCTCAGCACTAGCATAATAAGCACTTAATAATTGTTGGGCAGGATCTCAGCTCAGGTCTTAATCTCTGGGTCAGGAGTTCAGGCCCTGTGTTGGGCTCCATGCTGGGTGTGGAGCCTACTTAAAAAAAAACAAAGCAAAACAATAAAAATGTTGGGTAAATGAATAAATCACTCTTATCCAGATGAATAGCTCTAGATGATTTTGCTTCTCACTTCTTCCTTCCTTCCTTCCTTCCTTCCTTCCTTCCTTCCTTCTTTCCTTCTTCTCTCTTTCTCCCTTCATTTCTTTACCTTTGCTTATGACCAAACTTACTTACCTATTAGCTTTTAACATTTTATAAACTACTTTTTTAAATCCAAATTAGAAAACAGGTGAAGTAGCCCATTTCTTCCAGATTCTAGGTTCCCTGAATTCCCAAGAATTTGCTTATTTGAAAGGCTAGTTCTTCTTTATATTCAAATAATTTTTCCGGAAGAGAAAAGAGCATTTGTAAGACAACAAGACACCCAGTTAATAATCGGGTGCTTTGACTATTCCTGGCAGCAGTTACTATAGAATGACTGCATGCTATCACTACCAGCAAAATTATGATCCTGTGTGAGCTAGGCCAGGATTCTTTGTCTTTACGGAGTTAAAAGTGGCCAAATATATTGAGATAGAGTTGAATTGATTCCTTCAAGCAAAATAGTTATATTCTGTTTGAGTTCTTAAAAGAGTTAATAGAATATGATGATTTGAACCTTCCACGTTCCATAAAAATCGTACTATTAAGAAAAAAGCCATACTTCTCAGTAACCCCGGTGACACTCTGCTCTGTTTGACTTCCCTGGCTGCAGCTGGTTTTGAGTATAATGCCATTGATTTTGAGAGATTTCATAAAGATAATTAGATATACTGGAGCATGTTCTATATTCTCAGCATTTCAGAGGCAATGCAAAGCCACCCAAACTTTTGAAATATATACCTGGTATTATTTCCTTAAGAAACTTTTAGTTTCTATGCATTGGAAAAAATCGATAGCAAGTCTTCCTCCTGAAGCATGAAGAAGGAATAAATTACTAGGAATTGGAATTTTTGCTTCTTTTTTCATTTATGGAAATAAATGTATGAATGTATGTTTAATTTATACATTAGTTATATCGGTCCCAAAGCATAACTATTTTAACACCTTGAGCTGCCTTATGTTGGAGGGGGGAGAAGAATGCAAAATCATTAGAAACATGATTATGCTTTAATTTAGGTCTTTTAGTTATGTAAGCAGAATGCAATTAAGTAAGAAGTGCTCACTATGACTACATATTTCAAATAAGCTTTCAATTTATCACAGTTTTATGTGTATCTTCTTCAATTGTATGAGGCTTCCTTAAGGCTATGACAGTGAATTATAGCTGTGTTCTTGTAATTATTTTCAGTTAAAAAAAGAGAAAAAAGCCTACTTGCCGCATAAACTATTGAGTTAAACACATTAAACATCTAATTTTTATTGGGATTCTCTTAAGGTTTTATACCAGCTGTAAGATGCTCTTCATTCATAGATGAAGTGGAAAATGTCTTGGGTGTTACGGTAACTTCTTGGTGATTATCACCGTCCTCATCGTTGTCATGTTCACCACGAAAATAGGACTCCTGCATTATTTTGTTTCATCTTTACAATAACGCTGTGATCTTTATTACCCCCATTTTCCAGTTGAAGAAACTGAGGCTTTGAAAAGTTAAAGAATTTGCATAAAGTCTCATAGCTAGGAAGTGTGGTGTGTAAGATGGGAAACCAAGAAGACTGACTTTGTAGCACATACTGTTAATCATAAGGGTGATTCTAGGTTGGCCTTATAATGGGTAAGAACACTGAGTGGGAACAAGATGTGGTTAGGGAATTGAAAAAACAGCATAAAAGGACTCAAAATCTAGGTTGTAAACTCATCAACAATCAACAGTGTGACTCTGGGCAACTCATAAATACATGATCATATAATGCCTAAAATACTTGTGTATATAATGGACTTCTTTGTCATTATTACTGTGTTGCTGTTGGTGATGGTGACATTATCATTACTGTCACTCTGGAATTATCAGTATCTCTGACTCCTTTTTAGTTATCTAAGTGACATGACTCACTTTGGAGTGAAAAGTTACTTACAGAAATGTTTGTATTTTGATTTGTCCTTCATAGTAAGAGTTTTGACCTCTCCTGTCCACTAAGACCCATGTCTCTCAAGTTGGAAGTGCTCTTTGAGGGGCCAGCTGTATGCATGGCCACTCCATGTGATTCACATGAAAGTCAAGAGTCCCAGAGTCACCATTAAATGAACCATCCATCAACACAGTGCTCTGGCAAAGACTGTGAATTTTATGTTTATGGCCAAAGCAAGGTTGCAGGTAAGGAAAACAGCCTTGTTAAGACCTTGAAGCTTTTCAGAAGAGAAAGAATCAGTCCACACCTTGATGAAAATAATTTAAACATAGAAGTTATATTTTCTTGATAATCATAGGCTGCCATGCATTGATATCCTAAAAGAACTACCAACACAATCCATTAACCCACCTCTCACATCCATTCTTCCTTGGGAATGCTCATAGAATCATCTGATAACCTCCTGGTTACCATTTTCATTGGACACTAAATGACTTGACAGCTCTTCTACCATCAAAAGGGATAGTGTTAACACTATTCAACCCCCTAAATAAGACTATATTCTATGCAAAGTTAATCTACTGAAATAAAGTCACTCTTCAGAAATTCAATGATATCCAAAATAACCATATTCTTCTTGGTCACTATTTTATCTTCAGCCCATAGTACATATTAGGTACTTAATAAACATTTGTTAGCTAAAAAATAAATCACTCCTATCAAAATCAATAGACTGAGGAGCCTGGGTTTTATGATGCATTATGCCAGGATAAAAAGACTGCTTGCTTTTTTTTTTTTTTTCCCTATCTTGGACTACCTTTCACAGTAAGAGTCTGATTCCTTAATCATGCCTGATACCAAGAAAGTTGTTAGTCTGCCATCTGATCAAGAAGGAACCACAGTTCCTATATGCTAATTGGTGCTTTTATCTTATTTATGTGTGCATTATGACAAAGCATGAAATAACTCCACCTCCTAAAACTGACCAAAAAATAGATTTCAGACCTCAGCAATGAAAGCAGGTTTGGAATTCATCATAGTACGAATGCAAAAGTGCTTTCAACCCAAGCACTAGGTACACTATTCTAACCTTTTTTCAAGTTTCTGAAATATTTATGGGAGAATAATTTGTAGAATAATGAATATAGCTTTCCAGTGGAGCAACAAATGCACACTATATTTCTGCTATTGTTTCTTATTAAATATTTATACTTATATTTTGTGTTTGCCTCATAACTGGCCATTTACCGATGCTTAACAAGCACAGACAGTCCAGTTGAGGAAAAATAATACCAACCAAGAGTAAGCAAAAACAAACAACTGAAGAAAGGGAATTTTGTGTCTGCACTGGTTGAGCTTAAAAAGTTCATTTAACATTTTTAATACAGTCCATATTTCATAAGTTTCACATGTTGACATGTCCTGGAGAAAGATGGATGTGTTGACTTGGAGTTGTGCCTCTATCTAGTTTCATGTGTTCATCTGGCAGAGCTAATCTTTACTTCCCTTTAGCAGAACACAAAAATGTAATTCCCTAATAACTGGCATAACTGCATCATCTTCCAATATGGGCCCTGTTATTAAATCACAGAGACAGACGAAACCTGAGTAGTGGGGAAGCTTGACTTCCACTTGATATCAGACCATAAATGCTTACTTACTATAACCAGAAGGAAGTAAGAGCAAGAGACCTCAGTGCCTGGAATTTGGGAAGACTTCTGAATTTGCTGCAATGGAGTCTTGTTTGTGTGCAATTATATTCATGCCTGTGTTTGCATACTGCTTTGGAGTTTCCAAAGCATTTTCTTGTACAAGGCCACAGTGATGTAATCAGAGCAGGAATTGTTATTCCCTTTCTATAATGAGAAAACTTGAGTTTCAAAGAAGTTGCCCAAATGGAAAGAATTCTTTCCATAGGACTTTAAACAGTATACATTGCTTCCACATATATAGTCACATTTGATTGTATAGCTGGGAATAATCCACCTAACCATTTACTTCCAGTCTTCAAAATGCCAACTCCAAGAACATAGGGAGGGGGTTGGCTCCAGATTAAAAACTTAAACAGACTCCTGCAAATGCTGGTTTTAAAACTTACCCAGAACCTTGGCTTAGCTAGGAGCATTCTGGATCTGAGTGGATAAAGGCTGCAGAGATCTGAGTTGCTCTACGTAAGCAAAGAAGAGGAATTTGAGGATGCTTTTGCTTCTTAGAGCGATTGGGCTACAAGTCACATTAGGGAAGGAGGGACTAGGAGAGGGAAAATGGCTGAACAATATGGTGGTGTGTGTGAATGCCCTTTTAAGAGTAACAATAACTAACGTTTGAAGTGTTTTTTGTTGCTGCAATGTAAACTCAAGTTTGTATGGGGATACAAAATAGTATGTGGTCGCCATTAGGGCTCATCATCAAATATTCTGCTTCACCTCCCTGCCAGGCACTTCCTAGCCTTCTTGTGGTTCACATGGAGCTATGTGACTAGTCTGGCCAATGAGCTGCAAATAAAAATGACAAGTGCTGGAACATTTTATTGCCGATGCAAGTCTTTGTAGACCTCTTTTTTCCCCCTGTCTAGCATAGAAATACTTGGGATGATGGTTCTTCCTTCATTCTAGGTCCCTGAGAGACTTAGTGGGGCAAGCTCTTCTCTCTCTGTTCCACCAAATCCGTGATGGGTTTGTCATATGAATGAGAAACTAGCTTTGCTTATTTCTAAGCCCTTGAGATTTTGGAGTCATTTGTTAAGCAGCATTAGTGGCTTGTCCTGACTGATAGGGTCTGGTTCATACACAATGTCCTGATGCAGACATTTTGCTTGTGTGCTCTCAAGGAAAGGGAATGCCCTTCATGTTAAGGTTAATCTTAATTCAAAGGTAACTCGATAACAGCAAGAGGGAAAGAAAAGAACAAAAACACAGTGAGGGCAAGAAATGGAAACTGAGTATGTCCTTGAGAGTCTAAGCATCTGGCAGTCTGCAGAAATCTTAAGAAAAGATTTAGACTTTTCACAAATTATAGATGAGTGTCTGGACAAATGTGTACTGGGTTTGAGGGGCAGAGAGAGATGAGAAGCAATTTCTGACAATTCTCCCAATGCATTTTTCAAGTTAGAAAGTAGAATTTTTTTCTCCTGTATTACAGATAAGGAAATTACAAATTCAGATAAATAAAATGACTTGTATAAGGTCATATAATTACTAATAAGTGGAGACCAGATTACCAAATCCTTTGATCATGGTCTTTGAATCCACTCTTTTAAGAATTTCTCAGAATGCCAATGAACTAATAGCCTACCTACCCCCCCCACTTCCTCCCTCATGTAATTATAAATCATTGAGTATGTTGAAAAGCTAAGTTGGCTGAAGTGTGAATGTATCACAAGTTGATTTTCATCTTAATGGAACTGACAAATCATTGACAAAATAATTGTAAGAATACTAACACTTTAAATAAGTTTTCCAGTAATATATTTTTATTACTATTCAGTGAACTGATTTTTTTGTTGTTGTTGAATTGGCTTCTAGTGCATTTATTTATCACCACATCTGCCTGTTTCTGAAGGGCAGCCCAACATGCCAGGCCTTAAATTTTATCTGCCATGACTAACTTTATTCACTCTCTCTGTTCCTTATTCCCCCATCTTTCATCTAGCTTCATCCCCCTCAGAAGAAAAACATCCTCCAATGCCTCTCTGTACTTGTTGCTATTCCTTGGATGGTGTGGTACTTAATCATTAGAGGTTTCCCTTTACTTTAGAAAACTATTCTTTTATCTTTGTACATACCATTTAGAAATGGGCCCCATGACTATCTTAATTACAACTGGCATACACACTACAAAGTTAGGGATCAGT
This sequence comes from Zalophus californianus, assembly GCF_009762305.2. NCBI lineage: Eukaryota > Metazoa > Chordata > Mammalia > Carnivora > Otariidae > Zalophus > Zalophus californianus. The sequence goes on from NC_045604.1 coordinate 74,972,019, forward strand.
TAATTATATGATTCATTTTTCAGGTAGATTTATCATAGGTCTCCATTGTCATTGTTTAGACAACTATTATCTACAAAACAACAATTTGTCAACAGATGTTTTAAGGAGGATAAAATAAGGCCCAGTTTTATCATTCCACTTACCCATGCCATATATCTCTGTTTAATCATAATGAATTAATCAAAATGAAGTGCACATTCATTTTTGTGCAAGTAAATGGAACCTCTGAACCCTTTTTAACACAGTGTTCCTGGCAGCCACTGCCAATTTCTCAGAGTTGACTGTGGAGTGGAAGCCTATTTGCCTTCTCTGTTCTATTCATTGTTAAATTTACAAGGGCCTTGAGACATTTTGAATTATCTGGGGATGTGCAATCTTGGCTCACACTCAGATCTGATGATTTCCTAAGAGATTATTATTTAAAGATTTGCTGAATCATTCCTTTATCTACCCAATCCCATCCATAGTTCTTTCCACCTATTTATCTGTTAATCTTCTAACATATTCTGGTTCTTTCATACTTGAAGTACTTTTTATTCCCTCCATCCACTCAACTGAATTTTCTTCCAGGTCCAACAACTCCAAAGGGATTTGCATGGTAGTCTCCTAAGCTACCAAGTTATTTCTTGCCAGTGGCTAGTGATAGATTGACAGCTATCTGCTCTTAAGAGTGTTCCACCTAAATCTATGTGACCCTTTAGGGGATAAGAGAGAGCCAATCTTTCTACCTAGGGCAGCAACATGCCAGGAAGGATAGGAGGGAAGACAGAAGGAGAGAGAATTGGGAATAAATGGGCAATGAGGTTGGCTGGCTGGCTGAGGGAGGCAGAGAGAAACTGTTGCTTTTGACCACAGCTTGCCCCATTTGCAGGGTCCCTACCCCACTTACCATAGCCTACTGCTCTGGCTGCGGAGATGAACATGTGACTTGACTCAGCCAATCAGGGTTTATTCTCCCCCCTCATTGGTGATTGGTTCAGGATGGGCATGTGACCCAAGCTGGCCAGGTGGATGGCTTTGTGTGGGCTTTTCAAATGGGAGTTGGAGGGGTTGTGGAACCTTACTAGGTAGATCAGAAGGCTTCAAGGATGTGAGCTGGAGGAGGCAGGGTGAGCAAAGAAATGAACCCAAGGAAGGCTACCAAATGGTGACAACTAGATGAAAAGGGAGGGTCCTGGGCCATGTGATGTTCTAGGGGGGGGGTTATTAGTTCTTGCAATGAATGAATGAGTCAATGCCTAAATATTTTTACAGTTGCCAGAGACCAAAATGTATACATTTTATGTGGTTGACAGAAATAAGCTACTCTAAGCTCTTGAGCAGAGTGATAAAAAGATGTAAGTGCTACATTAGGAGGCTTCATCTGGTAATGGTTTTTCAAGATGAACACACCAGTGAAATCCTTAGAACAGGGTTGAAAAATGTATAGCATGTACCCTCACCCTTTCCCTTCTGTGCCTGTGGCATATATTGCTAATCAATTAGGGCGTTTTACCCACTGAGTCTGGGCTGGCCTCACCATCCTTTTCAATGCAGTGCTCCAGGCAGAGAGTGCAGATGAGCAGAGCTGGTTCACAAAATGAAACCCATTTGCTCTCCTAGGCTCAGAGGCAAGGAGGATAGTAGGAGTCTGAGCATTAATCAGATATAAGCTTCTCAAGACTGGACAGAGAGAGAGAGAGAGAGCAAGAGAAGGAACAGATACCTAACACTTACTGGATTCATTGACTAGGACTGCTGCCGTAGCAAAGTACCGCAACTGAGTGGCTGAAACAAAATGTTGTTTCAGAGTTCTGGAGGCTCCAAGTGCAAAGTCAGGGTGTTGGCAGGATTGGTTCTTTTTTTTTTTTTTAAAGATTTTTATTTATTTATTTGAGAGAGAGAGAATGAGAGATAGAGAGCGCGAGAGGGAAGATGGTCAGAGGTAGAAGCAGACTCCCTGCCGAGCAGGGAGCCCGATGTGGGACTCGATCCCGGGACTCCAGGATCATGACCTGAGCCGAAGGCAGTCGCTTAACCAGCTGAGCCACCCAGGCACCCGGCAGGATTGGTTCTGAGGGCCGTCGGGGAGACTCAGTTCTAGGCCTCTCTCCTTGGCTTGTAAATGACTGTCTTCTCCTGTGTCTCTTCAGATCAACTTCCCTTGGTGTGTGTGTGTGTGTGTGTGTGTGTGTATATCTGTGCCCAAAATGTCTTCATATACAGATACCAGTCATATTAGACTACTCTAATGACCTCATTTTAACTTGACTACCCCTATAAAGATGCAATCTCCAATAAAGTCACATTCTGAGGTACTGGGAGTTAGGACTTCAATGTATGAATTTTGGGGAGGCACAGTTCAGTGCATAACACTCACTGGTGCTTACCATGGGCCAGACATGACCTTCTGGACTGTCAGCCACTTGACCCTAAAAGCTACCTGTATGGTGGGTATTTTTCATCCCCATTTTGTAGAACAAGAAACTGAGGCTCAGAGGGACATGTGCAGAGTCACACAGCTGGAGTTCCTGGTGGGGTCAGGATTCAGACCCAGGATTCTGATTGGTTCTTTGACATATCATAGAGAGGTGGGACTTGGTTACGTATTGAACATAATGGAGGGAGTGAGAAAAAAAAAACCAGAATCACCAACATCTCTGGACTGGGTTGCGGATAAATGGTGATGTCAGTCCTCCTGCTTAATATTTCAGTGGCTCCCTATTCCCTTCAGGTTAAGACCTAAATTATTTAGCAGGAAAATCAAAGCTGCTCATGATCCTAGATGCCTCATTAATTCTGTCTCTATCCACTACTCTCTTCCTGGCCTTTTTGGCCCAGCAAAACTAAACAATTTTCAGTCTCCACTATGGGGAGGAGAGAGGAGACGGTGTTTGGAGGGTGTGAAGAAACTCAAAGGAGAGCAGCATGAATGCTGAAACTCATTCTTGTGTTTTACACCTGGCTACCCTTATCAGCTGTGTGACCTCAGTTAAGTTACTTACCCTCTCTGATTCTCTATCTGCCCAACTTGTAAAATAAAGTGCAACTTCTGTACACTCACAGGAATATTTGTGATGATTAAATGAGTTAAAGAATGTAGATACTTGGATCAGTATCTAGTATGTGGCAGGTGGCCATTGGCTGTGCCCATACTAGCCATTCAGTTTAGAATATTTAGAGTCCAAAGTAATAGCAGACAGCCGTGTAGAACAAGTACCTCAGACAGGTAGAAACAGAAGACCAGGATGTTGGTGGCATTCTTGGGGGCACTCATTCTCTGTTTCTTTGCTCTGTTTCAGACTTTATTCCCACCCCCAGTATGACAAACTGCCCTCTCCTCCCTTCCTACTCCCTAGGAGACCCAGCAGGATTTATGAATTGAGCCTGAAAGTCTTAAGTATATTTCTCTTTTGTTTTAGCCATCAATAAACGGTCATTTCTAAAGGTGAGGATCTGGTTCCTTAAGGCCGATCTGCAGATATTCTAGATGACCCATACGTCTCCTGACATCACTGTATTCATAGATGGCTTCTCTAAGAAACCATTATTAATGATGTAATTAATATGAATGGGTATAGTATATATCTAGCAGGTCCTTAAGGCGAGGTGGGGATGTAGCCATTTATATTAAAGATACATTTAAGGTCTGAACCCAAGCAATAGAAAGTGCTTAGCTTAGAAATCTTGCTTTGCTACATTTTAGATTTTTTAATAAGTTGTTGTAGACCTTCTTCTTGCTTGCTTTAATGCTATACCGTCGGAGCCTCTGGGAATTGGAATAAATTAATAAGGTCCATTTTTAATGGAAGCATATAATCAACTAAATCACAGCCTTTAAAGTCACAAATTTCAAAGACCAACCAACTTAATTAATGTGTTCATTCATAGACATTGGGAAAGTTTTATTTGATTTCACTAGTTTCTCTCCCATGGACACTCATCTGCAAGAATATTTACTTATAATTTGTTGTGTAAAAAGGATCTTCCTAAGGCAGATGCCATATGTAACTACTCAGCTTACCTTTGAGGGAAAATATTGAAATAACACCCTCAAGCTGTTCTGCTGTGTGTTGAGAACTCAGAGCTAGACTTCTATCTTTGTAGTAAGTATTGAATCTTGCCTCCTACATCCAGGCTGTTCAAATATGAGATAAAATAGTTTCTTAGAATGATAGAGTCCAAAAGTTTTCTATAGATTTCATAAGATGCCCTGTGGGCATCTTTTACACATGTAAATGGAGAGGTTTCTTTTCTTTTCTTTTCTTTTCCTTTCTTTCTTTTTTTTTCTTTTGTTTTCTTCTTCTAGAAAATAAGCATTGTTCTTTGTGGTAGCCAAAATGTTAAATGTTTTTAATAAAAGCTTAGACTTAAGTTAGAAGGGAACGTCTTTACCCCAAGTATAAATGATGTTGCCACTTGCTGAGTTCCAAAGCACTGAGCAGATGGGGGAATAGTGAAAACTGGGGAGTCACACACAAGGAGGGAGTATTTTTTATGCCTGTGACAAACAGAACCTCTTAAGCATGCACTGCCGAGTATCTGGCAGCCGTGTTATGCAAGCACCTGTAATGGACGGCAGAGGAAGAGAGGTGTCTGGTACTGAACCGAATAGAGCTGCTGCAGACAGAAGCTGGTACGGAGGCTCCCTCTGCCCACAGGGCATGATTATTGGCTAGTTGACAATCAGCGGTGCTCCAGATGCCCGAGGCCCAGAGGTGGTGAGACAGTAAGTGTGTGACCCGCTTTCCAAAAAACCCCAGGTACTGACCCAGCTGCAGCTCTGAGCCTTGATTAACCAGGGCTGGGGAACTGGCAGGCTGTTCCGAAGTCAGTTGACAACAGATGCTCCGTCCTCGGTCACTGCAAGTGAACACACATTTACAGAAGGGGTGAAGTTAGTAAAGTCTCTGCCCTCAGGGATCAGGACTCTGTTCTTGTCATTATCAGTGCCTACAATGTGTTAGGCACTTACAATATGCAGGACACTTTATCTAATAGGGGTTGTGTGTACATTCGTTCCAAATCTCAAATATGTCTTCTTACTCCCATCTTGGAGAGATTAAAAAAAAAAAAACAAAACCTGAAATGTAGATATTTTTTTAAAGTTACTAAATGGGGGATGCCTGGGTGGCTTAGCCGGTCGGGCGTCTGCCTTCGGCTCAGGTCATGATCCCAGAGTCCTGGGATCGAGCCCCACATCGGGCTCTCTGCTTGTGGGGAGCCTGCTTCTCCCTCTCTGTCTGCTGCTCCCCCTGCTTGTGCTCTATCCCTCTCTCTCTCAAATAAATAATAAAATTAAAAAAAATTAAAAAAAAATAAAGTTACTAAATGATGAAACTGGCATCACGGCTCAGGCCTGTCTTATCCTAAAATGTTAGTTCTTTCAGTGCCAGTAGTGATTTTCCTTTAAAAATGTAAGGAGCAAAACTTATTTAATATGAAATCTCATGGAGACTGGTACAGAGGCAGATAAAACCAAGACTGCTTTGATTGCAGCAGAGTGGGGAGACTCTGAAGCTTGACTTCACCTCTCCCTCCTTTCCTGATGTCCAGGTGACCACAGATCCATCACCCCAGCAAACTACAGCCTCTCCAGGTGTGCCGCCCACACCAGCTGCATCGGCATCACCTGGGAACTTGTGAAAAATGCACGTTCTCCGACCGCACCCCAGACAGACTGAAAAAAAAAACTCTAGGGCTAGAGCCTGGGAATCTGAGTTTACCAAGCCCCCCCACCCTGCCCCCAGGCGATGCTGATGTGTGCCCAGGTGTGAGAACCACTGATCTAGAGTTTCCAAAATAAATTCTGATAACAGTTCAGCTCCATCCTACCTTTTGATACTTGTGTTTCTTCCTGTTGATGCTGAGGCTTTCACTGCAAGGTCCAGAATGGTGAATTAGACCCAGTCTTGCATTTCTTATTTTTAAGAAATTCAAGGAACGGGTCCTATTTACTCAATATTGAAGGACAAATACTGACATTATTAACCCCATAATAAAATTAAATATTTCTCTTGGTCACTTATAGTTAAGAATTAAAAAACACATTTATTTGAGGAAAGTAGAAACTATTAACTGGATTCCATGCATCAGAGATGCTTTTGACTGTCAGTCGAAGCATCTTGTGTGCGATGTGTGGTGTGTGTGTTACCACTGAGAAAAGAAAAAAAAAATGCTACCGAATAAATTATGTCCCACCATTAATTATAAAAGGCATCCCAGCTTCCAAGATATTAAAATGCAAAAAAAAAAAGAAAGCGAATACCTTACAGATCAATGAAATATGGTGTGTCAGAAATCAAAGTTAAATAAGCTTTGGAAAATCCCTCACTTTGGGTCTATTAACCAGTGTGGTCAGGTGTCTGCTGAAGCGGGACTGTTCTGTTCTAGTCAATTTAAAACAAAACAAAGAAATGGTCTTTTCTTATTCATGACAGTTTTATCACTCCCATAATTTTGATTACCATTGATACGCTGGTGAACCTGCTCTCTGGTTATATTCTCTAAGTTGGATTTTCACTGCAGTCTCGAAATCAACATGCTCCACACCAGACTTATGGTCCCCTTTTCCATTTATATTGTTGGCTTTGCTGTTTTTGTTCTTACTGTTTCCATACTGTTTGCATCCTCTTTCTCTGGCCCCTACAGTTCCATTATTTGAGAGGAGACTACAAAGTAGCTAATACCTCCAGGTTAAAATCCGTGTTATTGCTGAAGATGTTTCAAAGTGAGGTGGTGTGATAAAAGGATATTGATGGTGAAAGGCCTGACCTTGGTTACAGGTCCAGTGTGATTTTGAGAAGCAGAAAGAATAAGCAGAAAGAAACCTCCCTGAAAAACAATGATCATTCCCTACACTTTGCATTGTCTTTTCTGGCCTTTTCTATCCTTGGAAGTGCTCATTATGTGTAGTAGAAGATTATCTGTCTATCATCTATACACACACATGCGCGCGCGCATACACACACACACACACACACACACACACACACACACACACACACTTTTTTCTTGTAGTTCTGCCGTGTCACCATGAAGACCTTCATGAAGTTAGTACAACTATTTTTGAAGGATTTATTTTTCTTGCTCTCTTTTCAGAGTCATCATTTTGTCAGCAACTCCTACTCAGTTTGGGGTGTTGCCTGTGTGTTTGGTATGGGGTAGATGCTCCCCAGTAATTAATACAATTTTCAATGAGTCTCCTAAGCTTTGGAATTGTTTCCCTGAAGAATGGGTTCTATTTAGAATCCAAGAACATTAGGCAGTCGTTGTCACACTTTGAACATTTTCTTTCTTTGCTGAAAAATAATTAATTTCTGTAAACCAATAAAAAGAAATCAAAAGAAAATAAGAGACAGTAATGCTTTATAGATTTATGTCCTGACACTGTAAGTTCTATAGTCTCGGAGGTGTTCATGGATGGGCTGTGCAAACCCGAAGGGCTGAAGCTGGTTTGAAAACTTTTTCATTTTTCTGTAAAAATCCAAACTTGGAGTGGAAAGAGCTTACTGATGTCGACATTTAGGAAGCAATGTTCTCTTTATATAGACACTTAATGTCTTGGGTTTCATTTTTGGTTCAGGGGGAAATTAAATTCCCTTGCAATTGCACTATCTGTCTACCCAAGAAATTTTATCTCCACATAGTTTTTATTTGCTATTTGTCCTCTGGGTAAAATATCACAGATCCAAAGGGTTGGAAGTGCATTTTAGAGGTCTTTGGGTTCATCCTGCTCTTCGTTGCAGGTCAGTAGTTAAATTATTTGTGACCCAGAAGTCCCCTATATTCTAATATCCAAGGACTCTTAAGAAAAGCAAAAAGGGGGCGGACTCCTGAGCATGCATGTGGTATTATTCTGCAATCTTATTCTTTGGTTAAAAGAATTGTTTTAGCACCTGAATTCCTTTGCATGTCAAGTACATAGAACCCCACAAGTAACTTGCAGTAGGTATTTGAGTGTGTCCAACCTGGTCATTCACTTAGACTGTAAGCCATTCTGCAGAGAATGTGTGTGTGTGTGTGTGTGTGTGTGCGTGCATGCATGCACGTGTGTACTCAAATTCTGCATTTTTCTTCTTATAGAGACAGGTTGGTAGCGGGGATCCCACGATAAGCAAGAATTCCAGAAAGCCTGGGTTCACATCTCAATTCCACTACCATAATATTCGGTAGGCTGTAGTATTACTCAGAATATTCACTCTTCCTTCCCAAGCTTCCCTCCCTGCATGCCTTCCTTGTAGGGGGTTCTGTTCTCCCACCCCATTCCTGCCATCCTTGGCCACATGACTGGTCAATGACCCGTGAGCAGAAATGATGCATGTTATTTCCAAGTGGAAAATTTCAGAGTCAGTGTGTGCCTCATTTTGATCTATTCCCCCCCTGCCGTCAGACCAGTGATGTCTTAGAGAGGGGATGCTCTATCGATTTGGAGTCCCAGCGAGAAGAGTATGGAGCCAAACTAAAGGAGACCTGAGATGGACGTGCTCCAAGAGGGGAAAAGTGCATTTAGTGCAGTGTAACTTAACCTGCCTCGAACAGTAATGTTTAGTGTTGTCTGACTCCCAAGCAGTCTCTAAGAATTTGGAGGGGGTGAGGAGTGCCAATTCACATCTGCAAGTCCACCCTTGCCCCACTAGCACCTACTGTATTGCCTTATACCTACCGGCTGCTGGATAAACACCTGATGAGCTATATTAAAATTGCTCTGGATAGTCTTGGACCAGACATTTCAGTTCCCAAGCGCCACATTTTCCAAAAGGTGGCTGAGATTTTAAGAGTTCTACAAGTTTATTTTAGGTGGTCCTCAGTATGTAACATCAGTTGCATTGTGAGAAAGTTATTCTCTTTCCAGTTCTCTTTTAATGCATCTTATGGCATTCAAAGTGAATAAACAAGGGCACCTGGCTGGCTCATTCAGTAGGGCATGCAACTCTTGATCTCAGGGTCATGAGTTCAGGTCCCATGTTGGAGGTAGAGGTTACTTAAAAAAAAGAACAAGCCAAAAAAAGCTCATATCCACAGATGTTAGCAAATAACAATAATAACTAGAATATAATGATTGATTTGTACATATTTGCACATGTATGTGCAGTAGCTTCCCATTGATGCTAGTAGTTGCTTTTATATATTAAAAAATAGGGTTTAGTGTAAAAAGTGAGATAAAGAAAAATATCAAGTAAATAATAGTATAGGTAGCAAGGGGATATGGCAAAAATTAAAGGTATAGCAAATGATCGGAATTTGAAAAAACCCTGCTGTAGGCCTCTTTGTATCCTACAAACTTTGTTACAAAAGCCAAAATAGAGAAAGTGTGACTGGGCTTTTTGGATGGTAAAATGATAGACAGCTGTAGAGAATCATCACTGTGGTCATTGCCGATGGGATTCATGGTTCCCATCCAGGTTCTTTTCCCTCCATCCAGTCCTATGGCCAAATCACTGAAGTAGTTTTCCATATTATCAGTTTCTTCCAAGTGGAGAGCAAGGGCGGTGATTATATTCACTTTCACCATCTGATTTAAAGTTTTTAACCATCTACACCCACTTCCTGCGCTATTAGAGAAATTACTGGATCCCTTGGCGTGAGAGAAAAGAATGATTAGCAGCTTGAAGGGGTTTTAAATAGGAAGTATGAAGTCTGGGTGGTGGGAAGTTGAAAATCCTTGAGAACAGACACTTGCTTGCCTCTATCTGTTTATTGTCCAGATTTTGTCTGACTCCCCTGGTTTATTTGTGTCTCTGACCCTTCAAGACCATGAACTTTCTGAGGACAGCACCCGGGTCCAGTTTGCTGGACTGTTCCCTTGTCACTTAATGAATGTTTCGTCTGTTGAAGCCAGGCCTTGTTCCAACAGCCATTCATTCATTAGCGGCTTTCAATTAAGGCGTGCTGATGCATTCCATTATAGGTGCCAATACGTTCATTTTTATTATTAATAATAATGGTTGGGACAACATTTGTAGCAGCTACAAATTGCAGAATATGAACCAGGAGCTCTGCTAGACATTTTATGTCTCTGGGGACTCCAACTTACAGGGACCTAGCAAGATGGATGACATTATCTTTAATGAGGACATGGAAACTTGAGAATAGTTTGTCAACTTGTCAATTGATATAAGATGTAGGAACCAAATACAGGTCTGCCTGAGTCCCAAAACCAGAAATTTCTTCTACCTACTACAACCATGTTGATAATGAAAGAGGGAGAGGGAGGGAGGGAGGGAGGTAGAGAGATCAGCTATAACCCTCCAAATCCAGCCTTATGTATTTGTCACCTACTTCCTTCCCTGTGATGGTTAATTTTTTCAGTGCTTTAGACAGCATTCCTTAACACCGTTGTTCCAGATTGCTGAAGCTGACAGCATTAGTTTCCTTACTTAATCTCTGCAAGTTTTAACAAACTGTTAATGTGATGTTGGGTGGGTGTGTTTTTTCCTTCTGGACATAGTTAACATTTACCCTTATTCACCTGAAGGCAAAGGGTGACACTGCAGGCGCGCCTGGGTGGCTCAGTCGGTTAAGCTTCTGCCTTCAGCTCAGGTCATGATCTTGGGGTGCTGGGATCGAGCCCCACATCGGGCTCCCTGCTCAGCAGGGAGCTTGCTTCTCCGTCTGCTGCGCCCCCTGCTTTTACTCTGTCTCTGTCAATAAATAAATAAATAAATAAATAAATAAATAAATAAATAAATAAATAAAATCTTCTTTAAAAAAAAAGCGACACTGCATGGAAGTGCAGTCTGTCTTAAACGTAGCATCTCAGCAAGATCCCCTGGCCCACAACAGAGTAAAGGCTAAGCCAGCCCATGGCTGGTGTGTTTGTCTGGTACCATTATGGACCGCTCAATGGACAGCAAGGTCTGCTCTGTGATGAATGTCTTCAACATATCCCACCTCCTTTTTCTTGCTTTTCTTCCCAGCAACTTGATTTTCTGAGAAGCAGCTGGGGTTGGACCTGTTTACCATTTGCATTTTGACTCTGCTTCATGTTAGCCTGAAAAGGAGAATCTTCTGTGTTGCTTACTTGGAATTTTCTGTTATACTGGTGTGAATTTGCCAGGTGGACAAGATAGATCATGTTTCTTTACTTCCTCTATATAAGATGAGATGTTCTCCACATCCATAAGGTATTCGTTTGGTGATTAGGGGCTCTCCTAGTGACGCCTCCCATTCCAATTTCATACAAAATTAGTGGCCTTTGGCCGAGCAAAACTCTCAGAGAGGTCCTGCAGACCTTCATATTTTTAATAATAGAATTTTGTAATTGGATGTATTTCAGACAAGGCCCTTTGATGGTAAGGAACAGGATCTCTCTAAATATAGCTCAGTTAGAAGAGGGTCTACCATAAGGAGACAGGAACAATCTCTTCAAAATCCAAAGACTGAAAGTGAAGTCTAGTGGGCTTTATAAGGTTTAGTTTGGAAGTGAGAATGTCAGAAATGCGCATTCTCAAACTCCCCTCCACCCTGCCATCTCTCAATCTCTGTCTTTCTCTGCCCGACTGTGTCTTTTTCCCTGTGTGTGTGTGTGTGTGTGTGTGTGTGTGTGTCTGTCTGTCTCTGTCCCCCTCATGGTCTTTTGTGCCCGTATATTCCTGCTCACCTGCCTGATTCCTCTCAGCTCATCTCGTTCTGGTTACTCACAATACTTGTACCTTGAGCATTCTAATACATGAGGGGCTGGCTCCTGCTTTGGCTCTGAACTACATCATCTTTCACTTTAGAGCTCACCAAAGGCTGACTGCTTCACCTGGAGTGCCTCGATGCCATTCTCAGGAACTCACCATCTGCAGAATGAATTGCCTTTGAATCAGCTATAGGACCCTGTTTTAGCATGAGTGGTCAGTTGGGTGGAGTTAGTCCCAAAGCAAGGACTGTTGAGGAAGCATGACTTCTCCCAAGGAAGCTTCCTTCTCCTAAGGAAGTTTAGTTTCTTGTTTTAAATTTTTGAGTGCAGTAAGAAAGGTTGTAGAGGGGCACCTGGGTGGCTAAGTTGGTTAAGCATCTCATTCTTGATTTTGACTCAGGTCACGATCTCAGGGTCCTAGGATCAAGCCCTGCACTGGGCTCCGTTCTCAGCGTGGAGTCTGAGATTCTCTCTCCCTCTGCCCATCCCCACCCCAATCGCACTTTCTCTGTTTCTCTCTAAATAAATAAAATCTTAAAAAAAAAAGAAAGGTCATAGAGGACCAATTCATGCAGTTCATCTAAAAGTGCTATCAAGTTATCAAAGCACAAGATAAAAAGGCCTTTCCATATCCCTGTGCTTTACCTTTTCAGTAATTACCTGAATCATTGATAATTACCTGAATCATTGAAAGTTCTTTTTCATAAACCTCAGCTCTTATAGCTGGGTGATATAGAGGTGCCTTGTAAGTATGGATAGCCAACAAATAATGCTGAGCTCATAGAGCAGAACCCCAAAGCAAATAGATCCATGTGGCCAAAGTCACTTTCTGCCACAGAATCTTCAACTCCTTTTCTCAGATCTGTATACAAGGTGAAAACAGAAAATTACGAGCCTGATCCTCCAATATGGCACTGGCCTGAGATGACCAGGCCTGCACTTTACTAATGTGCAAACTAACATATAGTCTCAGTGATATTTCTAATGAATGAGAACATTTGCATTTACCATAGTGACCAAACTGAGTGTATCTTTGTGTGAGAATTTTCTTTCCAGATACCTAAATATCATAACTACTGACAAAAGCTATGCTTAATATTGCAGGGCCAGTGGAACGGACTGCATGAGGGAAAATTTAGATAGTCTGATAGGATCAACTATCACAGATAGAGAGCTGACACAGAGGATAGCTTTAGAGAGAACATGGTAATTAAACCAAGAGTTGTGATATCTTCCACTAATATCCAAAACACAGCTCTTGATATGGTTTCTGTCCTTGTGGATAATGCTGGCTGGCTGCCTGGCTGGCGGGAGGGAGGGAGGGAGGGAGGGATGTATGGATGGATAGATGATAAAGAGAAATATGGAGAGATAGACAATCTCTGTCTCTTCTGGTTCTCAATCCAGCTGTCTATGATCTGTATATCTTTCTTCTTATTGTCTATCTCCATCTCCTCCTCCTTTCTCCTGCCAAGTAACCCTCCCACCCTTCATTGCTGCTTACTCTGTCACAGCCAGCATTGGTCACTTCAACACAATTTAATAAGATGCCTCTACTTCTAAGAGGCCATTTGATGTGTGTTTGCAGATCCCCTGTCCACAGGGGAGGCTGCTCATGTAAAGAGGGCGACTCAGGCCCATTGAGATGCCCCAGATGGCGCTGTGCCCTGGGTGACTCTGAGTCAACCTCATGAATTGGCTGGAGCAGAAGATTGCTGTTGCTCCAACACAGGTAGTGGCTTGTTCTCCAAATCGGAGAGCTCTTTCCTGAATCTGTGCCCCTGTCCTCTCTTATCTCGAGCCTGGGGATCTATCTAATATTTCTGCTCACATCCCACTGTCCACCCCAACTAGCAGTACTCCCAAGGATACCCCAAGACAAAAAGTATTTCTGGAATCTGGTTCCAAATACTGGCCCTATTTGGGGTCCTGAATGCAATTTCATGAAACTTTAAACTGACACCTTAGATCGCACTAAAATATTTATGAATTAACTAAGGATTTTTTTTGTGAAAAAAGAAAAGAAAAAGAAAAAAAAAACAGGCAATTACAACCATATTGCATCAGTTTAGATGAAGTTCCCCTTACTTCATTTTTTTTCTCGTATCCTTAAAAGCCGTTTTCCCTGGGTTTGTAATTTTATTTTGTTTATCAGTGAAGGTAGTAGACCAGAATAAGAAGTGTCAGGTTTAATTCTCTGCTGCAGTTCTCAAAATAGATGTTTCATAAGTAACATGTGGCTCGCTCAGCTAAAATTAAATGTCTCAGTGTTTCCAAATGTTTTCCATCTAGAATTTGCAACACACACCCTTCCAGCACTAACAAAGACTCTGGAAATTCCCACTTAAAAATGTCAGTGTATTTCACAACTTTTCACCAGCTTTAAATGTTGGCCGTAGATAAAATTAAAACAAACAAATAAAACAGACCTTAGAATGATCTAATGTCACACACACACACAAAAGCAAAACAAAAACATAGACAAAACAAAAACACCTGGTCCTCTCATCCGTAGATGTTCAGTTCAGAGAAGCACCATATCAAAGAATATGATATATATCAGTAAAATTGTTTACTTCTATGACATTCTAGGACTGAAAGAACAAGTCCAAACCTCCAAGATTATATATCCCAGTGGTTCCTCATTTTTCAAATCCCCTGGTAGCTTTAAAGAAAATATAGAATCAGGCTTCCTCCCCCAAATATCTTGATCTGGTAAACATGGAATGGGAGTCAGGGAGTGGAAGAACCAACTGGTTTACCCAGTTCCTCTGCCTCCATCATTAGTTGTTCAAAATCTCTGTTTCCCTGCTGGATAAGCAAGGGTTTGTAAAGCAGTCTACCCATTCCTCTGATGGCTTCTACAAGACAACTGTATGAGACTGATAAGGAAAAGAATCTGTGTTCAGAATATTAAAGAAGAAGAAGGAGGAAATGAAGGAGGGGGAGGAGGGGAGGAGATCCAGATTTGTAGATCCCTAACAGTACCAGTAAAGTTTTATGAAAAGAAGGAGGATGGAGAAGGAAATAAAAGATGATTATGGAGCCCCGTGAGAATATGCACACGTGGACTGCGTTTCAAGGAAAGAGGGATGAGCTCTGTTGGTGGTGAGCACTATGGAGCCATAAGGCGGGTCGAAATCCCAGCTCTGCCATTTGTCAGATGCGTGACTTTGGGCAATTTGCTTAAACTCCCTGGGATCAGTATTCCCATCTGTAAAATGAGGATCATCATCGCACTTATCCTCCTGTGCAATGTTGAGATGGTGTGTCTAAAGCATTTAGAACAGGGCTTGGACATAATTGACACTATGTAAGTGCAGTTACAGTGGTCGTGTTACAGAAAAGGGCTTGGTGAATGGTAGACATCGATGGAAGAGTTGTGACAAATGGGCAGGGAATTGAGGCGACATTTAAAATAAAATACATTCGGTGAAAGGAAGTGCAGAAAGGGTGCTCCACCCCGGAGGGGAGGGCGGCTGACAACCCATCCGGAGGGAAATCACTATGGTAACAGCGGCCATGGCAACGGCAGCAGCAGCACACCTGCGGGGAGTACCATGTGCCAGGAGCTGAGCTTTCCACACATTTGCTTACTGAGTGCTGACCACACCTGGTGAAGGGGGGACCGGCGGGGGGGCGGGGATGTCGGGAGCCGTTCCTGGTTGACACATAGGGAGATGAAAGCTGAGAACAGACTTGCCGGGCTGAGGCAACAATTAGAGAGTAAAGTGGAAATTCGAACCCAGGTTGGCTGCTTCCAAAAGCCTGCTTCTTGTCTATAAGCTATAGCAGAAAACATGGGTGTTGATTGGGTCATGGCCCTGCACAGACTAAAACCTGATGTTTCCTCCCCCTGCATTTAAGAAAATGACCAAATCTCTAATATGACTTCCTTGGCCCTGCAGGTTCCCATCTTCATTCCCTTGTGTTCTGTATCCCAGATTCCCTGAGGCCCTTTCAGACCTCCTCCTGCCCTCTGTGTCTGTCTGAGCAAGTCTGCTCCCCTTGTTGTATGTACTCACTGCACCACGTGTCCCTCCCTTTATAGCAGTTAGCACAGTTACAATCTTATTTTGGTGTTGGGATTTTTTAAATTAGTATCTGGAACCCTGCTGAGCCACAGGTTCCACATGGACAAAGGACCATGTCTGCTTTTGCTCAGGGTTGTCTCTCCGATGCTTATTCCATGCCTGATACTTAGTAGCTATTCAATAAAAATGAATTGAATGAATAAATTCTACATCATGCTCATGACCTGCCACTTCATCGCCAAATCATACATAATAATTGAGGTTGAAGCCAATGCTATTAAGAATGCTCACAGCCTATTATGTAGCTTGAACCCATGACCAACCCATTGGCATCCAGCTCCGTATCCAGCTGTGATCCCTGACCATCCTGAGGATTTTGGGGGTCAGGAGAGAAGTGAGGGTAAAGGTTGGAGAATGTGAGGGTGTAGTGATTGCACCCCAGCCCCGAAAGTTTCAGCTTGTTATATGACTGCAGTAGGAAGCATTTGGAATCCGCTCTATCAATTATTTAAAACTCATAATTCAATCCATATTAAAGATTTATTGCAACAAACTGAAAAACAAAATACAGACACAAAGAAAACAGGAAACAGGGGTTCTGCCATCAAAGTTACACAGTATATATAAATTGCTCATGTCAATGAGAGTAACATGAAGAGAAATAGGCTATTAAAGAAAAAACAAGGATTCCTGGAAGAGATTTTCAGCTGTGTGTGTGTGTGTGTGTGTGTGTGTGTGTGTGTGTGTGTGTACATGTGTGCTGTCCTGTGTATGTTTTTGGATTTCCTTGCATTCCTTTTTCTCTTTGGTGGCAGGCACTTTCTCCTGCCCCAGGAATTGATTCTGTCTTGTGTTCAGAATTCTCACCAAGACTGGAAGCATTACATTTTTTCAATCTTCCAACAGTGGCCTGTGGCCATTTGTCGGCCTGTCAGGAGCACTTGCTTGCTCTGTCTTGGGCGCATCGAGTTTGTTTGGAGGCAGAGACACCTGGTCGTAAATCCCCGCTCCATCTCCGACCAGCTCTAAGAACTTGGGCACACTTACTGAACACCGTGAGCCTCCTTTCCCTCATCTGTAGAGTGGGGAGAGTAAAAATACACACCTCACCGAGTGTTGTGTGGAAGGGTATCTACAAATTGCCTGGCACATGGGAGTGTTCTGTGGGGTTCTTTCATTCTGTGCAACTGATACCTAAATGCCTCTGGTTGTGCTCCACTTGTATATGAATAAATTACAACATACTTCTATATTTGAGGTATATCCACCGTTTAATTGAAATAGGGAACCAAAGGCAGGCACTGGCATCTTGTAAGTAAATGATACCAGCAATGGGGGAGGTTTCTTTGCTTTTGTTCGAAAGATCCAGGCATGTGAATTATGTTTAATCTTAATAGTTGGGTGTGACCTTGGAAAAGGTTATTTAAGTCCTTTGTGCTTCCATTTCCTTATTTATAAAAGAGGGATACTTATCACACCAATTTATTAGGGTTATGCGGAAGATCTAGTCAGTTAATATTTATACAATTATTAGACTAGTCCCCGGTGCACAGCAGGTTGGTAGGAGTTACTTTTTCTTTTGTTGTTATTATTGATGCTGTTGATGTTGTTAGAACGAGGCTGTGTAGCGAATTAAAACATACCAGTGGATAATTCATTTCTTGTTTCAGCAGGTTCAAACGTCTCATTATAAAATAGACACTCAACGTGTCTGTTTCTGTCCAGCTCCTTCACCAATATGTCATCATCTTCCCCCAGAATGACCACAAAATCCTCTGTGGCTCTTTCTATAATGACTCCTTTCTACCCATGTCCCCCTTAAGGAGAGGAATCTTTTCAAACACAAATCTGATCATGTTGTCACTACTTGCTCTCAATCCTAAAACTCATCATTGGTTCCCCATTGCAGTGAAAACGAAAGCGAACTCCTCTTCATGGCCTTACGTGGCCTGGCCCCTGTGCATCTCTACACACACATGTGCTCCTCCCTCTTACTCATTATTTGGAGCCGCTTTGGCCCTCTTCCAGTCCTACCAACATGCTAAGCATCATGGTACACACTGTGCCCTCTGCCTGGAATGCTCCCCTCTCTTTGCCTCATCCGGCTAACAGTGCTGTGCATTCTTCAGGTCTCAGAATCAGTACCACTTTCTCCATGATGCCTTAAGTCTGTGTGTAAACGGGGATCCTCTGTCTACTCTAAGATCCTCTCCTCTTCATTCATAGCGTACGGTACAGTTGGTAAAAAACAAAACAAAACAAAAAAGCCTTGTGTTTTTTTATTGTTGATTTCTGCTTTCCTTGATAGCATGTGAGCTGCATGAGACAGTGTCTTGGTCACTGCACTATCCCCAGCACCTTGCACATGATAGGTGCGAGGGAAATATTTGCCTATTGCATGGATGCAATTTAAGAGGTTCAAGTAAGGTTCATTAGAACCAGGAAGACTTCCTGACATCCCTCCCACCCTCCTATATCGTGTAAAGCTGGGTGTTATGTTCTCAGCATGGTCACTGTATGCTCCCAAGTTGTGCTCACCTCCCTGTATAGTAAATGATCTATTGACAGTCTCCTCATTAGGCTGTCTCATTCATTTCTCCCATTTCAGTGTCTAGGTATTTGATAGACATGTCTAGCAGGGGAAAAAAAAAAAAACGAGAGAGAGAGAGAGAGAGAGAGAGAGAGAGAAGAAGGAAGGTAGGGAGGAAAGGTCAGTCTTTAATCCAGTGGGAGGGAAATCACTTCTCGACCACTAAGTCCGTCCCTCTTTCTGGGCACATTTTAGCAACAGGGCAAGTCAAGAGAAGTTACATCCTAGAAATGCCCCATCTGGTGGGGTGCAGTCAAGAGACTAAACAGGACATTTCTACTGCAGCCAGAGAAGACAGTAACCAGAGCCCAAGCCATCAAAATGGCACCTGGCATGGGCTGTGACCCTTCGACTGTAATCCCTGACCCAGGATAACAGCAAGTCCCTATCTATTTAAGCAAATCCAGAGAAGGCTCTTGTTTATGTAATGGGATGCTCAACTCCTCGATTATTCTGTGAAAGGCTGCGGGGGAAAAAATAGACATTTTTGCAAAATCTGTTTCTAGCAATCTCCAATAAACTAAAACAGTTGAGCTTACAGAATTTTCTGTTGTTTCTGCAAAGAGATAATTTGTTACATGGAAGCTCATTTGCTTATTTGGAGTAAACACTGCCTCATACCCAGTAGAGATTAACACTCATGGTTGAGATGGATTGAGAAGGAAGAGACATAATACTTCACTGTTATATTTACTGTGTTAAATATAGAGTGGGAATTGATGAAAAATGTGCTGGAATTCCCCGTGTGAGCCTAAGTGATGAACTGGGGTTTATTTGCCATCTGGCTTTTAAGCAGGGATTTTTTTTCATGTCAGAAAAATGGCACCTTCAGAACTATCGCATTACAGACATCTGTTTATCAGACCTTTGCCTGAATGAATTATTCAGAATATGCTTAAGGTTGTACTTTACCTGACATATGGAAATATAAAGTTGCATACTCAATGTCGGCATATATCTGTCTACATAAAATCAGGTGTCATCCTCAACCCAGAGACTGCAACTTGGTAGGTGGCGCTTTTAGTACTCGGGATATTAATTGCTCTGCTCTGTGTGGTTCTTGATGTCTCGATTTTTGGAAATCAATCTGTGGAATTCGATGTCACTCCCGTTTTCTGTATCATTGCTGCTTCTTGCACTTACAATAGTAGAAAAGTAGTCTTAGTTAATACGGATTTCACGGTAAGACTCTTGTTGGTATTTCTGTGTTTGTCAAACAAATGGAATTCTGCATTATGCGGAGGGAAGCCTTCCTGGACATAAGGAGAAGACCCCGGAAGTGGTTTCTATGCGAGTCAGGCTGCACAAGAACCCCTGAACCCACCACACTATCAGGGTACTGTAGCAAAAATGAGCACCAAATGTAGGCTTCAGCCCTGCCCAGCAGATTGCACACTAGTTTGCATTCATTCACTGCTTCCTTCATCAGACATTGGCTGAGAGCACCTACTGTGTGCCAGATATTGAAGATGTAGATTCTACTTCATACTGGCATGGAGTTTACAGGGGAGCAGGGCAGAGGGACACAAAGAAAAGAACCACCGTGATTAATATATAACTTCAAACTACGATGATAGCTTTTACAAAAGAGAAGTGGGTCTGTGAGAGTCTGTGTTGAAAGATCCTGGCCCAGGAGTTCAAGGAGGACTTCTCGGAGGAGGTGATTTTGAAACAGTCATGAAATGGGTGAACAAGGATGTCCTCTGCCAAAGAAGGGAAGAAGGAGGTTTTCTGATGGGAGGGAAGCCGTATGTCAATGTCTGGGTGCCAGAGGGTTCATGCAGCATTTCATGAAATATTGAGGCCAGTTTGGCTGGAGCCCAGACAGCTCAGGGGAGAGAAGGTTTGCTGCATCTGGAGAGGTCAGCAGGCCCAGGCACCAAGGCATTGGTTGGGGTAAGGAGGTTGGTGCTTACAGAGCAAGGGGCTCGGTTCTAACACAGGTGGATAACACGATCCCATTCTAACTTCAAAACATCGCTGAGGTCTACCCTCATTTCTTATTTGTCTTTGAATTCCTTAACATCATGTGGTCAGTGAATGATACATGATGCGAGAGAAGCACTTTGAGGAGAGGTGAGGTCCATGTGAGTTCCAGAAAGAGACCCCACAGTGACTCACCCCAAAGCAGGTGGGAAGTTTCCATCAACTTCTAGAAATGTCTTTCGGGGCATTCCTTCAGATACCCTGGTGTTATCTTTAACTAAGGCACAAATAAAGAGATGCCATTTAGAAGGTTTTGAGGCGAGCAGAGCAACCACAGATGAGAGATGAAGAACGTGGGAAAGAAAAGGAAGGAAGAGAGGCGCCATGCTTTTGGGTACTGCTAAACCAGAGAAGCAAAGAGATGTGCACCCCCAACAGTTGGACTGTGCACTAATGGAACTCAGTGTTTGGAGAGGGTAGTGGAAGCTGGAAGTGAGCAGCTTCTGGATCGAGCCACGCATGGAAGGTGTTTGTTATTCAAGGAGGCTGGGACCATTTGGAGACACATCCCTTCATCCACTGTCTGAGTGTCAGGGAGCGACCACATTCTCACAAAATAATTTTTTATTGTTATGTTAATCACCATACATTACATCATTAGTTTGGGATGTAGTGTTCCATGATTCATTGAGAAAGTGGGATGTCTTTATTGGCCTCCTCCCCACCTGGCGGTGCAGATCTTTCTTGCATAATTCTTTTAATGGCTTAAATGAGGTATAATTGATATATGAAAAAAACATTGGACATATTTAATGCATATGGAATGATGCATTTGAACATATGTATTCACTCATGATAGTGTCACTGTACTCAAGGTAATGACATATGTATCCCCTCTAAAAGTTTCCTTGTGCCTTTTGGGGTTTTTTTTTCCTATTTTTTATTTTTATAAGAACACTTAACGTGAGATCTGCCCTCTTAACAAAATTTTAAGTGTCTGTTGTTAATTACAGGCGCAATGTTGTATGGCAGAACTCTAGAACGCACTCATCTCGCATAACTGAAACTTTACCCATTGAACAACTCCCCGTGTCTCCCTCCCTTCAACGCCTGGCAACCACTATTTGTTCTGTGCCAGAGTTTGAATGTTTGAGACACCTCGTGTAAGTGGGATCACACCGTATGTGCCCCTCTGTGTCCGCCTTATTTCACATAGCCTAATGTCCTCCCGGTTCATCTGTGTTGTACAAGTGGCAGGATTACCTTCTTTTTATTTATTTTCTTAAGTTTTCATTTTAATTAAATTTAATTAATTTAATTCCAGTTAGGGAACATAGAGTGTTATATTAGTTTCAGGGGACGCAACAGGATTGCCTTCTTTTTAAAGGCTGAATAATATTCCATTATAGAAATAGTGCACATTTCTTCATTCCTTTATTTCCCAGTAATTTTTTAAAGTCAAGGTGAAAGCTGTGCATGTGTGCGCGCGTGTTTAAGCACCATCCTGACACACTGCATGCATTATGCATAAATGTGTGTGTCCTAGAATATTGTTTCCAGGACTTTGGCTGTTGAACCTTGTTCTCTGTGAGTCTGGAGTGGTAAGTTTATGAAATGCATCCATCTTAGACCCGACTACTGTGTGGGGAAGCATCTTTTTTCACCCCCCCGCCCCCAGGTTCTCCTTGCTTCTCTCTTCTCAGGGACCTTCTGCTTTGCACCTGTTGGGAAGGCCAGCTCGCCCGCTGGAGGCCACTCATTCTGCAGGAAACTTAAACGGATGGAGTCCAAGTGTAATTTTGTTAGAGAAGAATTGTTTTGTCCTGGGTTTGGTGAAGTTTCTCTCTATTACACTTTCCTACAAATTCCCTGGTTCCCAATTCCCTCAGACAACAAAACTACAATTTGCTGGGTAAACAAAAACAGTAGGGTTGGAACTTCCCTGGCAGCCAGTCTGTCAGAGGCGCTGTGCTTGTTAGCATGGTAAAAGAGTTAGAGGCTTCCTTCAAGTTGTACAAAATTGAATTACTTAATAAACTTGGTGTAACTTTCTTCCCTGGGAGTCAGTGCGGTTAAAAAAAAAAATCCAATAAGGCTATTTTGCAGCATTAGCATTTTTGCATTTGGGCGGGGTGTTCAAGCTCTATTTGTTCATCCCTTTTTTGCTAAATAGCAACTGTTCCTTAGCCATTGCTTCCTAGCTAACAGATGTGACTGTAGCCAGAAAAGAGAAGTTGTCTGGTTGCCCTTTCAAATCCGATCACGAGTGTATTGAACGTTCTGTTTATTCAGATTTTTCCTCCTTTAAGAACACTGCTCCCCCACGCTCCCAAAAGGAGAAGAAAGGCAGACAGCAGGTGAACCGTACACACTAGGAAAGTGTTTCGCAAATGCCGGAGGCGAGTTCACACACCCCGGGTGGGGGTGCTATCTGCAGCAGGCAGAGGGAGCCAGCTGCCACCTGAGAAACATGCTGTTTCCACATCAGGTTATTAATAGCTGAGGGCTATCTGCTTTTACCTAGAAGTGGAGTCAGTGTCCACACGCTGTCTCTGAATGACACTGATGGTTCCAAGATGAACTTTGTCGGGAGCCAGGCTGCAGGGTTCCTCGGCGACATTCTGGAGAAATCCTGTGCCTTCTGCTTGTCGGGCAAACTGCCCCGTAGAATCAGCAACAGTGAGCAATACTCCACCTGCTACTTCATCTTGGATGGAACACATCATCCTATCATTTCTTTGAAATGCCCCACTTAGGACTGCAAGTGGTGTTGATGTGCTTAATAGAGAAAATGTCGAAGCAAATCCACAGAAGTTACCTACCCTATGGGCAACCCCCAAAAGCAATTTATTAGCCCCCCAAAATATATATTGTCAGGTAGAGCATAAGGATTAAATATTTATGTCTGTTTGCTGGAGTAATGAAATTGTATTCAATTATGTCGTAGGCACAACCTAATGATTGTTGAAAACTCGGTAATAACCTCAAAACTCATAAAAAATACAGGATAAACAATGCTGGAAGAAAATTATGGGAAATAGCCTCTGGCCAGTAGAAATGTGGCTTTATTTTGAAATAATTTGAAATAACAGTGTATGCATAAAAAAATGAAGTCAGCTTACATAACCACACTCTAATCTCCGGAAACTTTTCTTTATGTTTTTGTTGGTTGTATTTGCGGTAAATGTTGCAGTGAATTGCAAGCCATCCTAATGGACCTGGAACTCATTGAGGGTTAGGGGCAGCTCTTTCTTCATCTTTAGACTCTTAGCACTTGCACAGAATCCAGGTCAGAGTTGATGATCCATAAGTATTTGTAGAACTAAATAAAGACGTTATTTTAATATCTCTGTCTCATCTCCCTATTCCTGTGACTCTTAGCTGAGGGTGCTTTTGCTCCCCAGTGTGCATTCGGCAATGTCTGGAGATGTTTTAGGCTGTTGCAAGTTGGGAAGGTGGGGGGGTGCTGCTGGCATCTAGTGAATAGAAGCCAGAATTGCTGCTAAGCATCCTACAGGGTGCAGAGCGTTCCTCTGCAACAATGTGTCAGCAGCTTGGAGCTTCTGGTTCTCGTTTATCTCCTGCACTGGAGCTTCTGGTTCCGGTTTATCTCCTGCACTGTTCACAGTGCCCACTGGGTTTCACGTTGAGAGGTACTGCACCATGCTGTCTTCAAGAGAACTGCTGTGCCCATGCGTCAGCGTTCTCGAGCTGCTAGAGCAAAGTCCCACAAACTGGGGGCTTCAGTAACAGACATTCCTGTCTCCCCCTCTAGAGGCTAGAAGTCCAAGATCAAGGCGTCTCAGGGCTGGGAGGACGAATCTGTTCCGGGCCTCTTTCCTAGCCTCTGGTGGTTTGCTGGACATCCTTGGTGTTTCTTAGATGTAGCGGAATCACTCCAGTCTGTATCTTCATCTTCATGTGGCATTCTTCCTCTTTCTCTCTCTCTCTCTGTCTCTGTGTGTGTGTGTGTGTGTGTGTGTCCAACGAAGGTTGGACCCAGTCATACTGGATTAGGACCCACCCTAATAACCTCATCTTCACTTGTATATCTGCAAAGAACTTTTTTTCTGAATAAAGGCACATTCACAAGTACTGTGGGTTAGGACTTCAGTATCTTTGTTGGGGAGGGACATCTTTCAACCCATAAAAATCCACTTCTCTCTAGCTCTATAGCTCCTATCTGCCATTCTAAGCAAGCACTGCACTGTCCAAGATCTGACACTTCTGTCTTCCTACCTCCAACCTTTCAGGGATCTTTCCACCATTTCGGGACAAGACCCTCTAGGACAAGCTTGACACATCCAGCCTGACTGTGCCTGACTGTTCCAGGATTCTGCCTTTTAGCCTGCTTTTCCCTCTGCTTTCCTTCCTTCCTCCTCCTCCCTCCCTCCCTCCTTCCTTCCTTCATTGGAACCTCAAGCTTATTCCCCAAGACCCTGGGGCATGACCTCTTCTAAACTTTCCCCTGGTTGTGTCTAATAGTCCTCTCATGGTATTTCCAGGTTGCAGCCTATGAGTGACATAATTATTCTAGTTCACCTCCCAAATCACCTTTAAGAACACAGAGTGGGGCACCTGGGTGGCACAGTTGGCTACGTGTCCCACTCTTGGTTTTGGCTCAGGTCATGATATTGGCATGGTGAGATTGAGCCTCACCTTGGGCTCCGTGCTCAGCGGGGAGTCTGCTTGAAGCTCTCCCTGCTCCTTCCCCCTCTAAAATAAGTAAATAAATGTTTGAACAAAAAAAGAGCACAGAGCATTCTTATCCAGTGCCTGGCACAGAGCAAACCTTCAACTAATGACTGTTGAAAAGGGTTAGTGAATCCTACCCCACCTCTTCCAGAAAGTTGTTCCGCCGGTCATCAGATTAGGGTGGAGGGCATGAAGAGGTAAGGTTCTAGGGTCAGAATGCCTAGTCTGAAGTCCTTATCCACCTCATTTATTCGCTGTGCAATCTTTTCTCTATACCCCAGTTAACTCACCTACAGAGAAGATGGTTGACGTTCCAACCTTATGGTTGGAGTGAGTTCACACATGTAAAGAATTTTGAACAGTTCTAGGCAAGGCTAAGCACTCACAAATGTGGCTGCTGTCGGTGACTCCATTCCTCTGCTTCTGAACAAGCTCAGACCTCCCTTTCTGTGGTAGTTTCTTCTTACTACAGCTGTAACAAATCACCACAAATTCAGTGGTAATTTAAAACAACACAAATGCATTTTCTTACAGCTCTGGAGGCCATAAGTCCAAAAGGGGTCTTACTGGGGTAAAATTAAGATATTGGCAGGGCTGTAATTCTTCGGAAGACTCTCAGGGAGAATCTGATTTCCTGCCTTTTCCAGTGTCTAGTGCCGCACCCCCCCCCCGCCCCCGCCATTACTTGGCTCATGGCCCCTTCCTCCATCCTCAAAGCCAGCAGTGTAGCATCTTGAAATCTCTGATCTGACCCCTGGCTTGGTCAACGCATCTTCTTCTCTGGCCCTCCTGCCTCCCTCTGGTAAGGATATCTGTGACTACATTGGGCCCACCTGAATAATCCAGTATAATCTTCCATCTTCAGATCCTTAATTAACTTAATCACATCTGAAAGGTTCCTTTGTCATGTAAGGTGACATATTTGCAAGTTCCAGGCATCAGGAAGTAGGCATCTTTGGGGCAGCAGTCTGTCTCCCGTACTCTCTGAAGGTGTTCAACCTGTATGATTGGTTAGGAGCCAGCACACATGGGCTATGTTCAGGCTCTGACACCTAGAAGCTGAGTGGCTTTGCACGGGACACATAATCTCTCCCAGCTTATCCTCTCTTCTGCAAAATGGAGTGAGGAATCATGTAGTGAGGACAGGGGCGCAGTAGAGAGCTCTGTGCCTGGCCAACCACGTGCTGGGTAAATAGGAGATGTTACAAGGACTCTTGCTGGTTTTACTCATATCTGTGTTATTTTCCCCCAAGTCTAGCCCTTCCCTCATTGCCTGTAGCTAACCGCTTTCTGCCTTGTCTGAAGCAAGGAATGCAGTTGAGGCCCTCTGTCCTGACCACCCCATGCGATCATCTGCCTTTGCCTTTACCTTGGTGCCTTTGCTAATTATGTTTGGGCAGGATTTGGTTTTTGTTTGCTTAGCAAACTCCATGAGGCATTTCCAGATTTCTCATCGTGCTCCTCAGACAGATCTCTCTTCAAAGCAAAGATGTTGTTTGTTTGGTTTCTTTACCTTCTGTTCATTAGCCTTGCCTCTGGGGGTCATGAGTCTCCAAAGAGAAAATACAGTGCACAGAGACCACACCTGGGGCAGCTTGAAACCTTGGGGGCGTGCAGATCTGGCATACCAGTGGGGTTCTGCTATCACGCCAGGAAAGAGAAAAAGCAGACTTCAGCAGAACATGGGGAAAGAAGAATACTAAGAGAAGTCTGATGAGATGATAATCCACATTTGCAGTTCATGCAACTTCTCCAAACTTTCAGAATACTTTTGGGAGTTGGGAACAGAGCATCTTTTTAAGAGCAAAGAGAGGACGTGACTTTTTCAACTTCAGCCCTGCCCCCAAAGTAACAGGAAATGTTTAGCTTTTACTCAGGAATTTTTTCCCAGAGTTCAGTGCTCATTCTGAAACAATAGTGTTTCCTAATGTGGAAGCGGGAGGCATGAAGAGATAACAAGAAGATGTGAGACACAGTGCTGGCCAAACACTCACCCTAAGACGCAACATGAGAAGGCAATTTCCTCTTCTGTTCTCTTCACTATACCTTAGGTTACCTGAAGGAGAACACCTCAGTCTTTACACCTTTGTGACACTCGCTAAGCCTCTCTGTTAATAAAGAGACATGAAACTGGACACTCAGAACCTCAGACAGAGCGTGCATCTGCTAGGCGGCCATAGCACAGTCCCAGAAACAAAGACCACAGGCTTCCAGAACAGACATTTATTCTCTCAGAGTTCTGGAGGTCAGAAGTCTGAGATCAATGTGTAGGTAGGGCAGGTTCTTCCCAGAGGCTCTGAAGGAGAATCTGTCCCATGCCTCTCTCACGGCTTCTGGGGATGTGGGCAATCCTGGGCGTTCCTGCCATGTAGATGCATTATTCCAATCTCTGCCTCCAAATTCACATAGCGTTCTCCCTGCCCATGTGTCTGCCTCTGTATCCAGATTTCCTGTTTATGTGGCTTCCATGGTGTTCACTGTCAAAACTGTACTAGGAAACTCCTGCTAATATCTCAAAATATGGAGAGCCACATGATCGAACCTAGCTGCAAGGATGCCGGAAAGTTAGACCTTTTTCTGTGGAGTAATATACCAAGTTAGAAAGAAAGTGACAGCCAGCAGCCTCTGCCAGCTGAGGAATGGAAAGAGGACTCCCCTGCCACCCAGCAGGAGAATCAGGGTGGAAAATTCATGGGTTCTTTAAAAATAAAGAAATGCAAAAAAACAGAGTTTCAGAAACTGTTCTCTGACCACCTGTTTAAATCTGCTAAAGTAGCACTTTTAATTCATTTCCACAGTTACAGGCTCTGCAATGCTATGCCAAAGCTCTGCTTGAGCACAAGGCCAGTGGTTCCCATCCAACACCCCTCTGAACGGGAGGCCCAGGCGAGTGACCACTGTGGCCGTGCTCCCTCCCACTGTCTGCTGCAGCAAGCCCTCCGTGTTGTGTGACACTGTCTTTTCTCATGGTATCCCTCACCACACATTCAGCACATTGACATCGAGCTCCTCTGGCTTCCCACCCATCTCCATATCCTTTGCAGGCCCAGCACCTAGCACAGTGCCTGGCACCTAGCCCATCCTTTGAAGGAGAGGTTCTGAGTCAGCAGCATCCCCAGCCCTTTCCCCAAAGATGCTCCAACCCCAAGGACCTAGGACTTCTGTATGAGTTCACAGGCTCCTTGGGGTGCCCTCTGGCCAGCAGGTCTTTCTCTGAGAGGTCTTTTGTGGACCCGGCTCCATGCCATCCTGGGCAAGCCCCACCGTCCCCAGCATCCTCTCCGACACAGAGCTTCCAGGCAGCCAGCGGTTAAGACCATAGTGGGAAGCCATTGTGTGTGACCTACAGGGACAGCAGGTATGCAAAACTACTTCCCAGCTCTGCATGTGGCATAATTGTGTTTTCAGGGAGGGCCGATCTATTAGCCAGGTGCAGGTCTCAACTGTGTAACTTTTATAAAGGAAACACTAAAGGCCTCTCAGGGTGAAGGATATTATAATTATGGATGATTTATGCTCCCCAGCTAATGTATACATTGCACTTTATGAGAATGTTCTACTTGACATGGCCAGAAACATTAAGCAAAAATAGTGTTGCAGCCTGGGTTAGAAACCCATCTTTCGTTTTATGTCTAATCTATCCAGTGCTAAAATATTTGGAATGATATGTCTGCATGCTGCTGGGAAGGAAATATGAACATAATAAGTGCATTTCTGATTTCAGACCAGATTGTAATTTCCTTCTAAAAGACCTCACTGAGTTTAGCATATCTGTTCCTCGGTGGAATGTTCACTGCATATTGGAGTACAAAGGTGAAAAGTAATCATAATAATTTCAGGGCTTAGAGGGACCTTAGTGGTTATCTAGCCCGGGGGTGTCCCAACTCCCATTACAGTGTTGACTGGGAAATGATCTGACTTGTATGCTTTGGAACCCAGGAGTCCGAGAAAAGAGGAAGAGGAAGAAGCTGTGAACGTCAGGAAAGAGGGCTTATGGCCCCTTTGCCATGTTGCCATGGTTAAAAACAGGCAGACCTACCTGTGAGTTCTACCTCTACCTACTACCTTTG